>NC_089983.1:24187684-24815740 GCF_036417845.1 Apteryx mantelli | reverse complement strand
AAACATCTTATTGGAAGAATGAGTGAGAAACTCTCTCTAGCCATTTAAGGAATAATACAAGGACAGGAGAAAAATTCAAGTTAGGGGCTCAAAAATAGGCACTCCAGCTCTGTCTTGCTCTCTTGTGTACCAGGAGTCTCACCCTCTCCATTCCAGCTAAAATTAAATGTTTAAATAGGAGTAAGGCAGCTTTAATGCTCTTGGCCCAAGGTTCTTTGTGCAAAGATGTTCAGGGTAAGTACTCTTGTTGTCACTTCAAGACAATCTTCCTGATCAACATCTCAATTTTCTAACTTTCCCTCTGCTAAATTTATTATCATGGTTTTATTTTTCCTTCAGTCACAAGATTGTATTATCCTTACATGCCCTCTTAAAACTAATCTGTACTTTGGCCAGGAGGGAGTGCTCTAGCAGGGGAGCCAACACTATTATCCTAGAGTCTTAACAGGCCTTGTTCCAGCAAGCTTGAGGAATGATTGCCCTGACATTTCTTACCAAGCTGCTTTCAATTCACAAGAACAGGAGGAATCACTTGATACTTCTTTTTATGCCTAGTCATTAGGTATATTTACAGTAGTACTTTCTCCCTCAAAGTTTGGCATTGCTTTCTTTACCCCCACTTTACCCCCCTGTTTTACAACTGTTCCTTGCCCCTAAACTTCCAGCGCTGCCATGCTGAGGAGCCATGAACAAGGACAGTTTGTTTTTTACTTCTCAAAATACAAAGAATGTTGTGTTAAAGAGAAAATAAATTCTGTTTCTCTCTCATTTGAAAGTGCCTATCTTCTTCAGTGATATCATTGCATGTAATGGAGCAGTAAGCTGGTCCCCCATCAAACAAAGAAAGCAGTAGAGATTAATTATCTCACAAATATTTTGGAGAATCAAGCAGTTCACCCATTTGTGCTGCTCCATTTCCCATGTTTTCAGCTGAAAGAGCAGGCTGCTGTCTAAATTGATGGTGTCCTTTTCAGCTGAGACCAGCTTAATCTATTTTGTGTTCTTCAAAAAAGGAGCTGCCTTTGTTATCCCTTGTATGCACCACATTTCTCTGTTGAAACAAAGCACTGGTGAACAGCATTGGCTTGACAGTGCTTGAGACCAGAGTCATCAGGTCTGGCAAAGCTGTGGCAGGAAGGGCATTTAAGGTGTCCTGCTGGTGCAAATTTAGCAGTATGAGCTGAAGCCTTGCTTTAATTTTATATACTTACGATTGTACAATACAATCATCAGATCTGCAGATGAATTCAAATCACTTCATCATAAGAAAGGAAGCAAAATTAAACTAAAAAAATCAATATATAACCAATAATTCCAAAAGTTAAAGAGAAGAGTCTTCCAGACTGTCTCTTAATGACTCATATGATTCAGTCTGCTTTAGCACTGCTTGCTTATTTATAGGTAATGCTGCTATTTAATGGTTCTTATCCATGACACTCTACCCTACCCTCCTCTAGGAGGCTCTCACTCCCATCACAAAGACAGTTTATCTGTCTATGGAGCAGCTGCTGAACTGCTCTGGTTTATAGCTTGGCATATTTACATAAATTGCCACTCATTCCTCTTAAGATACTGTGCTGTAATTTGTAAAATCCTGAAAAATCATCCTTTTTTCTAGCATCTCTGATGTTAAAACTGTATTTTAAGAACTGCAACAGATTTACATGTGAGCAGAAATGTTGCTTTTACTTGTACAAAGTGTTCTGTTCAGCTGCCTTTGACTCCCCAGCCTAAATTATAATTGAATCAACATTTGTTTTGTTTCATAGAATGACAAAGTTAGCTACATTTTATCAAAATTCCTTGATTTACTACTTGATCTCATTTTTATTACTATTACTTCAGTCTCAATCTCCTTATTTTTGTTTCTCAGATAAGGCAAAACTGAAGAGCTTAGCTGCTAATCCAGGAAAAGGAGAATGAAAATGAGGTGTGGAAGTTGCAGGCTTCTGCCCAAAACAAAATGCACTGTATTTAGTATAGTGCTGGTATAATGATAATTTAATTGAATGTAAACCAGGAGATCCCTCCCTCTCTCTGCTGTGGTTAGCCACATGACTACAAAAACGGAAGGGGGGGGGGCTGCACCCACCAGCTTGCAATAAAGTTCCCTATTCACAGGTCTGTACCTCCAGGTCTTGTTTCAGTGACCGGAATTCTTCCTTACTGCTATTCCATTCCTCTGGGACTAGCAGGTCCGTGAGGTACAGAACCACCCTGGCACTAGGTACACAGAAGATTTTGTGCTCGTGGCACTGGCAGTCTCTGGCTGAAGCCTTCCATAGCACAAGCATTGCTGGGCATTGTTTGCCTCCATTATCCTGTGGTATAACTGGGCAGGGTACTGGATCCACTCTTGGCACAGGAAGAGAATCCGTCACATGCTCAGTACCACCAGCTGTCCCTGTCTACACTCTGCCTAACTATCATCTAATCTGTTATCATTACGTTTGCATGTTCTTGGATGTCTTTCTAAAACTATGATCTTAAAGTGTCTAAAAATGAACGTGAATTGTATTGTTCTCCTATATCTAGTTAATACATGCTGGGAAAGAGTCTGGTTTGTCAGTAGGCACCTACAGTTTGGCAATGCAGAGGTAAGCTGGGTCAGACTGAAAAGGCAGCTGTAGAGGAAGTGAATGTGCAAACACTGTAAGGGAAGATATAGCATTACAGGAGACATTGGGGGAATAAAGACTAAGAGGGAAGTGATATTACCTAGGGCTAAAAATTATAGAACTACAGCAGATTATGAGACCAGTGGGCTGTTTGGATCAGAGCCCATAAAGTTTAGTCCATAAACTGCAAATCTGCCATAGGATGTAAGTACACAGCTTAACACATGCCTCCAGCAGGTCTTAATAGCAGGGATAGTATTCACTCTTTGCTGTGCATTGAAGGGCTATGGATTTGAATTATAAGAGGATATAGGTGCCTACATGTATCGGAACAAATGCAGAGGCTTCAGGGTAGTTTTATCCCGTCTTTACTATTTTCACAAAGCACATACCATGTACTGTAAAATTCAGATGTATAATAAAATTCTTTATTATTAGTCATGCTTTTCCATTAATAGCTACTTTTATAGGACAATTGTACCATTGTGTAGGAGATAATTATAGAGTAAAATAAGAGCATATGAGAATAATATAAATATTATGCAGACAGTGTTAATAGTTCTATCTTATTCCAAGCAGTAGATGTTTCATTCTGCTTTGACATCCATTTCCATTGAGATCATGGAAGAACCTTGGGCTTTAAGCAAAGGAAAAAACAGCGATGGTTTCACATAAATTTTCAGGGAAAAAGCAACCAAAATAATGAAATTATGTGAAGGGAACCCTAATAACAGAATCAAACACTTAATGCAAATGCTGACAACTACCACTTAAAGGGTGTTTTATCCATTTTTAAAAGTCACATGATTATTTGCCAACTTCCATTTGTGAGTAGTTTTTGCATGGCCTATTCAAACACTCCTCCCATCCCAAGTATGTTGTTTACACAATTCCGTTGCTTAATTGTGTGCCTGATGTTGTGTACCTTGGTATCCCCTAGAGCATACTCAGGTAATTGTCTTAAAATTTAATAGACACTACAAGAAATTGTTCCTTCTCATTAAACTCCATGGAAGGATTTGCAATAGCTGATTTGTTTGTTAAGCTGCCTTGCTATCATCTGACCTAAGGAGTTTGAGTTAACCACAGAAATTAAGTGTTATACCTTTAACCGAAGAAGGTCAAACACATTTTTACTAACTTACCTGATAAATATCTGTTTTCCAGCACTAAAGAATTCTGTAATAAGATTCTGCAATAAGTCAAGAACTGCACAAATGTACTACTACTGTTTCATCAGCACCTTTTTCATATTTTAGGCAAGTAAATATCCAACTTAAACTGCATGCAAGTAGAATCAGCCCTCTACATATCCTTGTATTTCCCCTCATTTCTTGAGATGTTATTTCTCACCCACAAACTGCCAAGTTCTCAAACTTAGAATCTTCTCAAAAGAATACACATGAATTGAGTTTCTAATATAAAACACAAGCAACATTCTCTTCTGCAATACAGTTTATGATCATTTATATATTTATGTAGCCTTAAGGAAGTAAAAGAACAGTTATTAGAATCAATAACATATCTAGGGACATAAGCAAGGGAAATAAGGAATTAAACAGATGTTATTACTAGGTCATTTCTTCTTTAAATTCTGAGGAATTGACACGGATTGGGAAAATTTTACTGCAAACAAAGTACTTAAAATGGATTATTTTACAAAATGCCATATGCAGTCTAGTTTCTAGTACCTCCCCTGATGATTTGATATACATAAAGATCCTAGCTCTACCCCGAGTTGATCTCGGGATCCACACACATTAGAATACAGGGGAATGTCAGAGCATATTGTTGAACATCCATGCTTACTATATCCAGCTCCTGCTGCCTCAGTTCTACACAGAACATGTCTCTAGTGCTTGCAGGCTATCAAAGCAATGTATCTGAGAAGATATATTAAGAAATATACATAACTATCTAAATGAAAAGAGAATCAAAATTATATGAATTAAAAGCCTCAGAAGGAAACTACCAGTTCTGTTCAGGAGAAATTCATAAATTGGACTGACAGAGGCAAAGCTCATTCTCAAAAGGGGATTTTCAGAGTTGCAACATTTCCTGTCAGACTTCCAAAAAGAGGCATAAAACTGAAATGAAAAATGGAGGTTCTGAAAGTAAATAAAGAGAACAGAGTGGTTATGATATGAAGTTACCAAGATAAAATGCAGGTGTGTGGGTGTTGCAACAACCAAGAAAGTGGTCAGGCAAATAATTTCCACAGAATCTCCCTTGTTTTGCTGGGCAGTTACATTTCCCCTTAATTGACAGCTCTCAAAAAAAGGAAGAGGAGAGAAAGTCTTGGGGCAACAACAAAAAAGTACAAACCACACTTGAGGTCCATTGGGATATATACCCTGAGAGCTAAGTGTCTGTACATGTCCAATTATGCACACTTTCACTGACAAAGCCAAAGGATGGCATATGTGGTAGCTATGTGTTTAGTTTTATTGAATTCTCTCCGCAAACAAATATGAAAGCTTTTCTTTGACAGGTTTTGATGTTGTGATAGGGTTGGAACTGGGCAGGGATATACATCTTTACACAACAGAGTTCTAGGGAGCTTGTCTTTCTTCCTTTCAGTAATTCAGATGCAGCAGGACTCAGCAGGAACCTGCAGAACATGTGCATTTATTAACATAGCTACTGCTATTGTTAACAGTGATAGTTGAACTGGTTTTACTACTGAAGTAAACAGTAGACAGAAATTAAGTGTCTTAGTCTGCAAAGGCTACCTTGAATTGGTTGATGCACAGACTCCTCCATGCCTATAACTAACAATTTAGCAAGTATTATTCTTGCATGCATGTGTGATACACAGAAAATAGTCAAATCTGAGCATTAGTAATACATGCATTAAATTCCACTCTAGGATATCAGTAAAGGGCTTAGTGAAATCACAGCAGTTTCAGAGGACTAGAAATGCATCTAATAGGTTGAAAAGGATTTGTTACTTGCTTCTCAGTAATCAGCTCTTGCTCATATATAGGCCTATTGTTTCATGTAGTATGTTCAGACCATTCTGTTGAATGAAAGCTGAAATAGTTGATCATCACTGATACCTTCTCTCCTTAATAGGAGAGAACTGACCACTGTGTACAAACACAAAAGAAACAGATGTATGTTTGAGATACCATGTCAGTCAGTAGCAGATCAAAACACTGAAGAGCAATGCAATGCTGCCCAGTAACCTCTCCACACAAAAATGAGTCGGCTTCTAGTAGGAGATCCCTAGATAGGTTTCATTCGAGGTTTCATTCAGGCTCTGTAGGCTTTTACTCCCCCCCCCCCCCCCCCCCAATTTTCCCAGGTTTCAGTTTCTCTTGTCCTTGTGTAACCCTTCCAGATTCAGGCTGACCCGTAGCCAAGGCTTGAGGTCCAGCAGGCTTCTCCCTAACTGTCACCTGAGACCTGGGCCTTTGCCATCCTATAGTACTGAATCCTGCAAGCTGAGCCTCATATTGCCATAAGCTGGTAGGGGATAGATGGATGCAATACCTTACCCAGAGTCTCCACTGACTTTACAGAGATGGCACAAAGCCTAAGTAGGTTTTGGACATGTTGGTTCCTTTCAGGAAAACTTCTTGGTCCATTCAAATATCAACAAAACTCCTCCCAGAGGATTAAGTACTCAGTGGTGAATGGCACATTCATGAATTGTTTTATGCTTCCTGCATTTCTGGTGATAAAATGACTGATCCAGAGGTAAGCTCAAGGGTTTATGCTCTTTTCCCCTTTTTGTCTCATCAGCTCCTTTTGAGCCCATGATTCAGCTGTGGATGTCCCACACCCATTCTGTACTCAGAGCAGCCCAAACTCCACCTTTTCTGTAGGTGGTGGCTTTTTGTACAGGGTTGTAGATACAGAACAAAAAGGTGCAGCCAATACATTCCTGTCAGTCACATCTGAACTGAAGTTGAACTGGAGAAAACAGCATCTAATACATACCTTATTCAGTAGGCATTCACTTTGTTTTAACCATGCAAGAAGTTGGATTAAGTGAAGACTCTTGAAAAAAAATTCTTTTATTCCATTCATGTCCATCTCACCTTTTATAGAAAGCTTCATTAATTCTTTTGTTGTACACTAAAAAGTGAGAAAGTATATTTTAAATACAGTATAGTTCTCACAGTTTACAGAGGAGCAACAACACACCTTTGAAGATTGTTTCATGATAACTTTTTATTAGTTTATCTAGTAGAGAAATGCCCTCTTACCAGTTCATGAGTTATTTGAGCTAACATTTAGAAAATTAGTAATTCATTAATTTGCAGTTTGACTAAAATTCTATTTTACTTACATTATTGGATAAGAAAAAGTCACACCACAAAGTTAAGACAAAAGCTTGTGAAGTCAAGCAAAAGTTAAGACTTGTCATATTTAAGCTTGCCCATATTACTCAGTTTAGCTCCCTTGATCATTTTTATTACATGATCTCCTCCAGGGTAACATAATCATGCATTTTTCCAAATTGCTGTTTCTTAGAGAAGAGAGAGCAGAAGAATGGTCCTACCACTTCAGACCATAGTCCATCTAACCATGTATCCTGTCTCTAGTGCTGGCCACAAGCAGACAACTTGGAGTAAGAACAGATAAAGCATATATGATACTTCCCCCTAGTATTCTGCCATCCTTTAACCATTTTCAGTTCAAGGATTTTCCTAAGCTTGTTACAGTCTATTTGCTAAGCTGATACTAACCTTTCTTTCAAGCTCTTGTCTAGCCCTCTGCCAGGGCACAGCACAGGAGCCATCAAGACTCCCCATGCCAGCAAGAGCCCAGTGTACCACCTCCAGCAAGGGAGTGGGGCAGGCCAGGGGCAACCCCCAGCATCGGGCACCTAAGCAGGGCTAGGCTGAGCAGTCAGTCTGCAGGTCAGGGTCAAGAGCAGCAGGACCCATGGCCAGGCAGGGGCAGAGCTAGAGCCCAGCACTGCTACAGCATTGCTAGAACAGGGACTAATAGCCCTGGGCTGAGCTTAAATACAGCCCTGGGGCCAAAGGCAGGGGTGGGTGGGAGCCCCAGGTGGGGCTGTTCAGGGCCCTTAAGGTTTATTAATACCCCCAGGACCTGGCAGCTTGTTTACTCATGTAACCTTTTGGGGTGGGAGTAGGGGAAAGGGTTGCCTTATAATAGGTATTGTTGACAATACTCTTGGTTATTCAAGTCTTTTGAGTTGCGACTTGTATGTTTGTAAATTGGACTGCTGTTTCTGTTTGAAGTCACATTGTCTGCTTGCTATAGGTACTACTATCGATGGAATCTTAAGTACCAAGGTGTAGTAACTTTGCTTTGGGAAGAGCTGTCTAATACAAGGTGCAGGGGATCAGTGATTGCTATACAAAACACAGTATGTAACACTCCACAATATATTTTAATTGTTCTTTCCTAGCACTTCTAAACTACAGTAGAAGGACCTGATGGTTTTGATGTTCCATGCTTTTTGCTCTATACCTGCTGAAAACTTGGCAATTTAAAATTAAAGATCAGCAGGTTTTTCATGCTTTTCAGCTTCTAATTTTTCACCAAGTGTAGGAAAAGGTAGCTCATGTCATGAGAAGCCAACTTCTCTCATCTTTCTCATTGCTTACAATGATGAGAATGTTGTTCTTTTGCTGCCCTCAGAACCAGGGAGTTGAATTAAAGATTATCTGGTAATTCAAAATTGTTCTACTTTAAAAGCAAACAAAAAACCTTTTTCTGCTACCTAATCAGTAAGGGAACAGTACAAGTTTGTATTATTACATTAACAATCTCTGTTAGTTTTGACTGGGGTCATGAACTTCTTCAGGTTGCAATAAAATTCTACTGAAATTTTTCAAAATTCTTTTTGCAGTTTGAGTTGAATACAGTACTCTTTACCTTCTCATCTAGATGTGTGTACAGTTGCTATTTCATCATCCCATCTAAGGCTGGAGGTGTTTCCTATCAATTAATTTTACACAACTGATACCTACATCTCAAGGGCCTTCATGCTACCTTAGATGGTGATCTTTGATCTGTTGAACTTCATTCAGGGCAAGATAATTTATCAGAAGAATCTTTTCTTTTCACAGCCTGTGTATGGATTGCATGAGAGTGTAGTCTTTGTCCTTAGCAGCATATTCTCTCTCTGCTCTCCTGAGTGACTACTGCATTACAGAGCTCTGAGAGACCTTATTATGGAGACCTCTGTGCAAGTAAAAAGCATTTTTGCTACTTTATTTTGTATTACTCTGTAAACTCTTTTTAAAATTATGTTATTTGAAACTGTCAGTGTGCACAACTCTGGAAATGCACATCTTTGATGACATGAGGAAATGTCACATTGAGTTGGCATTGTACTCAGACTTGCAGATGCAATCAGGGATATGTGGGAAAAAAAGCTTATGGAACTGCAGAAATGCTGCTGCTTTGGCTTGACAACGATTGCATACTTCAAACTACGACTCTGTAGATCTGCTAGCATTATTTAGTGAAATGGTAGTTCTCTCTGTTGCCACAATTATAGTACTTCCAAAATTGTTCTGGGTGCTAGAGTTTCTTCTCAGCACTTCTACTTATCAGTTAGACTTTATATGAATAAATTAGGCATATTTTATGCAAACATGTCAGTGGTTCACCTCAGGGAAATGATGAGAAACAGCAATCCCACAATGTGTCAGTATGTTATGTTACCTTTTTTTATTGTAAAGATCGCTATCCTTTCAAGGGAGCTGAGGATTGCATTCAGAGTGCTAGCAGGAACTCAGCAGAGACCTGTCAACGCACAAAAGTAAAGTCAGAGTGTTCCCACTGAGGTCTGTTCTCATTGTAAGACCAGTCTCTTGCACAGAAACAAGGTATTGATTAGCTGTATTTTAGCTGTATTTTTGTTCTCTGCATGATGAGGGTTCACACTGGTTTCAGAACCATACCACCATGTCCCTGCCCACAGGTCAAACTCTAGATGCAAACACTTGAAAAGTAATTGGGAATTTTTTGGAGAATTAAGTCCTGAGGTGGTGATAAATGTTCCTGACAGATATTAGTTAAATTCCATTTTTTACTTGGAACCTACTATGATTAGGATCAAATACTTCACTCATTAAGAAATATTGCACCTTACAAGTAACTGATACAAAGAAACATTCCAGCAAAATATGAAGTCCACTACAATGAATCTACTATTTCATTGCAAACATTAACCAATGTGGAAGGATTTAGATAACTGTGACTTAAAATCCCTCCAGCTACATCCAGAACTTCAGTAAACAATGTGAATGGAAACTCAGTCAAGAGACCTACATTTGTTCCCTAAAGACTGTTTTTTCACAGCAGCAGATAGTTAAATGCAGATACACATGAGTTAATCCAGAAAGTAGTATACAAATTATTCACAGGGGGGAACTTAACTCCATAACCGAACTATCAAACTGCTGGAACAGCTATTTATATTGCAGTAATACCAGAAACCTAACCTAAGGCTGAGAGCCCATTTTAAGTGCAATTCCTGCTCCAGGAAGCTTGTAGACTATTTTCTAGTCAAAGTACACAAATGGCATAAAATGAATTGACAAAAGTGAGAATAAAAGCAAAACAAATACTACTAATATCAGGCTTTTATGTACTGCTTTTCATCAGTAGGTCTTATGCTGGTTGATCGCACATTGTCACACAGTCCTTAGTGTATTTATCTTCAAATCAATCTCTGTAGGGAGATATCCCTGGTTTCTATAAGGGGAGCTATGACACAAAGAGGCACCAATATTGCATATGAAGTAGAGAACTGAACCAAGGTCTCACTGCTCCTACACTACATACTGCTCCCTGGAGAACTTTCTGCTGGTTGCTTAGCTAATGGAAAGGCATCATGTTGAAGTATCATGGGAGAAATAGGCCCTTTAGGGGGATTTGAAAGAGGAAGAGTTTTATGATTTTTTAAGTTATTTTCTTTCATATACATGACAGAACGAGCATAAGGGTGCATGAGAAAGGAATGAATGCATAAATCAACATTGATAAGGAAAATATCATTATGAAAGTATTAATAGTTACATAGATATTAGTATTCCACTTCGAGCTTTCCATAAAGCTGATTGGCTCCATCAAACTGCAAAAGCTAATAATGAAAATAGGTCCCATGGGACAAAAGAGCATGCTTCAATTGTGTGAGGTATTCCACTTCACAGAGAAAATGTTGGAATTAACCTGAGTAGGTCACCTTGCCCTGAGCAGAACTGTTTATACTGACATCATTTCTGATAGATGTTATGTTGTCTGTTCTTAAAGCTGTCTTATGAAGGTGATTTCATAGTCTACTTAGGTAATTTACGACAGTGTTTCATTTTCGCTACCATTAGAAAGCTTTCTTAATACTAGTTATGTCTTGCAGTTTGAGCTCATTACTTCTCACCAACATACCAGAAGCATGAAGGGCAGATTGATTGCTCCCTTTCACTTCATAACAGTCTTTTACATATTTGAAGACTGTTATCGTATCCTTCTTAGTTTTCTCTTCTTTAGGCTAAAGAGACTCAGTTTGTACAGCCTTTTCTTCGTCCTCTGGTGAAAAACTCTATTCTGTTCTTATTCTTTCTGTTCTCCTTTAAATTCTTTGCAGCTCTCACATCTTTCCTGAGGTGGAAACTCAAGGCTGATGAAAGCACTCCAGGAACAGCTGAGGCCTCACCAATACGTAGTTATAAATTCCTTGTAGAAGACACCATCTGGGGTTGGTATCACATCTGTATCTCCCCCCATAAATCCCACTTCTTCTCTGTCTTCAAAGTCCAGGAATCTATGTAGGATGACCCTTCCCATTACCTAAAGGGTGCCAGTGCTGAGAATTACAGAGGATGGAGGGATCTGCCATTCAGTGTTGTACTTACAGTTAAGCTGATGGTGGATTTGGACAAGCTGAACTGATTGCCCGCCAGTCAGTAATCAGGAAAGGCTCTGCTCCGCAGGGTCATAATGACCCCATTGGGTACAAGGATGGATCATTCTCCCTGAAGATTGCCATCTCCTGATGGTGCTGACACTTCAGGATGAATCCCAGCTGTTCACACCGGCCTCATACATGATCAGGATTGTTTGACAGTTGTGTACCTGGCGCTGGCTGTCCCAGCTGCAGAGAGGAATATAATCCCACCAGTCAGTGTTTGTCTCCCTCCACTCAAACAAGAGGGGATTTGACTAAGCAATGGCTATGGGTTAGGCTGATGTTTGGAGGCTCCAAAAAAAAAAAGACCATTCCAGATGGGACAATGTGGCTTGCCCTCCAAGCCTACCTAGAATGAAGGAGAGGCCTGTGGTCCCAAGTTCTTTTCCTGCCAGACAATACCTTGCCCTGTCCTACAGCCTGCAGGCAATTCTGAGAATATCTTAAAGGTGCAAGTCTTCCCAGAATGACTGCAGCAGCTGCAAGAGGCAGCATGGCTCTGCTCCAGGTGTGAAGCAGAGGCTGATGAGCTGTGTCAGGCTGGGACTTAAACAGAGCATGTTGACATGGTCATTGGTCACGTGCAAGGCCGACAAGTTGAGGTTGGATTTGTGATCACAAGGTCTGTGTTACTCAGTGCACTCCTCGACACACATAAAATGGATCTGACCTGTTCATCCTGAAAGCCCTAAGACTTCACCAGAATAGATGCAAGCTAGTTCAAATCATTTAATTGGGACATATGAGGCATTCTTCAAGATAACTACGCAACACTAGCCTGACTCTGCTGAGTCTGCTATTATTTGGAATAGGAACCTGACTCGTCCCACAGCAAAAGGTACTGTAAGAAAACTTAAGCGGTTCAGAGTTCAGTCTAGAAACCATACAGATTTTGTCAACAAGAGATCTGTCAGTGTTTATAAACAAAAAGAGAAGAGTCCTTAAATGGGATCACAAGATATTTATCACTATTTGAACATTTGGTTACAGTTTTCATAACCATGGTAGTTATTACAGAAATTAGAATAACTTCAACATTATCACCTTTAAACCTAAAGTATGATGATCTTGCATATTTAGGTGAAAAAGCTTGGCTATGTTTATTATTTGGGCAAATAATTTTACTTGAATTGATGTATACTGGTAATTTTTTTTTAACTAGAAATCTACAGTAGAACTGATGGTGAACAGGTATCAGTGGGTTCATAATTCCATAGTCACGTAAGTCCACTGCAGATAAATATTACCTATATTAAGGTACAGATTGTCTGCATACTTCAACAGGAGAACCTGTATAGACTAGCAGAACAATGGCTCTGAAATAGAATTTGTAGCAAGATTACAGTGAAATCTCAGAGTAATTTAATTGATTAGTGGCTCTGGAAAGCTATATTTTTTATATTTTTACTATTACTTACTGGTTTTTGACTTCAAAGATTTATTTCTCTTAGAAGCTAATTTTGCTAATAAAAGCATGCATTTTTGAGAATACCTCAGTCTGTAGTTTAGTCAAGAGATAATGAGGAATCTAGGTTGACTAGTTAACCAATGTTTATGATTTAGTTGGTGCGTGTTTTGCAGTCTACCATTCTCTGATTTGTTTAAGCACTCTTCAGATTCCTTCAGCTGCCTGAAAGGAGGGAGGAGTCTGTAGTAGCAAAAGTATGATAGTAAGCATTACTTTCAAATAGAAGTGATTTTGAAAGTGGGGTGGGTTTACTGGTGGGAGTGGATAATTAGGAGTCTGGAGCCTCTCTTTTAGCAATGTATGGTATGTGAAGAGCAGCCAGTTTATATCATACAATTAGAGGTACATGGCTAAGCAGCCCTTCCATCCATCACCCAAGGCCTTGTTTTGAGACTCTGCTGTTTGGTTCTTGTCAACTGTAATTATAATATCTGTAACTCCTATAGGATTATTTGTCACCTCACCAACCTATTTCTTAAGTATCCCACCTATGTTAATGCCATTAATTAGCATTTCATAATTTACTTGTGCAATCCTCTGCTTTAACAGCATGTTTGTATTCCCTCGCATCTGTTTAGAGATCAAAATAGATATTAATAATTATAGGACAATTTGCAATAAACCGCTTTTTCTCCCCTGTTTCTTAATGTAAGCCTTGGATTGCTGACTTAGAAGGCTATTCTAGCAGGCTGTACGTCTGCATGTAGAAACAGGCCTAGGCGTTAAAGTTTTAGAAATATATGTGTTCTTAGCCTCTTCCTGAACAAAGGAAAATGCAATGTGACTTTCCGGCACTTAAACATACGCCATGCTGGACAACACAGAAGTGGGTCAAGCAGGCTGGAGCCAGTCAATACAAATTGTCTGGGTCAAATGCCGGAAGGCAGCATTTCAAATCCAGGTCAGGAAATTTCCCTTCTGGTATTTCTCTCTTCTTAAACTGCAACATTTTTTCATTTTCACTGTGTAGTGGAAAGGGAAGCTCAGGTGATGTCAGCAGCTTTACGTAACTGAAACAGCCCCGACACTTCCTGAAGGAGGTGCAGTCGGAGCTCAGGTGCTAAACATTTCTGTGCACGCCACAGCTTTACAAAGTCAACGTTCAAAAATGAAATGCTGAGGCCCGCGCCTATGGCCGCGGGGCCGGGGCCGGGGCCGCCCGCAGCAGGCCCGGGCGAAGCTCCAAGACGCGGCCCCATGGCGCGACGCGCGCGCGGGCGGGCGAGCGGGCGGCGGTGCATGCCGGGACAGCCTATATGAGCGGGCCGCGCCTTCCGCTCCCCCGACCTCTCACCCGGCAGTGGTCTGCGGCACAATACGGAAGTGCGATGGCGGCCCCGGCGGAGGAGGCGGCGGGAAGCGGCTCGGGCTCCCCGTCCTCCGCCCGCCGCAGGCTGAGCATCATCTCCGGGCACCTGCGGGGCTCGCCGTGGGCTCCGGGGCGGGAAGGGCCCTCGCCGAGCCCCTGCAAGGCGTGGGGGGCCCCCGCGGGGCCGGCCTCCGGCTCCATCCCGAAGAAGCGGTAGGCGCAGGCGGGCTCCCCGCGGGGGAGCGGCCCGGGAGGGGCGGCAGGGGCCGGTCGGCGCCGCAGGGGCGCGCCTTGGGGAGCGCGGGCTCGCTGCCGGCCGGGGGTGGGCATGGGCTGGGGGGCACGGGAGGCCCCGCGGCGTTAACCGGAGCGGTGCGGGCGCCTCCGGGTTTAGCAGCAGCCGGGGGGTGTCCGAAAAGCAGCAGGGAGCCGTTGGGAGGCAAGTGAGGCTGCGTGCAGCCTTGGGTGAAGTGCTGAAGCGATTAACGGCTGGAGGGAGTGGATGAAACCTCAGAAAAGTGACTTTCAGTGTTTTATTTTTTGTTCCCCTTATAAGGGAACTTGTATGTGGGCAGAGTCACCTTAATAACTGTAGAAGAGGTTTCCTATTTGCAAAATAGTCTGATGCTACTTTAATGAAGAGTGCAGCATGTGTGGAAAAACAAGATTTGTATATGGACTTTTTGCTGTGCCTGCTTCACAGTCACATGAAACCTTCACCTGATATGAATACTAACAAAAATGTACTCATAAATTAGACTCTAACTCAGTCTGTGGGAGCTGAATAGTTGTGTCAAGTCCATTTTCTTCCCATTTCTTACAGTGTTTAGTAAGAAAGAGTCGTAGTTCACATGAGACCAAGGGAAGGAAAACTGTCGTGTTATCTAGCTGAAAATTGTTTCATTAGTTTCTGAATCCTTTTTACTGCATTCTTTTAAATGCTACAATTACAATTCCATGGTATAGCTTCATGTAACTTGCAAGCCCATCCCATCAGAAAGGCTGACCTTATTATATTTATTTTACGATCTCTCCTCTCCTAGATGTGGGTTTTCTGTTCATGTTGGCTTGTTATCTTGCAAGAGTGTCTTAAGTTTTGGTTTGTAGACAACCTAATTGCTCTCCATTGAGCTGTCTATAGACACTACTATGGTTCCTGTTGGTGCATGGAGGTGGCCTTGAGGCAACTAGTGGTTAAGAGAGTTGTTTCTCCTTTGAGGAAAATCCATACTTCGAACTTGTTTTTCCAGACAAGTTCAAGCCCCTGCAAGGGCTTTGTGGGAGCAAGCCAGGATATGAATTATTCTAGCAGGCTGTGCTTTTTTTCCTAGGGCCACAAGCTGAACATCCCTGCTTTGGGAGGACTGGGATGTTATATGCATGAAGTCAAATGTTAAGAACTTTGAGAGACTGTAGCTTTCATTATGAGAAGATTTGATATTTGTACAGGAGAGGCATCCTCATGTCAAATGATGCCGTTCACTGGGAGAAATGGGTTGTTTCAAAATTCTCTGCTTCTGTATTGAGTTACTCTTTGGTTTAAGAGTTTAGTAGAAAGTAATCATTGTTTTTGAAAAGTATCTGTCTAGCTAGGTTTAGGGATATATTGAAAATGGATTCTGATGTACCTTCCACTGCCAATCATTGCATTCTTGAAGAGTAGGAAGAATAGAATAGAAAAATCTTTTGTGAAGATGCACGTAATCCTAAGGGTAGTTTCTTTTTCCATGGAAATGCAGGTTTAGTAAACTTAACACCTGTACTACTACAAGTTTGCAACATCATTCTCCGATACTGATTTTTTGCTATAGGAATATAATATTTTGCTATTTTTATTCCAAATATGTTGTTCCAGATTAAGAATAAATATTACATTCCTTCTAGGAGCTTATGATCAAAGTGATACAACTGCTGGATACTTTGCTGTGAGAGTGTAAGGAAGCTGCTGAAAATTTTGATCGGTGCAATAGGTACAACTATCTTGATGTACCTAGAGTCTGATGTTCTCATATATTGAAACAGGAGAACCTAAAAGATGTGTCTCTGTTTTCAGATGTTCCCTCTGAATACCTGAGGTGTGATGAAACATATTTGAGATGTTACATATAAAGAATGTCTGAGACTTAACTAATAGCTTAGATGCTAGGATTTAGGTAGAGATTGTAGTTGAGGATAATACCCAGGTTTTGAAGTGAGTAATAGGGGAGGATGATTCTGTTGCCTGTAGTGATTCAGAAAGGAGGTAGTAGCATAAAGAGTGGTGAGTGATAAAGGGGCTGAGCCTGGTTCTAGCTATGCTAATCTGGAGCTGATTGACCCGTTCAAGAGAGACAGAACGTCCTGGACAGAAGGATTCATGTCTGCAGTACAGTAGTTTGAGTGACTGTCTGGGTGACTGAAATTACTTAAAGATGGAGAAGGCCTAGAAAGTCATCTTGGAATATCCACAGAAACCTGGGAGAGAGTGGGGAGATCCTCTGTGAGATGCTATAATGACACAGGTAAAATACTTTGAAAAATACCATTTTAAGGCAGACAGTATCGGTTTGGAAGTCTGGTTAAGAGATTAGGTTCTGATGAAGGTGCTTCTGGTTGAATGAGAAGGTAAGGGATTTTGGGGAGGAAATTGGAAAATGCTACACAGTGACTGTAACAGATGTCTTTAAAGCTTACCAGGAGTAAGGAATTTTAGAAAATCAATTTATATTATCACTAACTTAGTTTATCCATTGATGGGCCAAATGCTAGGCACTCTTAGCACTTAGTTAAAATTACCACATGAGTGAAATTAAGTGCACCACCCAAAAAAATAAAAAGACACAAAGTCATTGGTGTGAGGCTAAGGGCTATTATCAATGCTAATGGGAGTTTTCCAGGAATTCCTTGCTTTAGGCATGGCTTGCATTCTTAGGCAAAGGTATAATTAATAATAAATCATTACTTGTTTTTTTTATTTAGGTAATACAGTAGATAAGAGTAAAATGTGATATTAAAAACCCTGCATGTGCACACAACAAAACCAAACAAACCTGTAAATGAAAACATGGAGAACCAGACAGAAAGACAGTCTGACTGCTAAGGTAATAGGTAGCTTAGAAGATGCTAGTTCTAGAATGTCTTCAAGAATTTGGAGTTGATGATCAAACATCTGTAAGGAAACTTTAGATGGCTGAAACACTGGCTTGGATGTATGGAGGCTGTAGTAAATGCAGTAAAGAGATAGGGTTGAAAGATGATGGTTGAATTTGCATTTGGGGCTTTGAGTACAGAAGAATGAAGTATGGAGGAGATGAGCTAGTTGAATACAATAGGTCTTTGAAGTGTAAACATGAGTGTAAGGAGCTGTGGCTGTTTAACTCAGCTGGTTAAATATCTTTGGCTGAGATAGGACTACTGTATTTGTCTTATGTCCATCATTTAACCTGCACTGGTTATGCTTCCTTATTTCAGTTCAAAAGTGTCTGCAAATCTTGTGAAGCTGCACCATCGGAGAATAGAAGATGCTTAAGTATTTTAAGCCTTGTCAGAGTTCTAAGTGTTTTTAGGTCGTTGAACAGATTACAAGGTTCTGAAATTTCTTAAAATAAAATTTTAACTTGTCAAGTTTTCCTGCTCAATTTTTTGAGCTGTATAGATATTCACACTTGCATTGCACCAAGCTGTAAGATCTAGCTAGGTTGAAGCAGATTAGTTTAATCTGTACCAAATTTAATATCACTATCAAGTTAATTGACTTTCAGGCTTGTTTAGTAAGGCTTGTTCCCACGTCTTAGCATAGTCACAACTTCAGAGGTATACAGTAGTAAACTCATAGCTGTTTTTTCTATCTATCAAGGGGACAACAATGAGGATTTCGGGAGTTAATGTGACCTCATGTTGGGAAGATCTTCAAGATAGTGGTTTTTTATGTGTTACTGAAAAGCTTGGCTGAAAAATCTTACAAGAATAGCTGATCTGTAGATAGTTACAGTGATGCTGTGTGGCTTTTTGTCAACAATATTAGGACAATCCAAAGATGATCTTTTTCTTGCAGTCTCCTATTAAATCTGTACATGGTGATTCGGCTTTTCCACTTCTTTCTGAACTATTAGTTTAACTGTGCCTAGCAAAGCTGTGGCCAAAGGTACCTTAAGCAAAGATTTCTGTGTTCGTTATGTCAGTTGCATCTTTTCAGTAGTGTTTGAAATAATAACATCAAAACATTTGACATGTACAAGATTTAGTTGCGGTCTGTTTTGCTTCTACAAAGCAGGAAACTTGCTATGACTGCATCCTTGTAGTACTTTAAGTGTGTGTCTCTAATCACTGCATCAACTTCTAACTACTTATACCATAGTCACTAGACACTGACTAGTGTAATTGACCTGCAGAAACACTGATTTCTTGTCATTGACAGTCCAAAGATGTTAATGTTCAGGATCTTGTCCAGTTGTTTTTTCATCACCAGTGGAGGCAGGAAGAAGGAGGGCATGTGGAATTGACTGAGATTCTGTGGGTACCCATCTAACTGTCCATGTTTCCAAATAAAAATGCTCATGAAAGCTAAGCAGTATGAGTTTGCAAATTGGGATATTTACAAATTGTAGTAGGCGTCCTATTTAAAAAAATCTTTTAACGAGAGGAACTTCCTCAAAGAAAGATAAACTAGTATAAACTTGGGTGAGTTTCCTCTTGAGAAAAATCCTATGTACTGTAAGAATGGAGAGATGTTGTATCTTGGTGCATTATTGGTCGGAATTTTGTGTTAATTCAATGTGCCAATGAAGGATGGGGTCTAGTTAAACTGCTGTGTTTTAAAGTCTTAAAGATGATGGGTGTGCTGAAAAATTTACTAAAAAAACTCAAATTGAAAAATCTAATCTCTTTTTCCCCAAAACTTCCATGTTATGCTGTTGATTTTTATTTTATTAGCAAGGCCATTTTGTTGAGATTTCTGAAGTTATAAACTTAAACTTCAAAATACTGTATAACTATTTAAGTACATGGTGAAGAGTTAATCTTCAACTTGTACTGCTGAGAACTTGTACTGCACTGAAAACGCTAAGGTGCTGTAAAACTCCTTAGAACACAGTTACACCAGGGTAACTATTATATATGTTAGAAAATCCCTCTCAGAGGTGGACTTTGAGTTGATATTAATCTAGCCATAATAGTCTGTATTAAAACTAATTCAAACCAAACTTTACACATGTTCCTTGTTAAAAGGGGGTATTGACCAGGTGTAATTAAATGTTCTCTGTAGCTCACAGACTAAAAAATTTTTTTCTGTCCTGGAGCAAGAAAAAGCAGGTCAGGATTTCCTGACTTTCCCAGTCTGTGGGGAGAGCTTCTTCCCTGCAAGATGAAGAGAGGTTTGGGTGTGTGGGGTGTGTGTGTGTGTGTTTTTTTTTTTTTTGTTTTTTTAGTATGGGTGCACTGCTACCTAGGGTAGACTAAGGGATGAGTTTATAGCCAGACACCTGCTCTGTATCATGTTCACACCAAGCTTGCCTAAGGGTAACTTTATTCATATAATCATATCTTCATCAAGACTTAAAACTTTTGCAGAAGTTGCTGGTAGCTATTTTGACTATATCAAGCAGAGTTAGCTCAAAAAATTAGCTTGACTTTAACAAGTAACATTAAAGATGCTTCATGTTTCACTACCAATACTCAGCCACCTTTTACAGCATTTTTTTTTTTTTTTTTTTTTTGTATCTTGTAAATTTAAATGATGGCCAGTACAAATGCTGTTTTATAACTCTCATTCACCTGGTCAATTATTCTAGTTCATCTGTAACTACTGCTTTATGTAACCTATCTTGAGTGATGGGCTTCCTCTTTCTTTGAATAGTTAGTGAATTGTTTAGGATAGCTTACTACAGTTGTTAAAGGTGACTTTCAGAGGAATATGCAACTATGCTTATAAGAGTACTTCAAATGTCTAAAAGTTTTTTTTTTTGTATAATTCTGTTTTTATTTGGAACTAAATTCAGGGTTTGTTTAGGTGAAGACTGGAGGATGACAATACCGAAGTATAAGGTGAGCAACAGGGGGTGGAGAATGTTGGGGGGCAGGGAGAAGAGTTTTTCTTTTTTTCCTCAAGTTTAGCTTGTCTTCTGTATGTATCTTGAACTTGGTTACTAAACTTAATTTTGTCTGAAAGGTTAGATTCCATATGCCAGTTCTTAGTGCTGTTATGAAAACATTTAACTCTCCTTAGAGAACAGAGTGTTCCAAAGCAAAGCTTGATGCTAAATTAAATCCTGACATAGTTGACTCCTGAGCTAGTGGTAACTTGGAGAGACGGAGAGGGCTGCTGCCATTTAAAAGTCTTAACAGATCATAAGGAAGTGTGGGCTAGATGAGTGGACAGTGAGGTGGATTGAGAACTGGCTGACTGGCAGAGCTCGGAGGGTTGTAATCAGCGGCACAGAGTCTAGTTGGAGGCCTGTAGCTAGTGGTGTCCCCCAGGGTCAATACTGGGTCTGGTATTTAACTTTTTCATCAGTGACCTGAATGAAGGGACAGAGTGCACCCTCAGCAAGTCTGCTGATGATACAAAACTGGAAGGGGTGACCAATACACCAGAGGGCTGTGCTGCCATTCAGAGGGACCTCGACAGGCTGAAGAGCTGGGCAGAGAGGAACCTCATGAAGTTCAACAAAGGCAAGTGCAGGGTCCTGCACCTAGGGAGGAATAACACCATGTACCAGCACAGGCTGGGGGCTGACCGGCTGGAAAGCAGCTCTGTGGAGAAGGACCTGGGAGTGCTGGTGGATGACAAGCTGATCATGAGGCAGCAATGTGCCCTTGTGGCCAAGAAGGCCAATGGTATGCTAGGCTGCATTAGAAAGAGCATTGCCAGCAGGCTGAGGGAGATGATCCTCCCTCCCCCTCTACTCTGCCCTGGTGAGGCTGCATCTGGAGTATTGTGTCCAGTTCTGGGCTCCCCAGATGAGAGATGGAGCTGCTGGAGTGAGTCCAGTGAAGGGCTACAAAGATGATTAGGGGACTGGAGCATCTCTCATATGAGGAAAGGCTGAGAGAGCTGTGACTGTTCAGCCTGGAGGAGAGAAGACTGAGAGAGGATCTTATCAATGTGTATGAGTATCTGAAGGGAGGATGTGAAGAGGATGGGGCCAGACTCTTCTCAGTGGTGCCCAGCAGTGGGATGAGAGGCAACGGGCACAAACTGGAACATGGGAAGCTCCGTCTGAACATGAAGAAAAACTTTCTTACTGTGAAGGTAAAGAAGTCTGACACCATCCTGGGCAACCTTTCACTAGGTAACCCTCCTTGAGCAGGGGGCTTGGACTAGATGATCTGCAGAGGTCCCTTCCAACCTCAACCATCCTGTGATAAGAGTAAGAGCCTGTTGCATTGAGGAAGGTGTGGCAGATCACATGGGACTTGAATCAAAGCTGTTGTTAATTGCTAATCAAGGTTAATGTTCAAAATAGAGGAACAGATAACATAAGATTCTCATTCTTAAATGTCAGTGTGATAAAACTAAATCACAATTTGAAGGCAAGTGTGACTTAGTATATAGTAGCAATACTTTCATGTTATCTACCTGAAGAGGTAACTACTTATAGTTAGATGATAATTAAGTAATCTGTCAGAACTGAATTTATCCATAAGCTTAGTAGATACCTTGTTAAATCTTTGATATCGGGTAAATCAAACTAGATACATTCATTGGTTAAATTTTGCCAGAAAAAACACTATATACTAATAAAAGTATAAAGTATGTTTAATACATAAAGTAAAACATGAAGTGTTATATGAAAACAAGTAGCTATTTACAGGAAAACAATTTTGTAGCTCAACTTCATGATATTTACTGAGGTCTGAATTCTTATGCACAAGAAAATGAAGACTATATATAGCTATTTATTTAAAATTAATTTGAACTGAATAGAATGATCTCTGCTAATACAATAGGTTAGAATAGTTGCTTTGACTTCCTAAAAGGTGCTCTGAACTGAAGTAAATTAAGACTATCTGTAGTGTAACACATTGCAGCCAACTAAACTTCCCTGAAGTATTAGTGTACCTCTTAGATTGAATGTGATGGACAAGCATAATGCCTTGTTAAATCCAGAAGTGGCTGTTGTATGCAGGTTTTCAGAGTTGATATGACAGACCAAAAGTATTCTTTTACAGTTATCTGTGTGCCACAGGGCATGCTAAAAATTCTCTACACAGGTAAAGCAGTATTGTCTAGGAGTGGAGCTTATTTTGCTTGAAAAAATAAATAGTGGCCTCTTGATCCATTTATTATCTTGAATTTTTGAAGATGGTGAAGCAGATTTCTATTTTTTGCAAGCTTAAAGTACTACTACTTGCAGGACTGATCTCTAGGTTCAAAAAGTAAAAATTTTAGTGCCTGTTCCTTTACTACCTGAAAGTAGCCATGTGCATTTTATAGTATGGCAGTCTCTTCAAAGAGAAAAACAAAACTGGCATCCTCTGAAGTAGAAGATAAAATAGATATTGCTTCTTGTAAAGTATTCCATTGCATAAGAATTATCATTTGGCTAAGTGTGCGTATCTGGAAGCTTAGTAATATTGGTTTTCCTGATATTGATTACAGTATTTCATATTTAATTCACCCATATTTACTAAGACTTTCTACAAGAGAACATTAGAAAAAGACCAATTTCCTTGTTCTTTGAGGCTTCATTTATTCCACACATGCTAGTAAGATGTGTAAGGAGAAATAATGCTTTTCTATCACAACAGCTGGAAAAGGAGGACACACTCTGCTTTGGAATACCTAGTACCTTCAAGTGTATTTTATGCCTTAACTTTTGTGATTGCACTTGCAGTTTAACTTAATTCTTAAATTTAAAATATGAACTTGGATTCACATTGCTGTATTCGATATTTGGCAAACAGAATAGCAACTGAGTTAGGTGTTTATGCAACTGTGAGGGTTTTGCTGAAAGCGCAGGCTACAGAACCTGAATGTGTCTAAGGCTGTAAAACAGATATGTTACTTGACTTCACAGACTTGAGAGCGATTACTTTTGGTTTGCTGCAGGGAAGACTCTCGAAGAGGAAAGAAGTATAAGAATGACAAACAGCAAATACTCCCTGCCTACAGCATGTCATTCTTCTCCAGATAAATGATGCTATCACAAAGCAGTTCTTCAAGAGATTCCTAGGGCTACATTCTCCTTCCTAATTGCCAGGCACCTAATGCTAATTCAGTGCTGACTTCAAAAACACTTGAGTGGCTTGCTTTCTTGGTGGTTGATAACAGAGTCACTATATAACCTAAACAGGGTCTCTGCTCCAGATAGGGAGGGAGAGTGACCTTCCAGCATCACTGAAGGAATGGATTCTGAATCAGTAGCCAAAAGCCCAGTTAAGCTGGACTTTGAGGCATTGCTGTTTGGATATAATCTTGTTGATGTAACTCCTTAGCACCATAATACTGCCTGAATCTTACTGCACACTTATCTTTTGTTTTGCAAGAGCAATACAACCTGTAAGACCTTTTTGCATTGCTACATTAGGCAAATACTGGTGTGTTAGCCATTGTGGTAGCCCATAGAACTGCTGCTTTAAACTCACTTCTAAGAATATGCTAGTTCTTGGATGACAGAACAGGAGTGTCTGTGTATATATATTGTTTTTATGTATATGTTTCAATGCTTGGCATCAGCTGATTGAGTTCAAAATACTGGTGGTTATGGTGAGGAAACTAGGTAAGCATTTTGGTTTTGATGCTCTGAGTCGCATTGGTTCTGTTGCATTGGCTTGCCCTGTATCTTTCATCTTGCTGTAGGGTGGCTTCTCTGAAAGAAATACATGGAACTATATCATTTGGTCTTTTAGCAAGTTAGCTCAAGTTCGCTTCACTTGTGTGTAGCGTACCAGTTCTCCAGATTGTGTTGGAGAAGAGGGAGAAGTTTTGTTGGTATTTGTGTGCTTAGATGGTATATCTGTGTAATGAGAGGCAGGTAATTCAATGTTGGCATCCTTTGATAAATCATCATGACACTAGTGAATTAGAATTTGTTCGTTACTTGGTTCTGATATTTCACTAAGTGTGATTTCATAGCTTCATCATAAGTGAAAAAACGTAGTGTTTGCCTTCTGATGTTACAAAGGTAATGACCAATGTGTTTTAGACTTTGGAAAAATAAAGAGCGGAGTAACTGTTCATGGTATTTTTCATCTGAAGTAAAAATTTAATTGGCAGTTCTTCTGTGTATTGTGTGTGTAGTTATTTGATATGTACTTATGACTTGAATTTGAAAGTACTGAAACTAATATCTATGGTATGATTTCCATGAGAGCTGAGCATCTGGATGCTGAACTGCAGTACCTGCTGGAAGCTCTGTGCTTGCTTTTCAGTTAGTACTGGTTTTCTAGAGAAAGGAAAACAATTTTTAAACAATCAGTGTCTGCCACTATAGCATGAGATTTGAAGCCTGTATTGGTTTAATTAAAATGTTTAGTTAGGCCTGCAGGCTAAGCTGGGTGATGGGAACAGCCCAGGAGCTCGTGGTGTGAGGAGAAGGGCTTGCACGCTCAAAGCAGATGACCACAGTTCAGTGTGTGCCGCTGCAGACCAGGCGTGCTGCACTCCTATTGCCACCCACGCCAGCAGCGAAAGCGTGCCTGCTTAGTGTGGGGAAATACTGCCACCTTGTGGGCTCATTTCTCAATTTTTAATGCCTTTAATTGTTTCAGGGCTTAACATATAATACCTTGTGCAATAATTTGAAGAGCTTCCTGCCCGGTGACTCCTGGTTATTCTATAACAAGTTCTGCAGAGGAGGGGAAGTGAAGAAAATGCTTGATTTGTTTAACAAATATTTTGCTGTAAAAAATGAATCCTTGTTGCATTAAGTCAAATTAATATTTTGATGCTGGGTACTGTAATAAAGTGAAATATTTAAATTCACTTAGCCTAGCTGGACTGTTTTTGCAACACTAGCTTCTATTGTCACTGTTTCCATGGTAACTTGTTTTCTTTCAGATTTTTTTCCTTCAGGCAGTACCATTATATATAATGCTAAAAGCAAGCTTTGCTTTATATTTAGTACTTCATGCATTTTTTTTGTAATACATCTCTGGCTAAAAGCCAAAGCTAGAAGGAAAGGAAAGCCTTTTTTCTCCTCATAGTATTTCTGGCTAAATTATTCCTTCTTTTGTCTTTAACAGAATATTGAGATAATTTATCCCTATTTCTGTTACTGTGAAGGTAGTGAATAAAAAAAGCTGTCTTTAAATCATACGGTTCAGGTAGAATATAGAACTGAGTAGCATACAGTTTAAAACAAGAACAAATGTTGATGAGTCTTTGACTTTGCTGTATATACTCTTTGGAAGGATGATAGGAAAAAAAATGTAAGGATAAGTGTATAATTTAAGGATTATTATGTCTTGCTATGTTTAACACGAACGTACCAATCAATTAAACCAAACTGAACTTCTGTTTTTTCAGGCTGGGGCATGAAACTTATTAACATGTTTTGAGATGATCAGGCTGTATACCCTGAGTAATATTTAAGTATTTTTTTGTTATTTACTGATTAGCTAGCAGCTTAGGAAATTATTTGGACCTTTGAAAAATGAAGATAGAAATTAAGGTATTGCTGCAGGGCAAACTTTGTATTTGAGACGGTATAGAATATTGAGATGTTAGAGTACAGATTAGATATCCTCTAGGAAAAATGGCAGTACATGCTGGTTGCAGATCAATGCATAGTTTGGGTTCTCTGTTCTCAGAGTCAGCACTTGATACATTCAGTACTCATACGTGGGAGGAGCTTTTAATATGGGCTTAGGTCTGTATATTCTCAGCATTCCTTTGTGGTCTTTGTACTCTTCTGGAATGAGAGTTTAACATTGAGTTAAAAACTAGGGGATACAGAAGACTACACTGCTCACTCAGTTATAACTTGGATCATACTTGAGAGTTAGGGTAAACATAAGGTCATATACTAATCTGCCAAGCAGTTGTAATCGTTACACCAGTGGCATTGCACAGAGGACAGCAGGAGTGCTGTGCAGGAGTTGTGGTGTGAAAAGTTTGGGCTAAGGAAAGTTATTTAAGCAAATAATGCTACAAAAGGGTAATGCAAAAACAAAGAAGGAGTAGGAACATTATTACACACACTTCTGATGAGAAAATCATTTTCTTCTTCAGTTGCCTTTTGTTTCTTATTATGCTTGTAAACCATATATTTCCAAACTTAAGCTGGAAAAGCATGGAAGTGTAGAGCAGGTGTGTGTTACAGTAACTTCCCTCATTTGAGGGACTTGGGAGAGTGGAGCAGCTCTGAGAAGCAGAATAGTGCCCTGGCCTATATCTTGCAGGGCTTTTTACCTTGCACCTCTTCTGAATAATACATAAACTAATGCCCAGCATCCCCCAATCTGAAGGTTTTTCCATCCACTCTTCCAGAAAGTTCTGCTACAGCCTTTGACTGAATTACATCATTATGATATTGCCTCAGTAGTCAGCGAGGCTTGTGCATCTCCTCTGGATGTTTTCTGCTTTCCTCTGCATCAAGGGTAATTCTCTTCAGTCTTGGGTTTCATCAAGTACTAAACCATGAAGTCTTGCAAAACTGTGACATAAAGTAGCTCAGTCTTCACTAGAGGCTACATCAATTATAAATCAGAGCTGACTGATTAGTCTTTGTCTTTTAAAATCTCGTCTTTTTTAGGCTTGTTTTTCTGAAAAGCTGCATGCAGTATTTTCTCTAACCTGTTCTTACTGTGCAAGCCTGAAGTGCTGCTAACTACTATCAAGTAAACCAAATAATAGTTCTTGCATTGGCAGTACTCTCTATTTTGGAACAAAATGAAGGATAAATATCAGACAGGCTGATTAGGAAGACAGCCCTTCCTATCTCCAAATAAAGCCCTTAAACTTGCTTGGGATAGCTTTGAATATAAAATAAAATGCATCTAATTAATTTTGATAGCTTGTTTGCCTATCACAAGGTGCGATATTGCCCACTGAGCAAGAGACAAAGGTCTCCTGACTTGGTGTTATCAGAACAGTTGGTTCTAAGCACCCCCCCCCCCTTTTTTACAAAAACTTAAAATCCAGTATGTAACAGTTTTGAAGTTAATTACTCTAACCACTTCAATAGCAAGAGCCATGTTGTCTTTCAGAGTAAACCATTATATGCTTTTTTCATTCAGGAATAGTTCAATGTTAATTAAAGACTCTTCAGGGAAAAAAAAAAAATATTGACATCCCAACCTTGTTTGGGTGCTCTTGTTTCTTTTTTTAAAGTCTGATGAAAACGCCAAGTATCTTAACACCAACCTAGGTAAGTGGGCATTTTAAAAAAAGGCAAGCAACTGGAATACAGTCTGCTTAGCAGAAAGACCCCATACTTGGGTGTCAGTTCAGTGCCTTAACTAGCAATGCCTCCTCCTGAATGTTGGGAGAGGTTTCTGTACAGCCATCAGGACTAATGATAGCTTCAAAGTTGCACTTAATTTCTCCAATGTCACCAATTCCTTTGGAATCCAGAAGAGAACCTGGCCCTCTGCATCTTGGTCTGTGTGACTGACTGCAGGTTTGTTTTTTCTTACTCTAGCCTTTGTTTCATGCATCGTATTTAACAGCTTATTTTGGCACTGCCTTGCAGGAGGACATAAGCTCTCTAAATTAGGGCAAAGCTCCTTGAGCCTTCCTCTGACTTGCCATACTAATAGCAAGTCTCTTCTGACCTTGTGGTCCAACAAGCTAAAGAGATCAGGTGTATAGAAATACTGTGTTTGGTCAGCAGAGGGAGAAATCTTGCTTTGAGGAGGACTCCAGGCCTGGGGGTTTTGAAGGGAACCTTTAGTTTAACAAACGCCCGGTTCCATGGCAGCCTGCTCTCAGCTGGGAGTGGCTCAACTGTGCAGCACTTAGTGGCTGTGTGGAATTTGTTTTAAAATATATATTAAAAATATTCATTTTTGTAGATAATGTAATACGTAAGTAATATAGAAATATATATATTTAATTTATATACTTACTATATTATAAATACATATATATCCACACACATAATATGCTTAAATGTGAACACTTGTTACCAGTTTGTTAAAACTTGTGATCACCTAGAATATGACAATGAATTACGTTCTTTGATATAAAACTTGAGTGGATCGTTGCCTTTTTCTGCGAGAACATTAAAAGTGTAAAGATTGGTCTATTGAAATAGGCAGCAGAACAGAGGGGCTTCTGTATCTTAACAGCTGTTTGGCTAAATGGTTTAATTTTGACTGCAACTTCAGAATCACTTCAGTATGGAGGAACAATATATGCAATGTGCCTGTTGAAACACTTCTGTTTCAACCTGCAGTGGAATAGGTGTCCAGTGTTTTCCATTTGACTAATTAAAACCTTGTGTAGAGGCCATTTGAAGAGAATGAACTCTGATTAAGCAGAGTCTGTTTAATTATAACAGACAGTTATGTCAACAGCCAATGTTACTGTTACCTTTATTATAAAGGCCTTCAGTAATCAATTAGCACCCAGTTATCTTATATGTAAAGCTGGATTTATAACTGATTCATGTCAGTGGTTTCTTTGAATTTGCAAAGTCTTTTTGAAATGGTCACAGTCGATCCTTGTCTTACTCTGTAATATACTGTATACTGAAAGATTGAGCTACATTCACTGATATACAATGGATTGAGGAAAATCATTTGCCTTTAACTTCTTGAAGATGCCTTTTAATTAAATAAAACTCAGTTTTTAAGTTAGCACTTCATTTCTAAAGTAAATAAATGAGCAAATTTTCAAGCAGAGTTAGATTAATGTATAATTACTGTCTTTGTATCCCTGCATCTTAAATATGTTTATATTGTTGACTTCTGACTTTATCATAATTAAAATATTCTCTATTTTAGGATAGATGTGATTGAGGCACTTCAGTTTCATATTTTAGCAATTACATATATCTTTTTCCATATTGTTTCTTATGATGTCATTACTTTGAGGTCACATACAGTTTGTTTGGTACATTATTCCTGCAACTCTTTTTTTGCTTCCCAAAATATATTTTTAATCTGAGTGCTTGAGGTACTTCCTAAGAGTGCCTTGTTACATGAATGTTTTAAGAATGCAATGGGTTTACAGTATTGATATTATATTAAACTTCAGTTAAGCTTATTTCTTGACAGAGAATAACAATGCTAAATGTCTTGCTTTTTTTATTCTGAAATTCAGCTATTGCCTGTTGGTGTTCTAGTATTTATGTGTAGAATTTAAAAATAGGCATCTTTCAAACATCACTTTTTGCTGATTTGAGAATATCACCATACTGTATGTGTTGACTTCAGCTGGTTGTTTTTTGTAAAACAACATGTTTTTCAAACACTAAGATGTCATGTCTGCAGTCTGAAAGAATAACAGTTGTGACTGCAGAAAGATTTTTTTGTGCTGTCTTAAGCTATGTGCTTGTGATACGCACTTGCTTTCTTGAATTGCTATCTAATAAAGCTTTTTCAAAGCCATAAAACTGCAAATTGTAGAGATACTTTTGGCTTACGGTAGGCTAACACATTCTCACTTTTTTCTCTCTTTAAGGCAAGAACTTCTAAAGTGGAATGGATGGGGATATAATGACTCCAAATTCATATTCAATAAGAAGGGTCAAGCAGAATTCACAGGAAGAAGGTACACTGAAGATTTGTATCATTGAAGTAGAATAAAGTGTGTGTTCAGTATTTTTTAAAAGCTAATAAATTGACCATATTGTTGAGTTACAGAAAGTTCTTTGTTGTGTTTATTCACAGAATAGGTTATAAGTTGTTTGGCATTTAATAGGTTTATTGAACTCTATGTATAGTCTTTAACATATGTACTAAAATAGACTGTGTAGCTTATAGTAAGGTTTATTAAAACTATTACAAAAAGACAAAATCAGTCTTCTCCATAACTTCATACACTCACTGTGCATTAAATTTCCCTTGAAGAATGGGATCAGACCGAGAATCTGCAATGCCTCCTAAAGGTTTAGGTAATATGTGGCAGTCCTGTGCAATTTTGCCAGTTTTGAGAATCTCATGAGTGTCAACAAGTTGCTTTACTACTTAACTTTCAATTTATTTTTTTCTAAACTTTCATTCATGCAGCTACTTGAATTTAAATAAAAATTGCTCTTTAATTGTACATTTTGTGGCGATAACATACTTTTCTGACTTATTACCTCCTAGCCCTTTGTTCAACAAACTTATTTTTCTGAGAAATGTCATCTTTGAGTAAATAACAGGAAGATTAAGTCTACTAAACAATCTATTCACTTTCTTCCAGTAGCATTTAAGCCTGCCACTTGACATACTTTTTTCCTCCCTGAATGGAAAAAGTCTTGCAGTCTTCTCCCTGACTTTAAAAGATATAAATATACTCTTGTTAAGAATAAAGAAAATGGGAAAGAAATAAGATTAGTCTGCTGTCCTTCAGAAAAATTCCTTCCAGCTCTTTGAGTTTGTCTGTGTAAACTAGCGTGAGCTAGTTTGAGATGAAGTTGAGCAAAAACCTAACTGATTTTGAGTGTTTTAATCCTTAATTTCTTAATTTTCAGGCTCAGATTAAAATAAAAAGCCTTGGTTTAGGCACTTCAGCTCACTGTATATTTAGGGAGGTCCTGGTGCCTTTGAATGATATGTCACAATATATTTAGCAGGAAACTAGTAATTTTCCTCTGTACGTCATATTGACAAGTTCATATTTAAACCAGCCCTTCATACTGTTTCAATATTGATATCTGAAGAGCAGAATGTTGCTTTCTTCCTGGAAATAATGAGATCTGTGAAGCCTTTTCCTGGAGTTGAAAGCCATTCTAGAGCTTTTCTAAAGGACAAATAGGTCCTTCTCTTCCTTTCCATAAGATTTCCGTAAGACCTCCAGTAATTATCTGTGGTAATTCCTTAAGCATTTGCTTTAGTCACTAGACAGCTGACTAGTTATGAACACACATCTTCCAGATTTGTCTTCTGTTGGTAAGCATAGCTGCTGCTATGTTTTTTGTTTGTTTTTGTGACAAGCTTGATGTGTTCAGGGCATGCTTTGATCATCCCTTGACAACTTCTGAATAAGCATACCTGCTCAGCCATAACCTGTCTGGCACTTTGGATAGCCACAGAAACAGGCTTTTGAAGCCGGGCAGATTTATTGATGAAAACTTGTTTGCCTTTGGGATTAGGCTGAAGTTTTTGAGATTTCACTTTTGTTTGCATTTGCCTGAATTTTGTCCAAGTGTATCCCTTATCCTTATTTCTTTGCTTTGGCCTTTACACTGAAAGGAAATGGGAAGAATTGGAAAATGACAAAGTATTCAGAGCTGCTTTCATCGCTCACAAAGCTGAGGGTAGATAGGGTTTGAGGATGCTGACAAGCCCCACTAACAAAGTCAGAATAAGAATATTTCATTGTTTCCATAGTGTCCTCTTTAGGATTGCGTGGAAGAGACTTTTGCCTGGACTTTGACTCTTGTCACTTTGTCACTCATTCTTTCAGCTGGTATTTCTTTAGTTGTTCACCTGGGGTAGGTTATGCTCCATAGAAAGCTTCTATACAGGGCACTTTGAAGAAAGAACGAGCATAGGACTGAACTTTCCTTTTAGAAAGAATCATTGAGGCCACTGCTTGTTTGCCTAATGAGTACCAGTCAGTGTTCCAGGATGGTGCTGCTCTTCCCCATCTGCATTCTCTTTCTCTAATTGATGGATAATATGAGAAAGGCCTTCTTGGGTCACAATATAGCTCCTGTGCAGTAATCTGTTTCAGTGGTAGAAGGAGAGACTGTTTGAAAAGAATGGGAACCTGACTTCTTTGACAAATTACCCTTGTACTCCTTCAACATCCACAAAGGTTGTGTTGGAGATGCCTAGGGCTTTTAGTATTCATTTATAGATATATTGTCCATAAACTTGCCTAATACCCTTTGAGTCTACTGATACTATCTGCCTCTGTAGCATCTTGTGGCAGCACCTTCCAGAAGGTCACTGCCACTGTGTAAAGTACTCTTGTTTTAAATTGAGTACCCCTTATCTCTTGTGTTGCAGGATTAGGCGAACAACAGTTCTTTGTTCAACTTATCTGCTGCCTTCTTGATTATGCAAGACTCTGTCATATCCCCTCCCCAGTCTTCTGACCATATGGAAGAGTCCTGGGCCCTTTAGTCTCTCCTCTCAAAGCTCTATCCCCTTGATCTTTCTAGCTGCTGTTCTGTGAACCTTCTCTAACGCTACTACATCTTTCTTGATACAGGGACAGGAACTGCACACAGTACTCAAGAAGAATGAAGGTTCTATACAGCAGCAAAAAGACATCCTTTGTCTTCTTTCTCAAAACCCTTCGTGATGATGCATAACACTGTTGGCTGCTGTTGTCTTGGCATCATCACTAACAATATACTTTTTACTGGATTAACTACCAATCTGAGTTCAGCAGAATATGCATATACCATTCTTTTTTTTTTTTTTTTTCCTGCTCTTGCAATTATCTACATCAAAGCTTATCTGCTGTCTTCATTTGCCTGTTCGTTTAGTTTTTTTAAGGTTCTGGAGTTCTGTGCTATCAGGGTGGTACTTGTCTACCCAAAAGAGCTTAACTTCCACCTGTTTGGAGAGTCCACTCTTCATTCCAGATCACTGATGAAGATTTTAAAGAAACTGGTCCCAATATTGCTCTGTGGGGACCTGCATTGCTGAGTTTGTCTTGAACAGGGATCAATAATCCTTGCCCTCTGCTTCCTGTCTTAACTATCTTTCAGTTGGTGGGAGAACTTTTCCTTTAGTTCTGTAGCAACATACTTTCTTTAATAACCTTTGTGGTGGAACACCACCTTTATGGAAGTACAAATGCTTGTTCATTGTATCCCCTTTATTCACTTTGTTTTTATACCCTCACAGAACTCCAAGGGTTAGTGAAACAGGACTTCCCTTTCCAGAAGCCATGCTGACTTTCCCAACAGACCATGCATATCTGTGTGTCAGATGATCTTTTTACTATAGACTCTACCATCTCACTGAGAGTAGACTACACTTGCTAGTCTAAGGAACTAAACCTATTCTCCCAATGTAGAATGTTCCTTGTGCTATCTGCACGTGCACAAAGCTTGCCTCCTGAAAACGTAATCATGTAATATTGTATTCTGCAGTGCATTGCTAGTGCTCTCTCTGCTGGGCCTTCTGCCTGTGTCTTGAGTTAAACTTGCTGGACTTCTGGTAGTTCTAGCTTGTCCTCTGAATAAGTGGTGAAGATTACTCTTATTAAGCTAGCTATAGCAATAAATGGGCAATACCAGGAGAAGGAAGAGCATGCCAAGCTAACCTGAGGATCTGCATCAGGAGTCTGTAACAAAGATAGAAATACATTAACCTTTTATTGCTTATTGCGCTTTCCTTTCCACAGAATTCACTTAACAGTTCCATATAGATATGGTGATACAGTAATGGCTGCCACAGGAGGAGTGACTGAACACTGTCTTTCAAGCTGAAGAGTCGAGCTGAGTTGAGAGAATAGTTGAGGAGTAGAGCGGGGAGGTGTGGGATTTTTTTCTCCAATAAGAGAACTAGGAGATGAGGAAACGAAGGAATTGGCTTTTCTGTATAATAGATGACTTAGTTGTGGAGTTTGCCAGAGTTATGAAGGTCAGTTAACTGGGTTAACAATGAATAAAAAAAATCTTTAGGAACACCTAACAGGCCTAATGCAGTGATCCAGGTGCAAGCTATAGTAAGGATTCTCAACTGCTGAAAGTTCTTAATATTAAAGAAGTCCTTGTTCTCTTCTCCTTGGAGAATGTTTGTACATACCTAAATATGCACAGTGTGTACATATAATAATTAACAACAGCTTCTACCTTAGCAGTGTGTCCAGCCTCACCTGTTCTGCATGTGGTGTGCCTGGCCATAGTCAGCTCATCTGTCCCTTGTCTGTCCAGCTGATTCAGAGTAAATTCTCAAATATTCACATCTGCCCTGCAGATAAGCTCTTGTCAAAGAGAAGATAAATACCTTTGAATTTCCATATTCCCCTTCTGGGGTTTGACCTCAGACTCCCCATGCCATAAAGTTTCTTCTGCCAGGACAATACATAGTTTCTTCCTCTTCTGTGGCATTCAGATAGTACAGAGGGTTGTACAGCCTGGGAGGTGTTGAATTTGTCTTGCATTACAATGTTATGCTCACCAAGACTCCTAGCTTTTTGTTGAAATATTTAATGAGGAGATCAAGTTGCTTGTATCAGAAAACGTAGAAAGAGTAAAAACAACTAATTCTAGAGATTCTGGTGCAGAATTGCTGATGACTTTCCTGCAGAATATCTTTATTTTTTGGATTGGATCTGAGCTTTCAGGTCCCAGCTCTCCAAATTCCATCAAATGCTTTGCTATTGTAACAATATTGTGGCATTTTTCTTGAGTGTTAATCAGTCTAGTTGACTAGGGCTTACTGCAGATAACCTCCGCAGTACTTCCTACAAAAAAGGCTTTTTAGTTCAAACACCAAAGAAATATTACAACTATTCCTTCTCTGAGCCTGAGATAGACATGCATTCACATCAGTTGATGCATTCTGAGGGTAAGGGAAAGACTCTTAATACTGTTTTCCTGACAACATGCAAGGTTGAAAGCAGGGTTTGTGCATGTCTGAGACTGCTTTTGTTTATGTTGCAGTGTGTCCATGTATACCCAGTCTATACTAGTAGCTGTCCTGAAAATTGTCACACAGTTTTCTACCTTACTGAAAGGGAGAGATATTTCTTGAAAATAAAGAGGGTGGTAGTGTTGGAGTGAGAAGAGGGGAAAAAAAAAAAAAAAACCAACCAACCTTGTGCTATGATTCCCAAAGATCTTAAAGTGAAAGTAATATTTAACAATTGATATGATTTTGTGTTAAATACAGTACACTTAAATATTACGAAATGTGTGGTTGCATGAAAGCTGAATATATAGAAGTCTTGTAGACTTGTAGATAAAGCATTTCATTTAAAACCTTTTTTTATTTGTGGTTATGTAGAATCAAAAGTAGTGTATCTGACATGCATTGTTTTAATTTAAAATGACCATATGTAATATTGACTTTTCAGGTACAGGTTAGGTGGTATGGTATTACCAACTTTTAAGGAATGGATAGAAAAAACCTTTGGAGCAAGTCTGGAGCACAAATCTACCTCTAGAGTAAGTAAATAGCTGAAAAAATTCAGTTCCTTTGAACATTAGTCTTAGACAAACTGGTCTTGATCATCACTATTAAATATGATTCAGAAGTTGTCAGATGGCCTTGCATATGGTTGACTTAAACAGTGTAGTAACACTTCAGAAGAGTTGCTTTTTGTTGTAGAACTACTACATGAAACTTTCAATAACTTAACAAAACTTCTTATTCTAGGTTAGCTGGTAATACTTTAATTGCAATAAGTCTCCTACACAGTGAGTTTTTTGTCCTTAGTTGTAGGTTGTTTCACAGTTTGCTGAAACTGTTAGCCTAGGGGGAATTATCATTTATGGGAAATTAATGGCTGTTCGTGATAACAAGGACAGAAGATAGTGAAGTTAAACTATGCAGTGTTTTCGGTGCATTTGTTGGAAGCAGGCTACGCTTATACAGTGATTGTGAAGTAACCCTGCTTTGGGAGACAGTTTCTTCAGTTAGTTCAAGACTGCATTTTCTCTGAAGCTAGCAATGTCTTCATGTTGAAATTCTGAAAGACCTGCAGTATGTTTCAGTTAATTTTGCATAACTTATCACATTTAATATCCTCCTAAAAAGTTATTGAAAAATTTGCAATTCTCCTGTCCTTGAATTTGAGGGACTTTGATAATTAGAAGATACTTGACTGTTATTTTTTCCAAATAGAAATGGAGTATAGAAATTTGAGGTTTTCGGTCATAAGACTAAAACTGTATGTCCAATTAAATAACTCCTTAATTAAAGACCATATGTAATGGACTTATTTCTTTAGAGAAGTAACCCTTGGAAAAAAACATGAATGAACCTGAGACTTCCTCTGTTCATTACATTTAAAAAAATTACTTTTTTGAATCTTCAAAGTAAACTACACTTATTATCTATAAAGAACTTTAATTTTTAGGAGCTGGTGCATATAAAGAGTGTTCAGATGGATTTAAAAAGTCAAAAGCTTGACACCTGAATCTCATTTTTGTGCTTGATATCTAAAATGGAGTCCAGAAAAGAGAATTAAGTGCCTCAGTCTGAATCTTGAGAAGCCATAAGAATAGAATGTGAAACATCTGTCATACTCAATAGGGATATGGAAGAATGGGTTGGTTAGAGAACTTCAAACAGAGATGCTCCTCTAGATTTGTACATCCCTGATTTAAGGGGTGCTGATAGGGCAAAAAGTCTGGTGTAGTTTCTCTGCAGATGCCCAAAACTGTTTTTCCAAAGAGCTGATCAGAACTAGCTAGAGGTTTTTTGGAAACACCTGCATGTTGATGACTGCACTTGCATTTTGTGCAGTCTTTCTAATGTGTGAGATCTGCTTAAAGTGTGCCTATTATGTTAAATCACTCAAACTTAGATATATTTTGCCTTGCTTCTGATTTCTGATCAGGCTTTGATCTGAGAAGGATTTAACTTCCAGCTCATGACAGGAGGAGGGAAGGTGATTTGGCAGAAACAGAAGTAGATATGGAATTTGCAGAAAGCTTAAGCATATATATTTTTTGTATTGTAGGAAAAATTAATATTAAAAAAGAATTTTGACTTTTAGTTATTATCCCTTGTCAATAGGAAGATCTCTTGGTCCTGTTCAGGCCCTGTTTTTCCTGATTCTTGGGAAGTCTTCAAAATGCAAATATTCTGTTCAGTATGTACTTGCAAGCTAGTACATTTCTCAACTTACCTGGAGGAAAAAGGGTCAGAATGTGCTACTGAAATAAAACTTCCTGTGAGCATCTAGTCAGTTGAGTACCAGATAGGATGACTAGGATCTATTCTCGATGATGAGAACTTCAGTGTTTCTAATTCTAAATTTTAAATAGCTGGGCTTTGGTAGTTCATCAGTTAGTGGTAACTCAGTCATATTCTTTTATAGTACAGAAATACTGCAAAAGTGAGCCTACCTTTAATGAACTTATTGTTTTGTAGGCATCCTTAAATGTTAATGATGTACCTCCATCCATCATAAGTGAAGAATTCCTTCAGGATCTTATAGCCACTAAAATCTCATATTCACAGGATGCAGAAGATAGGGTATTTAGAGCTCATGGTAAGAGAATGTCATTTATATAACTGTGTGCTTTTAGATGCTTCCTGTTCTAATTTGTTAATTTCTTGTTTGTATTTCAGGTCACTGCCTACATGAGATATTTGCACTCAGGGAAGGAATTTTTAGGCGAATTCCTGATATAGTTGTCTGGCCTGGTAAGCTTTAATTTTTCTTTTCCCTTCTGATCTGAGAGGCTGTTGTTTCCTAAGCTATGCTTTCTTGTCATGGGGAAACTGTCGCTTCGTTCATTGGTTTCACTCATGTTTACTGAAACTGAAGTGAAGGAGTTTTTTTCATGAGTGGTAACCATGATCATTTAACATCTGGATTATCAGTTGTGCCTGGGAAATCCAATACTTCATATCACCATGGGGAAGTCAAATTCGTTGTTAAGAGGTTCATTGTTGATGAGGTTTTTGTGGACAGACGAATTAGAATCCGTTCTAAAAAAATATGACCAACAACTCTACTTTTGAAACTGAATGTCAGCCAGAATGAAAAAGATGTGTTGTTCAGTTCTCAGAAGAGACTTTTCTCACTTAAAATAAATTGGGTAACCTACTTTAAAGAAGCTCTGAACTTAATTTATTCTCCAAGATATCTAGCTGAAATGTTTGCTAACCTAGTTTGCTAGGAAGTCTCAATCCATGAGTAGACCAGGGAACCAAGGCTGTAGTTAGTTTTTTAAAAGCAGGATTGTTTAGGTTTGAACTTCACTCTGGAGCTCTGATACTTTTGAGCCTGACCTGCATTTATTACCTGTCTTTGAAATATCTTCCTTGCTGGTGTCTGAAAGGGCTCTTCTGCTTATTTAGACTGCTATATTTAAACAAAAATAATAGACACTAATCCTGTTTGTAACTGTTTGGAATTTTTTTTAGTTTGCCATGAAGATGTAGTTAAAATTGTGGAGTTAGCCTGTAAGCACAGTCTCTGCATAATACCATTTGGTGGTAAGTATTATCAAATTTCAGTCTGTTTAACATCACTAGTTAAAATGTACTTGAATTCAATTTTGATGTGTAGGAGTAATGAGTTGTACCTCTAATTAAAAAATTAGAGCTGTTGGTGGTATTTTAAGTGCTGTCTTGAATGTTGAGTGATCTTGCTGTATTAACAGCTGCTATGTTCAGTTTAGCAGTAGTCAATAAAAGTGTGTAAACAACTTCAATATTGCATGTGTAAGAGTAGTGACTGAGGTTGAAATCTATCTCTCTAGCTCTGTACCTTGGAAGCCTTCTAGGAAATAGTAAACATAGATTCAGATATTTGTGTTAGAGGTCTCATGTTTTTGGATGCTTTGTGCTCTGTGCCCACAAGCATGTGTAAACTTGTGTTATTTGCTGGAGTGCTGTGTACCATTGAAGCTCATAGGTCTGGGGAGGACAATGGTCAGGCACCATTCTGCAGAATCATTAACCGTAATTCTGATTTCATTTTAGACTGCTGGACATGAGAGTTAGAGCAGAGGCTCCTCTGGTAAGGGTTTTGCAGGAAAGGTTCCTATTTTCATAGGCTATTTATTTGCCTGTATAATCTGGGCCCTTCTCAGTCTAGAAGACTTCTAAAGGTCTTTAATAGTGGATTTTTCTCCTCTAGGCCTGCTGAGGTTGAGGGGTGAGCTGTCTTGTTTTGACTTAGAGCTCAAGGAATAAGGGATGTTAGTTTTCATAAGCTCATTCTGAGAAGCTTTCTCTCTCAAACTCTTCTGTGGGATAAGTCTACACGTGTTTTATTTCATACCTGCTTATGCTGTAAGAGTATAGACCCTGTAGAAAGGACACTTATTTGGCAACAACATCTTCACTTAAAAACTTGCTCTATTAGTCTGGTATCGTGCCTCCTTAAAATGCTGTCATCCTTATCAGATATATTTGGAGAGCTGTATATGACTGCTACAAATTGCATTTGGTACCAGTAAATGAGTACAGTAAAAAGCAGAGATATTGACTAGCTCTTGTTCACTGACCAGGATACAGGAAGATCTTCAAATTACCAAGTCTGTTACATTGAATTATGGTCTACTTCTGAAGTTGTTACCTTGGGGGATGAGGGCAGATACTCCTGTATTAAGGCAGATACTTCCTTTTCTGTCATGGGAAACAAAGACGACTGATGGTATTGCTCTTAGAGAGTGTTTGATGTGTTTGATTAGTTGGCACTGTCTCTGCACTTGCTACTGCTTAAAAGGGATTTTTATGGTAGCTTACTATGGTGGTTCTTAGTATTCCTGATTTTCTTCCCCTTACTGCTTTTGTAGTCTTTGAGAAGCCAGAGGCTGTTCTGTAATATATTATAAAGATGCATTAGAAACCTCCAAAGAGGTTTGCCATTTGTTTTTATTCATCTGTTTGTATAGTTACACCCTTTCAGTTTCGTACTTGATTTAAGATAAGTATTGCATTCCTATATATTAAGTAGATTTCTTCAGCCAACTTTCCGGATAGAAGCACAGTATCTTTGTATTTCTGTCAAATGGTATTTAGAAACAACAACTGTTTCTTGGATGGCTTTGATATTGCCCATCCTTCCCTATTTTAAAATTCTGTTCTGGACTTTACTGTGAGCAGCTGAGATGCTTTGGTTAATGGTTTTGTTATCAAGTGTTGTGAAAGCAGTCAGTCGGTTTCAGTGTTGCCTCGCTTTTGAGACTCTCAACTTGGTAACATGGGCAGCTGTAAAATGCTAGCCTCAGATAAACAGCTGATTTCTGTGATCTTTAAGTTCAGTATGAGAAAGGAAGTAGAAAGAACAGGGTACATGTAAAATTCTTAGGTAACTTTTATTAAGCAACAATGTATTTTCCCGTATTTTCAGGAGGAACGAGTGTCTCTAGTGCTCTTGAATGTCCTGAGGAAGAAAAAAGAACAATTGTCTCCTTGGACACATCACAAATGGTATGTAGCACTTCTAAGAGAAAAAACATGTTGAAATTAAAACCCGACGACAATTACTTTGAATGATCATCACTGGAGAATGACAATTCTGTGCTTGATGCAAGAATAAAGAGATAGAAATATTATGATACCTGTACCATGCATGATTAAATTAATTCTCCTTTAGTTCAAGTGGTATTTGGCTGATGTTAGCCTTATACTACTTCATATGACCTGGGTACTTTAAATTCAATATATATGCTGTTAAGACTTGTCTTAGTAGTTTTAATTCAATAAAAGTCCGAGGAAGCTACCATTCTTCATACCACTGTGTGATAGAAAGTGATGTCCAAGGTTAAGTGAAAGCCGGGGGGAAGCTGTTTGTTGTCAATTTCACTGGGGTTTTTTTTGCAGACGAAAAAATACTTGAACAGTGAAGGCTGAGATGACCTAAGATCTGTAACTCAACTCGGGAAGGCTTAATTTACCAAAGACTAGATTTTATGTAGATAGCATCTTGAGAACATGAAGTTCACAGCTTTCTGGCATTCTGGAAATGAAGTTTTTCTAGTTCTTAGTTTTCTGTTTTCAGCTTTCCATCATGAAGAGTTCTTTACTTGTAAAATCTATTTTGTGGTTGCATGGGTAGAGATGCTTCAGCAATGGCTCTATATTCTTAATGTAAGGCTCTACTGTCTGTGAGCTCCCATTGAGCTTATTAACTCCTTTAACCTGAGAGTAACGCCTGGATTGTGGTGCTCTACCCCATTCAGTGGTGGTTCAGTTAGGTGTGCTGCTTCTCACTCTTTCTGACTAAAAAGTGAGCTTTCTCACAAGAGTTGTAGTTACACACGGAAGGAAGCTACTTTATCATTTGGGCATCTCTGGGGGAGTGAAATCAGAAGAGTACAATACTGGCTAAGGCTCTCACTTGAACTCCCTGTGATTCAATAGCCTGCAACTTCTGTCTGGTTTGGGGGTGGGGAAGGAATGCAGCTGACTTACTATCATGCTTTTGTGTCTGCCAGATAGGTAAGTAGGTATCAAGTCAGAAAATAGACCAGCATCTTCTAACATGTCTTGAATAACACAGTCAGACAGCTTCTGTAGTCGTTAGTGTGGAGGGGAAATAAGGAAAGCAAGGTTAAAAAGGTGCGCTGTCTGAATTCAAAGATGAGCGTCTCAGAACAATTAAGGTACCTACTAAGTATCTATTGAAATAGTAAAACTTAGCCAGTCATCTTTGTCTTCTGTGTAGGATCTATTACTATTGTGTTAAACTTTGTGATTTACCTAAACTTGTCACATCAGTTAAATAGTTTACATTGCAACTGAAGGTGTTTAAAAGGAGCTAAAAGAATTGGCTTTGAATAACTAGCCCAGCTGTTATGAGGGGAGAAAACAGTTTTAAATGATAGTTTAATCTGGACTATAAGATGCCCACATCTTTATGTCATTCTATAAATTGAGGGAAACTGAAGTTAGAGCTTTTCTCCTTCAATGCAATATGAATACATATAGAAATACTTCAAAACCAGAAATGAAACAGAATGCTTTTTTGTCTGGTATTGCACTAAGTGTTTTAGAATGCTTGAGCTTCACTTTTCCTTTCATTTTCATGAAATCTATGTGGATTTTAATACCAACTATTAATGTGACTTTGAATAGGCAGGTATAAAAGCAAGAAAGCTTTTGCCTTTGAGTAGGAGAATCAGCAGTCTTCTGCTGCAGCAGGCAACTTCTAGAGAAGTACTGCATAACAGTTCGGAGAATTATTTCGTAATGCTTCTACTATTTAAGTGTTTTAAATTGTACTACATGGAAGCTGTATACCTACCTGTGGTGACTACAGAAGACCTGTATCTGGAAACCTGAAGGGTGGACAAAGTTATTTTCGACAGATGAAGCTTGATGCATCTTCTGTCAACAAGTCAGGTTATACAGGTTTATGCTCTGTATTGTATCTAAGATGTTTCTGAAAAACTGAAATTGAATTGAAAGCACTAACTGTACACTTATTGAGTCAGTGTGTGGATGCTGTCTAGGAGATGGTGCCACATACTAGATGTACATGCAGTACTGTGGTCCTTCACAGATGTTAATTCCTTGTTGAAACTGAGCAATATTAGCCTCATTCAGGGAGACAGACATGTCATGTCAAGTAATATAAATTTAATATTCACACTTTTCTTTGCTCCATAACTTGCAAAGAGTTGTTACTACATGTTGCCTCTGTCTATTAATGACTTTAAATTATCTTCATAATGCTGCTTTTTCTGACCTCTGTTCTGGATAATACCTCTGCTGTTATCTATATCTGCTAGATAATAATCCATTATTAACAGTGAAAAGTGGAAATTGAAGCTTGTGACATCCTTCGTGTAAAGAGAGCTAAAACTGGACTTGCATTTTTTTCTCCTTCACATGGATTGTTCTTTTGACAATGATACTTAGTGTAGCATGTAATTCATACTATTTGCTGCTTTTCCTGTTTAGCAGAATATACTGATGGGACAGTGAATGTCCCCATCAAGCAAAATGAAATAATCTTTCCAGGCATTTTAAATTTCTAAAGTGCTTACTATAGCATGTCAGAGTATGTATCTTGCTTCTGGTATAGTGTGTCAACACCCAAGAGCTGAGGTGCATTATTGGCCACAGTCTATTTAACCCATGAAATATATTCAGGAATACTTTTCTTGGTTCACACTTAATGTCCAGATATTTGGATTGATTCAGGTGCCTTAAACTGTTTTAATTGTGAAAAATCACTGTATCATTTCATTTCTGTAAGAACTATGACTTAATTCCTTCTGGCTTTTTTACATAGCTTCTCTAAGCATTCCCAGGGTAAATTATGACTAATGAGTATAATGTTATTTATATTCACTTACAGTAGTGGTTTTACAAATTGTAACCTATTGTGTAGCTGTTTGAGGGGATGAGGGAGCTCAGCTTCCACTGCTGTCACAAGTAGAATTGTATTATTAAATTTTATGAGCAAGTATGTTGGTCATATAGTGTTATGGAAGCAAGTAAACGAATCTTTAGTACTGATTCTTAATTTTGATTGTTTTTCAACAGAATCGGATTCTCTGGATAGATGAGAAAAACTTAACAGCTTGTGTAGAAGCTGGCATTGTTGGACAAGATTTGGAAAAACAGGTATTAAACTTGTCATCCAGTGTTTCTTATCATTTTTAAAGTTGCTCCTCATATCTTGTCTAAATCATTGAATTTCTGGTGTATTTTCAGACAGACTGTTCTGCTAAGCATTATATACATGGTTATGAACTATATTACACTGGATGCTGTATTTGATACTTATATTTCTTAATTAAAACTATTGTTAGCTCTAGCTACAAAACACATATGCAGTAATAAGTTGACAATTCATAGGATGTGATACTGTGCTTCTTCTTGCAGATCTTAGCTATGTCTTTTTTGTGATTATAAGGCATAACACTTCACAAGATAGTTACAGACCAGGGAAAGTATGAATTGTCATTTGTAGTGCATGTTTTAAATATTTTAGCTAGAGGCAGAGTTTCCTCAGAAAGGTTGGAGCATATAGCAGGTTTGCTGCTGTTGATGCTGCTTAAAGTTTTCTAGAGGAGAGCTGAGGGAAGGATGGAGAGTAGTCCAAAACATGGATCCAGTGGAAAATTAATCATTTCTCAGTGATCTTTAGATGCTTTAAATTGATTTATCAGACAAGCCACAGCATCTTCTCAGGATAGTTCTCAGTGTTCCTCTATAATCAAGCAAGCTGCAGATATTTGCTACTGCTCCTCAGGATGCACCATTCTGTTCATAAAAACTGTTGGACAATTTCTAGGACTTGCCTTATTTGACAGCTATATGCCATCTAAACTTTTTGAAGTGCCTAAATGCACTTTACAAATATACAAAAACTTGCTTGAAAAGTTTTTTTTGAACAGCTTTTTTTTCACCCTCCCCTCCTTTTTTTGGGTGGAGGGGAGGGAAAGAAAACTTGTAAGGCTTTACCAACAGAGCAGATTATGATGAGAAAGATGGCCTTTCATGTCTCATTTGATATTCCCTTTTATTGTTTGATGTAATATTTTAACCTTTCCAGATCTGTTTCTTCTTAAAGGTTAGAATTAAAATGCAAGAAGTATAGTCCCTTAATTTAAATGAAGTTCTTTTTCTAGGGTAGTAGTTTCTGATATTTCACTACTATTCTATCACTTAAAGTAAGGCATAATATTCCTTTGCCTATTATAGCTCTTACAGGCTGAAACAGGGCTGTTGCAGTTCTTCCATTTGAATCCTCTTTTTGATAGGAAACTAACTTTTTTCAGTCAGGTTTTTCTCAGCTGTGTAAAAGGGTACTGGCTGTCAGTTTGTTCGATGCTGAATATAAACTTGCGTTTATACAAACAAAGGTTTTAGCGTATGGAATGACTCTGATTACCCTAGGAGCTTCAGTGTGACTCCCTCAGTGAGCAAAGAATACAGAGTACAGAATACATCCATCTATTTTAGTGTGCCTATATACTTAAAGGATTTTTATGCATATTTGAATTACAGAACTCTTAATGAGTGGGACATGATTAAGACTGACTCCTAGTGATGCTTGTTCTGTCTAGTACAATCTGAGCATAACTGACTAGTATTACAGTTTTTGCCAATGCAAACTTCCCCTGAAATACAGATGGAAGTGGGAATATACAGTTGGACATGGTAACAAAGGAAACTGCTTGAAAGATTTTTGATTCAGCTTGTTACTTGCTAGCCTTAAGCTTTGGATTGTAGAGTTGGAGTCTGTCAGTGCACAGAAAGATTTTCAGAGAAGGGTGGCATCAGTAAGACAGTTAAGTAGGGTAGAAAGCTCAACATCAATGAAGTAAAGGTGAGTACTTGTGAACATGTGACACATACAGCTAGAAGAAATGGGTAAGACTGGGAGGGAAGAAGTTGGGTTCTAGAGGCTTGAGGAAAAAATATGGAATTGGCATGAGTTCCCACTAGAGCAGCAGTCAAATGGAAGAGGTTTTCTCAGAAAAACTTAATGTTGCAACAGTAATCAAAGTAAGTGTAAGAGTAAAAGGAATCTAATTTTAAGGCTGAGCTGTATTAGCAGCAGTAGCAAGGGATCTTAGTTCTGTTCTTCACTACATACCAGGAGACAGTACAAACATGAAATGTTGATCTACATGCAAGGAGAGAAATCCAGCTTCTGTTGCCATAAGCGGAAAGTCCAGATTAAGTGGCTTTACCAGTATTACCTAGGAATTACTTTGCAATGAAGAGTTTTGGTGCCTCTTACTCTCTATTCCTCGTTGCTCTATGTGTGCTTAGGTTAACCAGTATGCTATCTGATTTACAGATATCCTAAGCTTTACAACAATAACTAAAATCAAGAGCTGTATTCAAAGAAGTAAGGTTGAGAACTTGATTTTTGATAAGTTTGGCCATAAATGTTATAATGGGGCATTCAGAATTAATGTACGCTTCACAAACTTGTCCACTATAGCTACTGATTGCAGTGTGATTAAGGCACCATTTTGTGTGGGATGAGATTTATTCAGATGCTACAGTGATGAGCTCTATTGAAAAGCCTCTGAAGTGACTTGTTTTTATGCCAGAACAGAACGTGGAATAATAGGTGGCTAAAAAAAGGCTAGAGTTGAAGAAAGGGTGATAAAGGTGGAACAATATTTGATGCTGTTTTTGTAATGAATGTTATCCATCAGGTTATGATTCTATAGGGAAAAGCTAGTATGTGCTCATGTTCTCTGGATGATCATGCCATGCTGGCAATCTCTTACATTTGGAAAGTACGTAGCATAGTCCCTTTCCTATCCTATAAGTGGTCTTACCATACAGGGAGTTTGGGCCAACTGCATTGGGGTGCATAGTCAGTTATGTTTCAAAAAGCACTGTTGTCTGCTGCACTTGTGCTTATGCCAGTGGTATGAATTGGTAAGTTGTGACTGAAGCAAACTTCTCCTCATCGTGGGGAATGAGGAGGGTGCAGACTTCAACCCTTTCCTAGTATATGACCAGTAAGGATCTAAAGCCATAATCTCTGGTAGGAGAAAGGGCCATGAGCTAGGTGAATCGCTGTAGACATTGCACAAATGACTTTCAATCACTGAAGTTAGAATCATTTTATACAGCAGAACATAGTTAATGATCTGCATCTCTGTTTTATGCTTACATACCTATCTCTAGATTGTTACAGTTGGTGCAAGCTGATAGTCTCAAATGCACTGATACAGTTATTCAATGTGAGACTGCTGGATCTCTGTTTCTGTTGGACTGCTTTGGTGCTGCAATTCTAAGGGCATTCAAGAGAGCTCAGGTGCTGTGCAGATGGCAAAGCCAAACTAATACAGAAAAATGAGAAACAAGTGACTACTTAATGCACAGGAATGCATGATCTGCATCACAAATAGTTAACAGCCTTGCATACAGGAAGCCCAGCCAGATGGCTGTATATTAGAACACATCACTCCTTGAGAGAATTAAGTACAGGCAATTTGGTCACATTTTCTGTAGACCTGCTGCATATCATATTAGGATAGAAAGAACAAGAGATTGTGCCTTATTTATTGGCAATGTTTGTGTAAAGTTGGCAGTTACTTATTTTTTTCCATATGCATTTGAATTCTACCTTCTTATAAACAATAGAGGTCTCTGTTTTAAAATATGGGGGAGGAGTGTTATAGGTTGATATAGAGCACAGCATATGCACTTTAGAAGCAGAATCAATTTGCCTTGCACTTACGTATCAAAGCACAACTCATAAATTTGTGACTGAATAATGTGGGGGGGTGGTATTCAGGATACTTATTTGTATTTAAAAAAAAAAAATCCCTAAACTAAAATACTGAGCCTTGGAGTACTAAGCAAATGCAGGATCTTTGTGGAATATATTGTTTCCTTTCTTCAGCTTGCTGAAAGTGGCTTCTGTACAGGCCATGAACCAGATTCCATGGAATTCAGCTCCCTAGGAGGATGGGTAGCAACACGAGCATCAGGCATGAAAAAAAACATCTATGGAAACATTGAAGATCTGGTAAATATTTCTAATGTTTGTTCTAATTCATTCTCTTGATTGCTTGAAGATGTAATTTTTGTGATGACTAATAATGAGGGAAAAGGGAGGGTGAATTGCAGTTCTATTAACAAGTGATATAGTCTTGGCATCAAATTTTGACTGAGATGCTTGTTTGCTTGCTTTTGATATTAGTACTGATAATCCATATCACTGATATAAAAACAAGTTTGGTTTGGGGTTTTTTGGTACTCGGTGGCTAGCTTAAGCAACTGTTTCCCTATCTCGACTCTGCCTTCTTTTACTGTTTAGTGCTCTCTGTGACTGGTCCTGTCTTAATTTGCGATTAATCCATTCTATGTTTAGAGTGGTTCCAAAATGCACATGCTGTCTTCTGTTGTGTGTTCTTGAAGTTGTCTAGTTGGATCAGCTCATTCTGCCAGCAAGCTGGTTCTCTTTCCACCTTCTCCCCCTCACTAAGCTAGCAGTTTTTCAAATTGGCAAGCTGATCTGATTGACCTTGTGGGCCCACAACTGCTACATGGTATGCCGCTACATGGTATGCAGGGGTCATGAGGAAAGAAGCAAGGGACTGGGAATGGCAGTGTTCTGCCCTTAAATCCATTTTAAGCATTAAAATACTGAGCCAGGTAACTTTTAAGCATATTTTTGATTTTAAAAAAATCTACCTTTTTGTGTTTTAATGAATAAATCAAAAGCACATCACTGTTCAGACTTTGCCTTCTCTTTTGGCTTGATCTTCTAGCCTTCTCTAATTGTCCAGTAGATTGAAGAACCCGTCCACACCCTGGCTCTTTCATTCTTTTCCCTTCCCATGACACTGAGGCAATGTATCCTTATCACCTCAGGCTTTTTCATCAGCAAATAGTTCAAACATGTTTTTTCTGTGTACAGACATGACATTTTCCTGTCAGTGAGCTTGGCAGGAACTAAATTGTATTCAGTAGGTGTGACTCGAACAAAATAAACTGCTCACACTTCAGGTATCATCTGTGCCTACTCCTGAAGTGTTACTGTGTAGTGTAGTTTTGCTGGTATTAAAAGATGTGAAGCAGAAAGCTTTTCTGTCATGAGACCATAACTTCAAGCTAAAACTTAGCTTCTGAAACTGTCATTAAGAGAAAATATATTTGAAGGGTGATTCAGAACAGTTCATGAGTTTCTTAATGTCATAGTGAGAAAGGGGAAGTGTTTACCTTCTGGGAAAACTTTATATCTAGAAATGACCTGTTATATAAGCTGCTTAAAATCCACCTTCTTATTGCAGAATCAACAGTTCATAAAATGCATGTAACAATTCTTGAACAACTCAGAATGGGATGAAAATTATTTAGCTACCTGTGCTTGAACGTTTTAAAGCTGTTAGTGGAAATTTAGTAATTTTGCTGCATTTGAAGGCTTTAATAAAATATATCCTTCCTTGCTATGAAAAAAATGAATGCAGTATGAAAAAGATGAATGCTCTGTGGTGGACATTCATGAATAAAGCTGGAAGCAAGAATCCTTGAAAGAAACATTAAAACAAACAAACAAAAAACCTTCCAGCCTTACATACATATTGGGCTTATGGCAAACTTCATATTGATAATCCATTTCACAAGGCTGTCTTCTCTCTTTCCTCCTATAGAAATATCTTTCTGTAGCAACTGATGTCTGAATCAGACTTGCTTTCTTTCAAGCAGCTGTTTTAAAGCATAACTTAGGCAAGAAAGCATGTTCTTTTTGCTTCAAAAATCCCTTTGTTCTTCTGAAGCATTATGTATATCCTGGATTAAAATTCTAGTGTACAAAGAAGGTACTGTCTACATTGAGAGAAACAAAACAGTTTTAACCACTACTGTCTGCGTGCAGTCAACAGTTAATTTCATTTGGCAGGGACCTGGGAGCAATCTGTTGTGTTGGCAAACTATATTGCATTAGAAATAATGGTTGTTAACAGTTCTCTGGTTATCCCAAAAATTCTTGGGGCAGCCTACAGCACATCTAAAGCCTACAAAGCTGAACTGTGTCAAGCTTAATATGCATTTTGTAGTAAATGAGTATTATCAATAAAAAAAAATCTGTGCTTAATGCTAGAATGTATAGTCATTGTATATTGTTTAAACAGGTGATTCATATAAAAATGGTAACTCCTAGAGGAATAGTAGAAAAAAACTGTCAAGTACCTCGCATGTCAACAGGACCTGACATCCATCACTTCATTATGGGATCTGAAGGTATAAACACAGTAATACCATATAACTGCATTTAATTCAGCTTCTGTAATGGCTTTGTGATTTGAATATCTCTAACACCATGGCTTTCAGTGTGTTTATGGGTGACATTCTGCAGGCATGGATTTCTTGTGTTGTGATAACACATTGAGACCTTAATTAGGACCATGAAGTTATGCAACTCTGAACAGAGCTGTGGAGTTACTCTGTATTTCTAGTAACAAACCCTGTGATTTAGAGGGTAGCTTGTAAGATTTTTTTACTATGTAAATTGTCAGGGATAAATCATCTAGCAGTTGAATTTTGAATTTTGGGGACTTCTAATTTATGTTAACTTACAACTTCTTGATAAACAGTTGCTGTTAAGTTGGGTAACTTTTGAGAAGTGCATCTTCCAGCACTTTACTGCCTAGTTTTTCTTTTTCCCTGAAGGAACTCTTGGAGTGGTTACTGAAGTTACAATAAAGATTCGCCCAGTCCCTGAGTACCAGAAGTATGGCTCTGTGGTCTTCCCCAACTTTGAAAGAGGGGTGGCCTGCTTAAGGGAAGTGGCAAAGCAGGTAAAGAGAAGCTATATGTTAACTTTGTGCAAGAACACTGATTCTAGCCTTGTCCCGAGTCTAGTGCTAAGGGTAGGCTGATGCTCTAGTCTACCTTTTTTGGCAACTGGTAAGCAAAGATTTGAGATCATGTGGAAGTCGGTAAGTGTATATGGTCTGTGAGGCTTCCCAAAATAATCCAGTTGAGGACTGAGCAGCTTCTGCATTTAGACAGATACTGAGCCAAACTATGAATGTGCCTTTTGATGGTTCTTTTTCAGTGGGAGTTACTAGCATATCCCAGCACAGAATTTGGCTTTGTGTCTCCATCAGTGGAGAGTTTTGTCCTCAGGTTCATTCAGGACTATGTAGAAGGGAACAGTATTTATTTGTATGTTGCAACTTAATTCCTGTAAAGAACAGCTGGATTCATGGGTCCAAAGTGACATAGGAGCAAAAGTCATGCAATGAAAGGATATGGCCTGTGCTTACAGGGGATAGAAAAAGCTCATTGAAGGCTGGTGACCTGTTCAGGTACTGGATGTTTTCAGTTGAAATTGTGCTTGCACCTCAGTATTTAAATAGAACCGTCTCAATGGTGTGATCAAACACTAGGAGAATGGGCTTCAGTTAGAAAAATTTGGCCATAAGTGTCCAAATTGTGTTAATGCTTTTTCTCATGGCTCCGCTTCCAAGCAAATATTGCAATATATAGCCTCTTTCTTCATGATCTTAGACTAACTCTTCTTGGTTCTGCGTAAAAAGTACCAAATCACTTCTGTGCATAGTAGAATACACCTTGAATTGGGGAAAGCATTTCAGATATGTTTTAATGATTGCCAAACTAAACACAGCTTTACATTTTTCCCGTGATGGATCTAAATTAATGATTTAATGTTCCAAGCCAGATGTTCAAACTGGTATGTGGATATGTATGCTAGTCAGCCGCACTTGCCAATTCTTCTGTCACATACTTCCACTGTTGGTACTTGTCCTTCCTCTTAATGGTATCTAAGCAGACTGTTTGGGAACAGTTAATTATATGGCCAACCAACAGTTTAAGTCAATTTAAGGAGCTGCTGTCTTTTATCTAGCTATGGGCTTAAAGGGGAGAAAAAGGCAGTATTCATCACTTACTGTTCCTGTTCTAAACTTCTGTTGCTGCTGCTGTTTCGTAATTTACTTAATCTTGAACTACTTATTTCTTTCTCTGTGCCCCCTCACATCAATCTTGGTAGTAATTAGTGATCTTTATCTGAGAAGCTCGGGTTTGTCTATATTGGTCTACTTTAATGCAAGAATAACCAACCTGCAGGTTGTAGGCTGAATCTGTCCTGTAAAAACCTCATCCACCCTGTTCTGTCAACCTGCCTGGCCAGCTATTTCTTATTTCTCCTTTCTCATGTCCTTTTTTGTCATGTGACTAAATATGCATTAACCATGTGATATGGGTGAACATGTCAAATCAAGTGACAGAGGAGTACTTCTGTGCCCACATGACTGGATGAAGACTTGCCTAAATTTCAGGCAATCTGTCATGTTCTTCTATGTTGGTTGCACATCTTAATATATGACTGGACATGACAATCTTGGATTACATGATGTAGCATGTATACATATGCATGACCTGTTTGCCTAATGAAAAGTAGCTGTTCTTACTGGTTTCCAGACTTCCATGCAATGCAGAATCCAGATTGGACTCAGATGTGGATTTTGATCACCATCTAATGGCAGAACATAGTCACTTTTCGTTGAATTTGAATAGTATGTGTATTTTTGACATAGCAACATAAATTCGATATCTGACAAGCAACTTGATTAGAATATCTTCAGTGGTTTTCTGAATTGCCATAATATACTAAATACTTGAAGGTCAAAGATCTTTGGACTATAACCACGTTGGATTGAGAAGTGACAATTGAAGTCTTTTGAACAATAATGTTAAAGACATTTCTTACTGTAACTGTATTCTTACTGCAACTGTATTAGAATGAGAACACGTCTAGCCTTAAAGAAACTGTATTTTGTGCTTGATTTCATCATCAAAAGGAATAGAAAGTATAGTCATCAAATGTAGACTTATCTTGTCTGACAGGTCTTCTATTGAAAATGCCTGGAGAAGTCCTCCCAGCCACTGCTGTATAGTAGTTAGCTGGAGCTCTTCAAAATATATCTCTCTGATGTGAGCCATCTTATTTTGTGTAACTGCTTGTGAATATATGTCTGATCTTTTCATGTCACTGAACCTAATGAGATTCTGCTGTGTTGAGTTCTAGAGACTACGTATTATGTGGATATCAATGTGTATAAAAGAAGCTTTACCTTTAATAGCATTACACTAGTTGTCTTTCATCACAATTCAGTTGTTTTTTTATGTAGTCACTCTTCCTTCTGTTCGTGAAACTTTCAAGAGATTTCAGTTATGCTGCTGGCTAATGTCTTTCTTTCCTGAAAGAAGGAAGAGTTGGAAGTCTATTCTATTGCCATACACTAGTACTCAGTTTTTTCTTTATTGGTAGTTATGGCTCAAAACTTCCCATCTTTACTGCGGATTTCTGCCAAGAATGTGAATTATCTTCATTCAGAAGCAAAATCATTACAGAGCATTCAGTGGTTGATAAACTGGAGGCAGTGACATTTTCAGCTAGCACAGCTAGGGCAACAGGAGTAGCCTGGGGCCTGAGTTTCACCTCCCCATAGGTTGAGGTAAGCCTAAGTAAGCACTGGCTATAGATTGACAGGTGTGGTTCCAAGCTGGCAAAATTGCACCTTTCTTCAATATTGTTGTTGCTAGGGAAAGCTTTACATGTTTGCTGCCTTACCCAAAAACTTAAGTGAGTCTGCCTTGGTTTGGCAGATCCGCATGTACAGACTACTGCGCTTTCACTATTGTGAAAACTAATTTGTTAGTTCCCAATGAAAATTGGGAAAAGGCAACTTGTTTGCTGAGAAGACACTGTATCTGCCTCTACATCAGGACAGTATCTTTGACTATGTTAAGGACATTTTCCTCTGTTTCATCATGCTCTTCAATCTAAATGTCACAGCGATGGGGTGCATATTAGGGCTCCTGTTAGTTTCAAGATTCTGTCAAAGGTAGTGTCATGTATGTAGAAGACTTTTTTTTGTTTTTGTTTTTTTAAAAAACTTTTGCTTTCCTTCAGGTACTTCTCCCAAAGGTTTTTGGTATATTGACTTTCAGCATTGTCTCAAGGGTAGTAGCATTTTGATCAGTGTTTGTAATAACCAGTGGATCCTTGTCTGTATCTCAGGTGGTGGGAGGGGAGTGCAGGTGCTGCCTCCCCTCCCTTCCCCCCCCCCCCACACCCCACAAAAAAAAAGTGAAACACAAAGCTCTGACTCCTAGAAAAACAAGTATGTTGTGTCAGCATGGAGTTTCTGATGAAAAGAAAACACACTTGATATGTGCCAGTTGCTTTTCCATGCTAGAGTTAAATTTAGTGGAGCTCTCATTTATAGTAACTAAATTCAAATGTAAAAAATTATTTGAATCACTTCATTTCCTACAAAATTAGTCTAGCCTATTTTCAGATACTTAGCATTGAAATGCTTTGCATAATTGTGCTATGCTGTGAGAATTAATTCTCACAATCTGAATAGGTGTGAGTAGTCTCTCTTCTGTGAAAAAAATTAAATAGCCAACCTAGAGTGAATCCCAAATACCTAATAGCTGTGCTTTAACACAAGTTCTGATGCTTTTGGGATTCTAATCTTACGACTTGTAACTTGGATAATATTTTTAGATTGCATGGTCTGGTGAACACTGAAAATCGGTATAACAATTACCAGAAAATCTGTAAATCTAAAACTCTGTTTTGGTGTTTTTTCTTGTTAGTGTTTTTAAGAAAATTGGGCAAAATACTCAATTTTTTAAAACAATATCACAAGGAGAGGGACACAAGGTTGAAGGTTTTCTTAACTCTGTTTCTTTTGTCTCTAACTTCCACAGGAATACATTTGCAGACTTTATAGTCAATCCAGTGGAAGAGTTAAGCATTAGTAGTTCAGGTCACCTTAAATCTTTTGAGTCCCCAAAGCATCCTCACAAACATCCCTACCCAATATAGACAGAATAATTTCAGCAGAAACTGTTCTAGTTGTGATACCCAGTGTATGTTCTAAAGAAGGCTAGTAGTATTTTGTGTTGTATCTACAAGTGGGTATATGCTGTTAAACATAAAACCACCTTGATTTGTATGGTGCAGCAGAGTTGAGCTTAAACTGAAAATTCTCAGTGCAGTATATCTGAACATACTTCGTGGATGTTGCTCTTCAAGTGAGAAAAAGCTTACAGTTGCCCCTTTTCAATGATGAAAACTAAAATATTTAGTAGTTATGGCCATATGTCTCTGGTAACAAAACTTGCTTCTTTTGTGTTATTTTTAAATGAAAATGTGATTGTCATGCATTTCAGTAAAACTGTGAACACAAATCTTTAATTCTTCCCTCTCATGCCTGCAACTTTGCCCTTAAGAGATGTGCTCCTGCATCAATTCGCCTTGTGGACAATGCACAGTTTCAGTTTGGTAAGTTCATACATCTTGTCTCAAATGAATATCTGTTTCTGATGGCTCTTTATTTTTTAGTAGCTTAAGTTTCTTATCTGGCATTTTTTCTTCAAAAGTAGACAAAGCAATGAACCTCAAGATCAAGCTCCAGACAGTGCCATAATGCTTACTGTCTGGGAAAGTCCATCTTCTCCTCTGGAAAAGCAAGACTGGATACAACAGTCAGTAAAGAACCATACTCTGCGTATAGATACATAAGACTTCTGGGACCTTTCCCTTACCACAGTTGTATAAACCATAGTCTCCTGGGGGCTTTGAAATTCTTGAGGTACTAGCACTGTTTTGGTGTAAAGGAGTGGAGCTCGTATTTTTGTGTTATAGTACTTGAAACATGTTGCTGCTAAAAGCACTTAGGAGGAGTCAGGTGTCAAAAAAGGGAAATTCAGCATGTAGTAGTAACATGCACCTTATTACTTTGAAGGTGAGTTGACTGGTTCCTTTAAATTTCATAAAAGCATCGCAGATGGTGTATGGATTCCTGAGAAACAACAGTTTATTTTGGAAAAGTGTATTAATTCTAATTTGGCAATGATTATGCTTGGGTGCGATGGAGATAAAGACACATTTGTCAAGCGAACCATATATTTTTAAAAGAAAAAGCTTACAGCTTGATTGTATTTGCATGCAGTTAACAGCATTTACTTATGTCCGAGCTTCTAAGTATGTAAGTAAAAAATCAAGCTACTAGAAGATTATTAAGCCCAAAGATTTGGCAAAAGTTTTAACTAGTTTAAATTCAGAAATAGAACAATGTCAGACATGCAGAGTGATCATATTTGAGCACATCTTAGGGGAAATGATCAGGTTAAACTGTAGGAACTCTGACAAAAGAAGTATTCTAGCTCAGGATGCTTTTGAAGAGTCCCTGAAATTCCACTATGTAAAGAGCTAATAGTTTACAGTATATCAAGTTATTGCTGAGACTGTGGTATTTTGATTGTGCCCATAAGATGAAAATGTGAAATCTGATTGACCTTGAAAACCTTTATTTTAATACCATTTGAAAGAGTCAGAATTTATTAAATCAGTTTTGGATAGAAGTCTCAGTGATGAATCTTGACTTAAATGGCGTTAATCTGATGGTATTGAGAAAGTTGAACGTTCTTTTTGATCCCAGAAAGTTAAGATCTGTGTTTTAAAAAAAAAAAAAAAAAAAGAGAGAGCGAGAGCTCCAGCAAGCCTTGCTGATTGCTCTGGCCATCTCTCTCAGACATTGAGAGCAGAAGGCAGATGAGTTTGTGCTTGCTTTTTAACTGGAAACAAGTCTGACCAATTATAAGCTTTAAACCCAACACCAGAAAAATCAATATTCCACTTTGCAGCTTTGATCTGAGGTTGGTTGTTTGGTTATCCATGAGAGTGTTTTAGGTTTATTGAGATATTTAGGAAGTTTTTCTTGTAGTCATTAAGTAGGCTTAAATCCACTTGCTTTTACAGATTGTTGTTTAATAAATTCATGTCCTTTCATTACCTTATCCGGTGCTGCTTTTTTTTCTTTTTTTTTTTCCTTTTGCATGCTCACTTAAGTGTGTTTCTGGGTATACTCTTTGGGGTTTGCTCTTACCTGCATAGCATACAAGGGAGGGTCCCTCCTTCCTGAAGAGGGGTGAAGGGTAATCAGTTACTGAAGTTCATGCTTTATTCAGGAGGAAATACTTTGTGAAGTATTTTGGAAGGAAGTATCATGTAAATGGTGCATAACTTTTTTTATGAATTGGGCTCACAGCATGTAGGCCAGATGCAAGACTCTTAAAATGAAGCAGTTATGGGAGTTCAGAAGTTGCTTGTAACTGAAAACAATGGAACAAATAGTAAAAGGCTTTCATCTCAATTAAACCCAGTCCTGAGGCAGAGATGTTAATTTAACAGACTCCAAGACACCGTTTATATATCCTGGTAATTGTAGTTCTCTGTATGTGATTAAGGAAGCAATTACTAGTTTTATGTAGAAAATTTTGCACAAGTGACATAACCATTAAAGGAAAAATTGCTTAACTCCTTACTTGCACCATTTTTGGCTGTTGGTTTCAGTGGTTTTGGCATGACTTTAAAAAGGTTACTGGTTTTGCTTAGTTTTATAGAATAAAGACTAATGAAGTGCTTTTTTAAAAACTTTCCATGTACCATGTACTTCTGAAGATCTAAACTAGGTCAGCCTTAATTACATCTCTGCATGAAGAAGTGTTAAATGGAATATTCATGCAGTTACACATATGCCTTTTAAAAATTAATAAAAACCTCTTCCTAAATCATTTTTCTAAATGAGTGAAGAAAAGTCCCTTCAATTATGATAATAGAAGTGCTCCAAGTGATTCTTGCAGCTTTACCTACCAACTATTTTCTTCGTTTGCTGGTTGAGCTAGGAATTTTAAGATTACTGTTTGCCTAAACACACTTTTTTCTACTTCTTTTGCCAAAGGTCATGCTCTTAAACCACAAGTTGCTTCCATTTTTACATCATTTTTGGATGGACTGAAAAAATTCTACATCACAAAGGTACCTGTTTCTGGTTTTAATACTGTTTGGAACTTTGCATGCTGTTCATAGAATTTGAGATTTTTGTTGTGCTGTCTCCAGTGCAGCTGAGTTCATGAGTATAACAGATCCTACATTGTAGGAAATTGCACATCAGTTGATTGGAAATCTCAAGGTGTTTTAATCCCAAATGGGATTATCTGTTCGAGGAGTTACTCCATGAGAGCTATTCTCTCCAGTGATGTATGTAGATAAGATTAAAGCGTCTTGTCTAACAATGAGTAAGTGACAGAGCAAGACTGGAACCAAAATATGTAATTTAGATCCACTGATCATCAGTTAATACTGGCGGAGTGAGGCTAGCATTTTACAATTTTCTTGCATCTCCCCAGATTTTGTCAAGCTGTAACCTACCTTGTTATTGCACTAAACTAGAATTTTGGAAGAACCTCAAGATATTTTTCTTGAATTTCCCATATAGATTGTTTGTTCTTGGAATTCATCCAAATAGGTACCTGCTTTTAATCCAGAATCAGTAGGTTCAAGAATGATTTCACCTAGGCTTTGTATATTAACTAATCTGTTTTGTTACTGACTTTTTTCCTAAAATACACTTGCTAAAGAGTTCACACAAATACAAGTATTCTAATGTAGAAAATTATTTAGATACCTGTTGTGTTAGGAGGAGCAGATGGTAAAGATTCCATTCTAATCTGATAGTACTGAGTATGTTCAAAGAGCGGGCATGCTTGAGAGACTTAATGGCTAGCCTGGGTATTCTTGAGCAGATTCTGCTTCTTTCTCTTCTGCCACTTCAGCAGAAAGTGCCATGGACTTCTCTTGCTTGGAAACCATGTTAGGTTTAGAGATGGCCTGGAAATAATTCCATCTCCCCTCCCTAAGCTGTTGTAACACAAGAATATTCAAAGAAATGAGTGTTTTGGCGATATGATCTTTATCAGTTTTGAAGCCATAATCCTAGTAAGCAATATCTACCGCAACAAGCATCACCACTTACCAAGGAAAGGTGTATTACAATTTCAATTCTTCTAGCTCTGCAAGAAGGAAAGAACATTTGGAAAAACATGAAATATGCTATGTAATACTGATGCGGAGAGTCCAAGTTAGTGACCAGTTTCCATTTCTCATGCTAGGACATAGCCCTCTTGAGTATACGAGCGACTCTCACTTCAGTAAAACTCCCCAACTGGGAGGGGATGTGGGAATAGAAAAAGAAACAAGTTTTGATGACCCTGAGGTGGCTGCCATTACCAGGTGCCCTTGGGAGTAAGATACTCAGCTCCATCATACAGAGGAGTAGTAGGGTCCTTGGGAACCCACAATTACCTTTCATCTGTGAACTGCTCCCCATAATTTGTGGTGTGACTCTTTATGGATTGTGATGACCCTTTTGGTCCCTTGCCATATGAAGACTTCTGTGTGGCTTGGAGGGTCAAAGTTCGGACAGTCATGTACGAATGCTTTAATGCAGCATGTTACGAAACTTTGGTACTACTGTTCCTCCTTGTTTGGGTAGGTGGGGAAGAAAATGGAGGAGTCAAAGCAAAGTAGCTCACCACTAAATAGCATTGGCAAATCAAAGAACAAAAGTACAAAAACATTCTTACTTCGACTTACAACACTTAAATGTTGTACCTTTATGATTTAGGTAGTGTCAACTCTTGTCTTAAGTGCCTATATTAATACTTATATTAAAATAGGGACAAAGTCTTTCTGGTTTACTCCTTCATAAAGTTTGGGACTGTTCATTAGTTCACAAATGCTCTAGGTATTTTGCCTGTCTGGCAGTTCACACTGTAGTCAGTCTCTCACAGTTCTCTTCAAGAGGCATTGAAAGTGTTGGCTGATCATTGCAGTAGAAAGAGTAGAAGAAAGAATGCGTACTAGAGAAAATACAAATGGTTCTAGAATGAGAAGTGACAGTAAATAGTGCCTTAATAGACCCTTATGCTTCTGCTTGGTGTTTATCACTGTAGTAACAGTCTTTCTACTTTCTTTCTACTTATGTTAGTTGTGCTGGTTTTGTAGGATTAACGAATGAGAGAGATTTTTTGCCTAGGGAAGATGTATTCTGTTTCCCAGTAGTTTTCACAGTATCCTTTTCTTGAAGTGGTGCATTCCTTTTCCAAAATACTAATTCGGACATCCTTGACCTGGAATGACCATACAGATTTCAGGCTATCAGTTGGAGAACTGAGCCACCAATGAGATACCATGCCTTCTCACTGTGGTGTGGGGATGCTCCTGGTACCTTCAGTTAACTTGCAGTACAGTTAATCTGTTCAGTCAAGGAAATAATTCCTTGAATGGCTGTAACTGGGGTCTTCCCAGTGTAACTGTTGTACACAAAAGATGAATTTGAATCTCTCAACTACTAATGCAAACTTCATATAACATTGCTTAAGCCCTAAGCAAGAAGTTTCCACAAATAGTTTGGAGACTAGAAGAGATGAATGCCACTGGAAAGGGAAAGGCTTAAAAAAACCTTATGTTGATCAATATACATATTAGAAATACATAGTTCTAGATTGTCAATATTTGCCCTGTTGTAGAATAAAATTTAGTTAACATTCCAATCTTATATTTCTCTCCATTCTTCCTGAAATCTTCTCAGTAGTAGTAATTCACTGGATCTAATTAACAATCAGAAAGGTATATAGAAAATAAGTAAGGCTCTTACTCTTTGGGCCACTCATGAAGATTTGACTCTTGCTTTTTCAACTCTTATTCCTGGAACAAAGTCACGCAGACAGCCTGACTGCATTAATGTTAAACCGTTAATGCAGTTTTCTTCCCATCTCCACTGGGATATGCTCCCTGCACACTTTTAAAGGTTAATTTCCCTCCTTTCCATAGTGCTTTCCCAGGTTTAGAGTTTTTTTGTGGTATGCTACTAATACCACTGTTTTGAGAGCAGTGTAACATATTTATGGTCGTCATCTTAACACTAATAAAGGAATAATTGACAGAATGTGTCTCCTTATTGCTTGAAGCCTTTAAGAACTGGTCTTTTTTCAGCAGTAGACAACTGTTGTGTTTATCTTGCTTGTTTTGACAGGGAAACAAAGGTGAATGAGGTGTCTCTGTGCTGCTTCAGTGGGTTTGCGAGTGTTTGTCCAATTAAGAGAATAATGTTTTTGTTAGAGTTTTATATGTGTATAAGGAATGCTTTTGTTCTTGTGTTGAGTAGAACTATTCTTGCTTGTAATTTAACAGTCAAACCTCTACTCTTCAGCTGTTCATATATGAAGAAAAACTGATTGTTTTGGAAAGTAAACTTTGAAATTTGTTTTTCCTTTTCTCTTGAATGCGACACCATTTATTAACCTGAGTGCACTTTATGTACTTGAAAAGCAAATTAAGAACTTGTCACTTGTGTTCTATTACACAGGCTATGATATGATGTGTGTGTTTTCTTTTTGCAGTTTAAAGGATTTGATCCCAACATACTGTGTGTAGCTACCTTACTCTTTGAGGGTGACAGAGAGAAGGTTCTTCAGCATGAAAAGCAAGTTTATGATATTGCCACCAAGTTTGGGTATGCTTTTCAAAACTCTTTCATATGAAGTGACAAGTTAACTGTCCAGAAGTAAATAAAGCTACTCTGTTTTTATAGCAATAACTGTATAGATCTGTTCTCAGCTTACTAGTTTAAGTGTGAATAATCAATTAGATACTTAAAGTCCTCTTTAAATATAGTTTGTGCTAATTCTTAATAGATAGTTAAACTTATTGAGACACTTCAGCTGTTGATATTAGAGCAAAATGAATATTTGATTAAATATACATTGAGATTATTAGAACTTAAGCTAGCCATTATAATTATTCACAGACCTGGAAGCTGCGTGTTTTGCAGTACTGGATTAAATTTTTTCTTTTAGCTACAGAAGGGGAAGACAAAATCATAAAGGTGGTATTAAACATTTTGCAGAATCAACATTGGCACATGAATAAAGAAAGCTTGTTTAAAAAAATTTGTCTTTAGTTAAAGGAATTTGACTTATATGTACCACCCACCCTGTCCCACAGACTGTTTTGTACTCTTAAAGGAACAGAAAACACTTCACTCCAGTGGCAGGCTGACTAACGATCGAGTGGTTTCTGTCCATCCATTTTGGTTGATTACAAGAGTGACTGATGAGAGCCATCATTAAAAGTGTCATTTATCAAGAATGTACTTTTTTTTCTTTTTAAGAACAGTATTGCAGGTATTAGTCTCAACTATTTAAATATACATAAATGTCTTATCCCTTTCTAGAGTATCTTTTCTGAGATTTGTGCTTTGATTCTACCACTTCAGGTGACTTACAAAGATGGAATTTCACATGGGCAGCTTGGTATCATTCAGTGGTTTTGGGGGCTCAGGTTTTTTGTTCATATATCACTTACACTTTTGAGATCTTAAATCAGTAGCTTTGCTGCTGTGACCTGTGAGCATACAAGCGCACAAATCCAACACATTCTTAAAAATATAATTGCACATATTACTGTAAATGAACATCAAGGATGTACTCTGTCCAGTTCTGTTTCCTCTGCTTTTTCATGAAGCTTAAAGACACCTATTTTAAGATCACATCAAATGTTTATTTACTGTTTACCTCTCTTCGGATTATTGAATAAAAATAGAACTGTGAAGAGTTAAAAGATCTACTTTGAAGTAAGCTGTCATTTCCAGTGAAAAAGACAAAATTCCTGGTCTATTTAACTATTTTCCAAGGAAATGAATGTCTCTGAGAATCTTAGGTGGCTAGTAAGCCATCACAATGCAAGCATATTAAATATAAGCGGTACTTATCAATATCTGGTATGCAAAAGATATGCTCTCTAATGATGAAAAAACGGTCCAAAATTAAATCTGAGATGATTCATTGTTTAATCAGGAAACAGAATAGATTCTGTTTGTGGCTGCAGTTTGACTTAATTCACTGTCACACTTCCCTGTCTGTGACAGATTTGTGTGAAAAGAATAATTAAAAAAAAAATCAACTCACTGTGTTAAAGTGGCAGTCTTTAAAGTATTGTTCTACCCGATCGGGAGTACGGGAGTACACAGCAATTCTGTAATGACAAAATGTAGTGGCTCTTCAGCAGATCAGAAGGACTATAGCAAAGTAACAGATCATTTTGTAATGCAAATTAGAGAACTTCAGTCTGCTTCAGTTTCTAAACCTTTTAAATTCTAAAAGGAGTAGGAGAAACTAGTCATAATGGTTTAATAAACTTTGCAAAACATCTTTAAGTAGGCTCTAAAGATAGTTTATATAATGTTTGCATATAAAGGCTTATATGCTTTTGAAATTAAGTGATTAGTCTAATGTTACTGTATTAACATTTTATTCTTTAAAGAGCTTATATGGGAATGAATCCACTGATTTAGGCCAAAGATCTGTTTAGCTGAATACTGTCTGAGTAGCAGATGTCTAAGTACAGAGTGGTAGTTAACTAATACAGTTTTAATATCAGTCTGCAGTTTAGTGCTTCCTGAAAAGGTTTAATTTCTAGATATGTTCTTCATTTTACTACGTCTGCAATAAGTGTATTGAAATATAAGCTGTTTTAAATTATTTTCTTTAGGTCAAAAAGTCATGAGGGTTACACAAAACAAAGGTTGTATTTCTATTATCCAGATACCATGCCCTTTTCTTTACTGCTAGAGTAGTAGTGTACTTATGTGTTGGTGCAGTTACACCATTGATACAGGGAGAAGGTGAAACTGAATTCAGAAGACTAACATGATCTCCAGATGTTTGATCTTTGTATGCTTTGAGATTTTTCTTGTTACATCTCTAGTCTTCAGAAGAATGCAATCTGCCTTTTGTTGAATATAGAAATATTGCTGTTAAATGTAGAAGATAGTGTTTAAGGGAGAAATTTTATTATGGCAATCTTAATATTGAAACTAACGCTTATTTTCTGGATAAGCAGATTACTGGGAAGAATCTGATTAAGGTTTCTAAATTATTTAATCATTGCTACGTAGATTGGCTTTGTATTATACTGGCATCAGTCCAGATTTAGCTTTAGTTTCTGATTGCACTGAAACAGACCAGAAACACTCTTGCTTTCGGACATATCTTAGCTGAGCTGGTGGAAGGGAATAGTCTGAAGGGTGTTGACTTATGAATGTCTGCTCTGAAGTTAATCCTACTCAAATCTACTTTTTTCCTGAGATTGTTTCTGCCTTCTATAGAAAACTTCCTCCTTTCTGAGCATTTTGGTGAAGGGAAGAAAATGCCACTTCAAAATAAGTATAGCTACCCCACAGTTTAACTATTTTAGCACAGCTTTGAGGCAGTTAAATTTGCCCATATATTTGATTAAAGTATTGATTTTTCATTTTTAATTCTTTTTGGAAACCTGTGAATGCTTTGCTGAAAAGCTAATTAACTGTCATTAATTGCAGTGGCTTGGCAGCTGGAGAAGATAATGGACAGAGAGGATATATGCTGACATTTGTTATTGCTTACCTTCGGGTAGGTCACCTTTTGTTGGCCTACTGAAACTTCTGTTAATTACTGTATCAAAACCTAAAGATGTCTTTTTCAAGATACTTTTATAAATTCTAACTGCAAATTGCCTTGGTATAATCTCAAATTTCTCCTAGAGAATTTTCTGTTCCATCTTTAACTCTGTAGTGCTTGCTTATAACATTTCATCTACAAAAGCACCATAAAAACATTAACTTATGCACCTGTTAAGAATATGGTGTTATTAGTAAAGGCATGGGGAAATGAGATTGAAGAGATCTACTGACAGGTTGCTAAATAAATGAGGTCAGACTTTATTAAAAAAAAATCCATGGGCTGAAAGTAGTCAGTGGTTGGGGGAGTGCTCAAAATACTCATGTGCTTGCTCAGCTCTTACTCCTCTTTGGGCATCTGCTTATGGCCATGGTTTGAATCAGAATTCCAGGAAAAATGTGCCTCAGTCTGACTGGTGCAGCTGTTCTCAGGGGTTCTAGTTCCACTGTCTTTTTAGAGTTTTTTCAGAATACTCTGAACATCTTCAGTGTTACTTTTTATTTAGCTCTTATAATTTGGAGCACATCACTTAATCTACCTTTATTTCAGCAGACTATATGTAAAATGGGAAAAATGTTTCTTGTCTTTATTCTACCTAGGCAGAGTTTACATTCCAAATAAACATTTCCACTAGGTATTATACTGTTTAGCATAATGGATCTCTTAGCTTGATGCTATAATGATACAAGTATTTGATTAGTGGAAGCATGCAGGCAGTCTGATGAGTTGTCTGTGGTCATGACATCAAAATGCTGAAGTCATCTGTGTTTTGGAAGAGTGACCCTCTTTCCATAACTATTAACTACTGTCACTGGGACAGCTGGATGTTTTTTCTAAATGGGCTGTTTCTGCTTCTAATACAAATTATCTTAAATTGAACAAGTACTAACTTTGTATCCTACACTGGAATCCCAGATGTAGATGCTGAATGTTGTTGATAATTTCCTTTCTCTGTTTATTAGGACCTGGGCCTGGATTACTATGTAATAGGAGAATCATTTGAGACATCTGTTCCTTGGGACAGGTAAACTGATTCTTCAGAATTGCTTGAAACTTGTACCTGATTTTATTCAAATTACTCCTAACTCATACTTGCTCATGAGGAAACTTAATTTAGGTTTACGTATAGTGAAGGTTTGCTGATGTGCCTCTAAAGTCTTGCACCTGCATGTTCTTGCTAAAGTTGCTGGTAAATTACATCGTAGGGTTTGTATGCACGATGTAGGCGAGCATTCAATAACACTTCTATTTAGGGTAGCTTACTGTAACAAAATCAGGACTTTAAAATGCCCTGGTTGGGAATGGGGGAAATGACTACAATAACAGTTTTGTTTGAGCAGCCACACGTGCGTGGAATCGGCAGTGTATTTCAAGCAGAAAAGTTTCTAATGAAGCTCTTAAGTTTATGCAGATAAAATGTTTGAAAGTTGTGTTGTCCCCCTGCTGTGATGCAGGGAAAGAAGAGAGCTGAAAAGGGTGAATGATCCCCAAGGTGAAGATCTTTCTCAGGTTTAACTTATCTGTCAGCTATAGTATAGAAACACTTGACAACAGAATTTAACATTATTTCTGCTTAAACTCATGAGTTATACAGTTTTCCAAAATTGGTCAGTTACCCTGTACCAGACTAGTTGAAGATATTTGAACAAAATATTTAACTTTATATACTCTTCAATAAATGGATAAATTTCCCTTGTATATTACTCACTTCCATCAATTGACAAAATGGTTTAAATCTGTGTAAAATGTCAAAGTCCGAATCATATAGTATGGACAGCACCTCAGATCTGTGTAGGAGAAGGTACTAACTGAACAAATGGTCATCTGAAAAATATTTGGAAGAAAACATTTAAAGTATTTTAGCACTTTGGACGCACCTGGGTCTGTCATGGGGGAACGAGGTGGAGGTGGAGGGGGAGAGGAGGAAGAAGGAAAAAAAAAATATGGCCTATGACAAGCTTTAATAGCTCATTGCCATGTTAGAATTACAACATTTCAAGCTTGCAAACTAATGCACAGCTGGGAAGTTTGTCTTTGCCTTGCAGCATACCAAAGTGGTGGTGTTAGCACAAGGCCTTAGAGTTCTTAAGTCTTCTATTGTGAGTTGCGTTTTGCCAGCTACTTGTGAAATGTTTCAGGCTGTTTTGCTGACAAAAATACACAAAGGCATACAGAATTGGGTAATCTCAAACTTCTGTTGAAAAATCTCTATTTTTGAGTCCTATTCCTTACGCAAAAGAGTTCAGTGCTCTACTTCACACTAAACTTGCTGCTCAGGAGATGTACAGGAAGAGTAATAATACTACTGAAGTCTGATTAGGACTATTTTATTGTTAGGACAAAATCTAAACTAGTTTAACATTGGTTTTTAGTCTTATTGTTTTATTAATTTATACCCTTAAAATTACTAAAACTGAAGTTTTTTTTTTAAAGAAAATTGTATAAAAGGACATCTTAAGACTTCATTTTACTGTTTTCTTTTACAGGGTTTTAGACCTCTGTAGGAATGTAAAGGAAAGGATAGTAAGAGAATGTAAAGAAAAGGGTGTTCAGTTTGCTCCTTTTTCCACCTGCAGGTAAGTTATGCACCAGCTTAAATATTTGTTATTCTGGAATCTTTTATTTGTTAAGTAGCTAAGGAACAGCGTACAACTTTAGTACTAAAAAAGAGGTCATTAAACTTGCTATATAGTAGATAAAGTGAAGCTATTAGTACAGCCATTAGTAATCTTGACCTTCTCTAATCCGCAAGTAGATTACATAGCGAATTAATCATTTCCAGGGATTAGTGGCACTTGATTAGTTTTGACATTTATTTTTGCTTATAGGCACCAAGGAGTCAAATATTACAGGACTGATTTAAGAGCTTAATCTCAAAGTCATAGCATTGATTCACTCTCATAAAGTATGAGCAAAAAGGATACAAAACTTTAAAACAGATACTTCCTTTTTAAATGGCATGAGTTACCTTATGAATTGTGTAGTGTGACATAGTGGCTGGTTTAATACCGTAAAACTCTGCTTGTAATGCAGTTCTCTTTAACAGGGTGACACAGACTTATGACGCAGGTGCGTGTGTCTACTTCTACTTTGCCTTTAACTACAGAGGAATTAGTGATCCTATTCATGTCTATGAACAAATTGAGGTAATGTATATATGAACAATGTTTGGGGTGCGGTGTAGGGGAGAAGCTGATGATTTATGATATGTTTGTCCCAGTATGTATTTCGAACCCATTGGCCAAGCTAACTGAGTGCAGGAGAGAGATATCAAGAGTTTGTTCATCAGCAGCCAAGGAAAAATGTGCACCCTGATAGAAAAGACCAGATAAGACCTGGTCTAAGCAATGCTCTGTTAAACTAGCTGTAAGTTTCTTTGTTTACCAAAACCTCTGGAATAACTCTTTCCAGAGAAGCCCTATTTGGGCCTGCAAGTTTAACAAGAATACACAGGAGAGCCAGTGTTAACTGCTTTAACACTTTGGTGAAAGGCTATACTTATGTAGGGGAGAAACTAATAACCTTATCTTAATGATGGAGTACTTATATGTAGCAGGACTATGGCTAAACTGCTTTCCTTTTCTATTTTCTGGTTCATATGCTCAGTAGCAGGTAATTGTTAATAGGACTATAGAGAAGTAGTCTAACTTTGTAATGAGGATATGATTCTTCTCATGCTTGTTTTTTAGAAATTCCTTGTGAACTTGGCAACTGGCTGCAAAGTTGTATGTACAAGTTCCAAGGTTTTCTGTGCTGTTAAATTTAGGGCATTGGAGAATATACTTCTAAAGTGCCTGCTTAATGAAACTCATTCATACTTAGCTGTAACCATTTATTGGAATTAGCAGCATGATCACATGGATGCATGCCTTCCGTTGTAGATGACTAACCTAACAAGTGAGTTTACCAACAAAGTACATGCGCTCTGTGGAAGACTGAAAAATTTGTAACTGCGTAGATATGGTTATATACATTATTCCAGTGAAAAACAGATTTTTTTTCTCAAACTCACCACCAACAGCATGGTGTCTGTGCTTAGGAAAGCTTTCTCTGTCACAGCTTCCTTAGAAAGCTGTCTATTTATACTCAGAGCTGGATGGGAAAGAAAATGCTAGAGCTTGAAATTGTTCAAATGCTTTTCTTAGCATAAAAAAAAATCTAAACTTTCCTGCTGCAAACTTCATCAACACAAGAACAGTCTTAATTGTAAAATGCCTCATTTCTCAACCAGAATCTTGGAGACCTGGGTCTAAACTCTGGCCTGAATAAGGAACTTTGAAAATGTTCTCTGCGGAGTCATAAAAGTTCTCCGTTAAAGCCTTCCTCTCAGTACGATCTTGTCCTTCTGGATGAGCACCCTGTCCACTAGACTAGTTTCTGCAAGGGGGAAATTGTTCCGGAATTCCATTCTGGAACAATGGTTTTGTTGAAATGCCTTGGCTTTGACAATATTTATTTGGAAAGCTCCCAGTTACATTTGTCTGTAAGCTTAAACAAAAACGTTGGCCTGTGTTGTGTACCCTATTTATTTCTGAAATTTTTCTTATACCTGTGTAAATGAGTATGATATCAAGTATTTATTTTTAGTGAAATGCATTTTGTGCATTTATTGTTGAATAAATACCTTATCTTTCCAATTTAGAGGGCGGCTAGAGAAGAAATACTTGCCAATGGAGGAAGTCTGTCACATCACCACGGAGGTATAATTCCCAGTCTAATGTTTATCTGTCTTGTAGTGCCAAATATTTACCAGTGTATAAAATAGTTTTAATGGAACTTTGAAAAATATTTCAAAGATATTAATTGATATTACTGAGAAAAATATTTTGGCATTCTTTCAGGGAACTTCTCACCCTTTTTGCCAGACTTGCAGGGGAAGTGTCTGTAGCCTTGGTTGCTTGATGTCAAGTCATACAACGTGCTATATTTATGGCCACCCTCTTCAAACCTTTGATAGGAAATCTACAGGCTGTCTGAGAACCTGAAAATGTAGTTGGTCAGCTTGTCTTAAGCAACTTCTACTGAATCCTGTGCAGAGGTATATTCAGGTACATAGACCTCAAAGTGGGATACCAGTTCCTTCACAATTTTAAGACAAAACATTTTAACTAGTGTCCATTGTGGCTAAGTGAATAGTTAGCCCTAATTCCATAGCACCTAGTAAAAAGTATCTGCATAAAAGAGCTAGAGTTTGAACTAGACCATGTTGTAGATTACCATTTGTTGCACAATTGATGTGAGTATTGACGTATCTGTCTTGCTGCCTGCTAACTTCTGATGACTTTATTTCCTCACTTGTAGTTTGGAAATGATTTGTCATGAGTTAGTGGTCTCCTTGCAAGCTAAGCTATTTTGTACTTTAATATTTGACTCAAACCAACATCATGCCTAAAATGTTACCCTAATGCTTTACATATGCTTTTCCCACACAGCCTAATTAACTTGATTACATATGTCCTGTATCATGCTGTAAACTCAGATGTCAGGAATACTTGTTCTGGCTTCATCTTGATTTGTGTAACTAACTTTTAAACTGATTAACTTGTGATGTGTTTCTTTTCTCTCTACTCTTTTGGGGCATTGTCTGGCCACAGAGTTATGAGCAAAGAGAAGGAAGCCTAATGGTTTAAAATTAAATTATAATTCTGACATTCCAATATAGCTTTGCATGGGGAAAAACTGGAGGGCAGAAGCAGTGTTTTAAAACATCTTGGTGACTTTCTGGACTTGGAGAACATCTTGAAATTTGAGATTTATATCTAGGCCTGTTTTTCTTCATACAACTTTAATACAAACTCTAAGGGACTCTGCTTCAGCAATACCAGAGTAGGAAGGGGTTGGAAGATTCAGACTGTGATAACATGAGGGGAAAAAGTATTAGTGCTTAATGTGCTTTTATTGTCCACTGATTGAATATTTAGTGCAGTATTATAGTGGACTAGTCAGTTCTTGCAGAGGGGGTGTGGAATTTCCCCCTTGATCTGCTGTTGTGCTCTCCCCTGCTGTGGCACCTGTATTTTACTGTGACTAGTATTTCTTCCATTAACTTGCATGCAGCTGTAGCTTGTCATATGATTAGATGTATTTGTGTGCACCATATGAAATCTTGCTTACAGCATGTGTTGGGCAAGAAAAGAAATTACTTGTTGTATAGCATTTTCATATCCCTGCACACTTGAACTTCTGACTCAACAGATATGGGAAACTTGGTTTCTGTTAAACTTCTCATGCTCTCCTCAACTGTATCTTCTTTCCTGATAAATATTTTTCTACTTTAAGTATTTTTTCTTGGTCTGGCAGTGCATTGTGTACAATATGCAAGATCCTTTTTCCTGTGTTTAGTAGATTTGCTGCTGAGAATTAGTCTAAAGGTATTGCTTTTATTTACTGACCTTCAGGCCTTGTCATTCTTAGCACTGCTAAGACTGGTGTACTGTGTGGGGTAAAGGAAAATACTGGTGCAATTTCTTCTAGTATTTGTCTTGTAATTGTGATTAATAACAGTTGTTTTCACTATCTGGAAACAGACAGGCTGGTTTGTCTGCCTACAATCATGCTGTGATAAATGGAGCTATTTTAACTCTGGTTTTGTGTATCAAAGAAAACAGATGTAGTCTAGGACTTGAGGCTATAGAAAATACAAAGCCTGCTTAACTCAATCTTCATACGCTTCTTGAGTGAAGATGTGATTGTATATTTCAGTTTTAGATAGGTGTAAAGCTCTAGTTTAAATCTGGAGAAATACTAATTTTGGATGAACCCATACCACCTACAATGATAACTAAAATTGTGATAAACTTAAAATTTTATAAAGGATAACTTAAGAGATTTTAATTTGGATTCTATTTTATATTATCCCCAAATCCCCTGCTAATGAAAAGTACTGTAACTCTTGGGCAATACTCAGGAAAAAGTTAGCAATGTCATGAGAAGATTTCCACCCAGACACATGATGACTTCTGAAGTTTAAAACTTGCAAGTAGCATACTTTTTCTTTGTTAATGGATTATGCTTGAGGACCCTGCAATATATAACATCATACCTTGACATATCTTGCAATTTGTAAGAAGAACATGGCAGTAAAGAAATTGCAAAAAGTGTATGAATACCAGCCTCTTACAGCAAAAGAATCACATACATGCAGGAAGTCCTAACAAAGCTAGAAGTGTGCATTTGTGTAATCAGTTTATCCTTTCGCTATAACATTGACTTGTATTTTGGTGTGCGGTATCTGAGTGTTTTATTTTTATAAAGCTGGATATGATTTTTCTGACACTACAGTTTAAATGACTTTTTATTCTTTTAATCATATTGCCTTTTACTTCCGAATTCTATTTCTCACTCTTGACTTATGAGTATTAATTAGATTTAAATATTTGAAGGTGTCAGGAGTGATTTTTCTACTTTAATTTTAGCATTCTACATTTGAGAGCATGTTTCTGGATTATGTGATAAACAGGATTTACACTTAGGAAGACTCTTGGGCATGTGTGTTGCTATAAAAGTTCACCTGAAATGTATAACTGAACAGGTAGGTGCTTTACATGTGCAGGAATTTAGCCATGCTCCAGTGCATCAGAAACTGATCCCTTGTAGAGGAGGTTTGCAGGCTTTTCATGAGCCTGGTAGTTTTGACTAAATGTGGTAGGTCTGTTTCTCACTAAATTTGTTGAGAACAAACTGCTGAAAACTTTTCAGTGGTTTTAAAGGAATTATTTTTGATGTGTGACTTTGAAGTGGTTTCTTATGTTTTTTTCCTGTCTCTTTTAACCAGTGCTCTGACATCATTTGTGGCTTGCTAAAAGTTTTTGAAAGGGATTCAGGAATTGGATATCCTGCTTCTAGTGATCCTCGTTTTCATTTCTTACATGAGCTTTTACAGCCTTCATTATAGATTTCCCCTTGCCTTTACTGAGTCCTGCATGTAGAAAGTGATATTGCACATCTTTGAACACAGCTTTCGATCCTGCTACTTTCCTGGCAACAGCTGTCTTTAGGTTTGTTTAAAGTCATGTACGTAAGGGTTGCCAGCATCTCATAGTCTGCTTCTAGATGCCTCTCATTAGAAAAGCAACTTTGGAAATAACAACTTTATAGATACAAACTTAAGTAAATAAAAATTCTTATAATGGCAAGCCCTAAAACAACTTGTATGAAATGTCACACCTTAAGTTCTGAATTCCTGTTTTATAAAATATACACTTTGTATACATAAAATAACACATGCTGAGGAAGTATCACTAGGTAGGATTGGTGTATAAACAGAACTATTTCTCTTTGAAGTACAGCATCATAAGGGCACTGGCTGGATTTGGGCCTGATCCTTTTTGTATTACCAAGTTAAGCAGCCATGTAGAACGAGCTAAGGAACAGTTTAAAAATTAATGACAAATTGTTTCCTTTGCAGAGAATGTTCTAAGAAATAGTTACTTAAGGAAACAATTATTTATTTGGCCTGTTGGTTTGAGCAAGTACCTTCATTTAGCTACTTAATAGAACTAATTTTCTTCCACTTTACAGGCAGATTGAGTAGGATAAATGTTAGTGCAGGCTGAGCTCCACAGGGTTAGTCAGGTATAATATCAATTTCCTGGCAGTTTGTTTACCTTAAAATTGCCTGTGTTACATGTTTGGCATTGCAATTCTGTATCAGTAAGGGGTCATGGCTTAGTTGTACACTGCAGTAATTAACTGCAGCTTTATTTCCTCAGCCATAAAATAACCCTCACAAATCACAAAATCTGGAATTATAAAATTCTCTCATGGGGAGCAGTTGGACACATTCTTTGCTGTTCTACATAGAAAAAGTATCCTCTTATTTTTGCAAGTTAAACACTGGAGGTGGATCATATTTTCATCTGTAAACTAGAGCTTGTTCTATTGATTAGAATGAGGCATTTAGACTGTGGCCATTCCGTGTCAAACACCAAGAAGCCCTATTGTGTGAAACAATATAATCACTCGTACTGTATTTTCCTCCTTGGTCTATTGAAAGTCTTAACAGGATTGTCATCTTCCATACCTCTTCCCAAAGAAATGCAGAGGATTTTCTGATTCATCAACACAGAATTTGGGAGTGCTTATTTGAGTTGTTTAGATGCCAAGTACAAACTTGCCAGATGTTGGGCAGTGATAGGAAGTGTTCATTATGTAGCAGACAAGGCCTCAGATATACTGCTCCAATGTACTCCCATTTTACTGCTGTATTAGATTAATGCGCTGACCTTTCTCGGTGAATTGCAGAGTTATCTCTGGAAAAGTAATAACCTGCTAAGCAATTTCAAAGAGTGGAAAGATGCTCCCCATAGAGAGAACCAACTTCAGAAAGAGCATGCAACAGCCGGAAGAGCCCCATCCTTCTTAAGACCCAAGCTGCCATTCTTCCTTTTGCAGAACTGTTCTGCAATACCTGCCTCCCTAAGTTGAAAGGACTGGAGCAGAGGAAGTCTAGGGCCATATGCCCTGCCACTAGAGCCTATTTCAGCTGAGACCACACACTCTTATAAATCTATTCTGTGTGGGTAGAGTTATTCCTGGGACCCATAGTTCATCAGCTGCACTTAAACTTCGCTTACAAGCCTGTTTGTGTGTTCTCAAGTACTTCCTGTTCCTAGAGGGAGAAAACTGATTGCTGCCTGTTTGCTAGCTCCATCCTTAGCAGCCAGATTTTTGCAGCCATCCAGACACATCTTCAAAGACGAGCAAGTGTGGCCTTGATGAGCCAGAGATCTTTACTCTCATTCTAGCTTCTTTTGTGGGCAGCAAGCTGCCCATCTAACACACTATGAGACTTGTCATCTGTGGCAGAGACTGTAATGTCAGTACCTGGTTGCTGCAAAGGATAGATGGCACAGGAAGAACAGGGAATGTGGTTGTGTTTTACCAAACTTTGTCATTTGGAATTATCTTGTGTTCATGGTAACCTCTCTTACTCTTATGGGATTTTCCTCTTCCTTTTTTCTTCTCATCCTTGAAGCTGCTTGAATTATTGTGCTGAGGAGGAACAGAATACCCTGAAATTAACCTGAAGTGAAACAAATATAAATACTGCTTTTCTATATGGTGTTCTCATCTGCACAAAGCATTAGCCTTTCACTTTTCCCTGTAATCAGATGGACCAGCTTAGAACTCAAAGAATAGAATTGCTTCAACTCTTTTTAACCCTGTGATACAAAAATTTGCAGTAGCTGACAAATCCACATACATCTCTGATGTGAACAGCAGGAGTTAGGGGCTCAACCTGCTGTTATCAAGGGGTTAAAATCTTTCCATTGAACATGTTTGTGAAGGACCACTGGTATCTGTAGTACAGCTTTTTTTGTTTCCAGTTCACTAATCAAATGTATGTTAGATTTATTATTGTAAAAGTATAAACCATAGAAAATTTGACAAGATAGATGTGTAAATTATCACTTTGACAGAACTAATGATGCACTCCAAGCACCTTCTGTTTTCCAGCACTTGGTGAGCGACTTCATTAAATATGCAACGACTGTTTGGTGCTGCTCAGACAGTGGTTCAGTTCCTCATGGAATTGCATTATTACTGGAGGTGTAAAAGAGGCAGGCGCGCTAGCTGTTGGGCATCCTGCTGTGATTCTAATGTGCTCCATCTTGTTGGAGCAGTTGTTTGCAGTCTTTTCAGGACAATTACATCCATAACCACAGGACACATTCACTGAAACTATATTACAGATAACAGTTAAGAATGGTAATGACTGTTCTTCTGCTTCTTGTGTAGGAGCCAGAGTGTGAGTGACTTGAGGTGATGGTCAAGCTGCATCCATTTTTTTCCTCTTTTAAACTATCTCCACATAAAATTCAACTAGATCAGCTTGCTCAGACAATCAAATTGTAATGGTGCTGTATTTACAGATGGGGTTGTTTGGAGCTGGGTTGCAAAATACAACTATAGTTCCTACCACATGACAAATGCTTTTGTCCTTCAGTTATGATCTTTGCTCTTGACATGCATGCTGGTAATAGTTGTTTTTCACCAAACTGCAAATTTCATTCTTTCTCACATTTGCTTTTTCAGTTGGCATTGTGACTAGCTCATATTCCTTAAGGTATAAACAACTATGCTCTGTTCTCCAGAGGTGTCCCTGTAATTTATTATTCTGATGACAGCTTGATGGTTACCCTGAGAACAGGGTACAAAAGATGGCTTGAATTTAGCTTCAGATACTCTTAAAGCATCTGCCTCTCAAGCCTTTGCTATATCACATCATACTGATAAATGGACTGTGTTTTAGGCTGACAAGCTAAATGCTATACTGTGTTTAATGAAAAAATGTCCTCTATTTTGAATGATCTGTTAAATCGGAGTTGATGACTTGGTTAATATATGAACACTTGGCCATGTAACAGGACTATTGTGAGAATTTTAGTGCAGTGAGTTGTTAAATAGCTAGTGTTTAAGCTGTGCTTTGTATATGGTATATGTTGTGAATATCCATTTTAATATGGAAACTAAATTCCTATGTAAAATCATATGTGTAAGTGCCAGCCTGTGTAAAAGTTTTGAATGAAATAAGATGTTTTCTTGATTGAAAACTAGGCTTTGTCTTCTCTTTAGAAAACAATTTTTAGTTATTTAAACCAATACTATTAAAAATTTTTTTCTGGCAGTAAGTTCTGACTCTTATTCTGCTTGCTTGAAAGCAGTCAAGAGGTATGGGGTTCTAGTTTTAATCTTTTCAGCTTCCTACTTGAGTTTGGCTTTTTAAAACTTATAATTACTATTTCACTATTTTTAATAGAACATGTGATCTCAGCCTAAGCTTCATCTAAATTTCATAGTTTCTAAAGAAAGTAGACAGTGTGGAACACAGGCTTCCTCTGGGAGTATGCTGAGCTTAATGAGCTTGATAGTCTGGTGGGCTCAATAAATCAAATAAAGCAAAACATTTCTCATTTTTGAATAAAAGCATTTATCACACAGTGTTTATTCATTCATGGTCACAAGATTGATTGGCTCCTAGAATCCTGCCATATATTGAAATGCTTTGTTTTTGTTTTTCCAGTAGGCAAATTGCGGAAGCGCTGGATGAAGGAGAGCATCTCCGATGTTGGCTTGGGAATGCTGAGATCTGTTAAAGAATATGTGGACCCCAATAACATCTTTGGAAACAAAAACCTTTTATAAAGCCCTGTACAATATGATGTACTAAAACTTCAAAATTGCTGTTGAAATTCCTCATTTTCATTGTACTGATATCCCAGTAATCAAATATAACATAGACTAAACTTTAAGACTACTATATTACTTTGTCTTTTCCCTTCTAATAAAGTGGAATGAATTCCTTCATTCATTGTTAATGTTTATGGATTTTTACTTACAGTGCTTTTAAACTCTTGAACAACCCACTGGGCACATCAAAGTATATTGCCAACCAGGAAATGCAAATTTGGTTTTCCAAGTTTGGTTAGGCAACCCAGCTGAAAGTATTTTCCATGCTGGATACAGCCAGCTGTTTCTTACTAAAGCATCCCCTGCAAGGAGAACAAAGACTGACAACAGTGTTGTCTACAGAAGCAGCTGCTCAACCCAGCCCCTTGCTGAAGGAAAGCTGCTAGGAGACAGATGAGATTACACCAAGGAGTACTTTTGTGCTGGAGAATTAAGTATGTAATAGACTTGTAACCAGCAACCCTTTAAAGCACAAATGTAGGCTTTGATCAAAAGAGACAATGTTAAGTCAAACTACTTCTAAAAACTCGGCAGTCTCCCACCTTAGCACTACTGAAAATCTTAAATTGATGTGTTCTGAGTTGTATTTGCATTGCTGGGATAATCTGCTTAAATTAATCCTAGGTAAGTCACTATAAGTTTTGTACAATGGACATTTCTCACTGTATGTTGAAAACAGGTTTGTAACATAAGACTTTGCCTTCATCTGTACTACAGTCCTCGTGTGTATGGTTTTGCTCCTGTTTTGTTTTGCAGAGATGCAAAATACCTTTTTTCAGTAAAAAAAAGTTTTAGCTATTCAAATGAAACTGTTTGCCCAGCACTGTCTTTTGAAACAGTCTCAACAGTTTTACTAAGCTTAAGTGGACAACATACTGTCATCCTAAAAGTGAGGTTTCCCATTTTAATTTTGTACAGTTTCCTATGACCTTTATGAATTGTTTATTTACTTCACTGGTAGCCACAAATGTAATTGTCCATTTAACTTCAGGAAAAATTTCTTGAGTACAGTATAAGAGTAAGCATTTTTACATTGAAACTTGAATCTTAATCAGTAAAACAAACTAGAAGTATTTGTCAGTACTCATGATCCATTTTTAAGGTGGGTTATTTTCTTAAAGCAAATTATCCGACTTTTTGATAAAGTATATGATCACCTAGGATAGAAACAAAACAGAGACTATCCTTTGAGGACATTGTCTCTCTAGCCAACTGCTTCACTGCTCTGTAGTGACAGTTTGGGCACCTTTTGTATTGGTAGTGCCCTTAACAAGGAGAAAAATAAAATTGCAATTCTGTTTTTAAACTGTTTTAGGATACTGTCTAATTCTCAATTTTGGTAATACACCATAGAAAGTATAATATACATGCTTGAAAAAATTGCATATCAAACAACTTTGAAACTGTTTAAATTAATTTCAAGTATGTAATTAAAATCATCTAAAAATCATGAACAGTCAAAACATCACTTTAAAATGCATGTGGTTAAGATACCAAATCAAAGCCTTTTATGATCCACAGGTCATAAAATAGGATGTTAATGTGGTATTTGTCATGCAGTTAGATTTATTTCTAATGGTCTTTGTTTCATAACACTTCAATATAAAAAAAAAATCTAGTCTTCTGCATTTTTATTCTTAATATTTTGGCCCACAGAGCTCATATTTCAGCAGCACCCAAAACAGTAGGTATCTGTATTCTGTTTTAGGAAACCAACTTCTGGTACTGTGGTTAAGTGTTCCTTATTCGATATGTGCACAATGGCTGTCTCGGCAAAGTGAGTCTGCACACGTTTCTGCAGGAGACTCCCTCGTTTTGCATGCTGCACAACAGTGATTCCTTGGCCACAGCTGGAATCTTGCTGATGACCAGTATCACTGAAATAGAGACCTTTCTAGGAGCTGGTAAATATGAAGGGTGGATTTTTATGTGCCTCGGTGAAAGCATGGTATGCTAACATGAAATATCAGTTTTGAAGGAAACTGTTTGGATAACCAAAAGCCTTGTTTCAGAATGACAGCACAAGCAGAACTAAAACAAGTCATTATAGCTCAGTAATACACTTGTCTCTTAAGACGCTGACTTATTTGACTTAAAAGTACTACATAGTAGTGCTTAAAAGTACTATGTAGAAAGTACAACTTCCTCCCTAACTCTTAACTTCCTAATTATGGTTTCCCCAACCTTTTTTTTAATTGAAGTTACACAACCAAAAACTCCTTATGCCCTTTATTTTCAATTTTTAAATAGCCAGTGGCTTCTGAAATGATTTAAAATGCAGTAAAAATTTCCACTGCACATCAATTGTCCTATAGGACTCTTATAACCTGTTATTTCACCTTCCTACAGCTACAACACAGGACAGCCCCAGGGAAAGGATTAACTGCAAATGTAATGGATATCTTTTTTTCTAATGGCTGCCCTACAGCTGTCTTCCTAAATATTTTTCTATCACATGAACTGTTCAGAGCTTAGTGAAATCCTGCAGTTGAAATGCATATTTTATCAGCTGTCTTTAATTCTTTCACTTTTAAATACCTAATGAAAATAGAGAAACATGTAATACAAGTACAGGACACCTAGATATACACAAATCATTACCCCTTTAAAAGAAATCTTCCCTCTTCTAATAGTGAATTAAGTCTTCCACCACTCTCTTCCTTCTGTTTTCTTTATACAGACTACACTTCCCATAGCTGCAGCCTGTTCAGAGATGGAGTTTGTTCCATGCAGATCAGAAGTGTATCTTGGCAAAGCATATTACTTTTTCATTTGGTTGACTACTTTGGCCATGTATAAGATAGTTTTAATTAAACTTGTCATGACTTGCAATTACACAGCTACTGCTCTGCCTTTCTTTGAAAGGAAGAAAGGTGCAGAATGAATATGCTTGACTGCTGAGTGCATTTACATTGGAGAGGGACAGTTTTATAAAAGTTTTGAGAGGAATATCATCAAAGAACATATGTTAGAAATTAACACAGAGTCTAGATCTTAAAGAAAAGCATGTCTCTGACTTTAATACTGTGGATATTACTACTTACAGTATATTGGTTACATTAGAGATGTCATCTTTGCCTTACAGCTGGGAACAGAGGCCAGGCCAAATAGTTCTTCCATAGCAATGTAAATTAATTGAAACCAACCTCAGAGGCAGGGATATGTTAGCGTTGAAATCCAGAAAATATGAACTGTTTCTCAGTCTTGGAAAATGTATGCTTATCAAGGTTGTAATTCAACAAGGTTATAATTCAACTTTCTGCTAGTAAAGCCAAACAGTGTGTGTCGTTCTAGTGTGAGACTAACTGTAAAACTGCAGTTGTAATGTAAAGAGATAATCAAACCTTATGTCATTAATAAAATAATAATAATAATAATAATGATCCTAAACCATTATGTGTTTTTGTGCTGAAACTAAAAAATATGTTCCCCTAACTTGTCACCTTGGTTCATCTTAACTTGGTGGTAAACTTCTAAGGAAAACAAATAGGAAGGCTTTGGCATTCGTAGAGAGAAAGGAGACTGAATTTGAAAATATATGCTAATAGAAGATTTACTTTTGCATTCTATTTAAAGCAAAACAGGAATATTAAAATAGGAGCAGATTTTCAGTGAAGGAAGGGAAAAACAATACTTGGCTTCTGTTGGATTATATGAATTTGTTAGTCTATTCAGTTCAGAGGCTTCCCTTCCTGTTTTCCCTGTTTGGACAGCAGAGCCACTTTCTACTGCTCTTGGAAAGCTCTGTCAATATGACACAGGAGAGCACCTTATCTTAGTTAACTTCCCCTTGTTCAAAGACCTGTTATATTAAGTTATTGCAGCAGCTATGACTTATACATGCAACAGCAGGAAACTATCTGATAGGAACTATTTGTTAAAGCTGCATAAATCTCTATTTGAAAGTTTCGTGTGCGCAAATATGCACATATGAGCAGAAGCATATTTGAGTTATCTCTATCATTGCTATAAAGTTTTTATTATGTCCTTTAAGCTAAAATGACTGAAATTGCATCTTGCTGAAAGGTCTGTTGAATTGTCTTATGCTAATGCAGTTTCATTAATGCATGTCATTTGAAATCTGCAAAAAGCACTGTATGCAGGGGACAGGAGATGTAATGATGTGATTTGTAGAATTATAAATGACAATATTGCACCATTATCCCAAATTTTGTGTGTGTAATATTTCATCGGAAGGAGAAAATTACCTGATATTTAGGCATTGGTATTTGTATATTTCCCTCACATTAGCAGCATAAAAATGTAGTGTTTTTATTTAGTTTTAGATCTAGTTACTCTATAGGAAGGAGATCTTGGGTGATATGTAATACTTCTCTCAGGATGAGAACCAGATCTCATTAACATCCTCTTCATTTTTAAACAAAAAAATCCTGCATTTTATAAGAAGTTGGATCTGAATTGGCAGCTGCTTGCTGTGCATGGTTTCTTAGTCCCAAAACTGACTCTCAATTCTACATTACCTTTGAAAGAAAACTGATGTCTTTCCCTAGGTTGTTTATGGAGACCATACTTGGCAGATGATTGCTTTGTTCATGTTCAGCTTTCAGGTCTCCTGTGGTGCTCAAGTGCAGAGGTAGTCAAAGCTTTTTTCAGAAATGTTTGGCATACTGTCTTTGAAAAATATCAATACTGTCAGTTTGAAATTTAAAACTTACTGTTTCAAAAATATTTGAGAACTTCATTTTAAATCTTATTGTTACTTGCAGTATTTACTGATACAAGTTGCAATAATATGTACCTCTGCTGAAATGCTGTGAAATATTTCATTTATGAAGTTGTTTTTGCACTTTGGAAAAACTAAACTTTTTTTATGGGAAACTTTATGAATGTTTCATTTTGATTCAGAATAAAGCTAAATTTGTTTCAGTTGACTGTTCAGGAACTCCAGTAAAATAATTCTGTTTGGGGAGCATCCAGTCCATTTCTACCTTCATGATAAAAGCATGGAGACATAACAGCTTTTGAATGACTATATTTGTTGTAGTGCTGTAAAGTGTCTCATAGCAGCCTTCTTTCCATGAAATGGAAGTGTTGATCAATGAAACTTATGTGTACAAGAAGATGATGGACACAATCTGATGATGTGACTGTAACTGTGTAAAGTATAAGCTTCTAGAACTTCAGATCAAATCATAAACCAGAAAAGTGATAAATGTTAGTCTTTGTTTAAAATTCATTTAAAAATTAAACTATATTTTCTAATGAAGAATGTGAAATGATTTTTTTTACAACTTTGCAGTTCAATATCACATGGCTTATCTTACTGTGGCTGTCTTTCCAAGGTGCTATTACAAAATAAAATATTAAATGGACAGATTTTAAGATAGGGCCTTGATAAAGGTGCTCTCATTTCAGATTACTGGAAGGGCTTGGATCCATTCCCATGGCGCTCTGAGGATAGGGATATCTGGTGCTGCCATCACACCAGTCAGTGCTAGGTAAGCAACATAAATACTCAAAGCAGTTTGAAGACAATGGATAGCATTGATGTTACGTACTCAAATGAAGTTCAGCACTGAATGCTGAAAACATATATATATATATATATATATATGGTCGATTTGGATAGATCAATGCACAGGCAGGACAAATTGATACATGTAATTACTGATAAATTGATTATTGATATTGGTATTGATAAATGGTTGAACAGCAATCTTGAATTGCCGAGGATAAGGGAGTAATGAAGCCTGAGGATCTGGGAGTAGGTACAAATACAGCAGTTAACCTTTATTCCTTTTACCCGGTGGCAGCAGCCATCAGTATTTCCTGTTTCACTCCATTACTGCTGCCGCACAGGAAATCCTGACTGCCCAGAGGCAAGGGTTAAAGCTGTTCTGAAATGTCAAGTGACACACTCACCTAGCAAATATGTAGCAGCTGGATAAATATGTGTAGAGATGAGGCAATAAAAGGCAGTCATCAAAAAAGTAAATCTGTCTAATGTTAGGAAGCAAATGTAAGAAAGACCTGGGTGAGGTGAGTGCTGCATGAAAATCGTGGCTTTAGAACGGCATTTTTTGACAAGCCTTGCGCATCGTACTTACCAGTCTGAGCAGGTTACAGAGTTAGAGCGCAGAGTCCTGGATAGATGAGAGGATTTGGGTTTTAGCCTATTTTTTTAAGGAAACAAAGCACATGTAATCTCTTTACTGCTCAGTTTGCTCCTCATTTTTCTCTTTGTCTCCACCAAACCTTTTGAGCTTTGTGGATGGTTTCAGCCAAACTTCAATGGGTGGAAGTCTCAATATATTAAGTTCTCACAGGATTTTGTAGAAAAGAGGCAGCCATGTAGTTAAGCAACCCTAATTTGTGCTGGCAAGGAGCTGAAATGTTAGCTCAACCCTTATTAGATACCAGACAACCTATGTGGTAGAAAAATGAATGCTCTGACTATGGAAGAAACTAACTGGTATTCACTCCACTTCAGATGATCAGTGCTCTATGCTATATGGTTCTCCAGTTACTAATAGCTGAGTTTTTCTTGCAGCCTTAAAATATTCTAGTGAGTGGATCAACCACAAGGCAAAGCCATTGCAAACTGGCCTTTTCAGTACTGCTGCTCCTGGAAATACAGGACAACACTGTTCTTCCAGTTAGTGTTTTTGACATAAGATTTCCTTAATAAATGAAGATCTTGCCTTTGTTCATGCATGTCAGTATGTCACAGCCACACCCTCAGTTGCGCTCGATGCTATTTTACAGCTCGTGTTTTGGCACAGGAACATGTAAGAACAGAGACTTGCCTTCCTTGGGATTTTTCTGGGACTCAGTTTAGTGTGTCTCAAAAGGAGCTTGGGTGGTAGCTTCCCCTTAAAAGGGGAGATCCCTTTAAAGCATAGAACTGACAACAGCTAGCAGGAAACTGGGACAACCTACAAAAGGGGTGCTGGGGAGAAGAGGGAAGGGAAAAGATGCTGGAAGAAGCCAGCAGTGAGCCAGGTCTCTACATGTGTTCCTGGCTGTAGTTCCAGCACCTTTATGAAGAAAGCATTCTCCTAATGAAGAGTTATGCTAGCTTTACAAGTACGCATTCCTACAGTGGTGTTACCCAGCACGTGGTTAAGGAAGCAGGGTTTATGGTTTTAGACAGAGGAGATGAGTGACTGCTGTACAAGAAGTAGCGGAGAAAGGTTTTCGAGCAGAGCTTTTGCATGGTACTGAGGTTAGAATTGCAACCTGGAGTGCAGGCTGCTGCCTTCCTATCTGCAAAGCCTCAGCAAGCGGCACAGCCCATCAGCACGCTTAATAAAAACTTCTTTGAACAACTTTGCCTGTCTGTTGCATGACTTACAGCAGATGATATAGTGACCAGGAAGCAAAGAGAATTACTAACTGGGAAAACAGAGCAAGGGCAGTGCAAGCCAGTGTCTTGCTTCTCTGGCTAAATTACACTGAAATGAACATCTGGCAGCAACAGCCGAGCAGAAGGAACTTGGTTGCTATAGAGAAACAATAAATTTTAAGATGGTAACAAATCTGCTGCCTTAATTAAAATTTAGTACTTTTTTAAGATCGATGAGAGGAAACCTCTATCTCTTCATTTGTAGAACGGTATGCTGCTCTGTGGACATGAAGAAAACATGACATTATTTCCTGTTCTTTTATAAAGCTCACCTACATATCTGGGCTTTAGTTGTCGCATTCAGGTGTTTACTGCTAAGCATTTGCAGGCTGGCCCTCTAAGCCCTTCTCCTGAGCTTTGGGTTCTTCCACTTGATCTCTATTGCAGTGTGATTTATGTTACTAAAGCCAAAATTATCCTTGTGGCTGTTGCGGAAAGGAGGGCCTGATTATTAGCCACTGCTTGAAAAAAAAAAGAAAAGAAAAGTAGAAGAACAAAAGTTTTGGTTTGAGATTTTTTGTTCTGTTTGTTTTAAGACCGTGTGCTGATAAGCTACAGGTGCAGACCAGTCAGTGCACAGCAAAGTTAAAACCCCTGGGACTAGCAGAATAGCAGCCCTTGTGCTGAAGGATGCGTGTGCAATGTGTTGCACAAGTGCAGAGACACTGCAATGATCAGCAAGATCTTCAGCGCCTGGAGCACTAGTATATAGTACTTAAAGTACATGCAGGCTTCCTTAATGGCAAGCAGGTCGTGTGAATACAGGGTCTAGTATCAAGGAAGAACCATGCTTGTATCTATTAAGCCTCCGTACGCACAACCCTGTGCGTGGTGCTGATACTTGGCATCTTGAAGCATAAATGTGATGTCTCACTCTTAGTGTGAGTCTCAATGACAGTGTTTGCTCACTGCTTGCAAATAAGCTTGCAAATAAGCTTGCAAATAAACAAAATGACTGTGTGCTGACTTTCTATAATGTTGCCTGGGGAGTCATATAGAGACATGGCAGGTTTTCTGAACTCCCTCCAGATATGGGCCACAGCTTGTGCACGTGTTTTCTTTAAAGTGTGCAGAGCTTCGATGTCTCACACGTGCTATTTTTATTTGCTGCGTTTGCGAGTGCCTGTCATTTTATTGTGGCCCTGCTTGCCGCCGTGTCCAAGCAGAGGCAGGAGAAGGCCCTGGGGCTGAGGGCAGCCTCGTGCTCCCACTGCCGCGGGGGGCTGCGACCAGGGGATCTCGTCCTCTCTCCCTCCTGGCTGAAAAGGGTGATGTGCGGCAGCTGCGCTGCAGGCAGGGCTGGGGAGGGCAGGGGAGGGGAGGCTGCCTGCGCACCTGCGGCCCGTTGGGCTGCTCCACTGCCCGGGCCGGGGGGTGAAGGTCAGGTGTGAGGGCCAGGCGTGAGGGGTGGGCTGGCCTGGCCCCCTTGGCGAGCAGCCCCCAGCGAGCAGCCCTGGCAGAGCGGAGCTGGCTCGGGGAAGGCAGGCTGCTCTCTGCGCTGAGGTAAGCGGTGCGCCCACGAGGACCCCGGTGGTTTTAATGCCTTTCACGCTGCTTGTTGGTATCAATGTCGCGGCCTGGGGCAGACACCTGGCATCCCCTGGGAAGAGTGGGGGGAGCCTGTGGCGGGCTGAGCTGGGCTAAACCAGGGCAAAGTGGCCATTTTCTGAGGGCTTCCCCTCCGCGCAGGCACAGCCGGGCCCATTCTGAGGGGCCAAGATGGCGCCTCAGGAGCCCCCCGGTGACCCGCTGGCAGTGAGGGGCCGGGGGGAGCGGAGGGGCCGAGGCGGCGCCCCGAGGCTGCGGTGCCAGAGTGCGCTCAGCTCCTCCGATGTCCTCGCACCACTGAAAACGCAGGCTCCTGAGCGCGGCAGGAGGCCGGGCAGCGGGGGGTGACGGCGCAGCAGCCCTGCGAGCCCGGGGCACGCGGGTTTGGCAGTTCCCCTGCTCCTGAATCTCTTGGGGCAGGGCTTGCTGCTTTTTGGCCACAGCTGTGCTACTGCTCAGGCCTGCAGGACCTCTCCCCGTAACCCACGATAGCAATGCGGGATGCAGCTCCTTTAACAAGCACACCCAAAAACTGTGCCAGGATTTGGGGTTATTTTACCTGTTTGTAGCCTCGCTGGATCTCGGTAATACCAGAACAAGTCCCTTTAGATTTTGCATGCACTGTTTGTCTTCTGCCTGCCGATTTATCTTGCTTTTGTATGGGGAAAAAATACACGGTTTCTGCTTCATCTCATGGCATTCGGTGCACTAATTGCTCTGTGTGGAAAAGATATTGGCAGGGAGGGTTTGGGGGGGGAGGGGAGACCCAGGGATAAGGACAGGCGTGTGGCCTGAGTTGTAGTTTTTTCATAAGAAGTGAGGGGAGATCTGTTATACTGATCACTCAGATAATATTTACTGTTTCTGTTCATGTCATGAAGCCTTATATCCTTTTTCTAAATTGCTCTTCTTCTGCGTAACAAATGGTGCCATAATAGCTCATGTCTAAATAACTTTAAGGAAAAAATACACTCCAAGTACAAAACTTAAAAAGAGTAAATCCTACCTGGTGGTCTATATTTCCAGGCCTGCAAACATAATTTCAACTCTATAATTCAAGGGTTCTTTCCTTTTTTTTTCTCTCTCTGTAGGAGAAAGCATTTTATTCTATCTTACAGTAACTTTATACACATTATAAATAATGTGTTTTTTTCAGAATTAGTAATATAGGAAACCCTATTAATGTAGATACATAGAGTTCAGCTGTGTTCATTTAAATACCTATGACTGTACCACAAGGTATCTATCCCTTGGCTTTTGCTCATGTTTCACATGTGTCGGGCAGGGTTTGCATGGCTTACACTTGAGAAAGCAGTGACACCTGCGAATCCCAAATGACTTAGAGGTGATATTTCACTTCTATGCAGTTATGATAGATGTTAGTTTTGCAAATCATATTCTCCCCTTATTTATAACCTGTCAACCCTAATGTATCTAAACTGCCTTTACTAACAGATCCATTTTTTGTATTATGAGTGTGCAACCGTGAAGGAAATGCTTCCCCAAGCTTTTGATACCCAGGGTGAGCTGCTACTTGGCTTGTGCGTATCAGCCCGCCACAGCCCAAACAGAGGTCCCTGTGGCCCAGCTCCCCACTGAGCAGCGGGACAGGGCCCCGGGGGACCTTGGGCCGAGCCGCGCAGCACGTCCCTCCCCATGGCTCCCACCAGCCCTGGGGCTGGCTGCTGGCGAAGGATACCTTTGCAGAAAAGAGTTGAAATGAGAAGAACGAGTGAGCTCTAAGCTCTAGAATTTTGCTCTTTTTTTCTCTTACTGCCTGGGTTATGTGACAGCAAGCGGAAGTGCAATCCTCATTTCCATGCATTGGAGAGCAGAGGTGATAGAGCGCGCAGGAGGAAGAGGCCTCCTGCAAAAGTGTCCCCCTGGTATTACAGCTGTGCTCCAACCTTGGACCCCATTGGGCACTTTGCACCCCCAGGCTAGCAAGCAATGAGCATGGGCCATGGGCTGCATGGCCTGGGAGCAGGCTGCAGCCGCACAGACACAGAGGCCCTGCCAGAAACTCCTTTTTGTGCTCGACAGTGGCAGAGTAGACCAGAGGGAAACTACTCAAAGTGCTACACAACAAGCTGTTTTCTGCTGGTCATCTTCCAGGGTCACCTCCCCCTGCTTCTCCGGTGATGGTAGCTTGTCTATAGCCAATAACTTAATAAAGAAAAATATTTCTCTTTAAACAGAAAGCGGGCAGTAGAACTGCATGATCACAAAAGCCCAGGGATTATTCATAGCCTGCAGGCACAAATTGGCTTTTTGATAAATTCTTAATATCCACGTATGATGGTACTTACTAAAATGATAATTGCTGAAAGAGTTAATAAACCAGAGTTTAGGAAAGTTCATGGGAAAAGAGATGCCAGTTAGCTCATGTGCTACAACATCACGCGTGTAAAGCTCCTAATGGCTGCAGGAGAAAGAAACAGGAGAACTGTTTTACTCCTAGCATTTTCTTTGGAATTGTTGAATGAGCTTGAGTTTAACAATTTCTCTGCTGCAGAGCAAGGACAGTAATTGTGATGTGCCGTTGTGCTCTACAGTCACTTAGTGATCTTTGGATTCTACTTTTAATGTCTTTCTTTCAAATTTTGCTTGCTATATTAAGACTTTTCAAAACAGGGGACTTATGTTCTACCTATTGGATTGTGCTGCCGCTATGTGCCATTTGTGTATTATATACTTTTGATTTGGTTTTTAAAACACTCCTTATAATCCATTTCCATCAGCTTCAAAACATGTGACTGTAAAATGTTGATGCAAGTATTCACATCTCAATTATGAAGGACTGTACAATTTCAGTCTTTGCTGCTTTTTGAGAACAATACATAAAAAGGACAAAAAAAAAAATTTCCGTACAGTGGAAGCTACAGCTGAATTTGCTTTTAACCACTGTATTACAGTGACTTGAGTATAACCTGCCTGTAAAACTTCCCAGCTGTTCTAGCTCTTTTTCTTTCAGAAAGTTGGCTATAGAATAAATTAAGAGTATAGAACTGAAACCAAGATGTGAAATTAAAGTTTAATAAAAGTAAATAAGGTCCTGTATTTATTTTAGTGAGGCAATAAAAATGAACATATAAAAACTTGCAATTTAAAATAATGTACATTCTTTTTATGTCATTCCTCTGTTTTCAATTTTATTGGTACAACTGAGATATATTTACTTAAGTTGCATACCTGTGTTTTTCCAGCTGTGATGGTAGCTTGTTTGTTTGATGCTGTTAGCTTTCAAGATGCCTTGGAGGAAATATGGGGAGCAAAGCAGAAAAAGGAAACTGGGAAGAGGTAGCTCCTGCTCCCTTGGTCAATGCCACCTGGCACCAGCACACCTGGGGCTGCCCTGGGGTGCCCTTAGTTTATGCCCAGGGAGTAGCCCCACGCCTCTGCCCAGCTCCGCGGTGCCCCTGTGTGTGTGGCTCCCGGCCCCGCTGGGGCAGCAGCTGAGGATGCAGTGGAAGTAGAGATCTGGCCCTGAAGGCTGCCTGTCGTTGGCAGCGCAGGGACCTGAGCAGGCTGGAGGACATACTGTCAGCGCTTCCCTGAACAAAACGGGAACAGGTCCTAAAGAGAGTCACCTGCCTTCCAGGCTTGGTTGTGGCCATGCAGATGCTTATGAGTATGTGTGCATTAATAAGTAATAGAAACCTGGCAGCTGAGGGAGAATGAATGAACACGGGATGAGAACGTTATTTGCGGACACCAGGAGAAACAGGTTGTCTTGTAGCTTTAGGCTTGCTGAATGCGCAGGTTGCTTCTAAGGGCAGGGAAGGTAGAAAAGGGGGAGATGTTCGATTTCATTCCTGAAAGTCTCTCTTTTGTGAGGAGCAATGTGGAAAAATGTTTAACCACTGAGGCTCAGAGTCCAAGGCCTCGTTTCCATTTAGTTCAACAACAGTGATAGCAGGAGTGAAACATCTGGATACTACTGAGTTGTATTGCTTACTGATACCATTGGTGTACGCTGTTTGACTTCCACTGAAGGTAAAATAGAGGATCTTCACTCTAGCTTCAGGACCCATTGGGGTAAGGAGGGAGAACCCTTCTTCACTTTCTGGAGTCTTTAGAATGAATTCTCTTTGCATTCAAGAAATGGTAATTCCTATAAAAGGACACTTTCCAGTGTACTCCATGAGGAAGGGAAGAGAAAATTTGGAGGAGGATAGGGAAGAGAAGGTGTTTAAATAGGTGTGGAGCATCTCGGACCCAAAAGTAGTGTTGTCTTTGCCACAGATGTAAGAGAAAACAGAACCTGAGTGGAACAGAAACCTGACTTTATCTAAAGTAACTAGCTCAGTTTGCCTAGTTTTGTTCTCTCTCTCTTTCCATCCCATTTGCAGAACTGCAGTCTCAATCCCACAACCTACCAAGTCTCTTCAATTAGCATTGCCTTCAAAGACAACTTAGTTGTAGTGGATCAAGCCTACATCTCATAGTCAGTCCAAAATGCTGCTCTGCATCCATAGTGGTGGCATCTACGGGTGGCTGGCAAGGTTAGTCGGTTCCATCAGTCGTGGATACTAGAGTTGCTTTTGAGTGCAGAAATTGATTTTCCACCTGTTTGTAGCTGAGTATTACTCTATTTCTATACAGTGTCTGCTAGCAGGGACTGCAGGAGCAATAGCTTTTAAAGCATCAGGACAGGCTTGCACAGTCTAAGATACTGCATTCTTCTGCTGAATTTCTTGTGCGACAGAAGCAATGTCTGTGCTCTGTTAGTGGCTTTCCCTTCAGATGATGGGGACATTAACTGGGTCTACACTGATAAGAGTTGTGCAGGCTTTCTCATCCAGGACAAAACGTTCTCTAAGGCTGATTCTCCTGGCATTTGATTCATTCAAGAAAACAATTTGTCTGTTTTACCACATTAGCAAAGCTGAAGGGAAACAGTTTAGCCTATTTCAGGTGGACAAAAAAAGAGATTTAAAAAAGTGCCCTGATTCAGAACTGTCTGTTCTGGGACATTCATGATCCCTCAGCTAGAAAATAAACCTGTGGCAGTTTTGCGATACTGTTTCCCGAGATTCCCAGTATAGACCCATCTCCCATCAAAACTGGGCTGAGCTACCTGCTCAGTGGTGGCCTTGATTCACATCAAGGCAGTCTACACAGAGAATTAATGCAGATTAGCCACAGTAATACAACCACTGTGTTGCTAACACATTTTCCAGTTTACTCGGTGTTAATCTCTCTGTGTGGATAAAATGCTAAATTATCTATCCTGGAGCTATTATTTCTCAAAAATTGCACAGTCTAGCATGACTCTGCAAAGCCGTTGTTCCCTTTGAGCACTGGGGAATGGGCAAGATTGCTGTTTTGATGCTAAGGTGCCCGTTCTCACCTGCCTCACACCCACTGCCCTCCAGCCCTTTGGTTTTGGAAAGGAAGAGAGGCTAAAGATGCATTTGCTGCAATGCTGGGGCAGGAGAGGAGGCTAAAGCTTTCATGGCTTCTGTGCTGTAACCAGCATATTGCCATCTGGAAGTCACTGAGGGAGCCTGTTAATTTAATTTTATTACTGTGTATTTTAAAGACTGTCAGGGAAGCCCAGGGCTTTGGGACAGGTCTTCATTTTAGTTTAGTCTAAATCAAAATAAATAATAAAATCCTCATGAAGATGTACAGGCACCGTGAGATACTTATTCAATCTGACATGATGAAAAAATAAACTAATGATGTTTTATAGCCTCATGAAAAAATATTTACTTGCTTCATATGATTGTGCCAATAAAGTTTTAAACAGATTAAAAGCAAAGACAGATGCCAATGTCCATACTGATGACTTTGCATATGAAGAAACAAAGAAAGGAAATAGAATTATCCCAAAATGACAAAGCTTTCCAAACACATTTAAACTCATTAAAATAATGTCTGGTGCAACATGAGCTTCTTTGACTTCTAAAACCAAGCAAGTTTTGCTATAAATTTGGCAAGCCCCTAGCAATAATTGAAGAAAAATGGTACAAGTGCATGTTGGGAAAGACTTTGGATCAGAATACTGGCTTTAGGAATGCAACTAAACTTGAAATGAGGCTATTTCAGTCTGTGCAATTATGTTTCTAGAGATGCATCTGAGGTACTGAGGCTGTTTGTACTGTACTGAGTAAAGTTTTGTTCACCAAAAAGATGGGCAATTGCAAAGGAAGTGTGTGAACCTAGTTGAATTGAGCCCAATGCTGCAATGAGTATAGATATGTTTCTTTTAAGTGTTCAAATGTTTTAAGTGTTATATACAGGAAGTAAAAATACCTAGGAAAATTGAGGATATGAGCAAATTCTCTACGTAGTACAATATTCACAAAGTCACACTGCATGCTGGAAACAACTAGTTTCAGGTGTATACGCATTTCTTGCATGGGAATTACTTTTGGCACAGAGTTGAACTTCTGCTGTGATTAGCATCCCCTGCTAACGCAAGCCAGACTGGTAGCTCTAACATTAGAAGACTTTGGAATCAAAATTAATCACAGAAATAGCTCCATAATGAAAACACTCGAGTTTCATCTACACAGTACCTGCCAATAATGTGGGCACCTCTGGAGTTGCCCTGGCGTTGAGCCCCAGCGAGTGCAATGATGAAGCCAACAAGGGTTCGAGGCGGGCAAAGCAGGGCAGAATTCAGTCATACTCATGCAAGCAGGAATAAAATGGAGCATTTGGGAGATCCTACTAAGGAGGGGAAGTTTTGTTTCAAGGTTGAAACAGTTGACAAGAAAAATGAAGATATCTAAAAATGGCTGAATCAACACTAAGATAAATTTATGGTATTGACTAATGTACAAGCATGTATCTTGCCTTGCAGAGCATCAGTGCTCTTAGCCTTTCTCCCATAGACCACACTAAGTAATTAATGAACTTTCATATGGCAACAATGGCTCTGAGCAAGGACCCGGCGTTCTGCCACGTGCCTGCTGACCACTAGTAAAGTTCTGCAGTTGTATGTGTACCAACTTTCCTCTTTTTTTTTCTTAGTTAAAAAAACAATGGTCCTTTAAAAGGCTGCTTAAAAAGGTTTGTTTTTTTTCCCTTAAAATTGGTCTCCCACTGAAGTAAATACATGATGTACAAAAATCAAAAATGTATGTATCAAAAATGGGAGAGGATGTGGCATGAGCACCATGAATGAGCCCAGATAACCACAGGGAGAGGCTGGGATTCACGATGATACATCCCTGATCTAAACCGCTGAGAAATATGTGACGTACTGATCTGGAGCTAAACTTGAACTTTGATTGAACTAAGCTTCTATTAGCAGTATACTCACGAGCAAGCATATCTCAAGTGTCTGGATCTTAGGTCTGGGTTGGAAAGATTGCATATCTGATTGATATCTGCAACGAGTTCTTCATAAGTCAATGCATTTCTAAGAAGGATAATTATTTTTTTCTAACTTGCTTATTTTTTAATTCACACCTGCAAGCTAGTTTGTGCACAAATAGCCTAACATATTCCTGCCTGTGGGACATCTGTAATTGGCATTTTTTTTTAGTTTTTTTTTTTTCAAATCAAATTTTAAAATGCCTGAGCAGCCATATGTGTGATAAAGATTAACTGCTATGCAGAATGACTGCTTTCAGAGAAGAGGGTGGATCAGAGCTCAGCACTAATAAAAGGTGTGAGCTCTGTTAGGTGATCCAAAACTATCATGATATGACTAGGAATGCTTATGATCTTACTTTTTTTTTTTTTTGGTATCTCTGTTCTTCCCTTAAAAAAAGAAAACAGGCTGTAAGCCAGAAAGGCAACAAGATAAATAAGTATATGTCTAATCAATGTAGTAAGCAGTGACCACACCAGAGGCCAGGTCGGTGGGCCTTGGGTCAGCCTATAAATCAATACAATCTGAGTGTAGAATGGCATGCGAACTTAACTTGGTCCCCTCTGCTTTGCATGTGTGTATCGTTATTTTCTAATAGGCCACAGTGGAGTGAAGTGGGTGTTTCTGGCTCCTTTTCTAGGTATGCCTGTTCCTGTAAGTGATGCACATTCTGTAGTTTGGTCTGCTTCCATCCTGAGTCGCTTTCAGAAAGACTCCAACTTTTTTATAATTCAGAGTGGCAATAAAAACTATCAACATGCATATTGGCAGAGCAAGCAATCCCATTTACTAGCACTCAAGCTAAACACCCACTGACTGATAAAGCTGCCACTGTCTCTTACCAGCCTTGCCAAAATGACATATTGGGCAAGGGGGTCTCTGTCACCTCTATCTCTTGCAGCACAGGCCAAGAATGGTCTGAATATACAGTAAATCTTCATTTAACTCTGGACCAAAGATTACCTTCAACTGCAAAGAAAGTTAACTCTCACTTTAAAGCCAGATGGTGCAGGTTTGAATGCTAAGAAGGAAGGTGTTGAAAAACACATGAGAATAGCCAGGATGATAATGTATTTACTTATCATTGCTGGGTTTCTCCTCTATTCTCCTTAAAATGTGTTTGCTATCATCATCACACAGCAGACAAAGACCAGTCTGATGTTGTTCCTTCACTTTTCTGAAGTGAATTTGAGATGTTGTAAGTGAAATCTTTGTTTTTCAGAATTGGCAAGCTTCCCCCCCCCCCCCCCCCACGAATAAATGCCTTTGAAAATCTTCTTCCTCATTTTCCCATTGCATGTGTACTATACAACAATCATCATATTTCACAGGAAAACTCAAACAACTTGATCATTACTTATATCAGTGTACCCTAGGGAAGCATCAGCCTGGGTTGGCAAACTCCTTCCATCAGTCCTTCTACAACATTGATTGTGATCTGGAAAAACCTTGGTCAGATAAGAAGGAAGATTCTTGGTTCATATAAGCTTTGGGCTTGCTGGTGCTAACAGCTAACAAAAGGAACGTTTAATTGTGCTACTTGTTTTTAATTACCTTGCTAAGGCCAGCAACTCCTCAAATGTGTGGGCCACTAGCCTCGGCATGGGTACTGACAAACTCCAGCATGAATTCAGCCCGTACAGGGCAATTCACTGTGAACATGGATTCACTGGCTTCCCTTTTAACAGTTGATCTTTCTCTCTCTCATGGATTGAGCCAAAAGATTTGTTCCAAAAATCCTAAACTCAAAAACATTCAAAATGTGGGTACAAATACTGCAGTTCAGGACTATCTAATCATCTCTAGCCTAGGCAAGAATTGGAGATGCAACAAGATGCAAAGCTTCACAGTCTGTTTGCAATCACTTTCATATTCGAGTTTTCGGCAGCAGTCAAAAACCTTGCGTTATTTTCTTCTGTGGGCCTCCTAAACAAAGCAAGGGAAGTACACTATATATTTTTAGCCACTTTCATAAGAACTACTATTTCCACAAACAGAAGCTGGACAATTGGTTTGGCTTGCTCTCCTAGCAAAGGACAGGGAAGCTGGAATACCTTGAGAGGTTCTGGATGAAGAAACTCGCAGGCTGTCTGGGAACTAGCCACAACATCAGAAAGGACTGTTGTCTAAGAAAAGGGCCAGGAAAAAGTTTCAGTTCAAAAGATGAATTAGCCTGTACCTTGATTTACCCTCCTCACCCTATCGTGACTGTCAGAGGATGTTACCTCTTCAGACAAGCCCTTCAGTTTCATTAGTTTTTTCCTCCCAGTCTCTCCCTATACTATGGTTCCACTCTCAAGGCATGTAAGTCCAAAAAGGAAATTGCCCTTTATGGGAAATTACCTTTTTCCTACAAAAGTATAGATCCAAGTTGAGTAGCTATGTTAATGATTGGCTCTGAGATAAAGACTACCAGTCGTTTTTTCCAGAATGACCATTCACAAGTTTTGGGATGACGTCCTTGCTTTGTGTTACATCCTTTTTGGAATAGCCTGACTTCTTTCCGTTAGCTGCTCTGGTATACCTTTTGGTGGTTTGTTGAGCTTAGCCTGGTTTTAGTGTTGTGTTGTTTTATATGAAAATATAATCCTTTCTGTAGGTGCTGGTTTACGGTTATTAGATGTTAATGGGCCCTGGCAGAGCAATTGTGTGCTGGAACATGTTAGGGTTTGATATGGGCCTTTATTTCATTCTATCTAGACTACAGCTTGAATATGTGCTTGTTTGCTATTTGGCTTTACTTCTGTTCCATCACTTTCACTGGCTTTTGTTTCCGTTCGGCTGGGCTGAGAGGTTGAATGGGATTTCTGCCTTGCAGAAATTCGGCATGCGGAATACTGAAGCAGCGTTTCTGGTAGTTTGCTGATAAATGTTGTGTTTCCCTAGGCTGTAGGCAGAATCCTTCTGGTCCGAACTGTTGTGCATTTGAATTTCTCGGTGCCTATAGATTCTACCATTTCTTTGTTCCTTCTGAGGCTTCTTTTTTGTTTTCTCCCCCCCCCCCCCCCTTTTAAGGATTTGCTCTAACATGAAAAAGTCTGGGCTATCCATCCATTTACATTTTGCTCTGATCTGCTTTGTAACTTGTGATCTGTGGCCTCAGGCACAAGGAACTGGCAAAGAAGTGCCTGAGATTGTGGTTTGGCTACAGACACATGGTTTAGAGTCCTGTTCCTCTGTTAATCTGCATTACAGACAATAAACCAGATTGGTGTAACTCCACCAGGCTTTGATTCAGCTACCCAAAATTTATACCAGTGAGAATCTGGCCCAATGTCTTATTTATAATTAAGATAAAATTTGTAGGGAGAGGTACTATCCTTTATTAGAGTCTCTTGGTTTATTTGAGAGGAAAAAACAGACAAGTTTTTGGGCATGCAAGTCCTTCCTCAGGGAGAAGTAACTCCGTGAGAGTGCCACAGAAACTGGTATCACAGTCTATCCACAGCAAAAAGATTTCCAGAAAAGACATGAGTGAAAAAAGTATGAATGCTGCTGAAGCACTGAATTTCTGCTCCGGGTCCTGCACTCTTCAGAAAGCACTGAGCCCTTCCCCTCTGTCTTATCTGTCTTAACTGGGGGAAAAAGGCTTTTGTTCAGTTCTCCCTGGGGCTGAGAGTTTCCAATGTAGCCAGTTCTTTTTCATCTCTGCTCTCCAGCCCACACCTACTGCAGATTTGCTTGTTCGGGTTGGTGCGGTGCTTGGCCATGCCCTTTTAGATGTTAGGTGCTTCCCTGGCAGTGTCACCTCTCGCTCCTTTTGAACGAAGGGAGCACACAAGACAGTCTTATTCTGTTTGCGTGTGCAGGCTGTGCTCTGGGACTGCAGCCGCTTCTCCAGCTCCTAGGATGAGTCTCGTTTTGTTGCACTGCCATATGCCCAGCATTGCTGTTCACCTCCCATAAGTAATGGGATTCAATTAGAAAATGTGAATTTAAACATACTCACAGAAATACTAACTTACTGCTTGTTCAAATGGGACTTGGGGGTAAAAAAGGCGACCAAGACTCTTGCCGAGCAAGTGGGCAGTGCTGGGTCTTCCTCCGTGCAGGCTGGGTCAGCAGAGGTGGCCTGGAGAGCTTCTGTGGGAACACGGGGAGGTGAGGGATCCACTCGGTTTCTCCAAACTGACAGCCCTTACCAGGTTAGTGCATGTGAACATAAAGTGTAGGTTTGAGTTTGATTGCAGTTATAACCAGAATGAGACACCCACTAAGCCAAGATGGTTATACCACCTTTCAACACTTGTGTGAACTGAGTGCTCAGCGTCCCACACATAACATCGGCCTTTTATAAATCTCCTCAAGAAAGGAAGCCATTTCCTAAATTTCCCTAAGAAAGAGAGAAACAACCATCTCATCTGGAATTGCAATCTAGCTTGCTTCCTGCCGCTCTGGCGGTGTCTCCGTGGTGCCTCTGCCGCAGAGGGCTCTGTTTTATTAAAGATTTACTGTTTGTTCTGTCAGCCCATGCACACGCCACCTTTGTCTTAATACTTTCTGACGTGCTGGCGGAGTTTGCTGTGGAGACTGTTTAGATGTCTTCTATGAGTTGGCTTAGAGCGTAATAGGTGAAATGATGGAGAGAGTTCAGACCCAAATGTGGAGGGTACAAGGTATAACAGAAGGCATAAATCTTTGTCCCCCCTTCCAGGCCAGATGCACCAAAAGCCTGACAGACTTATGATTTTAGGTGGAGAAAAACATATGTTATGGTTTTCATTTCTCTAACCATTAATCAAAAGGTATTTTGTATAAACAATGTAATTGCAAGCTCTGGCTAGCATGGGTGGGCTGACAGAAAGGTTTTGCAGTTTTTAAAAGCATAGATAAGCTTCCCCATATACTAACTCCAGTAGTTAGAAGAAGCTGTAAGTAAAACACACCAGTGTAGGCAGGTTTGCTGGACTGAACAACAGCAACAGTGCTGGCAGATCTGGGTTCTAGCTTCTGTGCCCTTATTGACAGGGGCATGTAAACCTGAATTTTCAAAATAGGTATGTATGTAGGTGCCTAAATTTTCAGAAACCCTGAGTACCCACAGTTCCCAGGAATTATACTGGGATGTGAGCACCTTGGTCCCTGAAAACTGGATTACTTTTTTGGGCATCCATAACTGTATTTAGAAATCGAAGTCAAATCTTGGAAGTATTGGCCTTTGCCAGCTCAATTATTCTTGCTGTAAGATAGCATTATTTGTTATCTCTACCTTTGTAAAAGACTTTTTTGAGTGCTGTGTGTAAACCACAGTGTTTACTGCAAGAGCAAAACATTACTTTTTTTCTTGGCTTTTTTTTTCTGAATTGTTCTGGGAGTTTCAGCAGACTCTCTGAATCAGAACCAGGGGTAAGAGGAGCTGATTGAATTCAATGTACACAAGACAGTGGTGTCTGCAAAGCCTGCAAGCACACACAGTGTTGGTTAAGGTAATAGTGGCTAGACTAATGTAACACTGCTGGAACTGAGAATATTATTATTTTAAAAGAGGCAAACCTCCTTGCATCTATCTTTTCCTTTCTAATCCTGACACACGTTTCTGGAGTTCTGAAGAACTGCTGATATTACAAGCACAAGTTCAGACTTTTTCAAATCTTAAGTTAAAAGAAGCTAATGGAGCAGGGCCCTGTGTGATCATTTACAGGAAGGTATATATGCTTTTGTTTTGTTGTAATACAAAACCTATGATTCTTTGGGCATTCATTGTAGACCATTTTCACTTGTGGCCAAAGCATTTTAAACTGCAGAAAAGACAGCTGCACATTAGCAGATGACTTCCCTTAGGTAGTGGCACATTCTCCATCACCACTTTTCTGTGTATTTTTGCCCACAATCCAAAATATGGCTAGAAATTAGAAACTGTAAGAGGGTTTTCTGTTGCTGCCAAGGGATTGGAGTGGTGGTGGGAGCTGAGACCTGGGTGTGGAAGTGGGTGTGCTGTTCAGGGTGCCTGGCAGTGGCCTGGATGTAGGGAGCCTTTTTGTCATTCTTCTGAAGACCAAGCTACAGGACTCTTCCGTCTTGTGTGAGTCAACGGAAGAGGGAGGAGGCCTCAGCACAGGGATGATCACCCTCATCATCCCATGCTGGGCTGTCCTGCCTCTTCAGCACCTTTCTTCTGGAGGGAGGGGAGGCTTCAGGCTCTGCAACAGGGCATCTCCTGTGAGCAGGGGAAGCCTGCAGGAGAGGAAAGGGAGAAGCTGTGAAGCTCCACAGCATGAGAGTTATTTCCTGAAAGGAAAACATTTTATTGTCCAGTTTTATGCTGCTATTTGGCACTGTGGTCATTTATCTCAAAGGACCTTTTCCAGGCTACTGATGCCAGGTGATTTGAAACTGCAGCCAGGCCAGGATTCTGGTGCCAAGGTGATTTTGAATAGCAGCCAGCATGAGCAAGAATTGCCAGGATGATAATAAAATGCTGCTTCTAAAGCACTTCCAGAAAATAGCAATCTATTTTAATTTTAAGAAATCTATCCCAAAGCTTTAGAAATTACCCTCACAAAACTGTCAGAGTTTGCACTTCTGCAAATATTTTAATCCACCAAAGAGCAAATGCTCTTATTCTTTTCTCCCAGAAATATTCTGAGTAATTTAAAGTACCAGACTTACAGTAGGATTAATTCACAGATGACACCAGAAACTAGCATCCATATTACAGTGACAGAAATCGAGCATGTTTGCTGTTGCTATCTTCATCTATTGGGAAGAAGTCCATCAACTACAGATTCTCTCTCTACTCCTATAGTTGCCAAAAGCCTATCAGTGGCGAACAAGGCTCGTGTGAGGTGTTAAATATGCCATTGGGTCAGCATTCCACCCCCTACCTAATTCCAGCTGTTGTATGGTGTTGGTCTGTTTTGTGAGTGGTTGTTCTGCTACATTAACTTCACTGGAAATCATCATAAAAGCAGCAGACAAAGGGAAATGAATTCAGTGATGCAAATTCAAATTGCTCCAGCAGTTGGCCTTACAGATTTCTGCTTGGGCAGGTTTAAAGGGTTGGAGAAAATTTAGACTATACCGAGGGTGATCAGCCCCAAGTAGCAAATTCCAGAGCCAAATCTTGATGCTCACAAACCTGAGGAGATTTTAGATCTGCAGTTTTGGTTTAGACAAATCTGTCTTTTCTTCAAAACTTGTTTTGAAGCTAGATTTGGATTTCTCACCTTCTCAAAATTTAGCTCTGGTTACTTTGTGGGGAAAACAGATTTATATTTTGGCTGTCTTGGACTGACTGATTTGTTGAGTAGCAAATTATAGAATTTGCTGTAACAAATTGTTGGATCAATGATCTAACACAACAAGTATACTGTTACTGACAACGTGTGATGATTCAAAAGCAACAAACATATTTTGCTGTGCCATCTCTTAAGAGAATAACTTCTTCCTGACATTTCTAGTGATCATCTTACACCATGAAGCATGAGATTTGATTACTGCTACTTTAGCATGCATAACTATAAAGGTTGTTATTTTTAATGGAGTGGACAGCGTGTCTCATGAGAGTTATAAATGCATCATGTGTGTTTGAAATGTGATTGTTGCGATTTGGCTGTTTCTAATACAGAAGGCTTTGCATAATTAGATTAGCTGATGAAAACACAGCATTGCTCAACAAATCAGCAGGATTCATAGTTAATATTGTTCTTGGAGTAAGGCATTATTTTTTTTTTTTCTCAGTAACTTGGCTATCTTGAGTAGCAGCAGTTTCTGTGGAGAATGTCAGGCTGGGAAACAGCAGTATGGAATTAGATGTGCTGGAAATGCCGGTTTTGCATGTCTTGAAGTGTGAGTGGCAGGGATGTGCTATGATTTGGAGTGACCTGTCAATTATGTAATGAATTTTCCATCGCCTTTTTCGTCCTCTCCTCCATGGTGGTAACTCTGGCCAACTACCTTGCAAATAAGGAGGATTAGTCTTCCATGAATACTTTCTCGTGCTATTTACAACCACTCCTTCAACAGCCAGCATGAGTTTCAATCCTTGATGCTGAAATCATAGACACATCTTCAGACTGCCTCAGGAATTTTAGTTGCATGTACGCATTTTACAAATGCTGTCTCTCAAACTTCTCTTTAAATAACCAACTTACTCAGATCTCAAAGGCTACCCAAAAAGTAACCTTCAGCTGATTGTTTTTCATTTCATACTGCAGCATTGTATGAAATAAGAGCTAAAATAATTTTGGAATGGGTTATTAGCACCAGCTAAATCTGTTTTTCTCACATAGTTTATGTGATCAGATTGAGTGGTTTAAGGGAGCAGACACTGTTCAGCTCTACTCTCTGCATGGGACGACAGTAAAAGTCCTCACTTTTACTTCTGTCACATTTGGTTCCACACCTGGTTCTGTACTTTAACTTCACATAGCAAATGCTTCAAGGCTATTTACAGCCTGACTGCTGGGCTTACACCCTGTCTGCTCTGTGCCCCACAAATAAAGTGTGTGCATTGCATCAGAATATGTTTCTGTGACTAGATTTAGTATTTTCCCAGTGGGTTGTTCCCTCAAAGAAACCGTTCCTGTTACTGGGCTGGTGCTGTTTTCTCTCTCACAATATCAGCATTGAAAACTGACAGCAGTCTTAGAATAGGGCTGTGCTTTGACATATAATTGATTAAATTCTGCCCTCCCCTTATTTGAAGATACAATGCACTTTTAACTGATGACAAAATTTGACTTATTCTGTATAAACTGATGAACGCACATCATACAAAACACAGAAAAATCAAGTTCTTCTAATATGGCTGCCTCAGAAACTGGGTGGCTTTCTTTTTGGCAAAGCTTTCTGTTTAAAATGAACTTTTGAGTTGTCTAAGTGGGACTTTAGACTAACAGACAAGTCAAAAGAATATGGGGAGACCTTGACCACTAAGATTAAAATCCTCCTGCTAATGATAATATTCCCACCAATCCTCAGTATAAGGTAAAATTCTTTAATGTTTGGATTTGTTGCAAGCCCATACTGATGTATTTCTATTTTGGCTCTTCTCGGACAAATGATCCAAACAGGAAAATTCTACATAGTTCTCTTCTGTCCACCCTGATTTCAGCCATGACCTTAAAGCCACTCAGCTTTAAACTGTTGGGATAATATAGTTGGTTTTTATAATTGTTTAAAAGTTGTACGAAGACTGGCTTGTGATCACTTGCAGTGTGCAAGTGAACTGGACTGAGCTGAAATCTCACTCTAGACACCTTTTGGGCCCTAAAAGGCCAAGCAACTACCGTGCTCTCCAGGCCATGATCACTGCAATTCACAGCACCCTTCTTGTGTCTCCTCTTCTGCTTGGCCTGCCCCCAAAACCTTGAAACATCTGAATAGATTAATAGGGTTTTGTTTGTTTGTTTGTTTTTAATAAATAAAACACCTTTGTGCTTGGTCCCTGACTATTTAGCTACAACGGAAGACTTCAGCAAGAGCAACCCAGCAGTTTGGAGCTGAGGTTTTGTCTTGCTCCCTTTCTGATTTTCTGCATTGTTTCTAAACCCGAGATTGACATGTTCATAGAAGCGGGTGCATTTGCAGTGCTGGGTTAGTGATTAACGATGGTGCGGGAACTGTATCGGACTGCAGTCATGTTGCAGATGGCCTGTCTCAGCATTTTTATTCCATCTCAGCATTTTTATTCCATCTTGGATTTGATTATGTTCACGAACGGGTCCTCTTTGAAGAACCCTGATGCCAGGCAGGTCCCTGCAGTGACGGGGTTAATGTTCGCGCTGTGCACCAGGCATCGCTCATGTTCAGTCTGGCCCACCGGGAGCTCTGTGGTTAATTGGAGGCTGTCTGATTGGGTTACTGGCAAGAACCAAGTCCTCCTCGCACAACTATGTTCCACTTAGCAAATTTTGTAACCTGCAAAGTGGACACCCTGTCAGTGAGTCAGGAGGCAGTGTATAGGTGGACACCTGTGATATCTGGACCTGGATCAGTAACAGCGGTTGCTGGGGTAGTGTCTGTCTTGGTAAGCCAGGGCAGTTATATAGGCTTGAGGACCTGAATTCATCCTCACTCTTGGTCAGCAGAGAGCAGGCACAGTTTTTACTCATGCCTGGGTTGGGGAACAGCATGTCAGGGATCATTTGCAAGAGGTGCTTTGGAGGCCTTGCCTTCCTGGTATGGTTTGGAGGGAGTCTGGCCATGCAGTTGCAGCCCATAACACGGTCCTGGGCCTTGCGGCTCGAGTTTGCTCGTGGCGTGGAGGCAGCTGGGAGCTCCTGGGGACGCGGGTCATCCCCTTGCAGCGGTGTGCGGGGGCACCAGGCCGGCTCATTTGGGGAACCTCTAAACAGCCACAGATGAGCCTGTGGGTACAGAGCCGAACTCCCACCGCTGAGCCCTCTTCAGCTCTCTGTCAGGGTTAGATGAGCGTGGATCTGACTGTGCGTTTAACCAGCGGAGATATTGGATCTTCAGTTTCTGTGAAATTAAATAGAAGTTACAAGCTGCCTACTCTTAAATATTTATGTGGTTTTAAAGGGCAGTTCTTTCTCTCTCTCTCTCTCTCTTTTTTTTTTCCCTTCTGTTTTGATGGCTTTCTTGTTTAATACTTTTGGATGCAGTCCCTGAATTTATAGATCCCAAGGGAATATTTTACCCACATGTCTGCTTACCCACCCCACCTTTTGATTTTACGGAGACTTGTAGCAATGACTGCATTTACAGTGTGGCAAAAGTGAATTTAAAAACAAATTGAATCACACCTTGTGGCCACCACAGCTCATTCCAAATGCTGCAAGTATGAGGACCTTAAGTTATTATGCAGAAACCTGTATTTTCTTCAAACACGCAGACCTGTTCTGTGTCTGTTTCCCCTTTTCTTCATTTCACCTTATTTGAAATTAGAGTGACAATGGATATAGCACATGCCTGTCTGCATATGCCTGGCAGGATCTAGTTCATCTATGAATTCATATTGCTTTTTTAATATTGTTGATAAGTGATTGCTTTATTTCTAGACCAGTTACGGGATACAAGAGATGCATTAGGCCTTATACAATGTAATCAATGCAGTGGCTGAGCTTACTATGATATGAATTCACCATTAACTAACATTGCCAGATGTATGTAACAATTCAGAAAAGCCAAAATTTAAGATATTTTGTAACCAGGTTTGTTCTGCAGACTGGACATTGAGATCAGATATTTATTTGCAATTTTAGTTTGGCAAGAAGCAAGATGAGTGGTGTTAAGGCACACTAGGTAAAATACTATTCTGGACACTTTTTTTTTTTTTAATAGGTGCAGTGGGTTGCCCACTGAAGGACCGTGTGCCTTACTCTGGAAAGGAGACGTGTGTGCTTCTGGACTAGCACAGCAATATTGGATGGCAATTGCTCTTTCCTGGATAGCAGTGCTTGCCCTCTCAAGAGGGTGCCAATATGAATCATCTCCCCTAGCGTTATCACTCAAACCTTTCTAGTTCACACCAGTAAACACACTCATACTATGGCAACACTAACAACCACAGGGGAAAAATTTAGCCTTTTGTGTCTGACTGAGCCTGGTTTTATGAATAATGAGCCTCTCCTGAGCGCCCCCCCCCCCCGGTTTAATGTTTCAAATTGTTTCATTAACCACTCTTTTGACAGCTTCTCAGCTTTAATAATGGATAAGAATACAGCTGCAGTAGGTGTCTCTTAAACTGTCCCTGAGGCTAAGAAATTGCATAGCTCCTTTGCTGTGTCCTTACTATGAAATGCTTCTTCTAATCCCTTGTAAACCAGCCGATTTGCTAAAAGAATTTCTAGTTATTTTATGTTTTTCATTATTGGCTGTTCATAATCACTCTCAGCCTTCCTAACTTTCAAGCTCTGACATTTTATTTGCTCTAGTTCATATTCCCTTTCTGTTGGCTTCAGTTGGGCAGGGTGTTCATTTTTTTGAAAGGCACCTGCTTGGCCTGAACAATATCTTGCCATTTAACCATTTTATTGCTTTCCCCCACACTTTCCTGCCTTCTTCTCCCCCACCCCAAACACACCTCTTTTTTTTTTTTTTGTACTTTCCATGATTATGTTAAAGTTTCTTAAATAGCTTCCATGCTGAGTCTAAAGATTTTAATTTCCTTACTTTTGTATTTAAAGTCTTTTTAATAGCTACTACACTTAAACTGGCACCAGGGAAAGGAGGCTTTTTGTTTATGCTGTGGGGTCCTGCCTGGGACGCTGAGTTACAGCCAAAAGGGTTGGGCCTCCCTGACCGCCCTTGGGGTCCCGCCGCCCCCCGATCCCTGGCGGCCCTCGGGCAGCTGGTTCTGCTCACCAAACCGACAGAAAACTGACCCCACAAAACCCAAAGAGGAGTTTTCTGGAGGTTTGTTTTCCTGAACCTGCAGGATTGCTGTGGAAGGCGCAAACCCGACCTGAACGCCGGTGCCTGCCAGGGGCCTTGAAGTAGCTCAGTGCTTCCTGCTTTATTCCTCTGGCGGCTGGGGCTCAGCGCCAAGTCCTGCTATCCTTGCACAGAGGTGTTTAAAATAGAATGGCGACATGCTGGGATTTGCTATTCAAACCTGGATACGAGAAGACAGGTGAAAAGGTGTGGGATCACCTGATGTACCAGGAGCTGGATGCCACCCATTCACCCCAAATCTGTATTCCTCTTTAAATCTGAGTGGTGGTTTGATGGTTGGTTTGAGGCAAACCAGAAGGTCTTTTGATAGGAAATTTTGTGAAAAATGCCGAGCTGGCAGAAGTGACTTCCAGGCTGCCGGCAGGGGTATCTCAGGTTGCTCCTAATTGCCTGAGATAGACTCAGGCCATACTGTACTTTTATGGGGGCACAGCGAGTCAGGTGTGAGGACAGCTCTGCCTAATAAAATCATAAGAGCTCTCTATAGATTTGCAGACAGACTAAATGGGAACAAAAGATCTGGAAGCAATAGGAGTCAGTGACTTGCACTGGCTTTTTGTTTTTATTTTCTTCTTCCATCAATGTTTTCTAATTTTTCCTACTGCTACATTGTGAGTGCTTACCTTCCTGGGAAAAGCTGCACAAACGTTTTAAATCTCCTTCTTACTGGTCTTTTTTCTGTGAAACTGTAACTGAGTGTGCTTTATTTTCCACCTGACAGTTGCTCTTCATCCTCAGTCCCTCCCCACTGGTGCGAGGAGCCACAGTGGCTCCCGTTGCGCTGTGTGCGGGACAGAGCGAGGAGCTGGCTCTTTGGCATCTGCTATTTGGATTTTGTCTCAGGCCCTGTCTTGATGAGTTAGTTGCACTGAATTAACTGGACTTGTGAAATTCAGCTGATTGAGATTGCTGCATAAACTTCCCTGCCTGGGTTTAAACCAGGTGTATTTTTATTTTTTTTCCTCCCTCCCTTAAGTAGATCAGGATCATACATCTATTAAGCTGAAATAAACTACCTCTAAATCAAAATAACACTGGTTATCTGGCAGTTTGCACCAGATCAATAACCTCCTGAAAGCTGTTTCTTACAGAGTTTGTTTATACATGTGATGAACATACCACAGAAATGAGCTACACTAGTACTGTATTGGCCCCGTCAAGAGTTGCTTTTCAAGTGTGAGATGCTGGCCCACTTCGGGTGACGGTGCCACTTTTCATTGCCCTCTGCCGTGGGACCGGCACCTGCTGCGCTCCTGGGGCAGCTGCTGCTTGCCGGCTCCAGGCTGGCTCCAGCACGTTGGCTGCTGGAGCACAGGACACGCATTCTCCAGGCTGGTGCCTTGTGCAGTGGCCTCTCTCCCACCACGTGTGTCGCTTGTGGGATCTCCACACAGTAGCTGCTGTTTCCTATCATGTAATTGGCAGCATGAAGACTCACACGCTGGTATTTGGGGGGACCTGGCAAACCTGCCCTCCTGCTTCAGCATAGGCATTTGTGTTTTGTCACCAGGCTTGGTGACTCTGGTTGGCTCCAGCTCCGGAAGAAAATGAGAAGTGGAGCACCTGAGGAGCTTGGGGAAACTAGAAACTGTGAGGAGTGGGGCAAAGTAGAATCAGGAGGAAATGTTTTGAAGGGAAAAGCTGTGGGTGGATTTTGTACTAGTCCAAGATAACAAATTAGCCATGTCCAGGAAGGTGGGTAGGTTTGGGCTGGTATCAAGTTAACAGAGAATAACAGGCTGTGGAAAAAACACTTTGGACTACGTGTGTGCATGTGGAGGACTTTTAAGGTGTGCAGTCAAGCTAAGATGCCTTCTTTTTGCACATTGTTGTGTTTAGTGAATAGCAAGTACCAATACTTTGAAATAGAATATGTGAATGTAACATGGTGGAAGAAGGATACAGGCTTCTCTTACTTGAAATACCCAGAGACTTTCTGTGGAAAAAGAGAGGCTAGTCTTTAATTTTAGTGGCATGATTCCAGGAAGTTCAGGGAACTTGTAAACTTGGGAGAAGGGTGGTAAAATCAAAACAATTATTTCAAGATATAAATTCTGGCAATTTTAAGGCAGTTCTTCTCTAGAGTTCAAGTCTTTCCTATCATGGACAGAACTAAGAAAACAGAAACCTGAACTTTGCAAAACTGAATCCAATTTTTGTAGTTCCAGCTTGGCCCTGTTTTCCTTCTTTCTGCATTATTACCTTAAAACTGTCAAGCTATATTTTTAGTTATTAATTTATTTTTGCCATTCTCTATTGACAGAGCACTAGAGCACAAAGTTTCAGCCTCAAACAAATTTTTATAACCAAGTTCCAAAACCCTGGAACAAATTTTATTGAATGTACTGTTAGGCCTTTAACTGGAGCAGTGCTAGCAGGAGCTGCAATAATACATAATGGTACTATTAGTGCTATGACTGCTCTCTATTACTACCCAAAGGAAAACCAGATTGTAGGAAAAGCAGAGAGCTTTAGCAAGTGAAGATCTCCCCATGGCCAATGGCACTGTGCTTACTAGGAGGGTCCCTTGACCATTCTTACAAGGTAAGAGGTGGAAAATAAATTATAGTTATTTGTAATGACTCTTTATCATTGCAGCAAAACTATGGCCAGTCAGGACCGGTAATGAGTTTAGGTGACTCCCTAGCTTTGTTACATTCCTATGCCTGGAGAGTTTATTTAATTGAACTGCTGTGTTTTTATTACCAAACTTTCCAGAGTCCCAGGCTTCAACATAATACGATGCAGTGCATGGACAGAGGTGTGCTAGGAGTGCATGAAGCAGCTTTAATTGCTTCAGATTCCCATATGTTGTCCCTCCTCCTCCACCACTGTCCCTCCAGAGGTGCCTCTGGGTCAAAGTTGAAATAAAAAGTCATTTAATGTAAATACTTTAACATATCTCGGTCCCACAGGCAGCGGGCAGCATACCAAACTTCCAGGCCTTTTAAGAACAGTATGTCTACAGCATGCCATAGCAACACCACTGCTGGCTGCAATCAAGGCTTGTATGCTTTTCTTCACCAACACTGTAATTCCTGCTATACTTTAAACAAGAACAGACAGTGTCCTTTAGGTTTCTTTCCATAAATGTATACAAACTGGGCCAAATTCTTTTCTCAGTGCTGTTGAAGTAAATCAGAAGTAATTCCACTGACAACCATGAATGCTGCGGTGAAGTTGCACCAACTCTGAACAAAAGTTGGACTGCTCTGTCTGTGTGCATGTAAAAGCTGTAACTGCAAGCCAAGCTGAAATGCTCATTTACTGTAGCACATGGATAGCATTATTGTTGCTTTAGACTTTGGGTAGAAGTCAGTGGTTAAGCACTTGAAATCTCAGTAGACAAAAGAGAACACTATAAAACTTTATGACTGTAGAGTAGGAGATTAAAACATGTAGGTTCCATTAAAAAATCAGAAACTATGTTATATTACATACTTTAGAGGTTTTGTCACTGAGTTGATTAGTGTGACTTAGTTATTAGCTGTTACTAGAACCTTTCCACTGAGAAATGGAATTAGAAATACCAGTTGCTGCATTTTTATTCACAATCTTGTTGAATTCATCTCAGTCTCACAGAGGCACAGAGAACCATTCCAAAGGCTGTTTTATACATTTAGGTATTTGCCTATTCTTTCTTTATGGAAAAAATGCAATCTATAGAGACAAAACCCATGTTTTGTAACAGCTGGGCTTCAGATGCGTATGGCAGGGTAGAAAGAGATGAGGGCTGTCAGCCACGTTTGTACTTGGGAAGCTGTAATTCTGTTGACTGGGATACTTATTTCCCCAGGCCAGCGTTAGTACCCTAGTTTCTAACGCTCTCCACCTTCCCTGACCTTCTCAAATCCCTGCAGTTTCCCTTCTCTTTTCTCTGCCATCCCTATGAGTCCCCTTCACTTAGCACCTCCAGTCTCAGCACTGTGCTGGCTACCCTGCCTCACCAGAGAAAGGCAAGGAATTTGTTAAGAAAACATTTTGAAAGAATTCTGTTTTTTTTTTCTCACATGTGTGAGAACCCACAAGTAGATATCGTGTTACTTGTTCTGTCCTGAAACATGTTTAATGTACTTATAGTATTTTTTTTGCCTTGCAGCTAGATCATGAATATCTTAAACTTTAGATACATTGCTTAGCTGGGAATGGTCAACGCCAGTTGATTTTGTCTTCTGAATGCAGAAGTACAGGTATGCTCAGTGCCAGCACATACATGAGAGGATTTAAAAACCAGGTGGGTTTGACACTATGTATAGCTGTGGACTTGACTCTGAAATTCAATTTCTGTGAGTATTTTAGACAACTAAATTAATTACTCAGCAGTAACATAGAAGAACCTTCAGTCTGACAGTAGTGAATTCATTAAAAGTACAAAACAATGTTTTTAGATAATTGTAATATCTGTCCAGCCCGTTCCTGCTTCTTCCTCCTCCCATAGCAATTCCAGGTTTCACTTCTGATCCCCTGTATCTCCAGCCAGTGCAACCAGTATATAAAAAAATCTAGCTTTTGGCTAATTCAGGTGCCATAAGTTCACTGGGCAACAATATTTCAAGGCAGGAAAAGCTTGCATTTAAGCACAGTGATTTGAGAGGACAGCTTAAGAATTAAGCCAAGCTTTTGAAAGCAGTCAGACCCCAAATCAGCCTGCCCCCGTGAGTTTGACTACTGTGTTGATTGCAGTGAGCAAGTCTTAATGTTCCTCCAGTCTCTCTTAAAGCAAACAAGTAAAGCTAATGGGCCAGTTGCAGTGCATGTTCCTCGAGGAGTGCGGAAGGATACTTGTGAGTCTGTCTGTCTTTGTGACCTAATCATAAGAGACCTTAATTAGAGCATAAAACATTGATGATGTGAATGTTTCAATTGCTTTCACATTTGTGCTTGAGCTTGGTGTCCCCAAGGAGATTTGTGGGTGTACAGGAATTAGCAAGTAATCTTATTTTACCCATTTTTATTGCTGATTGAAAAATGAAGGGCTGAGGGGGTTTTCTTGTTGTGTTTTCACTAGTGAGGAAATGCAAAGAAAAGAAATCCCTTTGGGCACGAGAAATAACTGATGTTGTATTTTATATAATAAAGAACAAATTTTGCTGTGCACCAAGCCAATTTATAAATGTGATCTCTCCAACTCACACTTTTAATTACAAGGGGAAAAACTGAATTAGTTCATTAATGTTGTGAAAAGGAACAGTGACCTACCTGCCAAATGGCAAGGTGGAAATAATTAATCTGGTCAATTAAAAAGAAACTGATAAATTAAAATGCAAAGGCTTCCATGTGGTGCATTAAATTAGGGATTCATGATTTCCGGACTGTGTGTTTATTGTCAGACTTGATCCTTCTTTTTCTTGCTTGATTCGATTCGGAGTTTGGCAGGTTCTGTGAGCAAGTTGTTTGGCTTCAGGACTAACATGAATTTGTACACCCAGGCATATTTTGCAAAAGGGAGCAAGATCAAGCTCCTCATGAAATTCAAGTGATGAAATGCACATGCCTTGTTTTTATATTGTATTACAAAGCTGCTCATTCCGTTTGCTTTGCTTTCTTTCCCACCGTTAAATGTCATTTGCACTTTCTTGGGTTTTAAAAGACCTGGGCATGGTGCTGAATCACCTGGGTCATCTCAATCTATTTATGACCTTAAAAATCTTATCCACATAGAAACTACTGAGCTGCTGAAGCTGAACCCTAAAGTATACAGAGTATTTGCTCCACAGAACTGGAAAGAGTAAAACAGTTTCTTTTCTATAAATACCAGTAACTCCTCTTGACATTTACAAGTATGTAGCATGGTCCCCCCCCCCCCCCCCCCCCGGTCCTCCACACTGCATGATTTCAGAAGTGCTTAACAGCTCAGTGAACTGTGTATCTGCTCAGCATAGGTAACTGCAAAGCCATTATGCACCCTGCATCATCCCTCACAAAAGCTCAGGACATTTACATTAGCTCCTGTCCATCTCAAGGCCATAAATTGCAGTAAGAAATATGGGCTAGTTACTGAATGCTTGACCAGTCCTCTGGTGCAGCCTGCAGGAAAATATGAATGTTATTGTTTACTTTAACTAGGGCTTATATCATACAGAGCCAAGGTCTTCTCGTTTGCAAAGATGAGAGTAGCTCTCGTCAGAATATTTTTGGGCATGTCCTGTTGCTAGGGAAAAATCAAATTAAAAAGCAAAAGCTGAGCAGAGGATGGGTTGAAAGTTTACTATCTGAGGTGCTAGAGTTGGCAAGTATTAAAGAAAGAGAGCGAGAGCAAAGTAAGGTTTGTGTGATGTGATAAAAGTAAGCAGTGCGTGTTGCAGCCTCTGCAGGAAGCTCGGGGGTGCCTCGGAGGGGGCAGGACCGAGATGGGATAAACAGCTGCAGCCAGAAATCAAATTCCTGGCAGTCCAGCAACTCGGGTCCTCCTGTTTCAAAACTACAAATCACCAGTGGGATTTCCCTTACTCCAGTTCCTGCCAGCAGCTCTGTAAAATCATCAGACAGCCCCTACAACATGTTTTTAACTCCTGAATGCTCACAGGTGTCGATAGATTTCCTCGCTAAATCCTTAGGACATCGCGATTCAAAGGTGAAATATACACTGTGCACCTGTTTTTCCCATCTAAAATAGCAAATCGCTGCCTGTTTCCAGCTGGGAATTTCCTCCCTGAGAGGACACACGCAAGTGGCTCCTATTGGTGACTCAATGCAGGGGTGCAGCTTCAAAGGAAACAGCGCAGGAAAGAGGGGGAGGGAAAAAACAAACATTTATTTACTGTGAATGAGCACAGGAAGTACAAACCTGCCCTGGGGTATGAAACCTGCAAAACTCTGTTAAAATCACCAGCTTTCCCAACACCTCTGTCAAATTCTGCTGTAACACCCCTATGAAAATTGAGGTGGGAGTCATTTCTGCATGATGAAAACTATCCCAATTAAAGACATACGCCCTCCAAAAGTATCTAAAATGTTGCTGAGGCCAGTTACGTATGGGAGTCCCTCCTGACACGGCAAGTTTTGCAAGTATTGCCAAAGTCCAAGGAGGTCCCAGGACTCTGGCGCCTGTCGGAAGCAGCTGTAACGTGCTCAGTGTTTTGTCACGTTGGTTTGCGAGACTTGTTCTCCTGTGCCGCGTTGTCCTTCCTGGCGCTCTCTGCTCAGATGGGGTGTTGGTTCTCGGTTTTAGTTCTGACTTGGGTACTGTTCTCTGTCTAGACTTTGTGACAGGACCTTTTTATGCTTCCTGAACACTTAATGAAGTGCTTTTCTTGAGTGCTGTAACTGTAGGCCATGGAATGGAAACTGTGTGTCTCCCTCTCCTCTCCGCCGTGGGTTTTGCCTCAGTGCTTTCCAGTTCCCCTCTGATAATTGATGGTTCTGGATTTGGTGAGATCTGCCTTAATATTGCGTATAACAAGAGAACCAGCACAGGAAAAAAAACAAGCCCCAATTCGTGTTTCATTAAAGCATCAGTTTTTAAACCCACAGTCCACGTGTGGAACAAAACAGAGTGGAAGACAGGGCAATAGATGAAGCCATTGGAAGATGTTGTCAGCAGCCCATCTAGTCCGGGATCCTGTTTCCAGGACCCGAAATGGGAGACGCAGGTCTGCCTGCTAGGTATCCTGCTTCGCACTGGGAGGAGTAACCTGGGCAGCTCCTCGTTCTCGCTGAAGACAGGCCGCCTTATAAAAGAGGTTGTGTGTCCCCGATGCAGCTGCTCACGCCTGGGTGGTGTCTCAGCATGCCGTGACCCAAGACAGATTTCTACAGATCCCTCAGTGAAACCCTGAGAATCAGGTGCCTTCGTGCCATGCAAATCTCAGCCTGGGGCTTCATTGCTCCATCCACAGTTGCTTCATCTTTGCCCTTGGCCAGAGCTGTAAATGGCAGAGAGGGTGCAAAGATTATAAGTCACTTTGGTACTTGGCGCTTTTTCAGCCCACGCTGGCGAAGGCGCAGCCTCGGCGGCGGCTTCATTCATGTCCTGCTTCTCTGACCCCGGGAAGCAGAGCAGAGCTGCTCCCCCGAGCGGCCTAGGCAAGTGGGGCCCTTTGGCTGCGGGGAGAGAGCCCCTCTGCGCCCTCCCGGCGGCCCGGGCCGAGCCCCGCTCACAGGAGGAGAGCATGAAGGGTGCCAGCGTCACTGAGCCCTAGCGCTGGAAGTGTGTGGTCAACACCTGAGTCACGCTGGTCCTTCCCCGTTTATAAATGTTTACATATTCCAGAGGGCTATGACTTGCTGTTTCCTTAAACTATTTGTTAATCTTTCCCTCGCGCTCTTTCTGTCCCCATCTCACCCGCTCTGTGCTTTCCAAAATGCAAACACATGCCTCTCGGTGAAATTCCCGGCCGTGGCATGTTTTATGTGTCTCTATTAGCTCCACTCTAACGCTGAAGTGAGTTTACATGATGTCTGGATTTTCTTGCAGTCAAAGTTAATATCCTGAGAAATGGGAAATTTTACTGAAAACCTGCGGCATGTGCCGGGGTGTGGGAGGGTTTGCACTGCCATTCTTGCTTAGGTGATGTTATCCAGGATGTGCCTAATTATTTGACTTGGAGATTTATATTCCTTTTTTGTTTGCTTGTTTCTTGGGGTGGGGCAAACATGCTTTACGTAATTTTGATTTAGTCCAGTTTAAATGAGTGTGAAGTTGTGACGGGAATTCAAGATGTGTAAGAGTGAGCGAATCTATGGGGGGGGAATAGGATGAGACCTGACCACTTTAGGTGAAAAGGACACTCAGCCCTCTGAGTGCTATGGGAAAAAAAAAAAAAAAAAAAGATGTGAGAAATAATCTAGAGTATATGAAATGCATGCCAGTTCTTAGCTAGTATAAATATTCATTGCTTCAGGGGAGTCACGCAAGCTGACATCAGCTGAGGATATTAGCTACATGTCATGGCCTGAAATATTTCTTTTCATGTGAAGAGAAAAGGAGGTGGCTATTAGTAAGCGCATTTGTACGCGGCGCGGCGGCAGCGGAGGCACCGACGCGTGCCGTGCCAGCGCGGGCCATCCTCCTCCAACCCTGCCCTGGCCCTTCCTGGCTCTGGGGCGCCGCCACAAGAGCCGGCTTCCTCCGGGCTCTCCGTGCCGTGTGTGTGGCCACGTCCCCATGCGTCTCCCGTGCCAGTTCCCCCACCGAGAGCCTTTCCCCATGCAAACGCCCTCGCTGTCAGCGGCACTTCCATGTGCCTGCGCCAGGGCCGGCTTTCATTTTAGATGGCAGAAACGATGGAGCGTTTCTCATGGGGGAAATTTGCACTCAGCTCTGCCTTACAAGCACATTGTTCGGATACAGAGGATGACAGAGGGTCCATATAAGAAGCATAAAGGCTGTCCTGAGGGCTACATAACCACACAGCATTATCTAACTGCGGTGTTAGTGATGCACAGCAATAGGCTTGAAATGACCCACCTGTGAGAGGCCCACCTCAGCCCTCTAATGAGGACAGGCATGTTCTCGGAGAGAAAATTCAGGAACAAACAGCTCTCGGGAGGGGGTGTCACGAGGTTTATTCCCAAGGTCTGAGGGAAAACTCCAGCTGCCTGAAATCCAGCCCAAATCTGTGCCAAATGGGGATGCAGCTCTTGACAGTTATTGTGGGCGCTGCAGGGCACCACGAACCTCCGCCAGGCCTGAACCGGGGTGCAGGGATTCAAATGCAGGAGGCAAAGAAAGTGGCAGTCAGGAAAAAGGGTAAGTGAATCTATCCTTGTTCAGCGTCAGGAAATTAATGCCAGCTTCTTAAGGAAGGGTAAATGACACTGGCTGCCAAATACAAAGTGCCCTAGATTTCATGGGAATAATTATGACAGTGAAGTATTTTCTTAACGTGACCTTGGGGCAGATACTAAATGGAAAGAAGTAAATTTGGCACTATAAATGCAAACTGAGCCTTGGTAACTTATACCAGTGGAGGATTTGTCCTTACAGAGCCTGCTCCACAGGGCCAAATCCTGCTGTCACTTACATTGGTGTAAATCAGGCTGTATTTTGCTGAACTGAATGGAAGTAGTGAGGCTTGAATGGGGTAAAGGAGAAGCGCGAGTGTGATTTAGGGCTCAGGGAGGACCACAGCCTTGCACAAAGGAGAGGTCAGCGGTATCCCAGCTGAGCAAATCACTAGCTTATATGGAGTTCTCACAGGAACCATCATAAAACAAAAAAAGTAGTTGAGAGGCATAAAGTTAGCCTTATACCACCCCAAGGAGCACTGGATGTAGTTTGATATAAACATGGTCTGAGGTGACAATTTGACCCAAAAAGTCCCAACGTGAGCCTCATCACGGTTTAGAGAAAACCTACCAGAGATTAATTTGCACACAGATATGCCTGTCTGAAGGGCTGAACTTGTATCGGGTGAGAGCTGAAATGAACTCACAGTTTCCTTAACTCTGACTTATGCTCTGAATATTTCTAATGTGTTAACTATCAATCTGGTTGTGCTTGTTTGCTCCTGTATCCAGTAGTTCCTTAAGATCAAATGAAGAAACAGTTTTTATTAGTATTGTTACCCATTTCTTTGTGTTAGTCCTCATCACATATTAATACCTGATGGTTCTAGGTTCAAACAACAAACAAAAAAGGAGCAACAGGAAATGAGATGAGAATTTGTTTTGCATTCTCATTCTGATTTCATTTTCCCCAGGTTAATTCAAGAATAACTTAATAATAAAGTGATACCATCCTATTGGTACAACAGGCCAAGTAAGGCTTGGAATCAGACCAGCTTATATTTTCATCAGATAAAGGGAGAACATATCTGACAGACAAAAAGATTTTTAGGAAGGGAAATAAAACATCACAGCCCACTTTTGGTGTATTTTTCTGCAGTAGCCTCTTGGTAGAAATATTAAGCAAATGTCACATAAATTGTCTTTCTCATCCTTAATATAAAGCTGATTACTTAGGTTAAAACTCCGAATGAAAGCATTAGTTGTTTAGGTTTCTTGGGTAAATTTATATCTATTTGGCAAAAGGAAATTAGAGAAATAAATTCCACAGAACTTGATACAGTCTTAAATTTCGGGAGGTTAATATAAATCCTTAGTGTTTTCAAATGCAAAAGCTATGAGGTGTCTATTTAATGTGCCTCCCTAGGGAGGAATTATCTGATTTCTAACATGAGAAAACACCAAAGCTGAGGCAGAGGCCTGCTGTTACTCCATCACAGAAGAACATGTTCCTTTGAAATTTCATCAGCTAGAAAATCAATGACTAGGGTTTCAGATTTCATAGAGGAATTTTACTGTTTTTTTTTTTTTTTAGGTCCAAATGATAAAAATGCTATAAATTCTATCTTAGACTCTGCAAGTGAAAGGTTTAAGAGATTATGGGAGTAAATCATTCATCCCTTCTGAATATCCTGCTGATAAAAGGGATCCCCTGATGTGATATGTACTGTCAGGTTTGAATTTGAAGCAGAGAATTTCTTTCAAGTTCCCTTTAGGGAATCTGTGCATTTTACAGTGAATATTAGGATCACCTCTCCAGGCATGGAGAGGAAGCTAGAATGAGACCCTAAAGCCATAGAGAAATTATCAGAAAGAGATAAACTGGTTTCCTTTTTTATTAAATTCTTCTATAACCAGCTTTATAACCTAGCAAGTCGCAAAAATTTCACAGTACATTACACATGCTCACTGGCAGGCATTTCACATGACCGGGGAGGCGTCTCCGCGCCGTGCGCTCGGCACTGAGCCAGCGGCTGCGGGCAGGGCTCCCGCAGCCCTGGGCCCGCGCACGCCGGTCCCTCTCTAATAGCTTTGCAGTTTGTGACTGTTTTGTTGCTATTAACTCTCCTTATCGGTACTTCTCGTCTTCCAAAGCACCGATTTGATTCGCGGGCAAGAACGGGCCAAGAGGCTCTTAAGCGAGGCACGAAAGAGGCTGCCGCCGGCTGTGCCAGGAGCAGCCGCGGCGGCGCCCATCTCCGCGGGCAGGGCAGGGCGCCTCCCGTCCCGCGCGGCGTCGTGAGGCTCTGCGAGTGGCTCCCGCACCTTGTGAATGCTCGTAAGCACGTGTAAAAATCGGTAAAATCAGTACAACTCTAGAGAAACTCCGGAGAGGTCAGTCGTGCCTCGTGTTGTACCTGTACGTACCGTTCGAACCTACACCACGTGCGGGTGGGTTTGTCTTCAAAGTGCAACACGTGGGCAACAGCCGCAGGGGCGCACAAGGGACGTGAGGGGCCTGGGGGCTGCACGGTGTCTCCGCGTGCCTCCCTCTGCAGCCAGCGGTGATCCGGGGAGGCAAAGCGGGGCCCCTCTGCCCCCCGTGCGTGCCCCGCTCCCCCGTACAGGACAGATGGCAGAAGGGAGCTCCTAGGCAGCCTGAGGAAGGCCAAAATCGGGACTTGCAGGAGCAGAGGTTTCTTTCCAGCAGGGATGGCAGTGCCGGTGCCACTGTCCTTCACAAATCTGACAGCATTTTTAGCTTCCCGTTTTTCTTCCTGCTCTCCAAACAGGATGAGCAATGAACTCGAGTGTGGATTATAAGGGGTTACGTTACTTTCTCTATCTGGAACGAATATTTGCCGCTGGCATTGGTTTGCGTCCGTTCCCAGTAAACAGACTGCCAAACCCGCTGCTGGGCGCCGTTTCCAGAGGGCCTGGGTGCTGGTGCTTCCTCGCGCTCGCGGCGGCACTGGGCGAGCGCAGGCCTCGCAGGAGGGATGGGGTCCGCCCGGGGCACGAAGTCCCTTGCGCGCTGGTTTGCGGTTGCGTGCCGCGGCTCCCGTTTTGGTGTTTAGTCGGGCAGGCCGGCGGCAGCTGCGGCCCGGCCGCCCCACGCGGCTCTGCCTTCCCGTGCGGCGTCCCAGGCGGCGGCGGCTTGGCCGGGCGCGGGGCGCTGCCGGGGCCCGGCGCGGGGCTGCGGGAGCCGGAGCGCGGCCTCTCAGCACCCTCTGTAGCAAGGCTGGAGAACGGCACGCGCCGGCCTCGCTGCTCCTCGCTGAAGGTTACACAAAGGCGTGCGCTGCCAGGGGAAGAGTAATGTCACTCTTATAAATCAGGCAGTATTTCCTAATGGAGCTGTCTCCACACCTGCCTCATACCTCCAGACAGTCGCAGGGATTACATTAGTGTGGTGGTTATCGCTTTGCTATTGAGATGGCTGTAGTAACAGTCAGATGACAGCTGTATGAAGATGCGGCTTTTTTGTTTTAAAAATGCAGCGTGCGTTGACCTGCTCAGCAGTGGAAGCGCGAAGGATTTATGTGTGCTCTGCAAGCCCTATCCCTCAGCCCTGATGGAAAAGCAGACCCTCTCACTCCACGCGGGAGCTGCGGTGATAAATACTACTGACAGAGCAGGAGAATCAGATACGCCATGTCAGAGTTCCTGCATTTCGGTTCGCCTGGTGTTTGAGCGGCCATGAATCAGCGAACGGGGACACAAAGAGCTCTGCGAGGCATCAGATAAACGCAGTTTAGAAAAATCCGAGCTGTGTTAATTTTAATTTGGGAGACAACTGCTAGAAAACGGTTCCAACCCGACAGGATCTGAGTGTTAGCCAACTCTTTTTGCCCTCTCCCACGGGAAAGAGGGCTATAAAATAAAACTGACTCATAAAAAGCTGTTAGTCAACCTGCTCCCTGCTTGTGGCATAAGATGGCAAGGCTCCTAGAGGCGGGGGGGGGGTGGGGGGGGGAAGGTAAGCAGCGAGAAAAACTGAAATTCAGAGAAGGGGATGATTGTGCGTGGCAGAGAATGGAAACGCTCGGCCTGATCGGAGCCAGGCCGCAAACTGACCCTGGGAAGCTGCAAAGTTTGCAGTGCAGGGTGATGATGTTTCCACGTTGCGGAAGAAAACGAGGAGCTGCTGCTGTGCAAGGGCTGGGGCGCTGGGAGCTGCCGGTGACTGATCGGAGCAGGAGGTCTTGCCGAAGGAGCGGCGCGGGAGGAGGTAGCCGAGGGCATGGCGAGGGCTGGAGCCGGGCTGCGGAGGCACCGACCCGGCAGCGCACGAGGTGCTCTCGGCACCTCTGCTGTCGCGCTTGGCCATCCCCATGCTGATGGTCTCTGTTCTGCTGAGACAAGCGTGTGATTGCTAGCATGAATAAGGAGATCTGGTTTCAAAAACATCTGAATATTCCCGTGACAGCTCTGAGACGGAAGTCTGAGCCGCCGCAGAGCATTGCGGGCGTTTGGGCCGTGCCGCGGCGCGCAGCCAGTGGGGCTGTGGTGCTAGGCGGTCGCTCCGCTTCGGACTGCGCTGCTGCAGGGCAATCCGGGGCCGTGCTGCCTGGAGGCTTCCGCCCCGCGGGGCGCCTGCCCGCACCCACGCACAGGATCAAGGTCCTTGTGGACCTTTATCCCTCACTTTGCAACAGTGACGTTTTCTCCATGCACAGTAGTTACCCCTGAGTTGTACCATGAGAAATGGGGGGTAAGCTGTTTCCCCAGCAGCGTTTTAAGTGGGCAGAAGTATTTTTTCAAGGAACAAGCATTTTTTTCCCCCAAATTTGACCAGAGTTTCCATATTACGGTACTTGCAAGAAGCTGCTCTTGGATGGTCTGAAAAAGCAGTCTGTGAAAATGATATTTTCTAAGGTGCCAATTTAAAGCTCACTGAAGTCAATGGGAACTTTTTATTGGCTTTACTGGCCTTCAGTTTGGGCTATAAACTATACTGAATTTAGGGGAAGAATTCCCAAAATAGAAACATCCTGGTCTGAAGCTGTTGGATTTGGCAAGGTCTGCTGTATGACAGGGCTTTATTAGTTTAAATTCAGGCAAGGTTTAGGAAAATTACACTAATCAAGAGGTCCTTTGTAAAATGAGTCCAAATGTCTCCATTTTTCTACTTAATGGAAAAATGTCAGCCAAAAGAGTTGTTTGCTGAAAGTAAATCCTATAAGCTTGTCAGGACTGAAAGTCTCTTTTACTTTATTTAGAAACCATTTCTTTGGGAGTTATGGCTGGGTTGCACTGTCCAAAGAAGGTTCAGGGGACTGAAAAAGAGCTGTTTGTTTTATCAGCTGAGTTTCAATATTTCTCTGCAGTGCCTCTCTGAACATGCGCATACTTAGATATCCTTACGTTACTGATTAGTGATAAGTAACTTGATTCAAGCGGGGAGAATTTTAATACTAATTCGCTTTTCACCATTTATCCATTTCTGTAGTTCCTCTTTGTTCCTCTATTCCCCCCCCCCCCCCAGTCCATTCCATGTAGGACACAGGCCAGGGTTTTTTTTGCTGGTACAGGCTTTAATTTTCTGGGTCCCCCACACTAGCACAGCGTGACAAAGCCAGGAGTGCTGGGAGACTTTGGGGAATGCTGAAACCCAACTGACTGTTCCCTTTGGGGAAAGGGCAGCCCATGGCTCGTGAAAGCTGTGCCAAGGTGCACGTCAAATAGCGTCAGCACTGCGTGCACTGGTCCAATGCACCAGGGCTTCGCAGGCGCAGGGTACACTTCACTGGAGGCTCCTGTGCTGGACGTTGACATTTAGATGTGGCAGGTGTTCAAGAGAAGGCCCCTGCAGTGCTTTAATTGTGAAAGAAGGTGGTATTTTATCATCTCATCTAAGCTCTTTGTGTAAAAGGTAAAGATAGTTTTGCAGGAAATTTGTTTTGCAGACCAGTTCTTGGCAAACCAGATGGTATCAGCATGTTTATCTTTTCTCTGTACGAACCTCATGTGATGATGTGGAGATGCACGTTGTCCCAGGTGTACCCACTCCTTGCTTCAATAGGACAGCATGATTTAGTAGAGGCTTTGTTTGCTTTCAGAAGATTTGCAAAATCTATAGTAAATTATTAATATCTCAGATTTTCAACTGCCAAAAAAAGCATAAAGGGCTGCCGGTGTGCGTGCTCAGTAACAAATAAACTGAGAACAAAGTGCCTCCTGAGCTCAGCGTCAGGAGGAGAGGGACCTAGGAACCGGAGAATGAGCTTCAGAAAGACCAAGGTTGTTGCTGTTTCTCAGTTACCTGCGCAGCTCTCGCACCGTTTCGGCCTTTTTTAATTTTGAAAGGTTACAGCTGTTCCCCGAATCTACTGGGAAGTGGACTGCCGAATCCTGCCTGCTCCCACGAGACTCCCGGCTCCTGGGGAAGTCCCAGCTCGTGGAGGGCGCGCAGCACCTTGCGGGCAGCCCTGACGCTGCTGCAGAAACCTCGGCTCCTGCTAGCAGGCACAGCCCTGCAAGGAGGGTTGTGACTGAAGGGCCGAAAGGAGATAAAGGAAAAGGAATCAGAGGGGAGAGGAGAAGATGGATCTCTCGGTGCTTATCTCTCAGCCCACACCACTACATTATCTCGTCAGCACCCTGAATCTGCAAACTATTAGTCAGGGCCCCACTCTGCTGCCTTTGCTGGAGGCTAAAACCCACCAGAGCGCCAGAGAGGGGGTGCCGATGGCCGGAGCTGCATTTCCCCCCCCCACTCCGAGGTCCCATGTCGGGCTCCTCCTCACCCTGCGCCGCTTGCTGAGCGTGTCCATTGCCCCTGAACAGGCCCCAAGACGCTGCCGAGTGGCCTGGGGCTGGACAACAGGCTGCACCGCAGACTGAGCCGCATCCGGACGTGGCCCTCCCCGGGACTGGCTTGCCTTGCTTTGGCAGCAGAGAGATGCCACTGCACTTTCTGGGAGCCAAACCCTGAACCCTCTCACGAAGGTGAGGTTTTTACAAACAGATTTTCAAAATGCTGTGCAGGACTTGCACTCCCTCCAGGTCTCTCTCTGCCTAGCTCTGGTGTAACCACTAAGGCAGCTTACGTGAGAGTGTGCAAAAAGTACCACTATTTCTGCCCCTGGCTGTGTTTGCAAAAAGAAAAAAAATCAGTGTGTGTTGGGCATATACTAAGAATACCAAGACTCAAGAGACAGGACTTCACATCCTAAGGAGGTCCTAAATGTGGGTAGAGGCAGAGCTGCATGGGGTGCCCTGGTTCTCATGGGTATGCAAGAGGGGCTTAACACTGGAGGATTTTGAAATCAAACACCAGTTACCTGTGAAATAGTAGTGACAACTGAGCTAGGACTTTTTGGTTTTTGTGCAGAAGTTTTGAACTCGGGCATCTAAAATGGGATTGGTTGCAAAGTAAGCTATTGGAGAAGGGGCTGCCAAAACCAGCCTTTATCCTGCAAGGAACCTCGCTGTATTTAGAGAAGTAACATTCCTCTCATCTCCCGTCTCTCAGTGGGGTTTGCTTACCCTGTAGGAATCCCCCTCTCCTGCCCGAGGAAGTCTCTAATCATACTCCTGCCAGAATTATGCAACAACACAAGACCTTTCTGTCTTATCTTTTATTTCTTTGTGTTACTGTAAAGTCAGCCGCCCCCTGCTCGCTGCGCTATTTGGATCAGGTGTGACTGCAGAGCGACACAAATGGCCCTGGCACCCATTACCTCCTCTCTGCCAGGGGTCTTGGCAGCCATCTGATTAACTACAGAGACATGAACATCACGGGGACTGCAGGGGGTATGAAGTAAATCTCGTCGCTGGCTCCTCAGTCCTCCTGGCTTTGCCTGCTACTGCACTCTGGGCTCAGCAGAATGGCAGTTCGGGGCCATCATTTGCATGTCTACGGGGCTGCGATTACTGCAAGGGTGATGTGGGGGGGGGTGGGACATCTGCCCACCACAGCACAGCACAGGGTGGCAGCTGTGGCACAGGATGGTGCGAGAACGTGGCAATTCCTTGTAAGGTCTGAGGACAAGAGCATCGCACAAGATGCACTCTAAGGACACGGTGCAAAAGAGGACGTTATTTCAAATAACATCCCTGTAGGAGATTGGCCTCCATTCGGCGGCAGTGTATGTGGGGACGGGCAAGGGAGGACACTTGTGCTGCTGGTCTTTCAGAGCGTGATGCAAAGAAAGGGGGTGCTGGCTTCTTTCACCTCACTCCCTCCAAAGAAGGTGATGTTCTTGCTTAAGCACCCATGTTTTGCTCCAGATGTTTGCTGTCCTTGACTGCCCAGGAATGAGATCAGCTATTTCTGTGTAGGGTTTTTGCATCCTTTTAGATGAAAATGGCAATTTTGGTTAGGGACTAAAGAGAACTGTGCTGGTATAGGGCATTAATTTAGGCAGATTTTACTATATTTTTAAGCAGCATAAATTATTATTTGGTATCCTCCCTTCTCACCAAATAAAAACATATGTGCCTTTCTTTAAAAATGTATTTTGTGTGTAAGTCACATAGTGATAACATTAAATGCAGTATAAAGATAGTAATAAAACTGGTTGTAGCATTTATATATTTATATATTTCATGACCAAAGTGCTTTGCAGTTGGAGATGCTATAAACACATGCCTTTCACAGAAAGCAGCGATACCTTCATACCGCAAAGCACTCCAGCAGCGCAGTCCCTGGGTGCGACCCCTCGAGGCGCAGGGGAGCGGGCAGCCGCCTCGGGCAGGTGCTGGCCGGGGCGGCTGTTCTGGTGCCCCAGCTGTGGGAGGGTCGGCTGGCTGCTGCTGCGCAAGTGGCTTTGGTGGATGAGGGGGAAAATGGTACAGGGAAGGGCAGGAGACCCAGCTCAGAAGCATCCGTCAAATCCCTGGGTAGCAGCAGGAGTGCGCGTCCCAGGTCTCCTCCTGCCTCTTCTGTCTCTCCTTTCGGCCTCAGAGGCCTCCTGACATTGGGGTCCCAGTGCTCAATATCACTGAACTTGCTAAGAAACCTTGGACTCGGTCTGGCCAGTCCTTGGTGCACAATATTCTCTGAGGGGGAAAGTAGATAAAAGAATGGTATAAGGGAATAACAAGGGAAGTGTTGCTATTGGCGTTTTCCGCAGGGGTTTCCGGTGGTTCTGTTTGTATGTCTGATCTGTGGACAGGTCTGATCCTGGGCAACGGGATGAAGCAAAATCCAGGCATGCTGATTGCCCTCTGGTTGTGTTTTCTAAAATGGTCACATCTTGCACAGCTGAAGAGCTTCATTTCCTTATGTGGGGATTTTTCCCAAGCAGGAAAGCGGCAGCTCATTAAATCAGTAAATCCACCAGAATTGATACGAGCTCCAAAGAGCTTTTTGCAGGCAAAGGGTATCTGCTGCAAGTACTTCTTGTTTCCACGTTGTTGCCCAGCCTCCTGCCTTCATGGTCTCTCGACAGCACCATCCGCAAGCATGGTAATGCCACCAGATGTGGGGAGAGCATGTTCTCAGCTCCCCCTGCTTGGGCAGCCGCCGTGTTGCAGACGTGAGCGTTGCTCACGTTTCTGCAGGCTGTATTGCTGCAGATGTTCAGATGTTTGTCCTCTCTGTTTGAAGGGAACAGGAAAGGCATGTACAGCACGAGGAAAGTGGCGTCCCTCCTCTCCCTTCCCATGCCATGGCCGAGGGCTCTGCGCCCTCCCCGGAGCGTGGTGGGAAGGGGGAAGGCGAGCCGGCGTCGGCCGGTGCTGCCGCCTCCGCGTGGCCACAAGACCCCTTGCGGTGGGGCCCTGGGTGGCTGTGGAAGGCGAGGAGGAGATGAAGCGTGGTGTAGCGCAGCTAATACAGCTTACCCAGCGCCCATGAATGCTGTGTGCTGGCTGTATGGAAACAGCTAGAGCATGCAACATCACCCAACAGTCAGCTGTGGATAAAGCTCTAAGTTGCTCTCGGTTCAGTTTTAAATTGTTTCGAGGGCGTTCAACACTTGCACTGACGCAAATCGGCAAAGTGCAAATTTTAAATGTCCACTGACTTTTACTGAGTACGCACAATGAATATTAACCAAAGCTCTGATTGCTGCCCACAGACTGCACTCCATTCTCTGTTATGTGGTGTGGCTTTTAAAAACTTTTTTTTTAAAGGTCATGCTGTTTATGCTGCATAATATATAATACAATTCCACTGTAAATTAGAAACATACTTTACAGCCTGCTGCTGTGCTTCATGAAGGTGAACAAGATTTGAAATCACAGGTCTCCTCATGTGGAAGCAGCTGTGGAAAATATTTAATATCTTTGTAATAGGGGGCCTGGATGGCTTTATGGACTAGTAATGAGCCACAGAGGCCTTTCTAGGACACCTTGTCACATATTACTGCCTACTTCTTAGTCTTACCTACAGTAGAATATTTTCCCATTGCAGACACTGAAGACAACTGTGTTAAATTTTATTATACTTCATAGAATGTTTTGGTTAACCGCACCTAACTTGCAGCCGTTCCCTTGAGCCGCAGAGGACAACCCCAGCCGTAACAGGCCTCTCGCTCGGGGGATAAGCAGAGTTGACTTTCATTACATTGAAATGGTTACAGGCCTGCTGCTAGACCAAGGCACCCCCCCCCCCATACATGTATATACACACATATTAATTCTCTAGAAATATTAAGTATTCCATTGCTTTATAGCAAAGCAACTTTCAAAAATGCTGTCCTCTCTCTTTCCAGGTAAACCATGGCATAGAAATTGGATTTTTAAGGATGTGCATTCTGATTCTGCAACAGCAATTCAGGGAGACAGCATCAAAGGTAGGGAAATGAGTTAAAGCTGCAGATCTTGATCCTTGACTTAAGAAATTGCAGGTCACCTATCACTTCAGAAGGAAGAATACACAAAAAGGAGGGCAGACAAGGGGATCAGTACTAGACCACGTAAAAATACTGAAGGGTAGATTGCTTTTGTGAGGAATCCATATATGTAATATGTTTTAAAAAGTATGTGAACACTGTTGAGAATATAAACTGTTCAATGCCAGTGCGATGGAGATGCTAAAGAAAAGGAATGTGTGTAAATAAAGAGGGTTTCAGAGAGGTGTTGGAGAAGCAAGAAACGTAAGAAAGGAGAAAAATGAGGAGCAGATTTCTTCCATCTAAGAGTAGAAGCCAGAAGTCCCACATGAAATTGAAACTGTGTGCTTTTTTGAGCAATATGGAAAATAATGTATGTTCACAAGGTCTTTTACCAGACACTTGTAAATTCTAAGAATGGCATTTGAATGAGAGGAGGCCAGACCAGGCTGTAACTCAGGGGCTGCTTGCAAGTACTCACTACCAAATGGACCTACAGGGCTACAGAGGCTACTTGCAGCTGGCAAGTAACTCGAGGGATCACAGCAGATGAGGGGGTAGCACTGGACGGTGTCTCTAAAGCCAACGCAAGGCTAGTTATAAGCAGTCATAACGGTGTTTACTGCAAGGGTAGTCCTAAACTGACATACCATGAAGATGGGCTTGAGACATATCCTCTGGTTTACTTTTGAATATGCAGGGATATCGTTAACCTGCTAGCATAACGTGCTGTTAGAGTGCACAGAAGGAGGAGTCTTTTACAGTGCTTGTGGAAGAAAAAAAAAGCTGCAATTTCTGTAAAACTCAGCTCTGTTTTCCTACTGCTACTATATCCTTTCCTTCTTGGTCCCTGTATTAGATTTATAATTTGCCAGAATACTCAGGCATTATCATTGAGTTAGGAAAAGGCCATGTTAATTTCTGTAGGACTGATTTTTATTATAAAGCCATCTTTTGTTTAGAATATACAATCAACATAGCCTATAACGTATTAAGTATAACTTGGAAAAAGCAAAAGAAAGAAACATTTCACACAAATGCACAAATTGGAGATTAAAACAATTCTGTTTCTTCAATTTCTGTGCTAGGAGAGATGGATAACAAATTACTTTTAATTATGAACCAATGAAAAGAAACTTGGTCAAAATTGCACAGAGATAAAACATTTTACAGGTGGAAACTCCATGATATTTCTGTAATGAAGTTCTTGGCCAGCAAATCTTAAAGCATATTTTATATGGCTGATTACTGAGAATGCTCCTAGTTTAGTGTATGTTAATTTATGCAAGTATTCTAATTTCCACCGAATACTGTCAAAACACAGGATAAAATATTTAAATGCAAGCAATAGGGAAAAAATGTATCACTACAGACTACCCAGGTCAGCATCAACACAGGTGTAAGACAATTAACAGATACAAAGTTCTCATTGCTACAGTATGGGAACAGCATTTACATATTCCACCCAATGATCTCATACATCAGTGCCCTCAAATGCCTGGCTTCATATGTAACTGTATTTTTCCCACTGTGCATCCTCTCCTCTTCAAGTGGTTGTTCTATAACAGCTGGGATATTTCTTCCATACAGTTCACAGTGCTCCAAAAATTGGATGCACCCTTGAGTAACACTGTCACGCAGCATTATCATGTGCTTGGACATGTTCTCCAGCAAGGACAGGAAACACCTTTTGGCATAATACCATGTATCGGTGCCTAATTTTTTGTTATATGGCTCTAGGCTTTTAATGACCCTTGAAATGCCAAAGTCATAGTTTCCTTTTGCACAGTAAAGGGTACCAATGACTAGATTGACAATGCAGAGATGGTAGATCTTTTTTTCAGGATCATCATAGGACAACTGCTCTTCCTCTTTCTCAATCTTTCTCATCAGCTCCTCTGCCTCTTCATTCTGGCTTGTCATGATGTAGGAAACACAGAGATTAGCTAACACAATGGCACTGACATGGAGAATGTTATCGTAGTGCTTTTTAACTATTGGTTCATAGAAGCCAATAGCTTCTTTATACTTGTTTTCTTGCATGAAGAGCACGTGAGCCACATTGAGCTTCCACACTTCGTGTTCATTACAGAACTCCACTGATTTGCGGAAGATCTTTTCTACCATTGCATAGTTCTCCATATCCCAGTAGATCTTTGCCTGGGCCATCAAGACAGGCACATATTTCTCCAGAGTCTCATCATATTCATTAACTGCCTTTTTTACGGCTTCATCGTCCCGATTTTGCCTAGCTTCCTGTACCTGTTTTGTGAGTTTTCTCAGCTGCTCCGTCAGCATCCCCGCTGAATCATCTAGCTTGTGGAAAGCCTCCTCAGGGGCAGTCTGACAAGTTATAATGGCATCCAAGAAGTTGTACAGATAAGGTGTGAGCAGTTTGTAAGTCAAGTGGGCATTCTCTGCCAACACATCAGCTGCCAAGTCGTAGTACTGGTGCTTGCAATACAGCAGTAGCAGGTTTCCAAAAGTTTCCGGTGGGCAGGGGTTCTGCAGCAGGAGAAACTGCAGTTTCTCAAACCCTTCCGTGGGCTGGCTGTCCATGTTCATCAGCGCCTGGTTGTGCAGCGTGACCGGGTCCAGCTCCTCTTCGGCCCTCGGCGGCATGTCCGTGAGCGCCTCCTGGGCCGCCTCCAGGTTGTGCAGCTGGTACTCGATGGCGGCCTTGAGGTTGAAGGCCTCCACTAGGGCTGTGCGGTGCAGGAGCAGCGTGTTGCCCACGCTGCGCACGTCGATGCCCTCCGTGGTCATGCCCACGCTGAGCTCGGGGTGCTGGTGGATGCCGCGCTCGATGATATCCGAGATGTGCTTGAGGGCGGGGGCGTACTGCTTGGCAGCGTAGGAGCACAGCGCCATGTTGTAGGAGAGCTCGGGGCAGTACCCCAGCACCTGCATGGCGCCGGCGAACTTGCCGCAGGCCTCCTCGTGCCGGCCCTGTCGGTACAGCAGGCAGCCCAGGTTGACCTCGGCGTCGGGCAGCTCGGCGGGGTCCTCGGCCGCGCCGGGGCCGCCCTCGGCCGCGGCGGCCAGCGCCTCCTCCACCAGGCTCTTGGCGGCCGGCAGGTCGCCCTGGGCGTAGCGCACGGCGGCCTGGAGGCGCAGCGCGCGGCCCTGGTAGGCGGCCACGTCGAGCAGCGGCGCGGCGGCGCGCAGCGCCTCGCCGTACAGCCCGGCGCGCTGCAGCGCCTGCGCCTGGTACAGCCGGTAGGCGTCGAGCTCGGGGTGCAGCGCCGCCAGCTGCTCGTAGCACTCGGCCGCCGCCGCGAACTCCTGCAGCTGGTAGTAGCAGTAGCCCAGCAGCGAGAGGCCGCCCCGCGAGCGGCCGCTGCGCTGCAGCTCGCCGCTCAGCAGCGCCGCCGCCTCGCCCAGCCGCCCGGCGCGGATCAGCCCGTACGTGACGGCCGTGTACTCGCCGTCCGCCGCCACCGCCCCCATGGCCGCGCTGCCGCCCGCCGGAAGGGCCCCCGCTGCCCTGGCAACGGCCGCCGCCGCGCCGGAGCGGAAGCGGCGGGCAGCGCCGCGGGGCACGCTGGGGGCTGTAGTCCGCCGCGCGCCGCCGCCCGGTCGGCGGGGCGGAGCGGAGCTCAGCGCTGCTTCTGCCGCTGCTGTCGGCCGGGAGGCGCGGTAGAGGCCGTCGCAGCGTGCCAAAGCGTCGTCATGCGGCGGCGGCGCGGTACGAAGCGTTTCCTCGTACCGGCCCTTTGGGGGATGGTGCAGGTCACGTTCAGGCCGCAGCGCCAAGTCTTGCCAGGGTCAGAAAGCCGCTCGCGCAAGGGCCGTTGGCACGAGCACGGCGCTGGCGCGGGGCCGCCGGGCCAGGCCGCGCGCGATCCCGGCGGCCCCCGCGCGCCCTCGTGCTGGTCGCGCTCTCCGGCAGCGCAGCGCGACGGCGTCGCGCGTCCCCGCGCGCTCGTGACCCTCCGGCCCCCACAGGCCGCTGCGGCGCCCGATGGCGGCGAGCTGCGTCGCGGGGCTGCGTCCGTGTTCCCCCAGCGGCCAGGGTGCGCGTGAGAGTTGCTGTCGGAGAAAGAAGTGGTATTTTCCGCGTTCTCCTGTCATTTGCTGTTCCCTTTCGTGTTTTCATCTGCCAGGCAGTAAAGCGGAGTGTTTGGTAACAATCGCAGGTCAGCTCAGATAAGATCTCTTTTCTTTAAAATACTACCTAGACTTGAATGTTTTCTTCTTTTCAATATTTCCTGCAGTTGAAAGGAATAAAGGATAAAATGAAATTTACTGAATATTTCAAATGGTTTATTTGTAAATCTTGAGAAATAAACTTTAAATATTTTAAAGCAGTAAGTAGTACTGTAAAGGGAAGCCCTAAGCTAAATACACAGTCCTGGAAGACAGGACTTGTATTTTATTGATGTCTTGTGCTTTTTAAACGTGAAACACTTCCTTTATCACGATCCAAAGTTTGTAAAGCCTGAGGAAAGGAAGGATGTTTGTATCCTAAGAGAATCTGACAGCTTTCCTAGAGCTCTAATAGAGTAAAGCAAATGTTTTAGTACTTTTCTGAAATTGCTTATTTCAACAAAGTAATTGTTCTTCAGAGGGCTTTTTTGGTTTGGGGGTTTTATTTTTGCCAAGGTATTCTGCTGAGTGCTCTTGCTAAGTATTTCTGCTGAATAATGATACATCCCGAAGATTCAATACCAAGGACTTGTATTAGTCTGAGTAATTTCTGAAGATATAAACAGTTCTAGTCACTGGCCAGATTCTGTTTCTAGTTATTCTAAAACAATGCCAAGTGTATCTAGGGAAGTTAGGCTTGTTCCCAGGAACGAATGCTGTAAGGTCGTGTTTCAAAAATTATTTTTGAGCTGCTCAGTTGCGTGTGCTTTCCTTGCTCTTCCGTGTGATTTGGTAATCAATAGATACAGTTCTGATTCAACCTGACAAAACAGTTGCAATGAAAAATAAAAAAATAAATCACAGGAAGCCGTTAAAGTGGTTTATTATATTTTTTTAGTGAGACCAATAAAACCAAGTTGTTAATTTCAAAAACATGCTTTAAAAAAGCTGAATCAGCATTGTTTAATCTACTAAAGCAAAACAATAAGGGTAATGATCTTAAAATGCAAAAAGGAGATAGATGCAGAAGTCCTAAGCTATGCATTTTGAAAATATGTAGGATTCACTTGCATTAGAAAATATACACGCTGTATCTGTGCATGTGTCAATTGTTTCCCATACACAAAGGTTGAAAGCTTATAATGGTGTTCCCCACACAATTGTAAGATGCAGTGTCCAACATGTTCATAAATTGGTAATTAAATACAAGATAATCCAAGAAAGAAAAGGTAACAAGCAATTTGGTATGTATTCCAATACTGCCACATTCAAGTCATTAAAACCTCTGGAGTCTCTTATTTCAGTTGATTTATAGCTTACATTTCGTTGTTTCATTCAAAACCATTCATATAATTTTATTATTAAAATCTTCAGTTTCTTTGATAGAGCCAATATAATTTTCTTGCTCTACACTTTCTTTCCTGGAACATTCTAAGCGGTGGAAGTGTCTGTTATGTTTTGCATAACCTCAAATAATCCTATTCTAAAATCTCACTCAATATACAAAATATCTAGCTATAACTAAAATTGTCTTCGTTTTATGAAGGGAAAATAAATATTCAGCCTGTAGACTGAAACACTGTCCTATTTTTTGTTAGGATTAGTTAGTCTAAATCTTACAAATTATATTAGGCACTGCTGGTTGCAGTCTTCAAAAATAGTTTGTGAGCACTAGTATTGGCTTTGCTGATAACTGTCAGCATGTTATGAAATCGCAGCGCACTAGAAGTAGGAGCAATTAGCAAGGTCACCAGTGCAGAAAATGCAGCTACCGTACCAAGGACACCTTCTGATGAATACCTGAGATAAAATGAAACATACTCATCTACTCTCTAGTTATTTTCTTCAGGGCACAAACATACTAATGGCCTTTTCAGCAAGATCCCTTGGTCCTGCAAAGCAGTAGGGGCTGGCTATGACAGAGCTAATTGGGAGATAAGTGTCTAATTGCCACGTCAAGTGTCCAAATTTAACTGTTATGAGCTGCTGCTGCCTAACCTTGTAAGTGTGTATGTTTCTGCTTTGGAGCAGGAATGAAACCGTGTCTGGACGAAGTCCTGATTTGCCTGCAGGTCCCAGCCTGGGAGAGAGGCCAAACGACTAGGCCTTTTTAGGGCAAATCTCTGTCTTATTTTGCTACCAGGATTATGGCCAAAGACTCCTCTTGGAAGTCTTGTTCTGAGATGGGGGGAGGAGGGAAGCCCTTCTTCAGTCCGATTCAGAGGAGAGCCTTGACCCAGTCTCCTATGGCCTTAACCAGTATTTGGTTTTCTTGGCAAGTCACAATCTCTTGTCCCAGGAGAGGGCTTTAACCTCAGGCCTGCGAGAGCGGCACGCATGAGCCACTCTCCAGCCCTTTGGCTGAAGCCATTCTGCTTTGTATAAATAACCAAAGCAAAGCAGGTCAAACAGAAATCAGTTCTGTAACTGGGGGGGAGTTTGCTCTCCCTGCTACGAATGTGTACGCAGCTCCTCAGTGTGGAGCAGCTTCAGCAGGAGGGCTTGGGACAAGCCTATCCTTGTGACTCCCAACAGGCCACAGGTTAAGGTGCAACCATAGTTCAAAAGCTTGCTCCAAATCGAGTGGGATTCTAGCACAAGGCTCCCTCCAGTTTGCCCTAGGCAATGTGTTTATGCACTTGTTTAGGTAAGGGGTCTCAAAGGTGAGAATCCTGAGTGGAATTACTGTGTGGCCTGAACTATCTTTGAGGGCTTGGATGAAGGCCCAGTTCTTCTCCTCAGCATCTTCTGCTATTAAGTGAGGGCAGCTGGCTGGCTTCTGTGAAACCCCTTGGCCCATAGCTCATGGTACAGGAAACCTGAACGGATTCAGGCTGCACCTAGAAAAAAGGCATTGCGGCTGAACTAGCTCAAAGCACCTTCAGGGAAGATGTAAGCCCCTAAGGTCCTGTGGATGTTCCATGCGCTCACATTTTACCATTGGAATTGCAAATATTAGAGTCCTCACTCAAGGCAAAATTTCCACTAACAGCAGAAGCAAATAAATGAGGATGCTTCTATTGCTCAGACATAACAGCATGTTGGGCAGCTTCAGAGAAAGGCCAAGCAGGGTTTTATTAGTGCTGTCCTAACAGCAGATTTTCTGTTCTGTTTTCCACATGTCCTCTAATTAGTCCTCTCCTATTATGGTCTTGTATTTTACACACAATTGCAGAAATAAGCTGGTATCAATGGATTTTGATCTCTGATTGTGCAGTGGTCAGGCAAATAAGTAAAAGATGGAGAATTCAGACTTAATAATTTATATAAAAATCTCTCACGTGCACATCTCTTTTGGAATAGTTTGACAAAACTGACTGAAATACCAGAAAAGTGTTTCAGTATCAGAAGAAAATAATGAAAAGCAGATAGAATCTCTATATATCAAGCTTGTAAACATTACTTAAAAATTGCTTCCTACCATCTTAAATATGAGAAACTTGAAACATATGTTTCTTTACTGTACTGTGTGCTTCCACAAAGAACCTTTTCTCTTAAAAATGCAAGTCTTTTGCTGATTCCTAAGCTGAGCATTGAGAAAATTTGAGTACATTCTAAGATCTTTTTCCCCCTAGATTGAGATATATCAGTCTCAGAGACCAAATTCTGTTCTGAGATACACTCCTATGACTCACTGATTTCAGTAGGGTTGCTTCATTTTGCCTAAGAACAATTTGATAAAGATCTAACTAAGCACTCTCATTTTCTTCCTTGTGATGGAGGAACAGAACCATAACATTAGTCAGCACTTTCTGAATTTTGACCCCCAAAATGAAAGATACCTAAAGACAGGAGAAATAGATGGAGGCAATTACAAACAGTCATTTGATTGATGGTTGACATTGTTAGAGCTTCAACTGTATGTCAGGTTGCAGTGATGCTGAATTCCCATCTCTGCCGGTGGGTGTTGCTATGGGCAACAGTGCACTGAAGCCAATAAAAAGGAAAGGAAATGAGGGGAAACTCAACCTTGGGGAAGGCTGTAGGGTATACACTATAATTTATGTTATACTTAGCAGTATGCAATATCAAAATGCAGGAAAGCTATGTGTACCTTCCAGCAGTACTATGTCAATCCCTAGTATCTGTTTCTCCCATAAAGTACATATTGCATGTTTTATATGGCTTGCTGCTTACTATCCTGCATCTATCTTTATTCAGGGAAGAAAAAGGTGGTAAAATAATAGCAGAAACATTTCTGTTTGGTGCCTGTATTCACTGCTGTGTAGTCTGAATTTCTGCTCCTTGTCTGCTGCTCTCTAATAGAGAAAATGATGTGGCTCAGTTGTGTACTAACAGATTTCCTTAAATGGTACTGCAGTTTCCAGCTGTTCTCCTATACACATGACTAGTAGCACAGAGGGTTTTGTTTTGTCTTTTTTTGTCTGTAAGAAATGATCAGCATATTTGTTTTTATTTGACTGTCAGACAGATGTAGTCAGCTTTTCAAAGGTGCTCACAACTCGCTTTCCTTAGATTTGTAAACTGAAAATCTCTTTAGCATCTGGTCACTTGGGGCAGGTTCTGATTTCCATTATGTTGGTGCCAGGTCAAGGTAGTTCCACTGAAGTAAATGGAGTCTGGCACAGGGGTAAAACTAAGAACTGAATTCAGCTCTAATTTCTTGTGTGACTTTTACCCACAGCCAGACAATCCTGTCTTTAAATCACATTTTTCATAGAGTACAAAAGCATTATTTTCCCCCCCATGAATGGGAACTCCTAAGCGTTGCAACACGAATCCTCTTGTATCCGGCCATGCAGCAGCGGAAGCACCCTCAAATCATAGATCATAGTTTTGCTGCGCTAGTGATCTCTGCGCTAATGGAAGGAGACCAACTTTCACATAACACTGGTGTCATCATGCAGAACTAGACACATTTGGTTTTGTGACCTATCATGTTTGATTAAACTTTTATGACACCTCTACCACAGACATCTACATGTGAGCCTTGACTAGTACTCTGCTAGCTCTAATAACATGGTCTTAAATTGTACTGAAGGAACAGCAAGAGGAAGAAGAGGTAGTCAGTCCAGTATGATGGTATTCTTTCCCTCTACCATTTCAAAATGTTCATTTCAATTGGAAATTCTACCAGAAAGGCATATCCATGGTAAACTTTTCAATGTAATGTAAACCTGAAGCACAAGGCAACAGATTTCATTTTTTATTTTTATTTTATTTTCATTAAAGTTCATTAATCTTTTCCTCAGGAGACACTGTAACTTTAAAAAAATGAATGCATTAAAGGAGTATATTTATAAGATTCCCCCCCCCCCAAATTACCATGCAATATTTTGCCTTTATACAAACTTCCCCTTGCAGGAAAATTTACTGCATTGTTAATATGAATTTCTCAGGAAAGCAGGGACAGGTTGGTATTTTTAAAGATAATAAAGTTTGTTTTTAAATGTAGCAAAGGTAGGCAATTCTAAAGGCCCTGATCAATCACTAAGAAGCTTTGTTGTAAAAAAATACTTCTTTAGAATACAAAGCAAGCTTTTCAGAACATTCAAGCATAAAAGAGGAAGGAAGAGTGAGAGAGGAACATCACAAAAGCAGGCATAATTGATTCATAACATGTACTAAAGAGATGCAAAACAACAATGTAATTACATACTACTCTCTTTTCCTGCAGCTCTTGCATATGAATTGACCAACTTGCATCCCAGTTCTGCTCTGTATTATTAATTTTATTAAGCCGTAAGTTCTTATATTTCAGGCTGTTGTCAGCTTTGTGTGATTTTTACAGCAGCGGCTGAAATGTAGTGGAGCTGAATGAATGCTTCTTGTGCTAAGTCTTCCATGTCGCTCCAGATACCAGCACAGTCACACTGCAGGCCTTTCTTTCAGACCCACTAAGCTTCCAAGTGAAAGCAAACTACTGCTATCAAGATAATATCCAATTAATTAAGCATGTCTGTGAAAGCATTTTTTTTTAATGGCGTGCCTAAGCATATGCAAGCCTCTCAGACAGCTCTTATCGTAAACCAGCGCTGACATTTGCAGGCTTAATTTATGTCTTCAAGAGACACAGTAAAGCTAGAAGAAAAGGAGGACGAGGATGCTGCCTGAGAAGGAAGTCTTTTCTGGTGCAGCTCCTTCCATTTACCTCTGTTCACTGCCACAGAGTCCAGCATGGGCTTCAGTTTCACATTCAGCTTCACTAGACACTGGAAGAAGATAAAAAAAAAGAGAGAAAATATTGACAACATTTCCACTTTTCTAATTCACAGTCTAGAGGGAAACAGGATAAATGGAGTCTAGTCTGTAGAGCACACTGTGCCCCCCTCACCCCTGGCTGTGCATTCCTGTGTAAGTGAGGCTTTGGTTTTCATTGGCATCTCTATCTCATACTCATTTGATTTGAGGGTTGAGGCTGTAAGGCACCAAAAATGGCAAAAAGGGCTTTGAATAGTTTAGCTTTCTCTTAATCCTTGAAGCTGGTCCTTACTTCTGAGGCATCCCCCTCTAAGGCCTGAGGCTATCTGGTTGCTGGTGCCTCTGAGGAGGAGGTCCACTAAGTGGATGGCAAGTTGGACAAAACTGAAATAAGCTTCAGATTCTCTCATGTGCTAGATTCTTATTTCCTGCTATATAACTATAGATGAGTAAACCACAACAGTACTGTGCTTTCCTAAGCTGTCAGAGCATCTATTTCTGTGTGCTCAAAATAAAGAAAAAATTGTCTTTTTAAATTTCACTGAAATCACCTCTTTTCTACTTACCCAATCCAAAGCCCAAAAAAGCAAATGAGAATCATCTGGTTTCACTAAGCTCTGAATCAGCCCCCAAATGATATAATCACCGCATACCTTTGCTAGAAGTTTATTTTGCCTTCTCCTTTAATATCAAACGCGTATGGGGAAAGATCACAATTGCTTCACATAGTTTTATCTCCCCATTAAAAGAGACAGCACCTCCTAACAGCAACACCCAGATGTGAAGAACGGGTGAACCAGTTACCTCCGACGCAGTCATGTAATGTGCTCAGTTTCAGGACAAAGGGAGTTCCTGTTGTAGGGATCTTTTGCAGCGTTTTTCATTAGTAAGAAGTGGGTTCTGCTGAAAGTTGGGTTTCTTGCTTTCTCTGACAGTATGGGAACTATGTATTTGCCATTAAAAAAAAAGGTTGGTGCAGGGAAAAAAAGAATGATAGAGAAGGCAACAAAAGTTGCTCTGAAAGTGCAGAAAATTGGAAGGAAAGGAGAAGGGAAGAAGGTATCTTTGCAGTTGATCTTTTTTATTTTTTGCTTTAAATAGCAGGGTTAACAGCAACCACTTTAAATGGCCCCAGAAGCCCAGACACCACTAAAGAACTGTTTTTTTTAATAGCTAGCCTGCAAACCATGGGAGCTTGGTTAGCTACTGAGGTAAGTCTTGGTAGATTTTTAATTGAGCTATTATATGGTAATTAAGGGTTAATGGCCTGATTTTAAGATGTGCTGAAAACTTGCAGTTTCAGTTGACTTCAGTAGGAAATATGAAATGCTCAGCACTTCTAAAAATCATGCCATAACTACCCTATTTGTATGGAACTTGAAGCAAATCCACTTCAAATTATTTCCTTAGAATATGGCATGGACTGGGCAGATAATTACGCACCCTTGGGCCAGGCCTAAGAGGCAGAGCTTATTGTGGTCTCTGCCACATATAGTATTGCTTGCTGGTGACATTTCATTCCTTTGCTTTAACGGACTTGGAAATATAATGTTCTTGTCACCATACCTCAGAGCTCCCTATTTTTAGCTCTTTATTTCAGATCATCATGTATTTCCCAAATCTCGTTTGGCCCCATCCAAAAAGAGGGGCAGTAACCCATTATAAATCCCTGTGTGAAAAGCTCACTGCTGATGCTCACTAGCACCTGCATTACTGCTACCAAGTCAGTCTAGATTTAGCAAATTAGATATTCAGATCTTTACAGCAACTCATCAGATCCTTTCTGTGCAAAGCGGAGGGCCCTGTCAGAGCGATGCCAGCATCCATCCACTGACAGGTAGAACTTGCTGTTTTTTCTTAAATCTTCAAAATGTTTTCATCAAATATTTTTCTAATATTTTTCCACTTTAAGAATATTTTCCCTGTGTTTGAAAATCAGGACATTTCAAACATCTCTAAGCCCAAAGAGGGCATTCTGCACTCTGACCTCGTCAGCCCCAGGATCTGTAAGCACAAAATTCATTACATTTTGTTCCTGTCATAAATGGTATACAGCAACCTGTGTCTGCCTACAGGCCGTGTAAAGGAGGAGGAGGAGCTCACTGCGACACCCGGCTCGGGCTCAGTGTGGTTGGTCAGCTCTAGGCTAGGTCTGTGTCCTTTCTGTACCATCTTGTTGTCCAAACTTGCCGCGAGACCACAGTGTTCTCAGTTCTAGTAGCAGGGTGGCACGGCCCAGCGCTGTGCCTGTCGCTGCAGACCGGGACGTATGCCGTGCTCTTAGGGCAGCAGCAACCCCTCTTGCCTCCGTTTCGGCAGCCCCCGCAGAGACCGAGGGGTGCTGGCAGGACTGTGGTACTTGAGCTACGCAGATCAGTTCGCTTTGCTCTGCCTGCAGCAGAGCCCTGAGGTCCAAGTAGATCAGGAATGGATTCAACAAGCATCTGCACAGTCTTACTTTTGTTTCAAGGTCATCACTGTTATCTTATGAGCTGTAAACACATTTTTAAATCCAAAAGCAAATATATAGATTTCCTGTAAAAGTATTATGTGTATCACAGAGTCTAATAACTCACGTGTAACAGAGCTTACCAGTTAAATAACAAGAAGAGGTTACTTAATATACTCCTCATGGTTAACTAATACCATTAAACATTGATAAAATAAATAAAAAGGAGTATTTAAGAAAGAATAAACCATATCTTTGATTTTCAGTTTTACTACAGCACAAGCAATTAATTCTGTTGAATACTTACAAAATATATAGTGTAATTTTAAGAAACTTTATCTTGTAATGCATTAATTTAGATTAGGGATACTTGACAGTGCAGATTTTGCATCTGGTCTATTAAATGTCTTTATTCAGACATTGATTTGATGTTTAAACCACTGCTTACGTATTTAGTATCTTTTCGCTTTGGGACTCCTTCATTCTGATCTGGTCTTTTAATTAAACCTACTACTATAATTCCTATGGAAATTAGCTTTTATTTTATTTTTTCCAGCTACCAAAGCATTTCACTAGGACTTTTCCAATAGAAAGTACACCAATTGGATTTTATTTCTACTTGAGATGTAATTAAAAACTCATTTGATTACTATATTTCTGGCTGTTTTAATTATTAAACTCCTGTAATCAATTCTTTTATGAAGCTTCTGGGAAATTACCTCAAAAGCAACACATTTCTCTCCCTTCTGGCAGGTTCTTGACCATTTACTGAACTACATTCATAGCACCCGTTTCTGATCCGAATTAAACCAACAATTTATTCTTAAAGCTATTTAAGTTTACTTGGCTGTAGCCTAGTCAGGGTTCTCTACCTCTGGGCTGCACTTTTTATTTCTGTTTTACTGCATGAAAATCCCTTGATAATAGTGCTCCTTCATGCTGCTGTTTTTGATGCATGCCTCATAGGAACGGCTTTGCTAGCGATTTGTCTAGTTTGGTATCTTGGTTCTTAAGGCCCAATTTATTATTCGCTTCAGTGGGAAAAGGATTGGTCTTCAAGAGCTGCCTGACATGAGATGCCACCAGATAATCTCATAGCTCCAGAAATACCTTGTTTTATCATGTCTCTGCTTTGCGTCGCAGGAGCGCTTGCTGCCAGCTGCTGCATCTGCACGGCTGCGTGAGGGCAGCCAGCGCTTGGGGGAGTTTCCATTCCCCGCTCCGGCCTTGGCCCTGGGACCTGGATGCCCGTATGGAGTCCCTGTGCTGCGATGTAATTGCCTTGTCACACAGCAATAGGTACAAGATTGGTAACCTTCGCGATTTTAGCCTATTTAGTGTAAAAGTTGTTCTGAATCACAGGCTGTTAAAGCACGCTATGAGAGCAGTCGTGCTGTTGGCCACGCGCTCGGCCATTAGGAAAAGCCAGCTAAGTCTGCAGTTCCCTTCTGCGTCTATGTATTACGGACCTCAAAAAGCGACTAAGCTGTTTCTCAGAAACTTGCCGTATAGCACAGACTTTTCCTACCATCGTTAACAATTTTAAGTACCTTCTGTCACTGTGTACTGCTCTGCCTATGATATATTGTCACAAAGTGCATCTCCTCTCACCCATAGGCTCCTCCGGTACAAAACAAGGTCAAAGGGGCCTTCAGCACTACAGTGATGGCACCTGGGAGAGGGGCAGGGCTGCTTGAGGGAAGAGCTCCAAAGGGGCAGAGCGTGAGATATTCAGAGGAAGCTATTTATGGGGGTGGCGGAAGGGGAGAACAGCTTTTCTTGGCATATAAAGCAAAGAGAATGCAGTAATAGCAGAAGTAGTAAAAAAAAAAAAAAAAAAAACCCTTCAGAGAGGGGGTGATGGGTAGCAGCAGGCGTTTGTCATTAGATCTTCTCTTTGCTGGCTGGAAGGGCAGTGAGGGGGTGCGGAGGCAGAGGACTCATCTGCTGCGTCAGCTTGGCTCTGGGAAAGGATGTTACTGGAAACATCCAAGATGCAGCACGGATGTGGCCAGAGTCTAAACTGCTAAAACAAATACAACATCTTGTTGTACTCTAATACCAAATCCCTTCAAAGGGGAGCATGGCACTCCCTAACCCACAGATGTGGGACCACAAGGGGCTTTTTTTTTGTTGTTGTTGTTGTTGTTTTTTTTTTGAGGTTCTCATCCAAATATTGACCAGTTCTGACCTTGCTTAACTTACGAGCTTTGACAAGATTACAGCTCATGAAAGTATGGCTGTGGGTCTAATATTTGTAAAGTGATTTTATGGAATAAGACCGTATAAATTCAGTTTTATTACTGAGCACATATCAAAAAGTTATAGGTCACAGTGTTCACTCTTCTTTGGAACCCAGTGCTTTCTAATGAATCACTTTTATTATGTAGGCAGTTTCTAAGTTGAAAGGGAGGACTAGTGACCAGGAAGCTGTAGGGATAAATTGAGATCTGGTGTAAGCATATGAAGCATTGCTGAAGTCAAGAGAGTCGTGACCAGTTACAGCAAAGCTGAACTGGACGCTTGAGTTTTGCTGAAGTGGCTTTCATGAGAGAATACATAGGCCAGAGGTGAGCCATCTATTTGAAAGTCCTTGAACTTCAGATTAGTTCAGATAAACTGGAACCTATATTGTAGTCATCCACAGACTTGATCTTCATAATAAAATTACTTGATGAAAGATGTTTTGAAAAACCCAAAACATTTCTACACATATGCCCCTGTACTAGAAACAAAAAGATCACTGAAAGTCTGCCTTCAGTGGGCCCTCTACAGAAGGTGAAGGGCTTAACTTCTACGAACCTATGGCTGTGCGCTTATGTGAATTAAATAATTGCCTCACTGATTTAGGGCCCTATTTAATCATTACTTTTCTGAAGAAATTACTGTATTTGGGAGGAGGCTGAGGTCATTTAAAAACAATAACCCCCCCCCCCCAGCAGTCTTCTCACACTTGTTATTCTTTCTAGGACTTATTGAGGAGGAGTCCATGTAGTCAAGTACACAATGCATCAGTGCATTGCTTTTGCATTTCAGCCAGAGAAATTTTTCTGGTGCCTAAAGAAATAACTAGATGAAATTAATAGCACTAACTTCCCTGACAGAAAAGATGAGTTTCTGGTATATCTTCTATAGAAATTGTTAGCAGTGCAGAAGGGAGCTAATTGTGATTGGAAATGGATCTAATAATACATGCACAAGTGGTCAGCTCTTCTGGTATGAGTTAGTGTCATGTTTCTTTCTGGTGATGGTATACTAGCAAGAATAATGTTGCACTCCTTTGTAAGTAACATACATAATATGGATGAATGAGTTATAAAATAAGATTCTCCATTGGTAAAATGTGCCATGTACTTCAGGGAGGAAAATATGTACTGAGGTCCTGGTAACAAAGTGTGCTCTGACCATCATCAAGTGTGTTTTTGCTGTCAGAGGGAAAGAGAGCTACTGAAGGACTGGGTACCTGCTGAAATAGCTCAGCTGATGTGTTGCTATAGTTGCTAGACAAACAGTTAACCTGTCTGTTCATTATAACTGCATAGAACGGCGGTTTTGCCCACAGAGGAGAAGAGCTATTGTTTCATAAGCAACGTCTTGTTTGGCTCTGCTGTTTATTGTTTTGCTTCTATCTAAGGTTTGTGCAAAAGACAGAACATTTCTACCCCTTTTCCTTTCAACATTTTAACCAAGCAGCCGATCAATGTCTTCTGCCTTGCTATTAAATGGATTCTGAAAAACTCTTCAAACCGTATCAGTCTCATATCCTTATTTAGTTCTTTGAATTTGCCCTCAGCTGGGAATTCTGCAGGCAACTGTGAATCTGTTGTGTTAAACACTTACTTGAAGCGTTTCATCCATCATCATTTCTAGTCCTTTTCTGATGCAATGTAGTTTGTGCTTTGTCTTTCTTGAAAACTGAATGGCTGTTAAATTATCCATTTATCTTCTTTCAGATTTGCTGTACAATTTGAGTTCCCTCTATTGGCTGTCTCTTCTACCTTATCTGCTAACTTTTCAATCTACTTCCTCAGACCTTTATATGCATTTCCATACATAACTGCATGTCTTCTGCAATACATTGGGCAGATAATTCTAAGTAAAACAGCAACAGAAATTGCAGTATTATGGATTAATCACTTTTTCTCACAGATCATGATGAAAGCCTTTAATGAAGCCTAGCTTCATTGAAGTCAATGGCAAATGTTGCTTCTTTCCCCCCCCCCATATTTTCTAAAATGCCTTGGTTGATGACAGTCTTTTCAGTTGAGAACTGTATGGGTTTCCTTTTTGGCATTAGATAACTAATTGAGAAATTGAGGAAGTACTCCAATTTGAAGGGATAAATGTTTCTGCTGTGTCGTCTTCTGAGCAATTTGTGAAACCATGTAAATTCCTGAAATCGTCAATAGTAATACAATGTCGCATGAATAATCTCACCAAATTACAAAGATCTTAACAAAAACAACACTTTCTGTTAATCCCTAAACCAAAAAGCCCTCACTGCTGTTAGGAAACAAAAAAAGAGGACCGGACCTTTGTGCTCCTTGTTAAAAAAAAAGGCGTAGGTGATATGCACAGACTCAAAAACCTTGCTCTGAAACCTCCTAAATTATCCATATTACACTATGAAATAGCGACTGACTTAGAGGGGAATGCAAATAAAAGCATTCCATTTTCTTTTTCTGGTTTTCCTTTTGTTCTATTACTCTTCTTCACCTCTTCTCTCCATTAATACAAAAGTAGCAGAAAAAAGACTCTTAGGTTAACGGTGTGAGGTAACAAAAACAGTCTGCTGATGTCTATTCCATTCCTGGGAGTTGGAAAATAGTCATAGCATCTGAATTTTTCTCAAGGTTCAAGAAAATTAATTCTGGGTTGTCTTGTTTAGGTTCATCGTTAGTAGAAAACTCACAAGGAAACAGAAGTGCTGAATCTAGCTGAGTTCCTATTTCAGGGCTGCAGAGATCCTTTTGCAGTGCTAAAATCTCCTTTCCCAGGGACAAACAAGATCCTTAGCTACCAAATCCCCCCAGCCCAGTGATTTGGCATAATTAACGTGATTAAGTTTCTTCTGCAGCAAATTTCTTACAAACACAGCAGAATATGCTGCACCTGCTCTTCCTTGGATAGTACGGCTAAACTTTCCCCTGGGATTTCAACAGAAAGTGAAACTAATTTAATCTGCCAATTTCTGTACAGCCTTAGCCTATCACATGCTGCATCCTGAAACTATCTATCTGCCTAACTAATCCTTGCCAGCCAAGCATTCCCGGGAAGCACAGATGCATTATCTTTCACTGTCTGTGTCCAAGTCAAATGTCAGAAATAAGTGCTGCCAAAGATGTGCATCTTTAGGGTATTCTTTAGGATCTATAGAAAGTTATCCTCTTCTTCCTTCAACAAGCTATAAAGTTGATGTCAACGGGAATTGCACAGACCTGATCAAATTGCTTTCCACGAACACATTTTCTTTATAGCTTAGTCTTGGGGTTTTTTTGTTTTGTTTTTTTTTGGTTAAAACACTTCTGAACAACTTGTGAACACATTTTAGTGAATATTTGTAAATTGTTCATGGTGAATAACTTGCTACCTAATGCTATCCCTGCCCCCTAACTAGGTGGAAACTTTTAAAATAGAACAGCAGTACCCTGACTTTTGTACAGACAGATGCAGTCATGGGTTAAACGAAGGGTACAATAAGCCATTTTGAAACTGTTCATACAGACAAGCTCTTTCCTATTAAACAATTTTAAAAGTTTTTTAGTTGCAACTATAGAGGTCAGAAACATTTGAACCAAAATGTTGTTGTTTTGGTTACATCCAGCCACTTTTGCCGGAGTAAGGTCTAAGCCATCCCATACAGCCTATTCTGGACAGGAATATACTTCTAGAGCAGTGATCAAACCCTGAATTTCTCATACAATTTTTCCTTAGGCAGAATTGTTACTGAGGGAATGAGGGAAAAGGTAGAAGTGATAATTAAAAGGGCTGTATCAGGACATGGCACTGTAAACGTGATTCTTAAAGCATAGCTTTTTCTTCTCTGCAAAGGAATATTAAAAGGTTAATCTCCTGCCTTTTTAAGTGTAACTGGAGTTTAAGCTTTTGGCACAAGCCACTATGTGTGCATATATGCTTTCAATTCAGGTGTCAAAGCCAACTCTTGTACAGGAGAAGTTAAAGCGCAGTTAGCCATGATTGCTGGAGAGTTCTGTCCATTTTCCCTACACTTGGCAGGAACTCTGCCACTTGCAGTACCCTGTGCCTTTCTTGTATGCTTACGAGCAGAATAGATGCTTTTGCAGCTACATTGTTATAGGGGCATTATTCTAAAGATGAATGTAATTACAAGGCTAGACATTATCTTCTGAAGGAAGACAGGCATATAAGAGCACTTGTAGTTGTAGACTGAGTAACTGTATTTCCTTCTGAGCATGTCAAGCAATGTGATAAAGAAGGACTTTTACTGTCTCTCCACAGTAAGTCTAAAAAATTTAAAGTACTTGCTGGAATAAACATAAATGTTTCTACTCTTCCCAAATTCCTCCTAGACTCTTGGATGGAATAATGCAAATTCACTTCTGTATATTCTGTTATATGTCTGAAGCTCTTAATACCCAAGAAAATCTTGAATAGCACTAAAAATAGCACTAAAATGGAGCAGTTCAATGAAGCACCAAGGTAGAGGTGAGCAGGGCAATCTCAGGCACATATAAGTCGTGAGCTTTTTATCTCCCACAAAGACATCTCCCTTAAATTTAAATAGCTGCTGTCATTGCCACTGACTACCTGACTATGCATTTATCTGGCCAGAAGCAGAGTGCACAGCCTTTGGCCCCGCTATTCATGGTGCTACTGTCTCTGCCTAACAATACTGTGAACAGAGCTTGGCTTCTTTTACCATCTTTTGTTTGCAGTGGATCGCTAAAGCTTTGATGTTGTTTGTGAGAAAACTAATGATAAAAAGAATAAGATCTGCACTTTCCCGCTCTGTCTGCTCCCCACAGAGAAATCTAATCTGAGCTAGGGAAATGTGTGACTGATTCTGTCTTAGGTACACGCAGACCACAGGGTCCAGGATAGGAATCTGATGGTGTTAAAATCGAGCCTCTCTCTACTGCAGCTTCAGAGAAATGGTTTGTCTTAGCAATCCAAATTCTGTGTTTCTGTTACACAAACATGCATGTCTAATAGGTACAGAATACTTTATCTGTATGGTGAATGCAGCTGTCAGTGTAGCCATAGTGCTTTATTTTCAGTGGGATGTTTTAGACTTTCTGCTTTAGTTGCATGTGTTCCCCCTTTATAGAATGCCCTAGCCAAAAAAAGGGGATGATAATTTCATACTGAAGCAACATAAATAGATTTGAAATGCTCTACAGTTCCAAAATATATATTTTTCCATATAAATGATTATTCTAATAAGCTTGTTTCTCATCTCTACTGATGAACACTTTCCTTGCTGTCATTTTTGAATGAAAAGCAAATGTTATGCAGTAAAGTGTAACTAAAGCCCCTAACTAAAATTAGAGCTTCAGAGTAAATGGATGGCTGTTCTGCTACTCAGGGCAAAACTCCACTGTCACATAAAAATACTCTGATCAGTGATCACTACAGTAACAAAAAAGTAAATTCAATAAAATTATAATGTCCCAAGTGTAATAAAAAGCAATGAACAAAAAATTGGAAAGCTTTTATCTTCACAATCCTTTAATACACAGTGTGAAGGAAACAGATTTGATTACTAAGGTATTTTGAAATTGGAGATGGCTTCATTCCCACATGGAACAGTGTATGCGGGGCAGATCAAGGGAGCAGAGCCATGGCTTACCTTGTGACAAGAGTGGAGTTGGGCTTAGGGAGTGCCCCTTCACCAGCAAACACAAAAAGGTTTTGGATTTAGACACTTGGATATGGGAAATTTGTGTGTGTGTGTGCAAAATGTCCTCAGTTCTCATTATGTGTCTATATTCAGCTTCAAACTTCATGTTAGCTCATGTAGCATATTATCTCTATCTTTGACTTTCTTCAGGGTTGGACCGTCCCTGTTCCCAAGGGACAGTAAAACAGGATTGCTCATGGAAGATGCACAAATCTTGAGGATTTGCTAGTCACTTGTAAACCTTCTCACAAAAAAGAAGAGGCCAAATCAAGAAAATAGTTTCTAGAGAGTGAGCAGTGTCGAGATATACATCTCCCTGATAAAAGAAAGAGATGTGATCATGTTGGGGCAAAAAACCCTGCTCCTCAAAGAGGCTTGTCATAAGCTACTCTGAGGAAAGGCAGAGAGGAGACCAGATACATAAGGAGGAAGTAGAGCCAAAGCTCCCCAGCTATCTGATCAGATCCTAAAGAATGTGACAGAGTAGAGAGAAAAATGAGGCAAGGAAGGCCATATACGTGTGGCTTTTTTTTTTATCTGGATCTGTATCTCTTTTGTGCAAGGAATAATCCTGTAGAAAGCTCTGCAAAGTCTATATAGTGTTTTAACTATCAAGCATTCTTCATGAGCTAAGCTGTGACCCAGAGTGCCCACAAGCTTGGACTCTGGAGAAGGTATGTGATGGTGTGGTCAGTGGCACTGGTGTGGTGTCTGGAGGTCAGTGATTACTCCTGGAAGTCTGGGCTCTAACGTTCCTTCTGTACTGGAAGGTGTACTTTACTTAGAAATCTGCAGGTGCCAAGAATAGCCTACTCTTGGGACCGCCTCAAACAAATAAAATCTTGTCACCTGCTGCTGCAGGGGGAACTCTGCTACAGATGTGACATTTTCTGCATTTACATTTGCTTTTCGGTCTGCTTTCTCTGAAACATAAGTTGCACAGTTATATAATAATAACGTATGTGCCATTAGTCAGCCTGATGTGCTAGTCTTACTGCTTTCCTGGTTAAAGCAAAACTTCTCTCTGACTTTAATGGGAGTTGCCAGCATTCACTGACTGCTGGGACCATCTCTGTTGCATGGGTGTCAAGTAGAATGGGGCACAGCATAAGGTCCTGCTGCAGTAGCTCGGTTGGTATGGGTGCATGTTCTCCTGCAGAGTTCCCTTCAGGGCTTCACACACGGGCATCTGCCCACACGGACTCAGGACTTCTAATCCCTAATAACAGAAGTAACTATATGCAAAAGCCTTGATTTTGTTTTCTGTAGTTTAATGTTGTAATTTTGATAGCAAAATGAGTGTCAAATGTTTATGTCAAACATACGGTTTTTATAAGCACTATGCTATTGAGCTGTATAAGCACCGCTAAGATTTTACTAATTTGTCAGCTGCCACTCTGCCTCTTTCTGTTGCATTTGTAATGATGTAACCCATTCTGTCCCCACATGCTGTCCCTGCAACCTGTTACAAAGGCTAGAATTTTAAAGAATGTATTTAGAAAGAAAAAAAAATCCAGGACTTAGCCATAGTTGTAGTGTGTTTAGCCAGCCCTAAGCAGAGGATTTACAATGCCTGAATACACTGCTGATGTGATATGTGTATTGAGGTTTGATTAAGCCACATATGAAAATTAAAACTTGGCTTCATATTCAAGAGAGCATCTCACACAGTGTGATACTATGACATCAAGTTTTCTGTTTACCCCTAAGGCTGCTGCTGCAATGACTTAGAGGTTTGATGGTGTCTCTTTTTTAAGTTGTTGAGCAGCAGGCTAATAGCTGCACAGCGTGATGCAAAGACAGCAGAAAGCAGGGAAATCAGATGTGAATATATTCCCCAGAGATCTCCTGCTAAGATGGAGCTAACTAACCAGAGCTTTAGTGCTCCGATCTAGTCTTCCCATGCAGAGGATGGTCTGATTATCAGCTCTTCCTACTTTATTGTACTCTTTGGATTACAGATGCTATTATAAATCATGAATTCTGGTATAATATGCATTCTAGTGTAACTATTATATTGAAAGTAAGATTGTTTTTAAAGAGTTTTCTTCCAAGGTCAGTTCCCTACCTCACATAATGTCCAAGATGAGTTTGGTAGTTTAAAAAATGTAAGTCTCTATGGGTCTTCTGTGCTTACTTTGTCTTAATTGTTTGAAAGCCATAGATTTACAGTTTATTTCATCATGACAAAGACTGACCTGTCCTAAGGAAGGGACAAGAACACTGGCAAAGCTGTAGCCCACTTGCTGTTAATACCAGTGCATGTTATCGTGTCACACAACAGGAGTTGTCTTTACTGCTGGGCAGTCCCTTCATTACTACCACAGCTGCAGCCTCAGATGCCACAGGGTACAGAGGGCAGGGGAAATGCATCATCCTTCTTACCTCAGTTGCTGTTGGTGACACATCTGGTCTATAAAAATGAAAAGAAACTGCTAAGCCATTTTTCCATGTGTGTAAGGAAGCTACATTCACACACATTTTCAATAGTATAATGTGAACAGGGGAGCTGGTACCTGTTGCCCGACATTTGGCTTTGTATCATCATTGACTCACTCCGTGGAGATGTGTGGCAGTTTGGGTGCAATGGTAAAAGGGAGAACATCCTTGGAATTCCCCAGAAATGCCTAGTGAGAACATGTCCATATTTTCTCAGACACTGAAGACTAAAGTGGCGGTCTTTAGTGGCATAAGGCTGTCTGTGTGCTTTCAGTGAGTAGCAGGATACTGGCTGACACAGTTATTGATGGTTAAGATTCTGTAGTGTTATTTTCTGTTTATCATCCTGCCTGCATAGCTCTGCTTTGTATACAGATAAGAGAGAGAAAAACTTAAAACAGTGAAGCTTATGTTACACGAGTCAAGTTCTGAAGCTGGTTTAATCCAAGTAGAGAAACATTATTTTGGTCATTCATAGCCCTAGTAAAGTAGTACTTAGGGACTTATAATTTATTCCAAGCACCTAAACAAGCTGTGTGGATGAATGATTAAAAGAGTAAACTCCAAGTTAAACAGCACACAGGTTGAACCACAAATCATTTGTCGCTGACCTTGAAGCCTTGGCCTACAGTGCCCCTTAACAGTTTGGAAAGGAGCCAGAACCGAGTGCAAAGGCTCAGCCCTGAGCTTCCCTTTGGGTCTCACAGACTCAGACCTGTGCCCAAAGACAAGCAGCACCTACCTAGAACATCCCGCTGGCACCGCTCTGCAGCGCAGACCCCATCTTGCTACAGTGAGAATCATTTTGTCTCAAACACAGTAAACTGTTGCCTTAACAGCTTTTAGAACTTAAAGAGAAATTGTATTTACAGATATTACCATCTTCAGGGAATCTGAAAATTTCTGCATAGAATTCAGACTTTTGGTAAAGTCAAAGAAAGATAAGAGTTCAAACAGCCTCCAAGGCTGCACTGTAAGCTAATTTGTTTTCCCTAGAGAGGGAAGAACAATCTTCTCCTGACTCTACATGAGCAGTAAGTAAAAATTACCTCATACAAAGGCATGCAGATGCTATCAATCCATTCCAGCTGCAGCCTGGGTAGTTCATCTTTCCTGTTCCGATCAAAAATGGCCTGAATTGAGAAGGGAACAAAACTGTCATGCTTTATTACACCGGAGTATTTTACAGACACATCATTCAGCACTTTGGAGCTATGATCAAATTCTCACAAACAGAACACTTTGTAAACCATAATCAATCTTTGCAGCAGCCTTCTTACTGCTTTGTCTGGCTTGAAAAATAAACTGTTTATTTTCAATCCTGTTTTGAAATTGGTAGGCTGAATGTATTTAAATTTTATAATTCTGTAATGTAAAACAAATGCTCTGCAGTTGACTTTCAGCTGGTGAAAAACCTCCTGCTGCAGAAATGTAAAGTAGATACCTTTGAGTAGAAATTTCCTTTTTCTTGCACAGGGTTTTCCAGATCAGCAAAATGAACAGTGAAGGATCTGGGCTAGCTCCCTCCCTCACAATTACAGACCCTTTTTGCAGAACCAGCCAGGTCTGTGAAACCAAAGGGTGGGGAATCAACAGACCAATCTTGGGAGCAGTTACCAGTTTGTTCCTCTGGAAACAGCTTAATTCATTGCCTGCTGGGCACCCCTAAGGAGAGGATTACAGAGGCCAAAGTTGATGTTTAAGAGGCTCAGTAACTGGCTGCACTGCCCTATGAAAGGAGATGGAAAAAAAAAAGTTAAGAAGAGTTTGAAAGTGAGTTTCCTCTGTGACCTTAGATTACTTGGGTCCATCAGCCTGATGTTTCCTTCTACTGGATCTTAGTCCTCCTCTACTGGCTCACCCACACCACTCACCTAATGTCTCTTTTTACTGTGAATATGCTAAGTTTTAAACCTTCCTGTCTTTTTCCATGGAAAGTTTGTTCTTATTCTGGGCCCATCTCTTCTAGGTTTGATAACTTACTTTTGTAGAACCTCTCTATCTTCCAGAAACTCAATTATATTATGTTGAATGTCTGGTTGAATTCATATAGTTGTAGCCTGCTGTATAGGTATCCCAGTGTACTAAATAAGATGTGGAGATAAGATTCAAGGACTAAATGATCTTAAAAAGAGAATCTGGGGTGGGATTTTGGAAAATTCTATGTTTCCTCTTCAAATCATTTTGAAAATCCCTGTACTTTTCAGATTTTTTAAGCACAATGCAAGAAAAAAATCCTCAAGTTATCAGACAAAATATCACATTATTTTACTGACAACTCTCTTCTCTATCTTATCTAACCAGCAGCAATACCTATTTAGGTGGCTTGTCATAGGGATATGTCACAAAATACATCAGCAACTGATCTTGTTTAAAAATTCCTCCTTATCAGTATGGTAAAATTCCACACATGATTTTGATCCTTAGACATCAGATGTTAGAACTGATGAACTCCATTATTAATTACTGGTCTAATCTCCAACATAAAACACTTGACACATCACTTAACTGTATTCTTGGGAACTGAAGGGCCAAACAGAGAGGAAAATCTTCCTTCACGTTGTATTGCTTCAAAGCATGCCAAATGTGGGCCCCGAATGATTGTATTCCTTGGTGTAAACTGAAGAGCCCAAAGGAAGAGTGAGAGGGCTCCTATGATGGAGGAAATGCTGCAGATACAATACAATAGCAATACATTCTTCTTTCCCACCTGTCTAGGCTGTTGGATGCAGATTTTTCAAAAGATATGAGGAATCCAGAAGGAAGCTCTGACTTTGGTCTTTCTCTGCACTTCTACCAAGTCCAGAGTATGACTAAAATGTAAGACGTAACAGCACACTTCAGAATAATTCTTAAGGTTGCTAGACCTGGGCCATTTGAACTGGAAATCATTGCTACTTGAAGACAGTAACATTAATGTGTGTGTTGAAAAAAAAATTACTTGTATGCTTTTATTAGCATGAGAAACACACTTTGTAGCTTTTGTAGACATGGTAGGAAAGGCACATGTTATAGGGAATGAAACTTGCAGTTACTCAGGACTAGATTTGGTCCCAGAATTGTTAGTGCCATAACTGATATTGATTACTGTACTACTGGATTTTAGCTACTCTTTTACTGGGAAGATGTACGCACAGAACAACTGTAGAGAAATCCATTAATTTCCCCAGCTGTGATAGTGTACAAGTGGAAAGCCATTTATTGTAGCTGAGCCTTGTTTACTTCAAACTGATTAACTTTTTGACTTCATTATATCTCCACAGGGAGTATGCTCATGTGCAAATATTACCAAAGCGAGAACAAGTCTGAACCAATGGAACTATCTCCTTTTATTTTTAAAAGCATAAACATATTTGTGAATGGCTTGTAAGTTAAATTCTTTAGAGAACTTTCTTGTTTCCCCTCTCCTGTTTCATCCAGATCAACATTTTGCAGGTATTTAACCTGGATAAGATTTTCTCTTCAAATCATTCACTGAAAACCTTTATGAAACTTTTCTTTCTCTTAGTTTTTTTTGACACTTTATACTCATCTGCCTATCTTCCACTTAACACACTGGTCTGTCATCCAGAGTGTTATATTTAGTTGCATACTTACAGAAATGCCTTTTCAGCATTTGATACATCAAATATCACAAATAACAGATGGCTGCAGCATAAAGTAAACTTGAAAATTTTGATTTCCTTAACTATCTGGTGATGTCTGGTTTGAATACTGTGCATTAGAAATAATACTTGTTGCTTTAGAAAATTAACAGGGAATAGGTACAGAAGATGGAGAGAAGGACTCAATGCAAATATAATTGAGTTGACTGGAGAGCTCTATACATGGCTCTCAATGCACCTCGTTGGACAGAGCTTTTATTTATTTCAAGATATTTCTCTCCATACAAAATACAGTTTGTTTTCCTGAATGAATGCAATGATATTTTCTTACCCTATCCAAGTGGGTAGCTATTTCAGAAGTGATAAAAACTTACCGAAGGGGTGAGTTTGAGTTCAGATCTTTCTCTGTCTCCTTGTTCAAAGAACTCGCTGGTTACCAGTTCAGCTGCCTAAAATATAAATCATGATAAAGATTAGAGTTCTTGTTACATAATTTTTAGGGTCATGAGGCTATGACTTTAGCCTGTGCTTAACTGTAAATGAGTTAATAGTCCCACCTACAATAGTGATGTTCGTAAACCTTTCAGAACTGAGCACACAGTGGCTACAGATAGCCATAATCACCTACAGGCACATTTTTATCACCTGTTAATAAGGAACTAGGGGAATTACAATGCAACATGGAGGTAATGCTCATTGCAGTTCCATGTAACTTATTCAAGTATTGAGAAAGGAATGGAGAATTATGGTTTCTTGTTGGCATATATAATTATCTCCGCACAAATGCTTTGTAAGGTGTGCAAGAGCTCTCTGGGTATTTACAGGCTGTTACCTTACTGAACAACTTCTCTTGTCAAAGAAAATTAATTAACAAGTAACCTCTGTTGCCTGAATATAACATGAGATCATAAAAGGGTTTTTTCCACCAGGCTTTATTTTTTTTCTGTGACTGTCATCACTATAGGACCTGAACATCTAAATGTGAACTCAGATTATGATTATCATATTGGATTAAATGCAAGAATTGGTGGGATGGAAGGTGGAATGTGTCTTTCTGATTTTTGTGAATGAAGATGTTATTCTATTCAGAAGAGGTTTGTGCTTCTTGGAAGAATGAGAGATTTAAAAACAGATTAGTTGTGGAAACAACAAGAGTTTCAAGAAGTCACACACTGAGCAATCCTGATATAGTAGCCTAAACAAATTCTACTCTTTTTCATATGTGGGGGTTTAGAAGGTAGGTGCACATGTGACATGTGAGATGCAACAAAAGGAAACTTATCTACTGAAGGTGGCATCCAGTAAATTTCTTGTCATGCCTCCTTATTGTTTTCAAGTGCACTGATGGAAATTGATTTCATAATACCATGGCACAACAGAGTTCTCTCATAAAATCTCAAAAATTCTTGATCATGCAATTGCCTGGTAGGTAACATTCACAAATCCTAAGCTTGCTATAATTGAAATAGCGAATCTCAAAAAAAATTAGTAGTAGGTGAAGTGATGTTATAAAATACTCTTAAATATTCAGCCAGGCTACCACACAGTTTGGAACTTTATAACGTATGAAATCCCAGCACACTAAAAAATTCTGGATCAATACTCCAGATAGATGAATAATATAACAACTTAGCAGCAATTAAGGGTTTGCCAAGTGTATTGTATAAAATTAATCAAGATGTATTCTCACCCCTGTGTCTCACTGCTGTTCTCATCCTGTTCTCCTTGTGTCCCTTTCCCTCTTTTTTTGTCTGTTTCTATCTTGTCCTCTTAAAGTTTGCCTTTGCACATTTATCTATATTCCCTTTGATTCATATATTTTGATCTCTTTCTCCCTCACTTCTCACGTTCTTTTCCTTTATGCACAGTTGAGGTCCAAATATCTCCCTTGCTTTTCCTCTGTGGACTTTTTGGCCTCTCTGCTCAACCAGATGATGCTTCAATCAATCCCAGACTGGACTTTTCAACATGAAGTAAACTTGTACACGAGGCTGCAGAGGAATTTTCAGCAGACCTCAAAAATGATAAGAGTAAAAAAGAGTTTGCCAGAGGCTTCAGGACTGATTCAGCACCAAAGCACAAAGATTCACAACATGGAAGCAGATCCTCACTGACATTTTGGCTGTCAAAGAAAAAGGAGAAGCTACTTGGGTAAAAGAGGAAAAATGTGGAGGAATTCCACAATACCACAGCTGTGGTTAGGTGGTACTGAAAAGACTTGTGCCCCTTTTTCCCACTGCAGGATAACAGCATCCTCCCTAATTTCTGTAAGAGGTAATCATATTCTGGCTGAACAGAATAACAGCCTTAGAAGGACTCTTGTCATAGTCTGTTTATAAAAGCAAAATATATTCATTTGACAAAATTGCAAGCTGAGCTGAAGCCCTTACCACATGAATGCTTTTTGTCTGAGTTAATGTGCATGTACTACTGCAAAAGCATACAAGCCCTTTTCAGCTTCTACTACCTTCCTTGTCTTTCTCCAAAAAATCTGGCTACTCCCATCTCACTAGTTCTCTTGTCTAGCTTCTCTTCTTCACCCCATTTTTTTTAACAATCACTTTGTCATTAAGCTAGTCAAATTCACACCAGCTTCTTACCTACGCTGAACTGCACTCGTGTATTTTCTATTTGCCTGTTGATGCTGTATATTCCTCCAAAACCCCAATTCCCAACATAGCCTGCTTCTGCCTACTTGTTCTGGATCTGAAGACAGGACAGAGTATTATTAGCATGGGAAAGAGGAAATATTAATGATGGATGTTGAGTAAGGAAAGATGCCTGAAAGCGGGGAAATCATGTGGTAACGGACAAGACTCTTGGGACGAGCCTTGGTCCAGCAAACCAGCAGCTTGCTTTCTCACATTTTAGTTGTTGCTGTAGCAAGTGCTGGACCTGAGTATTATGTATACTCAGGGCCTAATCAGCAGCAAAAGCCTGAGGTTTTTTTTTACTTCTAAGTACAGGATGCTAAATAAGGCTCTATACTGCACTTGCAGTGTTCCCATCACTGTTGAGCTAATTAGCACATTTCTCTTATAAAAACTGAAGATTTGATGTTAATCAAGGTCTGCAGATCATCTGCTGGTGTTTTTGCTTTAGGGAAGATTCTGCCACTGCCATGTACACTACGAAGAAAAGCTTTGGGACAAACCAAGCAAGCAAAACTACATATGGCACTTTTTTTGTTTAATCTATCCATTTTTAAATACAGATTTAAAAGGTTTGTAAGAGGGGCAGAGGTTATAAAACCAGATCTCTTCAGGTGCCTGCATACTGCTCACCAGCATGTGCAAATGAACAGATTATGCAATAAACTATTCCTTGCAGAAACCCCCTGCTATTTTTTTTTTTACAGCGTTAATACTGCTGTAAATTGATTCCAGTTTTGGTCCCTTGTAAGACAGGGCCCTGGGAATATTGTCCCACCAGTCCCGCCTCTTCCCAGCCCTGCTATTAATCATGACTTGCCTGTCTTGAAATCTCCCACGGTTTGGTCACAGCTCCAAGGTCACAGGCTGTCATTAGCATTGATCTGAAAAACAGAAATGAACAATACAAGCTGAATCAACCTTTGTTGGGTTTCTGAACAACTCCATTCTGGATGCATAAATAAATAATACATATATAAAATGTCAGCCCCGGCACCTCCTTTTCCTCCAGAATAGAATGACGTTTGAAATCTCAGCCATCAGCGTTGCTTTTACATCACAATTGTGCCTAGGAAGCCTAATGTATTGCAGGTCATCAGAAGACAAATTTTTGGTACTGTGCACTGCACACTGGAAAAGAAATGGTATTGCAAGAGAGTAACTGCTAATTTTGCAATACTCCTAACACTATTTATTATTTATTTATTATTTAGATAATATACCAGAAAGCATGTGCTTCACATGATGTAAGTAAGGGTATTATTATATAATAATACCTGAAAACTGGATTAATTTATTTGCCTATTTGTAAGTGACTGCTGTAGCAAGAGAACCTATAATCATAAGAGGCATCCCAGACACTGTTTAAGCAATTTCTACTGCTCATCTGTAATAAAAATTTAAGATTTACTATATGAGCTATACTGTTCCACTGTAGTTTAATACCTGACTACAACCATGTTTTATATGCATTAGAAGAAAGAAACCATTCAGCTGTAGAAAGCGTTTATGTACAGTACATGATGCAGATAAAAGTCTGAGAAAGTTTAAATGAAGAACAAGGGCACTGAAAATGAAGCATCAAATATATTGCCCAAATCTAAAATTAGGGATGGGTGAAATGATATGGAAAATAGAAAATGGCCAATATTTCAGTCAAAAGACCAAAAGGAAACACAATTTTAATGAAATTTCAGATAAATTGAGACATAATCAGATATGCATATGCAAACGCATACATTGTAGCGTCTCAAAAGTGGGGTGTACCCAAACCACCCACAATGCCTGAGGCTTCCTATAGTGTGCATGCCCACATCATTCTGGAGGGCTAGAAGAGCACAGGGTATCTGCAAATTGTCAGGTACAGACTAGAAGAGAAACTCGGCCAGTGAAAGCAAACAGTTGAGATGATGAAGAAGGAAAGAGAAATGGGCAAGAAGGGTCCTCGAGTCCTCAGGCAGAATATTGGTGCTTTCTGGAGAAAGAGTGGAAGGGCTGAGAGGTAACTAGTGAGGCTGGGAGAAAGGGAAGAAAACATGACAGAGAATGTGAAGGCAGAAATAGGAATGGAAAAGGTGAGGTCATATTGATTCCTTTTGGGCTCGTTTCTGGTTTCATAATGTTTAGAAATCACCTGCTTATTTTAAAACAAGCTACCTTTTCTTGTTACTGCAATCTTCTCTCCCTGACATATGAAATAATTTAAACAAATACGGCTACATCTTGAAATAACCAGAAAGCAAGAAATAATGGTGCTCACCGAAATATTTCTCGATGGTCTTTTATATTCCAGTCATAAACACCTTTACTGACAAGTTCAAAAAACTCGGTTCTTCTCCTGCAACAAAACAGATCATCAGGGAAGGGAGCAGACACCTTCAGGGCAGCGCAGCCACAGAAACACTGTTCTCTTGACAATGCGAAACCCTTACACCCCATGCGTTATTGTTAAAGATGTTACACTGACAGTCCATTTAAGCAAAACATACTAATTTCCAACCATGTTCTATAAATGTCTGTCATCAATGTCAGAGCTGCCTGGTAAAAGAGAGATTGTATTTATGGTCTCCACAGATAAGGAAATAAAAGATACCAAAATGTTCAGTCTTCCATGGAAGCATGAAATATTTGACTACAGCAGTGGACAGACAGACAGTAGCAATATTCCTGAAATATGCACATTTGTCTTTACTTGTCCTTGCAAAATGCTTTTTTTTTTAACCTCTGGATACTGAAGGGTTTTTCAGAGATGTGTAAGTACTGTTATTTCTGACATATGGAGGGAAACACTGAGACACAGGAGTTGCAGATGTCACTGAGTTAGTAGCTATTATCAACTAAAAACTAGGTCAACCCTGCTTGGTCCCATGCTTTGTCTTCTGCAAGATCTTACCTACTTCTTCAAAGACTGATAAAATCTGAGTGAGAACATGTTAACACGTGTTTGGAGCCTTTAAGTATCAAAATTTGGACTTATCATGGTCTATAATTTCTTATGGCAACACACACTGAGAATCTAAGAGGCTCTTACTGCACACAGTGTGACTACACACATATAGTGTGAAACAGATCCTGCCCTGGCAATAGGGGAATAAATAGGGAAAAAATATGAAGTGACTTGCCCATGGTGACACAACAGACTAACATCAAAGCCGGAAACAGTATACTTATTTTCTGAGTGCCAGTCCAGAGCCCCATCTCACAAGGGTCTGTGCTATCTCTTTGTCAAGTGGAAATGTAGTTAGATTTCTAACAGCAGAGATTTGAGAGTCTTGTATTTCCTATATCTACTCCAGCTGGACTGAAGTTTTGAACAGTAATTACACTTCAATTGCAAATTACTTCTGTGCAAACATACCCTGGTTTCCAGTCATTTCATATTCAAATGTGTGACATCTAAATTTGAAAGTGCAGTCTGATGGCAGTGAGTTCAGGTTTTACACATAAGGAGACGTGTACCTTTGGGAACATTGCTCACTACCACTGGACAAAACTTAAAATGGGCCATGTTGCATTATTCTGGTCCTTGAGTGTTGTGCATTATATGACTAGTCACTCCTACTGTAGAGTCCTTCTATAATGGATTTCATGATGACAACTAGAATTGAGAGACATAGGAACTATGTGATGATATCTAATCCCTTTATGTTTCATGAAACATGATATAAAATGGTTTCACATTACAAATTTTGCTAGCACAGTGCAAAGTCACACATGCAGAAAACAAAATTCATTTCTCTCATACAAATTCATGGGATGGTGGCCCCAGTGGGAATAATTATTGCAATAATGAAAATTTTAATGGCCAAGAGTAGTTGGCATATAAACTTTAAATCAGCCTAATCCTGAGCAGATCATTATCACCAACTACATGTTCTATTAGGACAGACAGCAGTGGATTTTTGCATCCTGTATTTTAGTGCCCAGTATAACAATGTAAAATTGGATATTTCTTTCATTCTGAAGTCATGGTTCTTTTGGGCAGTTCATATGTTATTGGACACAAAACGGGCAACAATTTTTAAGCTGAATGCTCAGGAAAGTGACATTTCAGACACCTCAAACATTCAAATTTAAATTACAGAGATCCATAAACAATAACAGAAAATGTAGATGAGTCTCAAGGCCTTATGTTAAGATAAACACTTCTTTTAAATAAGAATTTGCTTTGAAATCCACAGAAATGGATGGAGAAGTAGCAGTCTAACTCTACAAGGAATTTCCAGCATAGAAAAGGGTCAATCTGAGGAAAGCAGCCATGTATAAGGAAACAATTTAGTATTTCCTATGGGGTGCTTATGTATTATCTTTATCTATGTATTATGTATTATCTACAAGCATTATTTAAAATTACCTACTAAAATCAAGCATATTTTCCACATCTGATCTTTCACTGAAAGTCATCTTTTTATTTGTCTGTAGAAAAGCAGTACCCTGAGAAGGTCACAAAGGTCTTGCTGTGCCTGGAGTTTGACTGCTGTCCTGGTGCTAGCCAGACCCTGTGATCATTAGTTTTAGGCATTCTAAGAATACTGATATGAAAATCTCCTTCTCTACAAAAACAGATACTAAACTGAAAGAACAAGTTTGGGTAGCAAGGTATTCGCATGGAAACATCTATTCACATAGGGTGTCTCTTACAGGTGTAAATCATCATTTCTGGGAAATGATTTGCATTCACATTTGGAAGTATAGTAGCATAACGATGGCCTGATTAATGATTCATAACAACAAGAGAAGAAAAGGTAACTTATTTGCAGACTGCTAAGTAAAGAGGCTTCATTTGCCAGAAGTCTTCTGATTTATGTAGCACATACATAAAAATAAATTATGCAAGCCAGGGAAGAATAATCCTGAAATTCAGCTGATGTCTCTTTTTGGAGATTATTTCTCTGCATTAAAAACTAAAAAGACCACTCGATCATGTAGTTTTTCAACCAAAGGAAGGCAGGAGAGAAAGCTCTATCCCATTTCAGTCAGCACTGGGTTTCCTCCTGAGATACTGCCCCAGGCCCTCTCTAAGAGAGAGCTTCCTGCTCTTCCAAGAGCTGCAAAAGATCCCTCCCACGGAGAGGGATCCCTCACAGCCAGTTGTGCAAACCAATTCTGCAGCCCTTGTTATTTGTGTTTAGACAAGAGAATCCATACTGAAACTGCACTGTGGTCCTTGTATCTCATGTACAGCTGTCAACAATTTCCATTGTCATATTACTCCTCAAAATCACAAGCAATCTTAACAGAGTTTCAGAAAGAGTATGTTGAAAGAATGTTATTTTTCCTGCTTCAGATTTTTATGCTAAATTATAAACAAGACTTCATAGACTACTCTTAGAAATCATTTATAATAACACTACTGATTATAACACTTTCTTAATAAAGCTTCTGTGAGAATGGACTTACAGGAAATAAAGAACATCAGTGTCTCAGTTACTGCATGTATTGTTAGGAAAGAGCCCTTGACACTAATCAAATACTGAGAAAAATCAACACAGCACACATTGCACCGTCCCCCTTAGTACTCAGTTAAAGATGCACTGTTAATATAGATAGATGAACAGATTACAAGGTAAAGACTTTGCCTAAAGTTTTCTGGAAACTTTCTGGAAACCATCAGCAGACAGGATGGAGAAAATCTGTATTTCCTCCCCTAAAAGTTAAGAAACTATTACTAAATGCTACAGTGTTAATGTAGCATTGTACAAGATAGGATGCTAATGGAAATCAAGCTATTTCTTAAAGCACAAAAATTCCTAAGGATGAAATATTGTCAAGCCTGGGAAGGTAGTACACAAAACTGCACACCTGTAGCACTTCTCTCTGTAAGTAAGTCAGGCACACACATGTGCTAGCGAGTGTGATTCCAAAAGTGTAACGTCACCACAACACTTCAGCTCCTCCAACCACAGGCACACTTGCATGCATTCTCTCTGTGAATATTTTGTTGAAAATACTTGATATTGAAATATATTATTTGATATTGAAATACATTATTTGTTATTGAAATATCTATAACAATTATTTGATGTTGAAATATACTGAAAATATAAAATGTTTATTGAATATTTTTAATTAGCAGTATTTGGAAAAAAAAAATAGCACCAACTTGAAGACTACTTGGAGATCTGATATGCAAACAAGGAAAATGAAGAAAACTTTATGAGAAATAGCCTATCATACTTTTACAGATTAACTTTGCAAGACACCCTCATCAGATGCAGATTGGCATAGTTTGTCTTCAGAGAAGCAGCATGTACTTTCATTACCTCAGTATCTGGCTCTGTAATTAAATATAGTAATTTTTTTTAGCATAGGTGTGTATACCACTGTAGATTTGAAAGTCAGAAATGGTGGAAAAATTACAAAACACCCTTGATTTTCTAAACACCCAAAGAAATTACCACAGAAAGGACAGAGGAATTACAGGGCTGAGCTGTAGCTGATTCCTGGGTTTGCTTTGAAGTATCAGCCTATGACTTCACTTGCCTTTTGTTGATACAAACATGCTGTGCATTAAAGCAAAACTTATTTAGACACTTGAGATACTTCTATTAGCCTAAGATATACTAAGTATTAGACTAAATCTCTTCAACCACAGCTGAACACTAATTTCTCATATTATATATCCTTATTGGTATTTAATAGGTCATTAGAGAATGTTCTTCGAATTTTCATTTGTCAAATACAAAAAATGCCAATACTTACTCAAAATACAGAGTGAGGTCTGTTGCCAATATCGATTGCTTTAGAAGCTGCATAAGGTCACTGTAGTCCTTAGAGGACAAGTTAGCAAAGATGTTGTGACCCTATAATGAAAGAGATAAAGGAGGTAAAGGGCTAGCAATCAATATAGGTTTTTAAAAGGTTTTCTACCTCTTTAGTCTACTATTTCCCTGTAGCAGAGGCTTTTTCTGATTCATGGCAAAACTATGACAAAATAATAATGTTAATACTACTGAGATTACATTGGGGTGGAAGAGTTGACCATTGTAATCAAGCACCTGGGATGTTTTTCTAAACTCTGCTGAAATTATAGCCTCTTGAGAAAAGATTTACTCTCTGATCTGACTCTGCACAGATTCAGTTTATGGAGAAAAACTATGGATACATCTCAATCTTTCCTCTTATTAAATGTTTCTGGGAGCTGTGCATTGCAGCTTTTGAGTTGTGCTCCTAATAGATTTATCTGTGCTGCTGCTTGCAGGCACACAAACTGCTTGTAGAGCAGTCAAAGACACTAAATCAGTTTTTCATTCAAAACAGTATCTTTGCTCACTCTGACTATCATGAGGTTGTCTTACAGGGTATACAAGCCTTTGCTACACAGCCTGAAGAACAGCAGTCTTATGCAGTTTGAAGGCCCTTTGTAGGCCCAGTACATGACTTTTTAAAGAATCATGAATTAAGGTCTTCGAAGATGCTCCATAACCAGAATGAAAGGAAACAAATTATTTAATAGTGATACTTAGGAGCAGGAAGGTGCTTTTGTAACTGAACTTCTGAAAAGTAAGAGGCACAGAGATCCTATAATTTCTCCATTAAATCCTGCAGAAAACAAATTATAAACAGCAAAATTAATGGAGAGTTCTAGCTGTAACATCAGTCACATGTGACTAAATTCACATAAATAAAATGCTACACTTACTCCAAACTGATGGGTGTTGTGTTTCATTAACAAGTATTGGATAAAAATCCCACTGGGATTAATTTTGTGGTCTAGAAATAAGAACCTGGAGAAGAAGATGCTTGATGATCAAAGAGGAGGACTTGCATTTCAGGGAAGTAGTATTTTATGTCCAGGAAAGAAGCTGGAGTATATTTCAGGGGAAAAAAAAAAGATACATTTCTTGATTTTAAAGCTGGTAAAGGTTAAAAAAGCATCTATTCCGATCTGAGCTATAAACTTTCATCTAATTATGCCTGTCTTGAGCCTGTCTCCAGAAAGACATCCTGCTATAGTGGATATTTCAAGAACCAGAGAATTCACCACTTCCCAGGAAAGCTTGTTCCAGTGGTTGAAGTCTCATTGATTTGGGGAAAAAATTTTTAAAAAAGTTCTTTTTTCCCTATTTTGAATAGGTTTGCTTAACTTTCAATTTTACCTTTTTGTTATGCCTTTCTCTGCTAGTATAAAGGGCCATTTAATTCCCATTATTGCCTTCTAAATAAGATAGCCTAAGCTATGTGGATTGAGCTGATTGATTGATTATTTAAAATGTTGATTATTTGAGATGTTGGGGCTTTCCTTTTCCATAGCTACATTTTTAACGTAATGTCAAGAAACTGAATACTATAGCCATAGTCAGTATCCCATGACTGATCTCTGCAACACTGAATGCAGAGGTAAAGTCATCACCTTGTTCCCATTTGCCTGTGATCATAGGATCATAGGACACTCCTAAATGCTCTTCGAAAGTTATTGCAGAGCAGCATATAGTATCCAATTGTGTAAATATGAACAATACTTTTGTTTTCTATATACTGAACACATTTTGTAATAAGCTTTCTGTATAATTAACAAAATGTGACCATTGTTTTGTAAGGAATGTGGGTCCATCCTTCTACTTCCCCTCCTTACTACATCTCTTAGCTAGTGCATGCTACATACCATTACTCAAAAGATATTCTAGGCAAGAACTGTATCTTTATACATATCTGCAAAGTAGCTAGTGTAATTTGGACAGTACAATATCACTGAGAGTAACTGTAAGAAAAGTCATTTAACAAAATAATTCAAAAACATTATGAAAATACTGATTACAAAAGAACTGTCAAAATATTAAACTGGTCCAGTAAAGGATGACTGTGATGTACTGAACGCAGCACCTGTGGGAAAGGTAAGAGCTCGTCTACCTATCATTCCACTGAGCAGGATATATGTAAGAAGACTGAGTAAAAGCTGACCACATGATTAGGGTGTGTTCTCCTTGCCCCTAGCTGATTGAGACAGATATAACCTCTGGGCTATATGAACAGCATTCGTAGTTGTTTAATTTTGTGCTAGTTGTGACCTTTGTGGTAACCAATAAATAATTCCTCAAGGAGAGGGCATTAAAAAGGTACTGTGTGTGGTATTTCCTTTCCCTGGCTGAAACTGCCCAACAGCTTACAGTGAGATTAATAGTAATGCTTTTGTACCTCACTCTGGAGAATCATGACAGCATGATTGAAATGGTGGTGCTCCAAGGTAGCAGAGGTGCCGTAGAGCTGAGCTAAGGCTGATCCACTCCTGAAACAGAACACGGGAGTCAACAAACACTGCTCGTCTGCTTACCAAGCAGATTTCAGAGACAATTTAGTCATGAAAGCATACAGTCGCACTCTCCATCTCAGTAACCATACTACAGAGAGCTGAAAATTTCAAAATATTCATTTAAAGCTAGATACTAGGCATTTATGTTCCAGACCTTGCTAAATATCATCAGCAAACTAAAGATTATTCTGGGACCACATGAAATTTTGGGATGGAACTTTCAAAAATGCCTCAGTGGTTCTGCAGCAGAGGTGCACCAATTTGCAGTGAAGACAAACTGTAACGTTCTTGGGGCAGGGGCCATTTTCAATTTTCAGTTCCTAGTAGATATAATAACAGCAACTTAAAATGAACATTTACAAACTCTTTTTGGAAAAAAAAAAAAAAAAAAAGGCTGCAAATGCAGCTGAGCTCCTGTCTTTACAGTCCATAAAAACAGGCAGTTAAAAAATACTAAGTTAAACAAAAAATCAGAAGTGAAAGCTAAGAATATAAAAGGAAAGTTTGACATCTCCTTAGAAGGTATTTGCTAATCACATTTATTGTCTCAAACAAAATTAGCTTCAAAATGCATAGAACAGGATTTTCCAAGTTTAAAGGACAAAAAAAAAAGGAATGTAATTATAAAATTGAGAATTGTTGGGAAGTACAGGGAATAGGATTGGATTGTCAGGGCAATTAGTGTTCACCACTACTTTACTTCTGGGACCCAACCTAAAGCAATGAGATGGGTTTTCTTTCCAAAGAAATGAGTATTAAGAGATTATGGTAGAGACAAACGGAAAGAGTCTCCTAGGAGCATATACTACAAAATCACAACATACTGATATTTAATTATCAGGGGCAGCTATATTAGAGAGAGTTGATCTGGAAACATCATCCCTAGAAGACGTAGTATTGAGGAATGTAAGAGAGCCATTTCAGACAACTGTGATATTGCTTCCGTCATATACCGCTGGGACTTTTTCATCATACAAAACAGCAGTGTTGAACATTGAAGATAAAATAGGAAAACATGATGCTTAACTTTATAAGTCAGGTTAGAGGAATAAATCACAGCTGCTGTTGTAAAAGCTACAGCTTCTGTTTTCAGGGTTATTTTATACCTGTGTGATAATGTTTGTCTTTTGTGTATGTCTTTAGCAATTTCTTTATAGAGTTGTACTGAGTGCTTTATACACAGTTGTCAAACAACAAGGATAACTGACAGCAGTCTAATGCTGAAACCTCTACCTTTAATTCACCCATCCCTCTGCCCAAGAGATATTGCTGTGTAACATTACAGTAAAGAAGCGGTTAACTAAATAAGGGTCTAAAGCTGTGGAGATGCAAATCTTATGTCTCATTTTTGTAAATCAGGAACATAAACATCAATCAGTTGAGCTTCCTGTTTGCCTCATCTTTTCTGATTCTCTTCAAGACTCAATTGCAAAAAGGTATCTAGCAGTGTTTGGTAACCTTTGCACCAGGAGCTCTGTCTTTTGAACATTGCAATTGATTTTCCTGGCTATGATGATTGAAGATCCAGACAGTGTTGTCGTTTCACTGAGACTGTATAGCAACACCAATAGCTGAGGACATGGCAGCTTAGAGAACATCGGAAACATCAGTTTGAGTGATGTTCAGTGAGGCAGCTCGCCTCCAGAAATGCAGCAGTCTGTGCATACACAAGTTGCAGCAAACAGGGTCCTCTTTTCCATATAAATCACAGGACAGAGCAGGCTAATACAACATAACCCTGTCTTTCAAATATCTTTGGACAACCCTTTGATCACTTCCCCCCCAGACTACAGGATTAGCAGCAGTGCAGAACAGACAAAGCTGCAAACACACCCTGGGATCTGCAGGACAACAGAGCTGCAAGGTCTCCCCAAATCTCCTAAGATGACCTGGGGAGTCAACAAAACAACATGGGCTATGGAGAAGAAATCTGTGTGACTGACAGCTCCATTTCAGAGCTGAGCCAGGATGTTGTCAAGGGATATTTGTTGCTGCCTTTCAAACACAGAATTTGGGCACAATTTGACCTTGGTCAAGGGAGTTCCCTTACCTCCCAGTTAAGGAGTACCACCAAACCTTCTACTAACCTGCTTCTACCTCACTATATGTGTCTGAGTGCAACACCCTGGAGAGTAAAAGAATGTGCATCAGGGCTGCTAGATCAGGTCCTAAGCATCTTGACTAGAATAAAATTCATTTTTAGAATTGAAAAAGATCCAGAGGGCAAGATTTCGTTTAGGTGATATAAGAATCTGACTGCAAAACCCAGCATCACGTTCTGGTGGGTACTGACCATTTCACTGGGTGGCCAACCCACACCTGCACACCCAGGCAGGTCTCCAAACAGGCTCTGTATACTCCAGCGTATGGGACAGGCCAGGGAGGAGCCATTTATGCAAACCAGTGGCCCTTTGTGCATGATTTCAGTTTTACCTATTTTATTTTATTTTATTTTTAATAGCTTAACAAGATTTTGTTTAAGTTCTTACATTCCAGCCAGCAAGAGCAACCCAGGTAGTTTCAGTTACCTGTGTCTAATGCCAGAATTCATACCTGAGCCTGAAAGGAACATCAGGCTGGTATTTCTACATGTGGTCTCAGTGCATTGGGGTAACCCCATCCACAGCCTGACACAAAGGACAAGTTCAGCAATTACTCCAAAAAACAGAGAATTATAAAGATGGATAGTCCCTCACTACATACAAAAATAAGAATACTTGGCCTTGGTGGCCTGGAATTAACATGTCATTCTTTATCCTGGTCACCTTTTGCTCTTCTGTGGAAGAAAAACAAATTAAAATAATAAGAATTAGAAAACTTACTTGGCTTGGAAGGCATTGTTGGTTCCCCTGTGGTCAAGGTCATGACATAAGCATCCCACAATCAAGGCAAGGATTTCAATTTCAGTCAGAATCTCCTGAAATCCTGCTGTCTGAGAACAGAAAAAATAGCAGCTGTAACTATCAGAAGCAGAAGGGATAAGTAATGTAAGTCCATTGAGCAACAGTCAACTTTGTTTTGATACCACGAACCTTTCAGTAAGGAGAAGATAAATGCTTTATTGTCATATTATATTCCCTGCAGTATGTTAGATGGTTAGCAGAATAGATAATGTCCTTGGAGTGATCTATTATTATCTCTCTGTTGCATTTCCAACATGCCATTTCCCCACTACCCAGAAGGCACTGGAGGGGAAAAGAGCTGAAAATAAAAACCAATAACTACACACTAAGACAGGAACTGGAATTTCATGAGAGCGTAATACAAAACAAAATTCATTTGATTTTGAAATTATCAAGAGAAGTCCTTTGACACAGATTTCTTTGATCCTGAGGTGACCATCTTAGTTAATTCCTACTGTAGGAAATATTTGAGATGTTAAATCAAAAAACGTATAAAAGAGACCAGCTAAAATATATTTTATGTAACCATTACAATCTATTAAGAGATTGTTCTCCGGGACACGGGAATTAGAAACAACATGACATGATTTGAGGAGATTTTGTCTCAAATGGCATAATTCTGCTGCAGATATCAGCTTGAATTTGAGGCAACATTCTAAAATTTAATGTACTGAAATGCCCCATGAGCAGCTCCAACCAGATATGCCTGTGTGAATGCAGAAGCTGATCCTAGAAACACTTTTTTATCACTCTATTTCTCCTCACAGATAGTTGCCACAGCAGTTTTTCTGCCAGAACTGCCTCATGCCAGAGATGAGACACTACTGTTACTGATAATCTCAAGCATCCTGAGCAGAGTATGTCTGGATTAGGTGCTGGAGCCTGTGTGAGATACCACCTCGCTGGTTTCGAGCATCTTACCCAGGACAGAAACAATCTGGTTCTTCAGTTTTTCATAAATGTAAGGTAGTACTGCCTGTAAAAATGACTGGCTGAGCTTTCTCTGACTGAGAAAGTCATATAACAACATTCGTATTTCCACAGTGCCAGTCTCCAACCACACTCTAACTAGCAGCAAAATCTAGTTACTATGAAAGAAACATATAAAAGAAATATAAAGTACATTTATATTGGAAGATCAAGCCTAGACTGAACACTAGATTGTAAGAAATCCTGAATTTCACTGATTTTCAGTGCAGCATAATTTTACCCACTGACAAAAAGAGGGTCAGGTGGTTCAAAGACAGTGAGTATCAGTGAGATTTGATGTCCTCACTCTCCTTTAGGAATGTCCAGCCCACTCAGGGATGCAAATCAATTCCTGAAACACCACGTGAAAACTCTGCTAGGGACCCTGAAGACCATAAATTCCACTTCAATAAATACATATTCAGATCCCAAATCCTCTGTTTCTCTAATCTGCTATGTGACTATGAATATTTAGGCAGTATAGGGGGCCAAGATCTCCCAGGTGCTCAGGAATACATTTTAGTGGAAATTGAGAAAGTACAAGACTTGCTAGGAAAGCTTTATAACAGGACTCAAAGTTCACATATCAAAAAAGATAATCAAAAATGAGGGAAAAAGGTTTTACTCATACAGAATCCATACATGTACAGAGTGACTTGACTATTATGAAGGGGCTTCTCCTCACTTCTAGCTGCATTGCTTTTAAAATTTTAGTTTCAGTAACAGCTACACAGGCAGAGGAAATATATGAAAAATATGGTGTTTTCTATTTTGATTTTTTAAACATTGCTGTTGTATAACAAAGAATAATCAAGGTCTCTTAAAAAAAATTTTTTTTTAAATACTTGTAACTGACAACATGTCATGTGCCAAGTTTCATTCTGGAGAAAATGTTCATGGCTGAGTTATAAAGCACTGAAAACAGAAGTTTTATAATAAAAAATTGTTGCTGTAATAAATGATCCTTAGTGTAACACAAGCTTTGATTAAACCCAAGGATTCAAACTGTATTATAAACATAGAAAAACAGATTAAGGAATTTACTAACAGTAACAATATCTCAAGAATAGCTTCAATGTTTTATTTAACCAAAATCTTGTCATGGAATATATATATATATATATATATATATAGAGAGAGAGAGAGAGAAATATAGTGTATTTCATTTAATAAAAATATTTAATTTAGAAACAATGTTATGGTAAGAGGATATCTTTTTTTGTACATAATGCAAGGAAGGAGAAGATTATGTTTCCCCATTTTTTAAATTTACACATAAAAAGAAAAAATACGTAACGATAGACGATGGCGCAGCAGAATTCATTTTCACCAGAAAAGGAATGACCCATAACTCATGAGTGGCAGAGTCTCCAGTGAGTTATGGAGGTCATTCTTTCATGTGAGGAAATGAATTGCATTCATTATATCTTGCCCCGCATTTATATGTTTTGTTGTTAGCACACCAGATGGGATTTTAATTTTATACTACTTACTTTTTTGTTTTTACTTTTTAAAATAAGTATCTATATGAAGTGTGTCAGACAAAGGCATTAGTAACAAGCCAGCCAGGGCTTGATCCTGAGGTTTATTCTCATCTGATGTTACTAACTCGCAGGAGCAGTCTTGCTTCAGTGCTTGTCTTTGGAATATTTGGGTGAGTCTGAAATAGAGAAGTATAGCTCGCAGGACTGGGCTAATAATTCTCCAGTGTCTATCTGGAGAGAGAAAATATATGTTTACATATACAGAAACCTGACATGGGAGTGAAACAGCTGGTTTAAGCTTTGTTGGATTTTTGTTGGTTGGCTTGTTCAGCCCAGCTAAATTTCGCTACTGCTTTAAATGGGAGCTCGGTTGGGCCTTTAGAGGTTACCACAATACAAATTAGACATCACTACATTACAGTAAGACCTACTTTTCTCTTTTTTACAGATGAAAAACTGAGGCACATATTAACTATGATGGTTCATGCAAGAAAAAAAACACAGCAAGAGCAATCCTTCTGCTATCAGTAGTTGCTTGACTATCACTTTTGTGTCTTTTCTCCCAAGACTAGTATTCCTATCTCTGGTAGTGACAGCAGCCAAAGCAGGTCACACACCAAACTTAATTCTTCCCCCCAAAGGACAGCAGTGAGGCAGAACAAGACGTCCGATAACTCAGATCCCCGCGGTACGTGTGTCCGGCTGCCCACTCAGAACTCACTGTACCGGCACCGTTGCGTTTGCTGGAAGTGCAGATACGAACACAAGCTTGGCTTGAAAATTCTAGCTGACCTCCGACGGGGTTTGTCCACGCACTGATTGCTAAGGCGATCTTGAAATTATGCTTTGCAAACCACAGTCAAAGTAGTTTAAGATTTAGGCCTACCAGGCCTGCTGTTGGCTGCTTGAGAAATTCTGAGAGCTCTTTTTTTCTCGCTGCTGGCTGCCAATTTCGTCATCTCTGGATGAGATGGAGTGGCCTGGTAGGAAGGACTGTTTCCCACCCAGAATAACAACCTGCGGAAAACTTGGCCTCAGAGCTCCATCTAGAGGACGTTTTGCCTCATGAATGAGACCTGCGAAGCTGGGGGACTGAAGCTACCTCGCCGCCTATGGAGAGCCTTTGACAGAAACGAACATAGTTCCTAGTTAAACAATGTCTCCTGGCTTTGCTTTTACTCCTCAGAGTAAAAATCTTTTAAATCTATTATTATCTTAAAAAAGTGAAGATTGTAAAACTTCAAAAATTACCAATGGCCACACATTATCACGAGGTTTCATTAAAGATCGACATTTGCTGGAAGACAGAAACAATTTTAATTCTGTTTAGCTGAACAACCTCACTCCCAAACAGTTTCTCTCTCTCTTATTTAACATCTGTTTGCTTTGCCTCATGGTAATTGATACAACCTACTACATCTTGGTAAAAGCTCCCAGCAACTAGCCCCTGTAGCCTGCAGGACAGACCTAGAACTAATGTCATTTACCTGTTAGGTGACTTCATACCCTGTCTTTTTCTTAACTGACGTACACAGAGATGAGGCCAGACTGAGGAGGATAGATGGGAATACACAGCACAGGTAGCTGTGCCCTAAGAACATGTAACATGCCACGGGCTTAGTCTGAAATCCATTAAAAACAGTGGAAATATTTCAGTGAGCAACAGATGTAGCACCGATCTGCACTGCACTGCTACTGGGACAGATTGCACAGTCTCCGCTGACAGCCCCGCTGCTGACAGTGCCCGAATGCTAGTCACGCTTCGTAGACTGGCTAGCCATGAGGATCTAGAAGTTCACTGTTTAAAAATGAGGGAACAAGCACATGATATCCCTTGCATCAGGAAGGCCCTTCCTTGGAAATTTCCACAGACTGAGGTGTCTTCAAAACATAGCTCCCCAGCAAGGGCAGCCCAGTGGTATTTTTATTGTCAACAAAATGCCAACTCCCAAATAACTGACAGAAAGACTTGTTTCTCCTTCCATGTCTTTGTTGAGATGCGAGAATCTTAGCATTGTCCACCTGAGACCACATTAAACAAGTCAGAAGATTTGGATTTTATTCCTAGCTGTATCCCAATGTTTCCTCTCTGTCCCTGGGAAAGGAAATATTCCAGTATCTGCAAATGCAGCCTTCATTTTTGGGTGCCTCCATTTGCTAGTCCCTCACAAAGAAATTCTGAGATTTAGTGGCAAATACTCTTCTAACTGGAAAAAATAGGCTTATTTGTCACCCACTCTTTTTTAGTATCTACTGACGAATATTAGAGTATTGCTTTCAAATCCCTAAAGCATTAAAAATTCATGGAAATTTGAAAGAAAGAAAATCATCAAAAAGGGGAAAAAGCTTCAAAAGACTTTCCACAAGACTAAACAAATGTAAAATTGTCACATCTTTTATTGACCAACAGGCATAGGCTTGGACTCCAGACAGTTAAAGACATCTGCCTGATAAGTGTGTGCAAACATGGAAAATGATGAATGAAGAGTTTTTAATTGTGGCCATGCTGGTATTGGTACGACTTAAAAAAATTGTTAAAAAATGAATTATGCCATGGGGCAAAGGCAATCTTTAAACCTATTTACTTTTCTACAGAATGTGTTTAAAATTATAAAGTCTTCATAAACTTTCATTTCAAACACATGAAGAAATACCTGCACAAATAAGACCTTTTAAAGACTCTCAATAGATGACCAAACCCATCAAAATTGACATCAAAATTAAAAATGAAGAAAAAATGTAAAAATTTGAATTTGAACTTCTATTTTTGTCTGGAAATAAGACAAAACCAAAATGGAAAGTAAAGTATTCTGTGCACACAGCCATATTCCTTCTATCAAGCCATATGAACTAGAATCTTAAATGTTACAGGACCACCAGCCTTTTTATTGACACACTTACAGGAATTAACTAACCACCTACTAAATATGGGTTCTTTCGTGTGGTGAGGTTGCTGTCATGTAGGGAGAGCACAAGTGAGAAAGACCATAAAAGCACTGTTACTTTCAACAGGAGTTACTTTGCTGAGAGGAGATAAAACGACTGATCGAGATATATGCTAATAAAACCCAGCAGTGCTATAGTGTCCAATGAAGACACAAGATTCACTCAGATGATGCTATTGGAAGATGATCTTAAAATGTTTTAAGACGATACCTTCTACAACTATTTAGATGCTAGAAAAGAAAAGAAAGTAATAAATTTCAGCTTAATAAATACTACTTCTTCTGGGATTCTAATCTTCCGTGGTTTTGTAGCTTCCAATTTGAGAGACTGAAATAAATGCCAAAACAAAGAGTTCCAAAAGAAAAACATTATTGTAAGATCAAGATGTATAATAACAAGCTCACTCCAAGACTGCCATCTGTTTTCAGTCACTTTAATGTGCCTGTGATATCACTGTCACTAAAACACCATAAAGTTTTGCCAAATAAGTGCCGCCTTAAGTTGAATATCCTAATTCTGTGTGCCTTTCTGTCTGAAATAAACCAATTTCATAAAAACTAGAAAAGAAAACAAAGGTTGGAAAAACGTTTAGACAGGTAAGACAACGTGGCAATAAAAGCTCTTACAGGATTGTGTCTGTAGCTGGATACTTACAGTTAACATTGCAAACATTAGCTGGCACACGTTGAAAGCATGCCTCCAGTTGTGATACAAAACCATTCGATAATTCTTCCTAACTGTCAAAAGCCACCTACACAGCGTCTGAAATGAAAAGTACAAATTGTATCAGGGCTACTAAATGTGTACAAATGGACAGAGCAGTGCCAAGACAAAAGCAGCAGACATCTCTGCAGAGCAGATGGTTACCTCGTAGTCAATTTTAAATTTCTGAACCATTCCAAGTTCCATGAACATCCGGAGGGCTGCAGTAATCATGGCATCCACATCAAGTGAGAAGTCATCGAAATGGATATCATCAATGCCAAGCTCTGACACCAGAGGAATGTTTGCTGCCTGAAAATGCCAAAGGGAAAGGGAAACTTCTGATTCTAAACTTGGATCTTTTTTTCTTGGTCAGTCTCTTAAGAGAAACCTCCCATACCTCAGTTCTGACCTGCCAGTACATCCCCTGCTTCATCCGAATGCCAAGCAATAAAAGCCTTCATCTGAGAAATACAAGCAGGCCAAGCAATAGAGCATGGAAGCAGCGGGAAGAAGAATCTGATATGAGCAGGAAATACGCTCACCATCCCAACTGGAGCCCATACATAGTGTTTAGACTGAGAGAGCTGACCACTTTACAGCTACTGCAGTAACACAATATATTCCAATGCAAATTACAATGCTTGAATGCAAGAAACATCTGGATAGCCAGCAGCTGTGGATTTTAATTGCTACCATTCAGAAATGCAAAGTAAATATACCACTCTGCAGAATTTCTCCATCCAAATGTCTTTACATCCTTAAGTATACAAGTGCCCTTTGCTTTACACTATTCTCCATACATTCATAGAACCAAAAAGAGTAATAAATGTCTAACAGAAATACTTTTCAAAGTAATATAAAAATCATTTTAAACATTATGATCATTTAGTAAGTAAACATATTATAGCAAAAGCCCTACGTTCTACCTTGTCCATATAACAGTGGATTTTTTCTTCTGTTTGTAATAGAAGAATGAGCATGCAAAACCATACAAAAGAGTGTGCAAGCCTGCCTAACACAGCTGTGCACACACATGGCCCAGTGGCAGCATCTGTGGGAGCCAGCCAGAGGAGCTGACAACCCTCATGGGCTTCTCTGCCCTTCCTTACGTGTCGCCAGAGACGCCTTGCCACTCCCTAGGGAGCGCAGGTGCAGGAGGCCGCATGTGCTGAAGGAGCATCTGCTCCTTGTCTCCTGCAGAGAGAAGGCGCCGGGGCAGGTAGAAGCCTCACACAGGGGCTGGACCCAGCCCACAGGCCATGAGCTGGACCATGCTGAATTAAACTTAAATGGACTCAGATGGTGTGGCACATCCAGCTTGTCTTTTGCACATAAAAACACCCATTTATTCATGCAGTTATAAGTTCACCTTCACAATTACAGCTTCTGTATGACTACCTTATGGTTTCCTTTTTGAAAACTTGTATTTTAAAATAGTATCCATAAATATGACAAGTCACTGACATGTAAAAATCTTTTTCTAGCCAAAGGAAAAGTGCCTTCTTGATTATTACTTTACACTAGGATTATGCTGGTTCAGCCATACCACGTAAAACAAGATGGTGTAAACCTGCCATAAAATAGTATTAATGTTGCAGTGTTAACTTATTTGCTAGTTAGAAGGAAACTGTCTTTTCAGTTCAGTGCACAGCAAAGCGTGCCAATACCACAAAAAAGTCATGGTGCTACCCAGAGAGGTTAACTGATGTGGGAAATAAAACAAACCCTTCAATTCAAGTGTCAGCCCAGGACACAGCTGAATCACTTCTGGAACATGCAGGTGGAGAAGCAAGATCCACCTGCAGGCTTACTTTGTCTGCTAGCATATTTGTCCAGGTCAAGCTGATTCAGCATCTTTTTGGAACAATTACTGAAACCTCCTCAATAGTGCTAAATGATACCAACAGGAGTTACAGCTTAGTACCCCTTAACACTCTGGAGGGTAAAAAGCTGTATGTTTGCTTCTGAGGTAAAGAGAAGAAAGAAAATGCTGTTAGAGATGAAACAGAAACACCGGCCCAGAGACTCTGCTATCTAGACCTTCATTGGTCTTACAAAAATTGTGACTTTTTTTTATCATTCAGTTATTCTTCAGTGCTTTTGGGGATACTCGAGATGCACACTAATATTTATTCTATGGATACATTCATTATGTGTAGTAAATGCATTCTCTATAGAAAGCCCTGACAGAAGAAACACATTTGTCTGTTTTACTTACCTGTTCCTTAGAACAAAGCTTAAAGAGCAGAGATTCTGAGACAGCAGTACTCAAATACAAGTAGATCTGCTTGAAAATGTTTTACAAACCATCTGTGGCATTTTCATGAACTTTGAAGTGGGTAGGGGCTCTGATTAAAATTTTCATGTATGTTTTCTCCTCTTGATGGAAAATGAGAAGAGTTATTTTCCTTGCTATTTTGCACTGGAAACAAACACTTACCAACCTGTTACAATTCAACGGAAAACACTCCAAGCAGTTGCTCAACTGCAATTGCTTTTCTCTTTGTCAAACAATGGAGAAATAACAATATATGCCAAATCTATTATAAACTGAACAACAGGATATTAACAAAGCAAGTAAAAAACAATTTCTTCCCATGTCAGTCTGAAACTTTTAAATATTTATGAGGTTTAACATTCCTAAATTTAACAGGAGTGCCATAATCCAAAATAACTGCTGAATTAATAGCCAGGAGATAACATTTGTATAAAAGAACCATTTGCTTTACAACAGCAATAAAGGAAACAACAGAATTATGAGTGTTGAGACTAATTTGAATAATGTTAAAAAAATGATATGTTGTGGGGCTGCAGCAATATTCTGGCTGCACCTGGCATTGTCTGTCCTCAGTTTCTTATATCAGAAATGCAGCAGTCCAGGGTTTATAGGAGAGCAGTCATTAAAACTTCATTTTTTTAATTACAAAGATATAAAAAATATTCATAAGATAGAATATTAAAACATATCCAGCCCTGAAATTTTGCTGCACTGCAGGAGAAATTCCACCGGATTTCTTAAAATAAACAGCAATAATAACAATCTCTTCCTGGAAAACAGAGGGGATGAAAATACCGGGACAATAAGAGGAAGGGGTAGGCAATTAAAATTCAACTTATACTGAAATTATTTTTTAAAGCACCCCCAGTGATTTAAGATCACTTAAAAGGCTTGCTCCCTTCTGAATGTTTTGAAGTTCAATTTCCTTTCTAAAAACAATTAAGAACATTATACACTGAAGTCTTTTTACCCTGCAGACCAAGTAATTTCAAGGCTCTTCATCCCCAAGAAAGATTCACATGACTTGTGTGAGCTTATTGTAAATTAAAGCCGGACATGCCTCCTTTGGTCATGTCCCAGCACCCTTGGCATTAAAACAAAAATTTGTCTTGAAAGGAGCCATGAAAACAAGTTGGGGTTTATGAACTACAAACTCAGCAATTCCCAGGTTGGAGAACCATCTCTCTATTTGTGGGCAGCTTGAGAAAGTGGATGTCATGGCCCCGAATGAGAGTGTGGGGACAAGGGCTGGGGCTGCCCACACTCAGGCGTCCATGGCCTGGGGGTGGGATGGATACAGGAAGCAGGGAAAGCGCCTTGGGCTTGATTCGTTATTGGAGACGGATTCTTATTTCCTCATTGCTCTCTGCTAGCATGTGAATTGCTTTGCCGCCTGTTTGGTACATGTGAACAGCTGGGAGATGAATGACTGCTTGAGCCTTATCAATCCTAGATCCGTGGTCACTGAAGGGCTTTATGTCATTAATGATCATCATACTTCAAATTACATAGGACAACAAAGTGGCTGCTACCACGTATGTGGTCCTGATTCTGGCTGCTATCAGAGACAGCACATGGGAACAGATAAATCATGCTTCTGGTTCAGCATTAATAAGCCTCTGGGCTGCTGCAGATGCACAAAAGCTAAGAAGGAAAACTACCAAATCAAGCAGTCAAAGCTTTAGGGAAGCACTAGGAGGGTAAGTACTTCAATCAAAAGCTAATATTTGATGTTTACATGTCAGTGCTGCTGAAGACAAATATTTCACGTCATTCTTCAAAAGTATGCATAAAATGTATGCTGTATAAAATGGTTTCTTTATATTGTTAGAATGGAACTAAATCAGAATAAAGATAAGGATTCATACTCTTTCTTCCTTCCAGACAGCATGTGTATGTTTGTATACATATGTCAGAAAAATGCAATATAATACATACACAGACATACACAGAGCATTTTGAAACGTTCTCACTGCAAGGGCTGAATAAAGCAATCACTTGCAAGGAACAGCAATCAATCAACACAAGCAAAAGGGAAACTTCTGCTGCTCTTACTGGGCACATTTCCTGAACAAGAAAGTTACAGGTTTTACATTTAGCTTGGTTAACGTTACTGCAAATAACTTTACTTCTAATATTACTTTCAATTTCTGTCAGGTACTACACCAGTAACTTCATAAGGGCCAATACTGCTATTGAGAAAATATATGCAAAATGTACCATTAAATGCTCTCTTACATTCATTAATGCCACGGAGAAAAACAAATTGTCTTTAAATTAGTTTACAGTCATAAACAATACAAGAATGATCCTTTGAGATGGGTGAAAGGAAAAGGGGGCAAACTTCCTGTCTTGAATAACTTGTAAATAGTAGTTGCTATTGGCTCCTGACAGGTGCCTTTCTATTTTAGGATCTGGAAACACATTGCCAGTCCTTCCTTATTCCAGAAATACTACATTCTGCTATTTGGTATGCTCAATATGATATCAGAGCTATTCTGTAACCATAAGTTCCCCTACAGAATATGGTCTGCTTGATGTATGGCCCTATGGACAATAACATTGGAAGAGTTAAGAACATTTCCTAAGCAGAAAATACTGCCGGCCAGACAGAAGAAAATAGCAAGTAACCTGAATATATATATAACAAATTTACAGATACCCCATGAAATACATATGCCAATGTATCAAAAAAAAGGCAAAATGATATGGTATTCCACTTAACTCCCAGGGGCTCTGTTTGGACCAGACTCTGTGCACTATGATTTCAACAGAGGATGAAGACCTGATCTCATGCATACTTTATGTTGGTGAATTATTTTCAGGTGAAAAGTTAAACAGTGAAACTGTAGCTTCAGACAATAGGACTTACACAAAAAAGTAAAAAACTTCTTTTAACTTAAAGCTTTCTAGGCTGAGTATTTCTCTGCCTTGAGTCTTTCTCCGAAGATTAGGAACTGAAAATCCTGAAAGCCTGATCATCAAAAACTGCACAGAAACCATCGAAGTGAAGAATATTTAAACGTGATGCATTCTTTATCTCACACTTTACCTTCTATCAAATTGTACTGGAGGCAGTAATTGCTGATGGCACAGATATTTATTTGTAAGGGGTTCCTTTTATGTGTAAAGGCCTCTAAAAATACTTGCTTATATTTATAGCTTGCTTATATTTATATCTTCAAGTATCTTTTAAAATATATTTCTTCATAATCAGCTATTGTTATTAGCAGTAGTGGACATATTTTGCACTTACTCACAGCCGTGCAAGGCCAAAGCTTTTATCTTCCAGAGTCTGACACATTTCTTACTCTCTCCAAAGGGGAAGAGTTAAATGTTTCAGCTCAGGGACATTTTAATGCCCAGAGCAGCATGGATTTTAAAGGCCTCCATCTGTTACTGCAGGCTGTGGATGGCATATTGCTGCCCTTCACAGTGCTGAGTCAGCACGCCTTTTCCAATGACCAGCCACAGCAGGACAGTGGCATTTCAAGCGAACTTTGCAATATTTACCATAAAGGCAGGTGGGTGTGGTGCAAACTCAAAGTGCAAACATGCATGCTCCTCTGGATTGCAATTCTGTTGACTTTTTAATAGGATTATCACGGTAACATTGCTTTCTTCTAGAGTGAAAATAATGACTTATTTGCCCTTCAACAACTTTCATCAAATTTTGATTCTCTGAATGAGGTCACAGTATGAAGGATATTCAGATAACTGGAACTGGAGAGTGGAATGAAATAGGAGGAGGGCTTTGGCATGAGTTGGAGACAGACGGATGAAAACATGAGATGAGGAGACCTCACCCTCCGATACACACCAGATCTGATTGCCATCAGATCTACTAGATCCCCGTTTCTGTATCCCAGACTGTGTCAAGGTTTTATCCAACAACTGTTCAGAAGTCAGAGACATCAGCAGTCCATGGACAGGATTTACAGATCTTAAGCCCCTCCAGAATAAAACAGCAGATAAGCAGAGTTACAATTGTGCAACCAAATGCCTAAGCTCTACCCAAAGTCCCATGGTAGGTAACTGAGCCCTTTACTGGAAAAGGTCATTCATTGCTTTATGACAAAATTTCACATCTGTAAACTGAGAATAATGCTACTCTTGCATACAGCTTGGAAATCTGCAGATGAAGTATGTGTATGTACGTGTATACTGCCTCAACCTCAGCTAGCAAATTAATAATGCCGCATGTAATTTACACACGAAGAACGGAACAAAAAGTTGCATTTAGTCTTGTTTCAAAAAGTTATGTTTTGTTAATGGTTAAACTGAATATAATTACCATTTAGCATGAATACTGTTATTTGCTTTAATTAAAAGAGAAGCCTCATGGCATTAAGAAAGCTATTCGTTCAGCTCCTTCTGTAAGAACAAGAAAAGTCATTAAGCAATATATCACCTATCAGTTATAGTATTTAGGGGTTTTTTTGATTATCATGCATTGGGGGCTTAGGACAAAAATTCTTGTATTTACTTTTTGCTTTTGACATAAAACTGTGTGTGTGAGAAAAGGATTTGCCTTTTCATAATTTTATTTTTAAAATGGCAAGGGAAGATATGTCATTACAGCATTTCACATGCTGTTTCCACAGGTAGCTCAGAACTGTAGTTAAAAATTTGAAAGTATCTTAAATGTTCCTGATCAGTTAATCAATCTTTTCTGAACATGCCACTTTTTCAAAATGGGACCCATGAAAAAGAATAATAAATTTCACAGGCTACTAAGATAAAAATATTACATTTAAAATTTTGTTACAAACTATAATAGAAAAGGCACAAAATACATTATTTATGTTGATAAAAATCAATCCTTAGTGTTAAAGTTGTTTCCTAGTATGTAGGAACAAAATATAAGGCAGCCTATAAAAAGAACAAGAAAATTCCATTTTAAAAGAACAGAGACATAAAATAAAAGCAATTAATGGTCTGAGCATCTATTATTCTTAAGGCCAAGGTACATAACCACAGCAGCTCAGGACTGGAGTTTACAGGGCATGCACTTTCTAAGCAATGATCTCCCTAGGCACACAGGGGAATCTTCATGGTCTTTTGGGTTGTTTTTGTAGGTAATTAGGAAATAACCAGTATGTCACATACTACAGAGTAACAGCTGTTGAATTTTTAATGACTATTGGTGCAAATAAGAAGCTCATACAAAAGGATCTATTCAGTCTCTGTCCCAGAATTTTAAACAGATACAAGCAGCAAACCTAGGTCAAATCTTTCTCCATGGTACAAAATCGGTGTTAGGCAAACAGGCTGCCATTTCCCACAACAGGTTTACTTGGTGTTGGTCATCAGAAAGTCAACCTTCTTGCTCCCATGAAGAGCAGAACGGGTAATGAGGACTGACCACCTCGTGCCTGTAAATTCGGGAGGGAGAAGGGTGAGGAGTATAAGGCAGTCTTCTCCTCCTCCAAAAAACCTAGGAATGGGGAGGAAGGGTCCTAGAAGACCCAGAAGAGGAAAAAGCTGATTAAAGAAAGAACAAGGTCAGGATTCCCCTCAAAGAGAATATAATGTGAGGGAGAGGGGAGGAATCGGCTCTTTGGTGGGAAAAAGCCCAATTTTCAGAAGCAGATGCAGTGTATGGAAGTGTGTGAGAAAGAAAAAAGTGAAGGCGTCACAAAAAAGAGAGACGTTAAAAAAAAAAGAAAAGAAAAAAACACCACAGGTATCACAATCGTGTGTGTGCTGGTATTACACTGTGTCTTCTGTCCTAATGCACTTCAGCAGCACTGACTGCACAGGTGCCTTGAGATGACCCTCAGCATCATGGACCTTTGCTGGCCTGGCCCAGAGCAGAGCTAGCTAGCCCAAGGCTGCCCTCGCAGCTGGGACCTGGGGTGCTGTGACACAGCAGAGACACTGGATGAAGTTCGTGCTGGCCACCAATGCTTTCTTTCTAAGCACTTGTGACAAATCAGGCTGGCAGAACAGTGACACGTGGAGAAAGTTATGCAAATATATGAGTGGGCTACTGCTCCACTGGGGAGAAAGTCCTATTTCAGATGTGCTAGAGCGACAGCTATAGCAGAATATTGCTAGGTAGATAATAAATAATATTGAAAACACCTTCAAACTTAGAACATACGTTTGCAGAAAAGCTACAGAGAACCTTGCAATGGTTCAATATGCTTGCAATATGTTTTATCTTTGTCTTTTTCTTCTTAGTTTTCATCAAATTCCAGTTGCAGATTTAAAAAAAAATACACCCCTCCTATTCTGAATCAATAAATCACTCCCTAGACACACAGGGCAGGGCTGCCCGACACAGCTTTCTTCAAACAAACAAACCAGTCAACGCCAGAGCCTCATCCTGCTGCAGCTTTAGCAAGCCAGGAAGGTTTCCCTGTGTGAGGCTTCCCAGGAGCTGACTGCGAACACTGCAGTGACACAAAGCCCAACTCCTCTCCGCTCCCCTTCCTCTAGAGCATCCCTCAGTCTGCACAGAGCACACCGACACAGCATGTCCGAACACCCAACCTGCAGAGCACAGAGCTCTATTTCACATGTGACTGACAGCCTAATCACGACATTTTTTCTGAGAATTTGTAAAATTTACAGATCCTGCTCTTTCAACAAAAATAATCAGTACTTATATTTATGTAGTTCTTTTCTTAATAACTATACTCCACTATCTTTATAAATTTTCTTTAAACAGAAGAAGTTGCTTTTATCTACCACTACAATACTTTGAGGTGGAAGGCTGCAACTATCTTGCAACACAGCTTAAATACTTGTTTCTTGCTGTTCTTGGGGTTCTTGAAGAAGGTCTTATATATATGTGCTAAATGGCCCCTATCACAATACACTTATGCTATTTAACTGGTCTTACTGCTCCTTTTCTCCTACCCTTTACATTACATTCTTCCTCTCCTTATTGTCTCTTTTCTTTCAGCTCTTCCTTGGAGATGCTCATTAACGGAGTGAAAAACAGCTAATCAGCAGTAAAAAATAAACATTTTTTACCCAGAGATTTTCAGTAGATACCTTGGATCTGCCAAATTAACAGTCTGAATATACTGTCTCATCCTACAGTATTTTAGTCAGGCAGAGATTTAATCTGATGCCATTTTGCTGCAGCAAAATTCTTCCATAATTCTTTCAGAAGTGTTTGTTTGCCCCTCTAGTTGTGAAGATCCTTCCTTCACTATCCAGTGTATGACTGTCCCAATGAATTGGCAAGTTGGCAAAAGTCCATACGGTGATAGATACTCCCTTCACTCATTTTAATCAAATGGCAGTGCCAGAACTCAACTGCCTGTATTTACTACTAAAAATCTCTTTCACAGTAATGCAACCTAAAGATGATTTCAAACCAAACCCAGTAATTTATATATTCTCCTTGCTATGCCTTCAGTTATTTATTTTATAAAGTTTGCTCCCACTCAAAACAACTTTTACATTTAGTTGATCCTGTATAGTCATAATTCTGTTTTATGGTAGCAGTCCATTTCCATGGATATCACTGGGTGCCTCACACTCCATTCCCTAAGAAATTAAACTAGAAGAAAACAACTTACTAAAATTTCAGAAGAGTTAGTTAATCCTACATATTGTGCCTAGTGATATGGGATAACCAAATTATATACAATATAAACATAGTATTAAAACTTTGAGTTTTGTAGTTTCCATTCACATGATCAAACTGTTTCTGGCACGCCATAAATATTAGCGACTCTGTCTAAGCAATGCAAAAGGCAAGCTGGATTCAGTAAAAAGTAGTTTCTCAGAAGATTCTTACAAGTTAATCTGAGGACCTATCATCACCTATCGTATTAGTTACTAAAATTGAATGCCAAGATAGCAGCAACAGCAGCAGAAGTTTCTTCTCTCACATGCAGAGGCAAAGACATACCAAGCAGGGAGGGAATGCAAACACCTTGTTCTGGACTGCTTTGAGATAGCTGCCAGAGAGGCATGATGCCCACCACCTCTCACTAGGACAGAAGCTTTTGATTTGAATTGGTAGTTTTTCAGGGCAAGGACTGTCTCTATTAGCTGCCTCTACTGCATCTAGCACAACAGCATTTCTAGAGCTGAGCTACTTTGAAACATAACACATGGACTTTTCTTTTACAGATCTTTCCTAACAAAAATAGTTCAGTACATTCAAATTGCAGTTTCACCAAGAGTTTTGATCAACTGGAAGTGCTTTTACTGATAAAGAGAACCTTTGACTGAAAAGATTCCTCTAGTATAAGCTTAGGTGCTATTCAACCCAGATAAGAACAGACTGCGTTCAAGGAACAAAGCCTAACGCCATTTATCTCAGGAACAGTGCCAGTCAAATGAGACTAACGCACTCAGAAGGTGCAGCGAAGGGGCTTTCCCTTGCTCTATGCTATAAACAAAGGGTTTGATACGCAGGTAAGCCACAGTGTCAGCCCAGGAGGTATGGATTTCGGGCAGTTCCTCCAGTGAAGAGGTCTGTCTGTCTGACACTGCTTTAGGGACACTGAGGATTGTTAATACCTGGCACAAATACCTGAGCTACCACTGACTCAGAGAGAGAGAGAGAGAGAGAGAAGTAGGATAGATGCCCTAATGTGCAAATAGAAATTAGCCCCTGCGCTACATGGCTTTGAGCCCAGAGGCCGCTCGCGAGGGCGTCCCCAAGGCGGCTGCCCGCTCCCGGAGGCAGGTGCTGCCCCCAGGCCTGCCGTGCCACCAGCCCCACCGCAACAGGCCTCTCTCAGGCAAAGTGCAGACCACAAGTGGATATCTGAAATTAGTTTAACAGCAGCATTTATGAAGGCCTAAAGCCACTTCTTTTTTCCCATAAGCTTGTTGTATGACTGGGATATAACACACGCACTGCCGCTCCCGGCAGCACAAAAAGTGGAGTCAGTGATGTTACATTTGAGCACAGCAAGTAGAGCAGCACATGTGCAGGGGGGATCACAAAGGCACAGGAAAACAACGATCTCTGATGCTCTCAGCTGTTCTTTTGTGTTCAGATCTTAGTATAGCTTGTTGCAAAGCAAAAGATGATGGAACACTTCACAGAAATGGCCTCATAAAATATTCAGTTTCCTGGTTTTGCCTGGGGTGCAATATGTACAATTTCCATACAGTTGGAGCAAGAAAGAGAAGTGCTAAAGTCTATTTCTCATACACTTAAAGTGTTTACAATTTAAAAGACTAAAAATGCAGAACTAGTGACATAATTTTTTCCTTAGAAAATACATTCACTCTGCCTGGGATTTTGCCAGAAGGAAAAGATGCAATTCCATGAGCGCTGAGGACTAAAACGATTTGGAATTCTCCCAGGCAGATAATGAAGCAATGTCATAAATAACGCCTAAAAAAGTTGTAATCACAAGTATTTTTTACATAACGTATAGTAGATACAGTTCTGTTTGGATGACACAGGGCCATACAGCCCCGAATATGAACTGATCCAGAAAACAACTGTGCACTCACGTAGTTTTTTCCTTTAGACAATCCCAACAGAGTCTAAATTAATATTCCACAGGAGCAGAGTCACTCCCATGCCAGTGCGCAGGAACAGCTCTTGCAGCACTGCCTCCTTCTGAATCACCTGATGGAGGACTGCAAAAAAATTGCTGGAGAGGGGACTGTGGGCTTAACGGGGCTGAACCAGTGAGGCTTATTTCTCCTGAGTCTCTTCTCAGTTACTTGTGCAAACGGAGCACACTGCCAATGCTGCTAACATATTCTACTACATGCACACACCCAAACATTACGATGGTGTGAAATTGCACTGGTATTACCTTTTTCAGGATTTTACAGCTTAACAGAAATACCGCTCTGCAATCGGCCTTCAAGTGGAGCAAGGATGGCACCCAGTGGCCAAACACATTCATCTCAGACAAATGTTTCTCATGTATTTCCATTCCTCACCTTCCAGAGCTGTTTAATCAGAAAAAGGTTGTAACTCTAACACAAACTGCTCAGTAACGTCCAAAACCTTTAAAGGACAACGTCTTGATCGTTTAGGGGACATTTGTATTTGTTTTTGCAAAACATGTTGTAAAAAAAAGCCTACAGAAATATTGCCATTAATAATCTAAAATCATAACAGAAAGCGTTTATGATAAACAACTATTTGCAGCCAAAACACTGTATATAGCCAGAAAGAGACCGTTAAGAAAGAAAAGTATTTTGTCTTTTCATACTGCATATGCTGGGGAAACAATAGCTTCTCTCCTGGTTTTATAATCAGTACCATTATTAAGGAATTTGTTTAATTTTTAAAATAATGTTGATAATATTAATGCCAGTCTTAAAATTTCTATTCAAATAAAGTTTGGTTTAAAAAAACACATTTTTTTAAATGGAAAATCCCCAGTTGTAACTTTCAATCTGTTAGGCCTACAAAACAAATCTAAGCACAGCTAAATAAATATGTCTTAAAATGTGAAATAACATACTATTTTGCTGCATTGCTTTGAATAATTCTTTCTTTCACAAGTTAGATTAAATAGTAAAATGGTCTTACTAGGCCAGCGTGGGAATAAAGTGCTGTTACATACACAGCTAGTCCCAGGGATGTCAGTTAACTGCAGGGGAATAACTTGCTCCTTATTGACACTGACAGACTGTCAATCACAACAGACCCATAATGAAGTCTTCCTAAACTACCATCATTCTCCAAGACTCCATATTTTTTAATTATTCTAATCCAATTTAAGTGCACAAGTCTTCGTTAGATACATTTTTCTTCCTGTTTGAAAACCCTTCCCAGTGTAAATACCCAAGTCTGTGACTGACTGAAGCATACTACTTTATCATTTGACAAGTGTTGATTTTTTTTTAACCATTCATCAGATACTGCTCAGGTTTGCATGACATTTTAAATGTATTCTATGCCTTATCGCTTTTTGCATGGTCGTTGGTTGAATGCTGTAGCAATGCTGAACTGTATTTATTCCTCAACGCTTTGCAGCTGACAGGAGATTCTGGTACAGTATGATGACCGATCAGATTGAAGGACAGACAATAGGTCTGTAGGATAATGAATCATTTCACCTTCGATTATGAACACTGGGGATTATGTCCCCAGTGATTCCTGTTTCTAATTTTCTTCTAAGCATTCTCAAGTCCTAGAGCAACTGTGCTTTCAGATATGAAAACAGATGCAATGAGTAAGAAACTTCCCATATAAATAACAACATAAAATATATCATTTGAGAGCAGCAAAAGAATAGCACATACTGTCTTTTTTTTTTTTTTTTTACGTACGGGTAAATTAATAATCATAACTGTTTTATTACTCGCTCCTCTGCTGAAAATTTCTGTTGTTGAAGTAGCACTATATTAGTGTGCATAATTACTAAGAAACTGAAAAACAGCCACTATTAAAGGCAATAAGTCAGCAATATTTTAAACTATTTAGAATTGTTTTTAAGAGTGTAAAAGGATATTACAGTACAGCAGAGATGCTTGAATTTTATTACAATCTAAACCAAATGAAATGTATTTCAGCTTTAAGAACTAAAGAATGCTTTTTCTAAATTAGTAGAACAGACCTGTTTTGACCATGAAAGTAATTTTAATTTTTCCTATTATTTTCAGTGATAGAAAGCAGCTTATTATTTGTTAAGGTATTTTTAAAACACTGAGTTTTAAGCTCCAGTCTGAATATGAAGTAGTTGATCTTAGAAGTACTTATTTATTATTTAATATTTCTAGTTGTTGTGTGTCTTTACTCCACAGTCTGAATACCAATATTGATTTTTCACATTTGATTTTAATATTGACCTTTCAAAATCTCTTGTTTCTAACCTACAGTGTAAACACATACAGAGATTATTCTGTATAAGATACACACATAAAAATAAATACATTTTGCATTTATGTTTAAAAAAATAAGACTTTTAAAAACAGTATTTACTTATGGTCTAAGAAAACCCAGGAATCCTACACTCCAAAATAAACTCTTTTGTGCAGGCTTATGACACAAACTGAACACAACCTTTTGTAGTCCTAAAGCATCTTCTTACCAAAGGCTCTCACGGAAGTGCTGAAATATTTCACTGAGGTATTTAAATATTTCCACCCCCTCTTTGCAGATGAGAAAACAAAGCAAAGAGGTGCCTTGCCCTCCTCAGATGATATGACAGTGTCAGGGCAAGGAACCTACCCAGTTCGACTACAAATATTAAAAAATGGATGGACAGAGTGGATGTATTCCTCACGATTACTGTAACCTCCCTGTACCCCTCTGTAGCCACCAAAGAGAGGTAGGCCACTTCAGAAAGCAGCTCAGCACCCAGACCTCACCAAGTTAAATTACTCTTTGCAAACTCTCCCTCCACAGCACCCTGGAAGCTTCATATTTCATCTGCCCTGGACAGAAGGGAACCCTTTCCCCTGCAGCCTCAGTATTTTCACCTGGAAATAACTAAGATGGTGATTAAAAAATGAATAAAGGACTAATTTCAGTGAGTCTTTTGCAAAAATTTAATGTCAGCTTGACCGACTACAGTGCTAGTAAAAAATTTTAATTTTGAAAAATTTCAATAAAATTGAATGCTTACATTTTGGAAAGGGAATTCATAATTCCCATTATTTTTTCTATTAATCACAGAATCACAGAATCACTGAGGTTGGAAGGGACCTCTGGAGATCATCTAGTCCAACCCCCCTGCTCAGCAGGGTCACCTAGAGCACATTGCACAGGATTGCATCCAGGCGCGTTTTGAATATCTCCAGAGAAGGAGACTCCACCACCTCTCTGGGCAACCTGTTCCAGTGCTCTGTCACCTTCACAGTGAAAAAGTTTTTCCTCATGTTAAGATGGAAGTGTCTGTGTTTCAGTTTGTGCCCATTGCCTCGCGTCCTGTCGCTCGGCACCACTGAAAAGAGTCTGGTCCCATCCTCTCGACACCCTCCCTTCACATACTTGTACACATTGATAAGATCTCCTCTCAGCCTTCTCTTCTCCAAATCATCCCTAGAATTAGGATAAACACTCTCATAGGACACTAGTCTGGTAGAACACGACTCCTTTAACAATAATTCATAAACAGGCGCCTGTGATGTCTCTGACACACCAAAGTCTTCTCACTTTCCTTTTTTCTCATTAAATCCCCTATGGAACAAATTAAAACAATCTCCCCCCCCCCCCCACTACCACCCAGGTTTTTCCTTAATGAAATGTTGTTCTTTTATATGCCTTATTCTCACTAAAACCTATCACACTGCATCAGACTTAATGATGGTAACATTATCTGTATGAAAGTGGCTGTTGTGTTAGAAGAAATGCACCTGAGAATCACAGACCCTGGCACTGAAAAAAAGAGCTGAATTGCTTAGCAGGCCAATCAAGAAATGCTTCAAGAACTTGAGAAAGGTGAGGAAAAAGCTCTTAGCATAAAACAAAGAGAATTCAACAAATTTAGGGGTTTTCTCCAAATTCGATATCTGTAATTCCTGAGATTTATAATCATAATTATTACATCAAAAAAGAGCATTCCATTGCAGCTCAAAGATAGAAGGTAAGATCTCTTTTCTGCATGATGGTGTGATGCAAAGAAGTTATTTGAATGTAGTTTCTCATTTCTTTTGGAATTTTTCCAAACAGTGCTACTGGAAGACTATGATTAATCACATAGGAATGTTTGTACCATGTCAGATCAAAGGTCCATATAAGCCCTGTGCCTTAACTGTGACAGGGCTTGACATTAGATGCTCAGGGAAGAATACAGAACTGAGAAAGCATACTTCCTTGGTATACTCTCTCCAGCTTCAGAGACTTCCTGAGCCAGAGGACTGTCTGTACAACAGGTCTCATTTGACTTTTCCTCCTGTTAATTCATCTTTTTTTTAACTCAATAACATCTATGGTGAAGGGCCACATAGTTTAAGTACATGGTTTTTGAAAAGATCTTTTGTCAGATTAAAATCTGTACCCTGATAATTTCATATTTCATTAGATGCCCCTAAACCTAAACAGTGTATGAGAAGAGATCATGAACACTCTTTCCCTACTCCTCCATGCCTTGCCATTCCCTTCTTCACTGAAATTTAAAACATTTTTTTCAGTTTAATATATCTTTGAACTATGCAGCATTAACCTGATGTCAACAAACAAGAGCCTTACATTCCAGAAACTGGAATTAAAAAAGCAGTATTTTTTTTTAATCATTATTTATTATTTTTAATCATTTTCATTGTATGCAATGTGTTTCTGACTTCTTGTTTCCATGACAACTGAAGACATAGGCACATGTTAAAGGGTATGAAATCATATAATACAATAAAGACCTCAGTTTCATGAATTATGGAACTCTTGCACTATGCTCTAGTCTTGTTTCATGCAGGCAGTTTATGTGGAAAAGCAGAGAAAATAAACTGCTTTACATCTTGTGTCCCTGTACATTTCTCAAAAGGAAAAGGACACACAGTTCAATATTAACACTTAAGCCTTGTATACCCTCAAGGTTTCTCCTTGTTTTTTCCTATTGTTGCTATTCGCAGTGGACCTTGAGCAGATAGAATTAGCATTGGGAAAAAGCTCAGTGTAGGCACAGACCCTCCTGCGACAGCCAAATGTGTGACTAGTCTTCTGGGCAACAGTCTCAGAAATACTCAAACACTGAGTGACTTCGTGCACTTACACCAAACTCTAGGCCTCTAAGGGATTGTATGTGCTTAACTGTACGCACGACTGGGACCATGCCTTGCAATTCTGACTTCACCATGCGATTACGTGCCTTCAACCCTTGTTAAATCTGTGTTACCAGATGGATTGACACAGCAGCAGCATCATTACAGCCACGTGTAAAAAAGCCCCATCTTCTAGCTACATGTATTTAAATGCTGGTAATGCTTCACAAGTGGTCCAAAATACGAAGGCCTGCTTGGCTTTCTGAAATGTAATTCCTGAGTAAGACTATAATGACATTATTATAAACCACTATAAATGATTTAATTACCAGAATATAAGAGTAACTAAAATAGTTCTAAAGTGAAAGATGGAGACACAGTAGAGAATAACGCAGCATAGGAATGCTTCCCCAATCCTTACAGAGATTAGAGATAAAATTAATACGTACAATTCTATTTTTCTTTGTGTAGTCCACTCTTACGCTTTTAGGGGTGGGTATAAAATTGTAACAGCATATAACATGTATACCAGACTCATTTTATATCATACATGTAGTGCACTCCCAGTATCAATTTCACTTAAAGCAGTCATCTTTCACGTATCTGACTGTTTACATTGTCACATATAGTAGCAGTCCTAAAAGTTGTTTCCCTTTCTGGCTCAACTGTATTCATCTTTATTTAGTTAAATATCTGTAATTTTAAGAGAGAGAAAAAAAGCCTACCTGTATGTAGGTAGGTCTTAACTAGCCACACGTCAGTCCATGGACTTGAAAAATACAGGAATTATTATTAACACTACATTTTGAATCGATTATTTTTTGTTGTGTGGCTCTCCTGTGTGCTGTTTGCCCTAAAAAATGAGAATCTCTCACAAGGCTATAAATAATGCATCATAGTCATTAAATATTGATCTGGCTTATACCATTCACCGCTGCACAATTAGGTTAGCTTTTTAAAAATAGCTTCTTGTATATTACACATCAGTGTAGTGTTTACATATTTGCTTTGGAAACTATATTAGTTGAATTTAAAGGTGATGTGTGTTTGCGGAGCTGCTTGCTAAGTCACAGGACTTGTTCATTACCATCTCACAATGCAGTAACTCTTGCTATAAATATCCTGTCCTGGACCCAGTTCTGAATTCTTTACTCATGCATCCTGGCTTTCTCTGCTTGTCTACAAGATTACTATTTATAGGCTTGGAGAGCCTGTATTTCAATGAGAAGAAACTTGGCAATACAGGACAATTGTTTAGAATAGCATCAATCTTAGATTAATTGGACTTCATTAATCTTGTCTATTCCAATACTACAAAGGCTTTTTGCTAAAAACTAGTACTGCTACATGATTGGAAATAACAGAATTCTCTCTTATTTTAACTCAAAAAATACAACAGAGAAATTAAAAACTTTGTGGCAACTCAGAAGTTAAAGTCATACTTATTTTTACCTGCTCATTAAAAATAAAGGAGGATTGATACGGATATGATTCACCGGTGCACTATTTTACCTTATACTGCCAAAATGCAGTTTGAATCTAGTAGAGTTACCTAGACGTAAGCTAGGAGAAGTACAGTGATGAATCAGCTCAAGACTTCAGACACTCTCAGATGTGCAAGAAATGTTTGCACTCAAGGTGGATTTTTTGTTTTACTTACAAATGCACACGAAAAGCTAGGTTTAAATTTTCTCTCCGGATCTAGAGCAATGGCAACAGAAACCTATCTATCTCAATTAGGAAATACCTATCACATTTCAGAAAATATAAGAAGTATTATGTGGTTTATATGAACTAAGCAACACATCTGATTTAAATTTTTATTAGAAAGCCATTATAATTTAAATTTTTAAAAAATTAAGGTTGAAAATTTTTTAGGAGCAAACAAATCAAATGCATCATCACTCCAAAGTCTTTAATTACTGTTAGGTCCAGTGTCAGACAAGAGCCTGTAGTGAACAATCTGCATTAATCTCCTTTAGATATTTTTATCAAGTATCTTTGTTAATGTTCAGACTATATCAGAATATAAAGTAAATTGTAACAGGCATTTCATCTGAAACGTGCCAATAACTCACCAAAAGGAAGGGAGAGAGTTTTATCCAACACACATCCCCAAAGGGAGGAATTGTTTATTAGCCTGTCAAGTCTAAATGATTATTATCATACAACACAGGGGTTATACAAAATATAAAAATACAACAAATAGAGAAAAGAGAAATTATTTCAGGGTAGGAGATTACACCTATTGGATGCCTCAAGAGACCTCAGAGAGGAGACTGGCTGCCAGAGTTCTGTGAAGGGGTGTCAGGAGCCATCCCACAGAGCAGCCTCTCCAGGGCATGCTCTCCGTCGGAGGCTCGCAAGGCAAGTAGGACCTCTCCGATAGATACAACTAGTGATGTCAAGCGTGCACAAAGACTACCTGACTGATGTTTCATCATGAATTGAAAGCAAGACAATTGGATAAAAGAGAGAGAAAGTTTTCAGAAAAAAATCTCAGTGTAATTAGTTTAAGCACAGTTTGGTTATATTCCCCATTTCCTCACCTATGTCCTTTATACAAATATATCTATTATGGATGTTATGAATAAATGCTCTTAGTTTCCCTTTACTTTATGTTTTACAGTCAAAGGGATAGTTACATGCCTCCAATGTAAATGGATAATGACAAGATGTTCCTTTACTGGGAGATTGGCAAATCCATTAATGAGGACACTTGGGAAAACAAGTAGCATAGATCCTCAGCACGCTAGTAGCCAGGTCCGAAGTGTAACAGACTGGGCCTCCATTGCAGGTACACAGACCGGACGGAGAAGGAATTGTCTTCCAGTGGCTGAGAGCAACCAAGAAGGTCAGCCATCTGACAAGATATTGGTTGAATCCTGACAGTCACAGAAACTATATTACAGGTACCTACTCCAATGTAAATTAAAATACAAAAAATATAATACAATACTTATGCTAGTTTGTCCCTTTCTCTCCCCTCTCTCTCAAACAGACCTCAGTGTTCTGCTTGCCAGACATAAAAAATAATTATTAAGCACATGAAAGTATTTTCTGTTGGCTGCAGTGTTGGAATGATCTTCAAGTATATTTATTTCCAGCAATAATCTAGTAATCTAATCTTCATTTTACAAAAGGGTGGGTAACTGCAGCAATAACTGCAATGAAGGGAGAACATTATATCCTTATCGCAGTTATAGATGCAGAGTTCTAAGGCACAACCATTGTTTGGGCAATAAACTACAAAACTAATCAACTAACTAGCTATAGCTGCTCTTCCTCAGTTCAGGTAACTCATCAATATCAGTTTTGCTAGGTCACCCATGGCTCCCCCTTCCACCGAGATCATCTCTGCGGTGCACAGATTAAGTTGTGGCCAGCTAGCCAAGTGTCAAAGGATCACTGATGAGCTATTTATCAGCCAGGCGGGTGTCAGGGAGTCACACGAGGGAGGGCAGCAATATGCGGTCACTACAGCCCAGATCTCCTTACCAACCCTGGCCAGTCTCCTACACACTTTGCACACAGGAGAGAGACACTAACCCTCACAGGAGCTTCCCAAACAGCTTTGAGAAGCCCTCTACAAAGCAAACTCCTCACAGGCAAGGAAAAGGCCACCAAGTTCCTTAGAGTTTCCTCAAACAGGAAAGGACAAATTTCACATTGTGAGTGAGTAAAGTCTCTCCCACCTTCTCTAGTCTCCTCCTCACCTCCCACTGTGGCGCGAATCCCTTTGGGGGTTCTTGCCGAGGAGGCCACAAAACACATGTTAATGCACAGTTCCCACAGCTGCTGGTGGGACCAGAGTATTTTTCTGTTGTGCAGCTAACGCTGCGGCCCTTCATACCTTGAAGGATTTTTTCCATCTTCCCTTCCTGACAGCCTAATATACATCCTTTGTAAAACGTTGCTAATTATGATTTTCTGCTTTTAATATGAAAGCAAACTTTTATCTCAGATTATCTACATCCATTTTAATTTACTATTATATTTTCAGAAATAACTAAAAGTTAAATCCTTACCTTAAATCTGTCAACTTCTGCCTTTGAACATGTTGCATGATAAGATAACACCTGCCCCAGAACAAAAGATAAAAAACATTTCTGTAGACCTGACAAGTAGAAATAATAGGCCTCTATAGTGCAGTCTAATCAATAATTCTTAAAACAAATTTAATTAATATTTATGCATGATAATTTAGTTCTGAATGTCAGCATATAATAACTAATTGCAGGTTATCAGGTATACATTTGGCATTTACATTGCAGGTAATTTTATAGGGAACCATGGACAGTAAGTAATTTAATATTATAAGCATTCCTACATTGTTCTCCTGGAGTTCTACAATTAAAAGAGAAAGAATTTAATGTAAAAATAACTGCAGATTTACAGACTTTGCATAATGCCTTTTGCTATAATGTTGAGCTTTAATGTCTTTTCTAGTGGCACATCACTGCATGCAAATTAGCGCCTCTATGCTATGCTTGATATTCTCTTCAATACCATTCTGGAGATGGGTACATTAAAATAGAATACACAAAGGTTACCACACACCTCATTCTTACACAGGAGTATGCATACACTTACAGGGAATACATTATGTTGTTATATGAAGATACTAACATTCAACAAGCAGTCCAGAAGCTGCAAAAGGCGTCCTGTGTACTGGACCCACCAAAGTTTTACTGTGCTTGGGACGAGGTGCTGGACCACAGAGGAGCTTACAGAACCAGAGCACTCCTAGCAAGGATGGGTCTCCCTAATCACACAGCAACAAGTGGCCTGCTTATGCTCTAAAGCTTTGATATATATTTCTCATTTTGAAATTGTTTTCATCTATGAATGTTCCCGTTACTCATATAAATATCTGATCTCTATTTCAAATGCCCTTGGCTTGCAATATCTTGTGGCAGTAAGTCTCAAAATGTATCTACTCATATCGGTTTTGGATATGTTGCCTTTTACAGTTACATAATATCGTTCGTGTACTATGAAAGAATAAATAACAAACCACAATTTACTTGTTCTATTCCATGTTTTACTTTCAATAAATATACGTCATGTCCCTCCTCAAACAGCATCAATTTTTCTGTCCAACCATATCGTAGTTTCTTTCAGAAATCTATTATTAAAAATTATTTCTTCTGCTAAAATAGATTACACAATACTGAAATTCTTCTGTCAAGCTTCTACTTTATCTGCATCCATTATGTTCCCCTAGACAGTCTTCCCTAATGTTGATTATTCTAATTTTTTAATCATTTGCAATTTTTGCATCATTAGAAAACACAATGCTTTAGAATTTGTCCTGGTATAGAACCATATGGTATCCTACTGTCAACCTTTGTCACATCTAGTCCCCATCATTTATTTATATTTTGGTCTTCTGTTTATTAGTCTTATGAGAGTTCTATAAGAAAAACAGTATCTCTATATTTGGATTAAAATCTTATTATAGAATAAATCACATTGATTTATTTTATATTTGATACCAATGTCATTTTGAAATGCCACTCATTGTCATCCTACCTAAATACACAAATTATTATTAAGTACTCTATTACTGAAAAACGGACTTATAGTCCTTCAGCATATACCATTCTTTTGTTCAGTATTTCTCTGCTATGTCTTCAATCACTTTACACAAACATTATCATGACTTGTTGCTCATTTATAGAAAGAATTACTCTTCACTGAAGTATAGTGGCCATTTATCAAATCCGTAATCTACATTCATGCTACATGGCTATTAGTCTTTTTCAGATCTAAGAAAGAAGCTATATTTTAAATCAAGAAACTCAAATTTCCTTGATTTCAGTAGCAAATAACTAGTTTCAATCTTAACTTTCATCCCTGTGCATCTGAGTGTGATAGTTGGCACTGCTTGTTTTTCTTTCCAGGAAGAGTAGTCAATCTAAACTTAATATTGCCCAAATAACTGGGGCTTATAGTAATTCATGACTATGTTATGTAAAGAATAAGAAGTCTTGCAGCAGGCCTACAAAGGAAGGTTTTACACTTTTTCTCCTAAGCGAATAGATAAACAGGAATGACCAAAAAAACCCACTTTTGCTTAGAATGTTTTCTAACACGAATAGTCCTATTGATTTCAAAAAAATTTAAAATAACATGCCTACATGCTTTACAGAATCGAGCCCCAATACATAGATAAATATCTTCAGCCGTTAAGGAAAGAAAAAAAATATTCCATCTTCATAGCAATCCAGTTTCATTTGATAATGCTTTAATAGAGAAATTCTGATCTCTGTTCAGGCTAATGTTATCTTAGCAGTTCTTATAGTAATGGTGAATATTGTATAAAGTCAAAGGAGTTACACAATTAATGTCAGGAATATATAGATCATTTTATTCTCTTGTCAGATATGAAATTTAAAACCATACTGAAAACTTAGTCACCCCTTCATTGAAGATATGTTTTAAAATGTCTTGTCTAACAGTTTTAAAAAGATCCTAAATTTTATTCAAACCATTCTCAACTACTGACCTAGTAGGAATAAGGTAAATCTGTAGGGCTATCCTCACAGTTAAAAGTTTTTCTTTCACCAAGATTGTTTTTAGCATAATTATATTTAAAATCTACAGAATAAAGAATAGTAGTTAATTGTTGAATCATGTCATAGAAGTCTAGATAACTTTTGCTTAAAAAAATTATGAATCTTTTTAAAATGTTCTGGATTTTAGAGTTAATTTTACAGGAGCTGTTAGGTTTCATTCTTCATAGTACAGGAAAAGAAGGAATAGAAATTCCTACAAAAGTAATGGGCAAGAACAGGAAGAGAAATCTTTCCATCCATTTAGGCTGTCTAGTGTATATGTATTTTACACACAAATGTGGTGTGTTAAACGCCAGGACCTTTCATTATGTATTGGCCTTGACCTCTAGCAGAGTTCTTAGTGAGCTGCCAGCCATCCAGCTCTGACTTTAATCTAGCAATAGATACATCTGATAAGGGTCCAGCAAATGTTGCTTTTGATACTAAAAAAACCCCTACAATGATGATCACGCTTACGGTCTTTTTTCAGATTTTGCCCTGTTCACTTTATGTTTTGCTTACTTTTTACAATACTAGAAAAGAAAAACAATAAGCTATGTAAAACAACAAATTCTAGGAATTTTCAGTTATTGATGGGCAAGAAGATGCATAAAACAGCTAGATTCATTCCTACATACGTCTGTGTAAGAAACTAGCTTCTCCATTGTCACTCTCTCCTCCTTATGTAAGAACCAGAGGCACCAAATGAGATGGCCAGGTTCAAAATTGCTTAAGTTGTGGGTGAGCTCCACAGCTAAATGTACCCTGAGAAAGTTTCCCTTCAGTATTAGTTCAATAAAACAACATTCTAAGGTGTAGAAAGGTAGATACAGAAAATGATGCTATCTACAATAAATTCAGAAGCAGTAGGTTCCTTTACATGTGATGCTTATGAGCAAGAAAAGGTTTTATTAAGATGTACGCTTACATCTAGAGCCACAGACTGCTTTGCCCAGGATTTCTTCACTTGGTCATACATTATCGTGTTGTTAATGCCCAGGCCACAAAAAATAACAAAAGCCTAAAAAGAGAGAGAAAAAAGAATTTGATTATAATACAAACACAAAGATGGATGCTATCGTAATCACTGAAAAGAAAGCGGATGCAAATTCTAGGAATAATTTTGTTTTACAGGTTATCTAGAAAATGCAGGTAGGTCACTGTCCTGAGCAAGAAGAGAAAGATCAGATGCAAGAAAAGTGTTTTATTTAGGATTCACCTTTATTAAGTGAATTCTTCTTGGGACTAAAGGCAATAATTTCTACAGGTCAGCTCTTCAATCCTTCCTTAAGTTTTTCATGTTCTTGGGAACACCTTTTTTCCAGAGCAAGGTGCTCCCTGCCCATCTTTTCACTTGGCTGGGGATTAGGAGGCCAGGAGAACATCTCCCAGATACTAATGTTCCTAGCCATGTTTTCTAGCTTGTTTGTTCTAGTTTGTTCAGGATGTGGCTTCCACTTCTCATTTCAGTTTGTCAGAGAACCAGGCCCCACAGAGAATAAGTATCTACAACGTATGACTACAAATACTTTGCTTTTTTCTCTTCCCACCACCAGCCAGTTCCTGAATATCAACCAAAACCCAGTCGTCATACTCTGGCTAGAGAATTGCACTCTGTTGTGTTAATTTTCATGGAAAATATAGGTCAAAAAGTCAAAGATTTTTTTTTCAACTTTAAACAGTTAAACAAGATTTGGCTCCCGGATAAGAATCTCAGTTTGCTAATTCCCACAATAAACAATTATCATTAAAATGTTTCTACTCTGTCTTAAACAATACAGAAAAAGAACAAAAAACAGATGAAGGATTTGAAACTAAAATATTATGTAAATGTTCATTTTAAGTGTTCTTTGCTGGATTTCCCTTTAACTAAAGGATTTCCACTGGGAGCACCAATTCCTTTTTAAACATTAGATGCTGACAGTTGTCCTTTTTGTGGAAAAAAGGAAAAAGTTAGTAACTAGTATTCGTTCTTTAATTCTAGTTCTCCTCTTTTCATAACAAATACGCAGAGAAATTGAGAGAAGACAAACAGCAAAACAGCTTCTGTTTCTGGTGCTCCCTCTCATTTTCATCCTCAGTGCTACAGGATGACTATCACAGCATAAGCTTATCAGCTATTCTGTGACCGAGCAAACTTGTCCCAGTGACAAGTCATGTAAGGTTAAAATCTGCCTCTTTAGTCACCAGCTCATGGCATTATTACAAAATAAACAACGTGCTATCCAAACCAGATTCTTATTGAACAGGCACTAAAAAAGAATACAAAAGATAAAGTAATAAGGTAAAGAAGGAATAGTTAATACAAGTGAAAGTGTAAAATCATTTCAAGCTTTACTAAAGGCAATGTAAATGATCATTTCCCCTGAGTCTCTCTCTGATTTGGTCTAGTCACGTCACCTCTCAGGACCACAGCAGTAAAAGATCCACAGTGTCATGAAAGGTCCCAAGAAGCAGAGGTTTAAACTGCCACAATAACTAAACTTACTTCCATCAGTCTAGAAGTTTCCAGGTCGCCTGCTCCAGGCTCCAGGCTCTGTGCCACACTACAGTTCCCCAGGGGCTGCTCAGTAGAACAGCCCACCTTGCCACTTATTTTTACAATAAATTAAACTTAGTTTTTGGTGTGCCTGTGCTCTTGCTGCCAAGCTCATGTTTTTCCTGCTTAAAAGATACAATTAAAAAAAAAGTCCTTGGGTGGTGTTTCAAGAAGCCTTTTTGGCTTGGATCAAATCACTGTTTCTGCCTCTGGTTCTCATTAACTTTTCATAAAATACTACAAGTTAGACATTTTGGCATTGTGGGCAGTTCAGGGTGTCTACGACTTATGTCCTCTGCCTGAACAACAGGCCACCCATCCTTGAATAACCTGGACAACAGCTGTAGATACTTACTTCCCCATTCCCAATATTCAGTGAGGTCCTGAGAGGCCTTGTAGCTTGCACCTAACCTACTTCAAGTGATTCCCTAGGGAAGACCCTGGAGGAGTTAGATCTCTGTCTCAGACCTCCCCGCCAGTGCCACCAGCACCCTGTCCACAGGGCTGCCCGTTCCTGCACTGGGGCAGTGGGCTCTGCAGGAGGAGGAGGAGGAAGGTCACCTCACTGCATCGTTTGTCTCACCCTGACCCCTCGAGTTATTCCCTCTCAAGCTTTTTCATTCATGCCAACTCATAACTGGCTCGTGTATTTTGCCTGCAAACAGCCACTTACTCCCACAACTTGCTTACATAATCCTGAGCAAGTACTAATCAACGTAGAAGCTTGCCCTTTCAAAACTGGCCGTTACCATATGCTGTCAGCATGAATACTGTAGGGGCAGTTTCTCTGTAGGGACAGGCTGAATAAATAGCTTAGCACAGAAAAGGCTTTGTAACAGGGGTAGGGCTTTGTAATTTAGGGGGATGCAACAGTGAGGGAACATTCCCATACTCTGACTCTTAAAAATTTTAAAAATACAATTAAGAACTGCCAAGGTGATTCATAGAATTGGGAGGCAGGGAGTTGCCCAGTCATAGCAGTAAAAACCTGTCTAATATTGAGGCTGCTGGTGCACTTTCTTCTTTAAAAAAAGACAGAAAGAGACTGCTGGCTTAATTTTTTGAAGAGTATTAGGAGGATCAGTAAACTAGAAAACATAAATTACAGAAATTTAGGAGCATGTTATCTGGGGGATACAGGTCAATACACCTGCTATACAAGAATAAATGGTTATTAAAAGAACCTTCTTATGTTATGTCCCTATATTTCAAGCAACCTGCTTTCCAGGGAGAACACTAAACATAGTACTCACCAATTTCAAAAACTAAAATGAGCAATCCCTTGACATACAATCTTTGTTCCGTTTGGAACTTGGCAGTCAAGGGACCAAACTTTTACTTTATGCAAACAGATGACTGGCAGACCTTCAATAAATAAGATTGCCTGCAACCCAGAATGAATGCTGCAGTTCTGTATTTACATTTGGAACTACAGTAATTTTAACCATTATCATGTCTCCAAATGTTATACAGAGGTTGAAGACAAACATGAAGTTCTTTTATCATGCTGCTTTTCATAGTATACTATCACAAATAAAAGGATTGTAAAAATGTGATCAACTCATGTTTAGTGAAATTGCATAATTAAGAAAACACACACTAATAAAGTGTGTGTGTACCTGTGTACTTGCACACATATATTTAGAGAAAAGCACACCAGGATTCAGCATGTAGGTGGTAAGCCAAAACAAATAATCATCTCTCAGCTAAGCAACAGTAAGCATAAACACTTGAACGCTGATAAATGGCACTTTTACAGCAATAAAAAAGTGGTAATACAGCAAGGTCTGTCTTCATGTTGCGTGTAGTCAAAAGATTGGTGGATTTTTCCAACTCTCTCAGCAGGTTTAATAAAAGGTGAAACCTCCCTGTAAAAATGGTTTCTTTCTCATACCCTGATGGTAGGTACAGTGCAACAGCACTACTAGAAGTTATTATACAAACATTTCTGACACAGAAAGTAAATCTTGAGTTGCTAGAGAGGATACTTGAAATGTTTAACTATTGTTAGTAAATCACAAACTTATTTAATATGTTTTATTGCTTACTTTTGTTTATAGATATGCTATACTGCTATGTCTGAAAACCTCAAAAGCCTGGGAAAAGTCAAATTGAGCGTTGAACTTTTTTGCTTAGATATATCCTGTTTATTCTAAATCAATCCTGGTTAAGGAATGAATAAGATTTTGCTGTTGCTGTTTATTAGTACTATGAAAGATTAAAAACAGTTTCCTAACTTCTTCCCCAGAATATCTGCTGTCATAATCAATTAGTACTAAAATGCATTAAAGATGAAGGTGTTGACCATAAATACAGATCAGGTATTCTTCTCCCCAAAAGAGGATGAAGCAGGATTACCCAGAAATACCAAATTCTGCAGAAGTATGATATTGCTACAAACCTGAGTGCCTCTTACCTCAAACAGTCGCTGGTCGGCATCATCAAAGGGTTTCCCATCAAGCCTGTTCAGCACTTGAGCTACCCCTTTAGAAAGAGTTAATATGAATTATAATCTTCATTCATTAACTCATAATGCAGAATATTTTATTTATTAGTAATATTTAAATTATATTTTTAAAACTGAAAAGCAAAATTGCAAAAATTTATTCTGAAATATATTAAATGGACATCAATATCTGGAAGTCTGATTGTTTTGATACCAGGACTCAGTTTATAACTTTCAACTGTTATTCTTTGTTCTGTAAGCATAAGATTAGCAATCTAAACAATGTTACTCACAATGCTTTTCACAAATGTTTAGACATCTGATTCTGCCAAGTACTTAAGCACTTTAATAACAGCAAGTGTATAAGTCATCCTCGTAATTTCAAGTTACTTATATAATTTGCGGAATCAGCACCATCATTCCTAAATCTTAGTTAATTTAGCATGACCTGGGTATATAAGTCCCCTTTTTCCATTATGGCTCGTCCCAGAATTTATTGAACCAGTGAAAAAATGCAATTTCTTTAAACACCTTGGAGAGAAAAAAAAAAAAGCCTTCAAAGCTATTGGCCATAGCTGAGTTAATGCTGAGTTCCACTGCAATACCGTTTCTATTTCATTTAGCTACAATATACCCTTAGAAAAATACTGTAAGAACTATTAGAAGTCAAGCTGAGTTTCTCTTCTGCTTCTTTGAGCTGATACATGCTTTGCCACAAACCATGAGCCACATTTTTGAAAGGCTCAATTCCCACTTCTTCTCTGCTGATTAAGCTTGAACGTCCTGATCTCGCATGGCACCATCGCCTTCAGCAAAGCACTACTAATCTCAGCTCTCACTGACTGCTATACCACACAGCAATATATGTCTTGTCCCCCCGGCCCCCCCAAGCTGGTTTAAATTGCTATAGCTTTGCCTTGAACTCTTCTGTGGAAAGATGGAGAGTTATCTGGTGCTGTTATTTACAAATGGTGCTTTTTTTTGTGCCAAAATCAGATAATAAGGCAGGTTCAAATGCAGCTGCATTATAGCTGGGAAGCATTGTACCAAACAGGCAATACCCTGTCACACCCTGATCCAGTGTGCACCACTGCCACAGGCAGCTCTCACAGCTGCCAGAGCCTCTTCAGTCAGTTTTCTCTGACTCTGTATTTTTGTCATTAGAGAGAGAAATGACCACCTCGCTGGACTGCAGAAACAGTTGCCTGAGCTGTGCACAAAAAAAGGAGAACCAGGAAAACTATCAAAGCACACTACACATTTTACACTAATATTGTTAGAATTTCAGTTTTCTTCTCATTAGTCTTCAATACAATATATAGCTCAACAACGGAGCAGTGGGAAAGCTGAAAAAGTCCATACAGTATCCAAGTCAAAACATCCCTTCTTGGATACTTAGCATGCATCCTAGGTACCGTAACTTCTTAACAATATTCAGCTGGGAAAAAGAAGAAAAAGGAAGATCGAATTAAAAAGACATAATTAAATTTACATTAGCACAAAAATGGTGCAGCTATGAGGAACATCTTACCGATTATTTGGTGATTGCTATTCCATATAGGAACACACAGAACAGACCTTATGTGAAAGCCAGAAATCTGGTCAGCCTAAAATGTAGAAATGAGAGCTCCCATTAATGGTAAGGTACCATTTAGAGCCTTTTAAATTCTAATAATAGATCTGTCAAGCAGAACGCACGTAAGTTTACATTTACAAATTCATGTCATTCCATATAGATTAGCTCTCACTCATACCTCATTCATAGTATGTTTAGTTCAAAGTCACAAGGACGATTCTAAAAACTGCCAAATACAAATATCACCATCTTTGCTACTGAAAGCATACACTATTGACTTCGATTTTAAATTAAAGGCAAACCGTGACTGTGTAAATGTCCAGACAATTCCTGTGCAGAAGTGCAAACTGGGAAGAAATTGAAGCATGTGATCAAAACCAAGATTTGAGATTTTCTATGTAGATGTTAATTGAAGCTGCAATTCTGAAGAGAACCTTGTCTCCTTTGTTGGTTTTGAACTAATATAATATAGTGTAAAGCTTTGCAATTTACTCTGAATTTCATTGATTCTTTATTTTCTATGGTGAGTAAGCTTTATTCTTTGGGGTTATTTCCACAAAATCTAAAGAAAGAAAATATTTTTTTCAAAAAAGATTATAAGAGAAACTAAGAGAGTGGAATGAGCCTACTCAAAGAAAATGTCAGGAGATGTTCTCTTACTAAAACTGCAGATGCTAAAGGCAATCTGTAACAGAAGAAAAATAAAAGATCAGTGATAATTCATACACTCAGTCAAGGCAGGATGGAATTACTGTGATCTCCTAGGTAGTGAAAGCTATAACTCAGGTTTTCTGAGAGTACTGCTTATCCATACATACACAGAACTTGCCACTGAAATCAGTGTGGAATGCCCCCTAAAATCAATGGGAGTGGGGGGTATAATTGCCCCAGATGTATATTTTAAAATAAACTTAATGAAAATACTTTGGCATTAAATTCTCAGTGAATGAATTGGAAAAAAATCAAGCAACAAACCTTTAAAATGACAATTAGTGTGTAGAAAGAAAAGAGCTGACTGAGAGTGTTTTTAATATAGGCACAGAACAAGAGAAGGTGTTCATAACTACAACTGTATGTTTATTCCATCTAAGACATAAGGGACAATATGCTCCTCTTTTACTACACCTGACTGTCTGTAGATCATTGACTCTAAAACTGAATTTGAGAATTAAATTTTCATATGAACCTACCAACAGAAAATAATTACTGCCATGTGTATTAGGTGATTTTTCTTTCTCTATATAAATTGGGCAGTGCCTGCAACTTGGAAGGGACTAACTGTGAAACCAATATGAGAAGGATGAATTATTCAGGACATGACATATTAAAAGTACAACTGCAAACATATCAAGGATTGGCATGCTTTATTTCAGCACATCTCTTTGGCAGGAAATAGTCCCCAGGCATTAATTGTACTTTCTGAAGTTCTGAATAAATTAGCATCAACACAGTTTTCCCATACACTTCTCCAGCAGGCCCCTGTTGTTTTTCTTCTGTTTTGACAAATTCTGCTGGTTTGAGAGCTATTCCCTGTAATGACATAGGCAATAAAACTGGAACCAAGGAAACTCGACATGAAAACACTTCCAAGCATACTTATTGTAGCAATACAGTCTGGTAAGCTTGTTGACCAATTCTGTCCACTGATTAATGTGCTGCCCAAGTTCCCTGTAGTAATTCTGTTTCATCAGATAGAATTCAGTGAAGATTTTGTCCTTCCATATGCCTCTAACATCTATTTAGGTGTGATGTATATGTATACATTTTTATCTATATCTACACCATTCTAGCTGAGACTGGAATGAGTACCTTAGGATACATACACAACTTTTATTAGGAGTGATATGCATCTTGGAGAAATAACCAGTCCAGTGTGTACGTTTTATTTGGGCAGAATTACTGAATTAAAAGGGTAGTTGGCTAAATCAGACTACAAACAACATTTGTCTCTTTAGATACTGATTCTGTTTATGGTCTGTGTGTGTACAGTCCCCATCACCCTGACGGCTAACGACGATGGCTCCACTAACACAGAACACCAACAGTGGAATTTTCAGCAATAAAAAATAGTTTGCATAAAGCTCAAAGCACTTGATAGAGGAAGGTATCATTTATAAATGAATGCTGGATAGTAACTGCCTATAGTTATACACTGATTCAGTGACCTGTGTTTACTCTGTAAAGCCATACCAACACCGAAAGATCAGGAGGAGGACACACTGGAGAGAAAAAATAATTCAATACAAATATTCACATGTTTTTCAGCCCTTTGGATTTGATAATAAAAATTGTACTTTATTAGTTACAATGCCAAAAATATGATGTATATTTACATTTCTAAAAATCTCTTACTTCAGCATCAAAGCGAGGATCCTGATAGGCATCACTGATGTTCACTGGGAGACCCGTGGAAGCTACAAGTTCAGCAATGCTATTATTTATTAGCCAATCGGAGTAAGATGATGATTTCTCCACACTGTCTTTGAAACTATCATACGGCATAGTAAGGGAAGAAAATATTACAATCAATGTTGCTTTAAAGTCCAACATGTCTTATAGGCATAATCATATGAACAGTGCAATTGTTCACAGTTATTAATGGTTACTAAAAATTATTTACGGAACAGTAATTTGGTATTTATTGAAAAGGTACATCAAAAATTCTTTCCCTTTCACTATTCTTTCTTCTGAAAATAGCATTGGTCTACTGTGCAAATTAAATACAACATTCAGTAATGAAATGCAATTACATATGAATCAAGAGTGGGATTATCTTCCAGATTTCTGTAGGATATAGGCCTGCTCCCATTCTAAATAAGCAACCCATTCTAAATAATAATTTTTGTAGAGCTACCTGAAAGCATATACTTTTAGATTTTAATTTTTCAAATTAGTCTAATAATTTGGAGGTATTTTTAATTCATACTTGCTATGATTATCTGTCATGTGGAATGCCAATTGTTTGATTTTGGTCTGTAATTCTGGACCCAAGTGGCTGAAGAAGGGAACATGAAATAAGTCTTGGAATCAATAACATGTTGCAGCAGGAGGAGCCAGGTAGACATACCACACATGAATGTTTCCTTTTTCTCCTGGCTGAACTCATGCCGCAACTTCCGAGGGGCTACAAAGCTGTCAGTGAACCAGCATAAGACACCAGCATTATAGGCTTGACTCAGCACAATCTATCGCAGCTTCTGCAGAAAACTTAATGTCTGTACAGACTCTAAGGTCCTGCACCTCATCTAGTACACTTCTCACTGACTTATCGCAAACCTGTTCATGACCTTGGCAAGGGGTAGTTATTTATGCGTGAATAAATTAATTCATGTCATCTTAGTTTTGAGGAGAAATTTGATAATTTTCAATGCCTGAGAAACATCAGTTTAGAAAAAAGTTCCTCTGAGCAGCCATGGAGAAGACTACAATGGCTAGAAACTTCAGAGCAATGCACAGGAATGAAAGGATGCAAGTAGAATGGTTGGAGGACTCGATCAAGGTGAAAGGATTGATTTTTGTTGGCTGTATTCTTCTTCTGAAGACTAATTCATCTATGTCACTCATTTAAAAGAAAACTCAATATTCTTAGAAGACTATAAATAAAGATGATAATAATGATTTACATAAAGAAATCTCAGTGTATCAACTTTCATTTGGGATAAGAATTTTGAGCGAGTGTAGTAAATGTTATGCATATACTTTGACAGGAACCTATACTGAAACACAGTATTCTTGAACTAAGTATAAAAATTCATTTGTATAATTTAAGAATTATTTTAGGACATCAGTGTACTTGAGAAACAAAAAAATCTTTAAAGGTAGGATTTTCATTACAGATGCATACCTCTCAGTGCGTATCTTAGAAAAAAACAGCCATAAAATTGTAAGAGATACAAGATGTACAGCAAAGACTGAAATCTGAATAATATTATTATATGAGAGACTGTTTAAATCAGGACTGGATTATGTGTGTCAAGCATTTTAAGCAGCAAATTAATTCAAGTTAAATAAGACATAATTCAGGAAGAAGTTTTAAAAGTATGTTCTACTGTGTTGTCTACATTCCTAGTAAATGCTTTAATGCTTTAAAACTGCACTGTGGAGAGACGCACTCAACTTTCACTAGGAAGAAATATCAATGTTTAATTTTGATGTAAATTACAGCCAGCTGGCTCAGTCTCCATCCTCAGCAGCTCTGAACAAACAGAAGCTACTGTAAAAATCTCAAGCAACAATTTTTCCGTACTATGAAAAGCCTTGAATTCTGCTGGATTGATGCAGGCAACTTTACGCCACCTCCTCCCTGTCTTGCCTGTATAAGAGCAGGAGTAGCGAGCGCCAGACCGAAGACAAAAGCCAGCTCAAGGGTCTCTGGGGGTGCCGCAGGCCCCCTGCACCGATGCGCGCCTTGCGCCTCCCCCACAGCGCCCCGCTGTCCCTGGCAGAGATGGCAGGAGGTGTGTGCTGCAGTATGGGACCGTTACAGCCAACATGGTCACTGGTATCTTCGACCGTCTCTAAACAGTGACATGAACCCTCTCAACTCTCATATCAGAAGAGCAGAGAGATGCCTTAAAAAGCATAAATATACCCCTGACTGCAGTGTGATTGCAGCGCATGAGGCGATATCTGGGGGAGCACCAGTGTAGCTCGCCCAAGTGACAGTGAAACAGAGGTAGCCAGGATTTCAGCACTTTCTGTACCAGCCTAACTGGGAGGGAGCACGGGTACTTCCTCAGTGAGCAACCTACGCTGGGGCTGAGGCAGCTGACCTTTTCTCTGCCACTGACACTCAGGTGAGAGAACCGCGATCCCGGTGTGGCATCCACTGAGATGACTTCTTCTGGGCAGGAAAGACCACAGCAACTTCCCCCTAGCTCATATGCACCCAGAATACATCAGAAATGAATCCTTGAGACTTCTAAGATTAATGTGAATAAAATGAAGTGTTACATTTTTTCAAAGAGAGGACAAATTTAAGAGAGATTTGGCAAAACCATACTTGAAGAACAAAATGGCTGGCAAAAATGAGAGCATCAGTGTACCAACGTGAATGAGAGCTGAACTCAGTCATGGGGTGTGCTGGAAAGGGACAAATTACACACACAAATCCAAATGTGGTCTTGCAAAGTATTTCTTTACAACAAACAGAAAAGAAAAAAAGATATGAGTATTCATTGTAATATTTAGGGAATTATCAGGCAAACTGCTATTAGACAGAGATAAGAGGGTCAAAATAATAAGCAGATTTTTTCTAAAATCAAAAGAGAAAAAGTGTTAGGACATGGAAAGATATATTGTCCCTAAGCTTTTTTCTCTTTCAGATAAAACTTATACCTACAACCATTCGCAGCCTATAATCTCCCTGGTTTTCCACTAAAAATTCAAAGAAATATTATTTATCTTAACTGGAGTAATGATGAAGAAATGGCACTCATTGTGCCATTTTTATTCACATGAAACACCTCATGACTTTACATCAGTTGGGTCTGCAGAATCTAGAGTGAAAAGGGCACAACTCACTAGAAAAAAACCGCTCAAATGTCAAGGGCTCCAGGCATTATTCTGTATCCTAAATAACCTTTATTCTCCCACTATAGTGCCAATAACACAAGCTGTGCCTGTGCTAGATCCAAATGTGACATCATACCTGCCAGTCTAAACTTGATTTTTGTAAAACCAACTTTGTTCTCCACTGAAAGAAAAATGAAAGAAAAGCAACATATCTTTATACCAAGATATACAGAAATATAACTTTATAAATCTTACAAGACTGGCTACCCAGTTGCATATGTTTATCGATGTCTCTGAGTAAACTCAAGTGGACCACATGCAGAGCAGGCTACTACAAACTGCTTTTTGGTAACATGCTAATATAACTATGGTAACAAGAAATGAGCCAGCTTGGTTATCTTGACACCACTCTACATTGTGTTGACTAATCTGGCTACAGATCAAGTTTGTGAAAAACAGAAATAACAATTAACAACCCTTGATTCATATCCCTGTCCCTGAACAAAAGGAACATATTTTCACCCATTTAATTGAACCAGGAAAGAGCAATTGCTACCCTGAAGCTCTTTGTCAAAAGCAGTAACTTGTGATTCCCAGATGAATCAGCAGATTATTTATTCATATTTAAACTTTCATATTTTTTATCACTTGCTTTCCTTTTCCGCTTTGTCTCCCCAGTCCCATCTCTCTTCACTGGGGGATAGGGCACAGAGGAGATTCTGCTCTACTCCTGTCTTTCTGCATGGCCTGGACTCTGCTGATAGGTTGCACATCTTAAAAATAATGCTATCCATTTTCATAATGCTGTGAGATCTCTCCATGAAAAGCATTAAGAATTAAGAGTTATTGTAAACTGGTGCACAATGCACATATTCACCTTAATAGAGTAAGTGGTAGCTTCTTACCACACTGGAGGTGAAGAAGTACGAAAGAAGGCAAATTTTCCTTGAAGTATTTTTTTTAAAATACTACTGCTTAAAGGCCTTAGTTTAACTATGGAGAAGCACACAGTAATCTTCAAGCCTGCTAAGTTATTGATATCAGGATAGACAGAAAGTTAGGTTTATCATTACAGCAATGATTCTACATGGAAAATTCTAATTCAAAATCAGTATGAACTGATTTGCATGTAATATGTATATGATAATCACTGAGTTTCAGCCCTAGCAGATGAGAGAAACCTTTAAACAACAGCCCTGAATCTTCATCCACCACTTAGGTACGTAAGACTTTTTACATGAACCAGTTATATTACCTTGTAGAAACTAAGACAGTAACCCCACATGGAGAAAAAGCTCTTTGTACTACCTCTTACGGTTAGCTTTTTAATCAATGTTTAAGTACAGCTCCTGCTAAGCAAAATATATATATTTTTTGACTGTGCTCCCAGCCAAGATTTAGTCACAGGAACGCAACTTCTAGCAAATGAATATTCTCTGAGCTTTGTAGGCCTTCCAACTTGAGGACTAGAGCAAAAATCAAATCTTACTGGAAACCTTCCAACACAGCTGTAAGGAGGCATTTTGTAAGAGACCAACAAACAACAATCTAAAATAATTTTGTTATTTTTATTTCAGTACTAACCACGCAAAACAACATTTGCATGTTCTCCATGAAATCAACAATAAAAAGACAACAGTTGTTTCATGGTTTCTCCTCTGAGATACTGATACACAGTTAGTATGTAAATACCAATGTTAGCATGTGTGTTATTCAAGCCACACTGCACTGGAACTGAACAGGAGTTTTATCTGAGTAAGAGCTTTAGGCTCAGGCTCTTTAATCAAATCTACTCAAAGTTCCATATGAAAACATAACTAAGATCAAACAACTTTAAAACTACATGGGAAAAAAAAAAATCAATCCATCCCCATAGAAAACATGAGGGCTAACCTGTTCTCAGTATCGGCACTGCATTTTGGAGATAACAGTTCAAAGGACTTTGTGAATTTCACCACCTGTCACATAAAAAGAAAAAAGGAACTTAAAATTGTTATTAAAAATGCTACACAGATATGAAAACAGTAGTATAAGGTTCCTACATTTTTATGATTTTTTTATCCCATGATCTTAGAATAAAAATGTAATGTATATTCTCACAATGGAGAATTCATGTTGAAACTACGCTATTCACAATTCATAAACACGCAATATCAAATCAAATCATATTTTTAAGCCTCCTTCATGAAACTTTGTTGCAACAGTATGTTTTCCTTCAAAGGACTTTGGAACATAAATTATGGAACTTTATTTTCCTGTATTAAAAAAATGAAGTTATGGATAAATAGAAATATGTATTTACAGTACTAATAGTAATCAATTTTCCTTGAATGTGTGGTATCGGCATATCTGTCAACAGCACGCGTACGTGTAAGACTGGTTGATGTGACACAGAAACCAGCTAAGGTTTTTGGATGCTAAGGTGATTCCCTATCTTCCACTTCAAATCTGCATTATAAAATGTTTTCATGTGATGTACAAATGATGAACATTTTAGATATGGTTCAAAATTGAGTAATCCTATGCAGATATATTTTGATATATAGATTAATCCCCAAAATAGGCAGAATCAGGAAACTAACTGTAAATTATTGAATTGTAAATTGTATTGTACTGTAAAATATTGTAAATTGTAAAAATGCCCAGGTGGGTGGCAAGATGCTATTCTCCTACTCCAAATTAAAGAAGAAAAAGAAATGATGTTGACCCTTTTTAGGCTTAACTGAATACCTCAGCTGCCCATATTTCAGGATTTGGTCTAGAGTAATGAGGCCTGAGGCCTCATTGCCTGGGGTCTGGAAAAAACCTCTCTGCTCAAAGGTAGAAATAATACTAATAGCAGAAAAAATGAAATAAATGATGCCACCCATAACCTACTACCAAAATAATGTACTCTTCTATAAAAATAAAAATCATATTATACTTGCAGCCATAATAATGTTCTGTAGAAACATAGTAGAATCACATCTTATAATTATAAAATCATTGTGGGGGGTCTAAAATGGGAAAATAAACCAGAAATATTAAAATTCTATAACAGACAATACATAAACGAAATACAAAGCTTGATCCTGCTTTTATGAATGCTAGTATAATTTAGGGCATACTCCACTAAAATGAATTAATTTCTATTAGTGTAAATGAAATGAGAATCATATCTTTCCTCCAGGAAACAAAGTAATGGTTTTTTTGCCCTACTCGCAGACACAGTGGCTTGTGATTGTCTCTCTGATAATCAGTTAGACACACAGCCCTACAACAAATAATCAATTACAGAGTCAGTGAATCCCAAGGCATTTGGAGAGGAAGAAAATGGTATTGCAAGTAACATTTTTTATCCTTCAACTATTTCTCCAATCAGTAGAAAGGCTGATAGTTTATTTGTGTTGAATAGCCTCAAAACACTAACAGGGGCTACAAATATAGTCACTTACTTTGTTAATAATAATGATAATCATAACAACAACGTTAAAGATTCTTAAAGAAACTCTCAATACCCTATGAATGGCAGTGTTACACAGTCCCAGTAAAAGCCCATGTCAAAATGGTGCATGAAATCTAACTCTTGACAAATACTTTCATATAGCTTACCTCAATGTGTTCACTTAACTGAGCTTTGCAACAAAATAATTATTCCTTGCTCAAGTGGACAGAGCAACTGGAAAATAACAAGCCTGCTTCAACAATGCTGAAAGTCATGTTTTCACTTCACTTGCTCAATGCAAAAGTTTGCTCCTAAACCAAGAACAAATAAGCGACTATCTAGACATTTGTATTTAAATGTCTTTTTCAGTGGATTTTCTGTCACCTCAGGGAACAATTACTAGGTCAAAATAACAAGAGAACTGATCTTTTCACAGCATTTTCATCATTTAGGAACTGAGACCAGTTCTCATTATTTAGTTTGCAGAGTATTTCCCAAAGGTATTAAAGGAACTTGTTAAAATGTGCAAACATAAATATAGCTGCTCCCAGTCATACTCCACCAATAGCTAGAGTGAACAGAAATCTTTCAGGAAGAAGCAAATCCCATGCAGCACTAGTCACCAGAAGCTGTGGAGAAAATTCACTGTGTTACAGGTTCAACCCTTACTGTCTTGTTTTTCATTCACAATAAAATACTGGATTTCACACGAAACATTCATGAGACGAGTTCACAAGCTGACCACTATGAAAACACGGATTAGATTGCTGTAAAGCTGAGTTGCTGAATATACAGGATATGGTCACGTAAGAATGCCTTGATGAGTTTACTTTTATCTGTTATTTCTGAGGGGCCAGTAATCTGATTAAAGATTTTTATGTGAAACCAAAATGTTACATACTAGAATAGAAACTACATCAGTATTTCAGTGTGCTACATTTAAACAGTAACAGATGCAAAAGTATGAACACTGTAGAAATAATAACAAAGGTGGCTGATGATTATTGAAAAGTATACTGAAAAGATTAGTTCTAAAAATAAGCATTAAAGATTTGTTGATGATGCAACTGTTTTGGTTCTGAAACCACCTGCAAGCAACACTGATTTTATATGGCATTAGCCTGAAAATGTTAGCAAGGTTGTAAGTTCCAGGTAAATATAACTGAAGCTACAGAAAGGATATTTCTTTCCTTCTAGTGGCTATATTGCAAAAGAAAGGAACCTAGAAAATAAATATTTGATAACAAATCAGGTAATTTTTCTATTTTGAGCTGACCAGAGGAGCACCTTGTTTCTCACTTAAGCTGTCCCTAGCTGCGTTGTAAGCACTAATTGCATCACACAGGCAATCAAGAAGCACAGGTCATCAGCTGGATCACACCACTGCTAATCAGATCCAGCAGGAACTTACAGACATCCCATTAAATGCCTCTAAATAAGCAAAATGAATCATAAAGATAAGTTCCAGTTTCCCTTTAAAAAGCAATGTTGATTAAAATTTGACCTGTACGGCTGAAAGAACACTCAGTGTCCAATACTTACACATGACATGTGACAGCTTCCCCACAATAAAAACAGCTGTTAAACCACTCATATATTAGCACTTCTGTAAAATGTGAAGACACACTTACTGGTGATTCAATATCTTCCAGAAGTAACACTGAGCATCGTTCACACTTCAGCAGAGTCTGGGCCCGATGCATAATTTTCTTGACAATTTTCTCTAAGTCAGTCTGTTCCTCAAAGAGATCATTCACTACTTCCAACAAAGCCTGTATACAAGGACAGAAGACTCTTGTATTGGTTGCAGAAGTAATAAATAAATGGAGCATTGCAAAGGAGGGGTAATCTTTGGGCTTGATTTTAATATAAGTGATCCATTGAAATCTTCATTCAAATAAAGTTCTTAATGATTATGGCAACAGCATCCGTGTGTGTTTGTGTGTGTGCATGGGGGGTTAGCCTGAGAAAGAAATGGAAGTCAGCATTTATAAGCTCAACACTGGGCACAATTCTAGCAAACAATGGGAGTCTTTCAAATTATTTCATTGTGATCCAAACACAAAACGTCACCATTAGTGTCCAGGTTGATAAGGAGGGCAAAATACTGGCTTGTCCATAACGTGTTACTTACTAACTATTTTCAACCATGGACTACCCAAAGCTAAAGACCACTGACTGCTCTGGTATGCCACAAAGTACAGGTCACCATATAGCTGTCAAACGGCAATGACATTTGTTATGCCTTCCACGGCTGAAGTAACAAGAATGAAGAGTCTGTATCTCTAATCCAATCTTCTGAGGTGCCCACTCTCCAGAATTTACCATTTTCTAATGAAGAATGAGAATGTCCTTAATATTTTTCTGCTGAATGCCTCCCTCAGAAGATTAAATGTTGATCCCTCCAAAGTCTGTCAGCGTTCCCTGAAGGCTGAGAGTCTGTAGCAAATTTTAAGTCTCTGAGTAGTCAAACAATTATTTTGTTTTAACATCAAATGAATAAAAAAATCTTCGGCAGAAAAATATTTCTTCCATTCCACCCCTAACCCCCACCCTGAAATATAGTGGTCTGTAAACAGTCTTAGACAGAAGACAAGGTAAAAAACTTCATGACCATCAAATCTATGCACTGTACTCCTAAATTATTAGGAAGGACTATTCTTAGTTTTTGAAACAGTGGAGGGCACTAGCTTCTATACACGGAAGGCACCAAAATCCTGAATCTGAAAATGTCAGTGTTGTGTACACAGAGGCCAAGACAGCGAGCAGTTAGCTTCTACCCACCTACCCACTGTAGTTTGCCAGGTTATGAAGGAAGAGTAATTAGACACTACAGATGGCAGTTCTGCTGAAGTTTTGGTGAGATACGATACGTAATAACAAAAGTAATACCTGTCATTGCAGGAAAGATGATTAAAAGAAAAATCCAAGAATTAGAGAAAAAAAACCCAAACCCCTCCAATGCTCCATTTTATTTCAAAAAAAAAAAGCTCTCTGAGAAGTAAATGGCATGTGAGCTCAGTATTATTTTCACTTCTTTGCGGCCACCTGCCCCAACTCATGCATGGCATCAGCAATCATGAGTAATGTAACTATGCAGACGCATGCTGTCAAAGCCTTTCACGTACAGGGTTTTTGCTTGCTTACTTTTAGAAAGATAGATCCACATTATTTGCACATGAATATTACAAATCCAGGATGCTAGAAGTTTGATCTTTCTGGAATTTTAAGAGATTTTGAATCTGTGGCCATGTAACTCTTTCTACTGCACAGTCTATCTTACAAACACAATTGTCTCAGTGCTATAAAACAAGAAGTTGACATCAGAAAACAACAGCTACCACTAAGAGCATATTTACCTCCTACCTTCTCCGTTTGCTGCCTGAATCAAGTGCACTGTCTGTTGTAAATGTGTTGTTTTAAAATGAAACATACTTAATTAAAAATGTCTGCTTAACAAATATGTACGCAGAGCTGGAATCTGAAGGGATGGGGGGGGAAAAAAAAAGTGTTCCATATTGGTCCAATATACATTTTTTACTTACCCTGCTTCTGTCATATTCCTTCCTTGAAGCTGCAAATAACTGGGCGTTAGATATGGCAATCCCACAAAACGGGAGGTACATCTGCATCACCTAGTATCAAAAGAAACTCCCAGTCATTAAAAACAAGTGCAATTAGATACTCTCATTTTTAGCAATGAGACGCAACTTAGGTGGCATTTCACTGGAAAATCTCAGCCCACTCATTCTTCAGCAGAACATGAAACAAAGCAAAAATATCATGGACAAAGCATATAAAATGGATGGAACAGATAGAATAGGAAGGAGAGAACAAACACATTTGAGTTTGCAGATCCCAGCAACAAGGTTCTTCAATGATTTGTCAAGAAAATTTCAAAGATTCTCAGTAATTTAATATTCTCATATAATAATTTAATATAAAAATTCTCAGTAACTTAATAATTACTGTAGGCACTGCACCTTCTTCAGTAAAAGGATTCTTTTTAATCTTTCTAGACTGCTTCTGTTCTAAGACCTAAAGTAAATAATAACAGAGAATGGCAAGCTTGAGGCAGAGTCACATTCCTGCTGATTTCTTATTTTGCAGAATATGAGCACAGTGGACCATGGCACATCAATCTGAAACTACTGATCAGAAAGCTGATTGTCTTCTCAAGGAGAAAAAAGAGGGGGTTAAAGAACATGCTTGAGAAAGCACAACAGAAGAGAGAAGAAAGGTAAATTAAGTTGAAATGAATGAAGAGGGGAAGAATTTACAACCTTCATATTCATCTAAACATCTGGGGGACCAAACTGGGCCTTAAGGAATGCATCACTATGCATCAAGACAGACAGAGATTGGGGAGGAGGGACTAGTAAAATATTTTGAGAGGCACAAGCTGACCATACGTTAGGCTGGCTCTTTGTGTGAAATAAACTATTCTAGTCACATATTTGATTACCTATAGGACAGTAGGCAAGGCACTTTCACAAGGACAGGAGGGGACTGAAGTCCAACAATATTAGCATTTTTAAGCTACATACTGATAACAAGCCTGTAACATATGGTCCAAGGTTAGGTTTTGGAGACATTAAGCAAATTTTGTATGGGCTGACATTTGCAAAGTCAGTGAGAGTTGAGGGCACTCTGCCATTTACGGAGCCAGCTCTTCTGTGCGTCTGCGGTGATACAGGAGGAGAAAAGCTAATCAGGTGATTAGTGGAATATTTGAGAAGGTAGATAGAAAAAGCTTCAATCCATTTTGATGTCTTTGGATGAAACACTTCATGATATGCACTGAAATAAACATCAGCAACAAGAGAACTTACTGGCCCTAGAAGATGACAAAAAGGTTAATGTCACAGTGTCAGCCTTGTTTATGAAGTAAAGGCTTAATAAAAATAACAAGCTCCTGGAAAAGTAGGTTGAAATCTTGGCATCTTAGAGAAGCTCCCACAACGTATGGAGCTACACAGAAGTCACAACAACAGTAAAACTTTGGATTTGGCAGGCTTGATTTTACATCAGAGAGAGCCTGATAATGTTTGCTTGTCCGTGTAGCAGCAACTTTTGAACACTGCATCTAATCAGTTCAAGAATTTCTGAGAATATTCTGGGTAATTCTAGGCCTAATAAGGATGGTAACAGTAAAACCAAAATCACTAGAAAGCCTGATTTCCACAGTAAGTTAACTGCGTGCTACTGACAAGCCCTCAGAGGTTGCTTAGGTGGTCCTCCCTCCCTCCCTCTGTGTGGTCTGTAGGTGCAATCCCACACCGGTGGTGTGAGCAAACAGCAGAGGAACCATGGGCCAGGAACGAGCTGCTGCAGGGTGCTGGTGAACCACGGGGGCAGGAACAGCCCAGCGGTGGCTGCTTCCCCTCAGAGGCCATCGCTGCAGTAGGAGAGATGCCGAGATTGGCACCTTCGGTGCCATGCCTGCCTCAGGAAAGTTACTCACGTTTGCACCATTGAACGTGCTCGAAGAGATCCCAGATGCCTCTGCCGGCAGAGTTGCCTGGGCACCGCCGGGGAGGCGGGGGGCGTCTGTCTGAACCTGGCCAAAGCCAGGGTGGAGGAAGGTGGATGTGCAGGGTGTGACATGGCAACAGGCAACATGGCATATAGGCAGTTTGTGAGGGCAATGGGCAGGATTACCATGGAGAATACTCAACTGTTTTTCCACCGATAGAGGCCATTTTCTGTCCTTTGAGCAATTCTGAGATTTTGGCCGGGGAGGGGGGAACCAAAACCACCTTCATCCTTTACTGATAACTGCACAAGAAAGTGTATGATCTGAAAACAATTTCAGCTGGTCCACTGAAGCATATCATTCTGATCTTTAAAACAATTTAATCGTTTTTAGTATCTCCATCATTATCATCATATGCTAGGTGTGTGACCTCCTCTTTTTCTGGTATAAAAGAAATTCAGTTTCTAAATGGAAAGTCCTTTTGAATCTTAAAAGAATGCTGCAGCAGCTAACCTTTCTTCTCAAACATTTTCAACTGCAAGATCCACTGTGAACAATCCTCTTCCGTAAGAATTTTTGACTTTGAGGAACAGGCATTTTCCTTTGAAATTCCATTCAATTAGAAAATTACTGCCAATCCAGAACAGGGGGCTATTGAGACTATCCAAGCAAAAAAAAGAATTTTAAGCATTCAAAAGAACCAAAACACTGCTGCAACTGCTATTCTATGTTATCTTCCTTAAATGTCTATTGGTCCCATGTCATTTAATTTGTCTTTGCCTAAAGACAAGCTTTCTAAGACGATCTTCAGATCCTCTGAATTTTGCACCTTCACAGCTACCATTCTGCCAGAGTAACTGCAGCTTTTAAGGATACACACAATACACCTGCACTGCTAATTCACAAACACTTTACTTTTGTCCTCTTGCACCATGGTTCCCTCTAAAGGAGAACGGCAAATACTAGACTCAGCAAAGACTTGATCTTTGTGGAGAGCCAGTAATTAAGCTCGTCAAAAACTGCACCACTTCGGTAGGAAAGAAATGAAAAGTAAGAGTGTAAAAAATCCCCGAGGGGGGATAATTCTTTATAATAAGAATTTCCCTGAGAGAATTTGCATATTTCAGTTTACATTTTATTTTCAAAATGAAACAAAATCCTATTTTAACTTGTAATAGCACTAAATGCCATAGCCAACTAAGAGATGCAGAGCAGAAGAACTTGCATCTGAGAAAAATCTGACCTTTAATGTAATTTTAAGTATGATACTGAGACTGAATAAGTTTTCACTTGTATAAATACTAGAGACTAACGTAAAAACTAATCCTGCCCCCATACTGGAACCTCTTGTCCCAAAAGTAATGTGACATCATGGCAATGGAAAGTATTTGAGAAGCTTGTGAACCTTCAACCATCACAAAAAAAGCTTGCAAAGATTACTTTTTTAGCAAAAAGAAAATACAGTTTTGTGATATTGAAAAACACTACCCAGACTGCAAGGCACTGACTCTGTATGGAAATTTACATCCATAAAACACTGCTTTGTAAAATGCCCCAAGTCTGGAAAGCTGTTGACTTACATCCTGCCTTTCATTACCTGAACTAATTGTGTAAGGTCCAGTGCAATTAACAACTGGTCACCAAGTATCAAGCTGTTTACCTGATAGAATAGTTAGGACTTATCAGTAGAATAAATGAATAAATGTCCACAGTTATTAAGGGGTGGGAAAAAAAAATCAACCGTCAGGTGGAGAGGAACCACCCTTTAATAATAAATAAATCAGTTATCCCAGTCTACAAAAGAACAATTGACAAACCAAAAGCCTCCTGACGTTCCTCTTCTGTACCTTCTGATCTGCAAGGACAACTGCTGCTTAAACAGCCTTTGGCAAATTGTAATACTGAAAGAAATGAAGAATAAAGGCATCTCTAACAGTAACTGAATTTCAAATAAGCTTTTTATTCCGGAATTACAGAACGAAGTAGAAAGCAGTTATCACATTTTGACTTCAAATTGCTAAATTAAATCTGCAGTACTCAAGACTGCTTCCTGGTTTATATTGTAATATTTTAAGAGAAAAGAGATCTTTACAAGCACCTCCAGCATGTTGACACTAAGGCAATCGACACTCCACACCAATAAGAGTTAAGCAATATGTTACTTCGTATCTGTCTGGCCACTTACTGTAAGCAGCTGATACTGCTGTGCCAGGTGCACTTCAGGGGTCTTCTCTCCAAAGGGAACATAAGCAAAGAGTTGTGGAAACAGTACATATCACCATTAACTGGATACTTCATTTTTCCCTCCTTTTAAGTGATAGGTATATAATTACAGATCCTCTGGGGCTCCAAGGTAAAAGAGTACTGCATCACTGAACCATAATACACTGTAATTCTATTGCTACCATTTCTCCTTAAACAGAAGCATCTAATTTATAAAACAAAACATAAAGCACAGTTCATTTTTTAACATTTGAATTCTCCAGCATGGAAATACTTTGGTAATAAAATACTGATTGTTGGTAACCATAAGTAAATCAGGCAGGAAGAACACACTGTATGTGTGTATAAGGAGAGAGCCTGTGCTTGGTCATAGATACACTGCTAAGCAGCAGATGATGGGAAAGGACACAGATATAAATTACATGGTTATTTTAATTTGCTCAGTGAGACAGGATCTTGTTAAGAAGGAGCTGTCTCCTTCCCTGTCTGCTGCTCTTTCTGCAGCACTGAACAGGCCAGGACAGCCTCTCTCTACCAGTCAAGGTCTGTGCAGGTTTTAATGACCAGTTTTATTACACAATAAACCCTACCTGATGCTGGACCTTGCAAAGCAGCCACTGAACACTGCTTGGGTAAGCAGCATGCTTCCATTAGACCAATGCACAAAATACTCTGGTGAATCCCCTGGAAAAACTACAGCTGATATACCCTTCCAAAAGACATAAAACAATTTCCCCTTCCTATATTGAAGGCCAGTTTTTAAAAACAAATTTGAAGCAAAATGGAGTATATCTGAAGGGAAATTTCTTTCCATATCTAATTTTCACTAATGACAGCAAGAAAGCCAGCAGATTTATTAAACAATGCAAATTGCTGGGAAAGCAAATAAGCATAATATGAAAACATCAGGCACAGAGCTTTAGCAGATACACCTTCTTTGTTTATTTCGGCAAACAGATTAGGTGTAACAATTCATCATGCTACCTCACAGTATATTAACAAATGAATCAAACAGCAAATATGTAATAGTATATTTTAGAAAAATAATATTCAGCTAATCTAATGAATATGCAGAGATGTTGGAAGAGACCATCATTTGTTTTGGTGCCAACTATAAGGCATTCAGATAAGATAAATGCAAGTTAGCAAGATTATACTTTGAATTACTTGGCATATAGGGTCTAGGTAGCTGGACGTGGTTTCTTCTACCTAACCCTCCAACAGCAGGTACATCGTCCTTGGGTAGTGACCATACTCACCTCATAAATTCACAGCGGCATGCAAAAGCTAAAAAGCTGTGCTCACTTAGAAACTGTTCAATGTTTTTTATCAGGGTAGGAAACCTATACAAAAAAGATGAAGTGATGAGCCCCAATTCAATAACTCATCCTCCTCGCTTCTAAATTCTATTATTTTATTATAGGATTATGTTATGTTAGGTACTGAAACACAACTACCATGAGAACAAGCAGAATAAGTACTAGAAGCCGCAATATTCAATTATGCGGCCATTCAAATTTTCAACTAAGGGCTGAAGATGATGTATCCTCTCCGCAAAACTAAAACAGTGAGATCAAATGATTGTGCTGACCATAGTTACTTCCTCCTTCCTGCAGAAATATAAACACCTGTTGCTTAGTATCTTCATATATACAAACATTAGACCTTTAAATCCACAAATAAGTATCTAAGCAGTAGCTGGACATTCAGAAGTACAAAGCACTCCCAAATTCCACTGGGGTAACTGCTAAGACAAGAAAGCGGCAAATAAACCTGCACCTGTCTCATTGCTTTTTATGGTCGCAGTTCTGAAATCCAGATGAAGCACACCAGTTCACCCTCCAAATTTCAGAGGACAATCTTTCATGTTTCCCACTGCTCATTACCACAATTTCACAGGCCAAAAGGTGCATACTCTGTTCCACAATAATTTCATACACGATATAAATCTTTTTGTCACAGAAGCAGGCAGGAGCAGTCCTCTGCCTAAGCTCTTTCTGCTGAGTGCCTGGCTCAGGGGATACCTACCGCCTTTACCTTCGGCTCGGCCTGGCAGCACGGTGCCTTACTAACCTGCAAACCCTTCTCTCTGCTGCCCAAGTCGGCACTGTCGTGGGAGCCTGCTGGCTTCTACTTTCACAGTACAAAAGAAGGCTGTTTTCTAGAACTGGGTGTCTCATGGGAAATTATCTAAGTTTGGAAATTTTCACCTCAAAAGAAGAAGGTACAAAAGCCTTTAGCTTCCTAACCTTGGTGGTGTTTTATCCTCACAAACAGTACAAGCAGCACATCACCACAAAACAGTTAAAAATACTACTTTTCTTATCCTGCATAGGAATGCAGGCTTTAATTGCAATATCTCAGTATGTCTTTTGATTTTTTTTCGTGGCATATAATGATATAAGCAATGAAGCTGCAAGATTGTAGACCTGCAATGCAGAAAGTTATTAGCTAATTGTAAAAGACAGCCAGTGCTGCAACGGCCGCACACTGCAGAAGTAAAATGTTAACTTCACTCTTGCTGGCTGGAAAGCAGTGCTGAGCTCAGCTTCAGCTAAATGAGTCGACATTTACCCTGTCTCCCCAGCAGGCGTTTTAGCCCATGCTACGCACTCTCCTGGCATGGCTTAGATAGCACCCGGTACCATAACTACCTGGTAGATATAGCCTAACTCACGGCTACCAATGTACTTCAAGCATCCCCCTGCCTGTGGCTGCAAAAGACACCAATTTTGATGTCTGATGGAAGTAAGGTGCCTCTCAGCAAGACTGGCGTACTCAAACTGGCATAAACTCTGAGTTAACCTCTCAGTAGATTGTTGTCTGGTTCAACTGTTGTCCTTAGTGACAGCAGGAGCCACTTTGCCTTAGACATCTTGCTATGTCCCCTTGGCAAGGTTGTGGGGGAAGGGAAGTGGTACAGGCTTCCTAGAAAGAGAAAAAATTGTTTTTTTTTTTTTAAGTAAAGATTTTTGCAATAGTTTGTCATCATTGTGAATTATGAATGTTTTATGAACATACTTAAAACCAAGTCAGGGAAGCCAGCTGCCCCTTTAAACACTTCCTGAATTGCTAAAAATAGGTTCAGTGAATGAAATATTTTACTGAATTCTAAAAACAAGAAACCAAAATCAATTGCAAAATGGTTAAGCACAACTACTCCTCCAAATTCCATTACATTCTGCCAGCTGTGCAGTGTGTGGCAGCCTCAGCCGCTGTCAGGTCTCTGATAAAATCTGATCATAACCTAGGTTTGCAATTCCCAGAAAGATTGTCCAAAATTATTTTTCCACCCCACCTATAGACCAAACCATTGCTTTGCAGAGACACCCCATGAATTATGGGCGTGCAAGCTGGGCACATAACTCCTACTTACATCACTGAACCTACAGAGGCTCCTAGTCCAATTTTCTACTAGCTCTAATGCTTTTTTTTTTTAATTGTCATTTGTGTGCGGTTAATATTTACACAGTGCTGTAAAAATGCACTAATGCTCACAAATAAAAGGCAACATCTTTGCTCTGTAAAGCTATCTGAACTGTGGAAGTTTTTGGTGGCTGCAAAGAGCCTAAAAACGACCGTGGGCACATTTCTTCAGCACAGACCCTGCGCTTGGCTGCCTCATATAATTACTGGCACACATTCAAACTATGTAATTGCTTCATCAGGCAGACTACAACACACATCTCCTGTAGGAAGAGACTTACTACAGTTTTTAAAAGTGTCTCCTGTATAGGTCACTGTCCTCAGGAGCCATGATACTGGGAGACTACTGTGCACAGAGCAGAAGAGCAGGAAAGGGCACGAGCACAACTTTCACAGGTTCAGCCTCAGCCTCTGACCCTCTTCTGGCCTTCCTCACTGCTCTCCAGTCGCTACAGCACAAAATCCGTCTTTTCTCTTTTCTATTACGTGTCTAAGATCTTATGGGAAAACAAATAAACACATCAAATTTGATTTATAAAAACAGACTTATAAAATTGTTCATACCGTCAGAACTACACACATCTACTAATCCTATTTTATTCTTGCCTCAGTCACTTTACAGTTAAACATTATTCATATCTGCCTTCACCAACAGGAGACGAAGCTTGAAAAATCTAAACAAGCTACATTGTGAATTATACTGTCATACACACAGAAACACTGGCAGGGTCTATTAAACTTGTTTTAAACAATATTCTATAGGACATATCTAAACACCTTAATGTTTGCTTGAATTTAGCATGCGGCATAAAATGGGAAGGACAGTAAATTGTATTGTAGATTTCCACAGAGCACCTCGTTTTAAACACTGTTGCTCCAGATAAATACAAAATACTAAACCATTCTGCTAAAGACCAGCCATCCACCAGACGTTTGCCTACATGCCACCCGACAGCAGCGTTCCATGATCAAATCTTGTGATCTCATACATGCAAAATTCCTGCTACTGTTATTGGAAATTTCTCCTTATTTGACTCACACTCAAACCAGTGACGCAATACTAATAAGCCCCTTCCCACCAAGTCATTCAAGCTGCCACTCAGCTAGTCAAAATGTGGTATTAAGCCACGATTTCCATCAGGAAGGGGGGAGGGCAAGGGGAGGAGAAAGAAGTTACACAAGGAACAGCAGTGGTTCTATTAAAATGAGACATGTTGAAAAGCAGCAATGAGGAAGAGTAGAGGTGGAAGTCCAAGACAAAACAGTGTTGCCACAAGGCCACGTTACAGCGGCAGTGTAGTCACCTGTAAGCCTAACACCCAGCATTCAGCATTCAGTCCTGGGGGTCCAGAAAAGGTACGTTAAACAGTCAAACAGCTTGAAAGCAAGGAAAAAAGTCACCTTGCAGGCAGCCTGAGTGAGAACAGCAAAGCTGAAGCAATATGATCAAACCAGCAAACCGTCATGCTTCTCATTGCAAGCTGACTGTGAGCCACCATGACTCCCCACTGAAAGGGCTCCTGGGGACTCCAAAATTTGGATCTCAGAGGCATGCATCATGTCTGCGCGACCGCACACAGTCAGAGGGCCATTACGTCAACCTGACAATTATAGACGACCTTTCTTTGTCAGGTCTGGCGTTTCCATCCTTTGGGCTTGAAAATTGGCAGGGCTCCATCCTTTGAGGCAAAGCCTTACAGAGAAGCGCGAAGCAGCTTTTAAGTATTATTAGTCCATCTAAAATAACATGAAGGAGCAGCATCATGAAAGAGACACAAATGTCCTCAGACCCACAACACCTACCCACCAATTAACTTGTCTTTTTCAGACTGAATGTCAGTTATCCTTGACACACTCAAGTTATAATATCACCCAAATCCTCCATTTTGATAAAACTCAAGCTGACAGGGTTCGCAGGGGATGTTACAGTTGCATAACGTTTTTCAGAGAGACCAAGTCAGTTCTGCCTCAGCGTTGAAGAGGTGCCTGCTACTGCCTGGCTGCTCTCGCGTTTGAGGCCGAGCCGCTAGAGGCCAGTCCCCGCCACCGGAGCCTGCAGGCATCGCGTGAGAACACCGCTAGGCAGTTCTGTGGTATCTTAAATCTCAATATTTCAAAGCACTTTGGCATACTGTGAGCCAAGTTTTACAGCAGCAATATCACATCGTAATTTTTTCCAGAGATAGGAAAACTGAACCAATGAAAGATTAAATGATTTATCTGAGGGGAGGGAGAAGGTCACAAAGAAAGACTTTGTTAAATTAGGGAAAAGCACCAGAGCGCCTGGGTCCCACTATGCATGAATCATTGGACCAGGCCTGCCCAATGACACTATTATAAAAGCTTTACAAATGTCACGCGTGAGACGGGAAGACCTCCACTGCAGAGTGTAGTAAAGATTGACGCTATCGCTGATAAAAAAGAGCTGTGGATCAGAACTTTAAATTAGTATAGGAAAATCAGTAAGTATCACTTTAAAGTTGATTTTTCCCACTTGATGATTGCAGTCTCCTGGGTTCTGTCTTTTCAGATTGCACCACATGTCTGATTTTTGGCAGATACTAACCATACTAACTGACCATACTAATTAAATGATACTGAAAATAAGAATGAATAACATAAGCATATATACATTCATAATGTAATTTTCAAGTCACAATTCCACTTACAGTTCAGTCACCAACTCCCAATCCTTGTCAACAATGAGAACTAGAGTTATTTGCAGACTTCCCCTTGCTGCAAACTTAAAGCATTAGAGCATTAAACATACAACTATTCCTACTGACTCCTGGCTTTTACCAGGACTGAATGAAGACATCTTCTTTCACTTTTCCTACCAATCATATTTTGTCTTTAGAGACAGAGTGCAGGCATGTGTTAGCATGAGCTGTGAGTGACACTTAATCCTGAAGTTGCATAACTGCTGTGTGCAGTTTAACCAAAAAGAATTTAGCTCGTCTGTTATATATAAAACAGTCTGCACTGAGATGACAGTGATATTACTAAGTTTCTGTTCAGGCTCTTCTCTCGTATACTTCAAAAAGGTGTATTGTGATTTATAAAGAAAAAAAAATTTGAACAGGAACCTTTTTCATATTGGACTTCTTTATTTAAGAGAGAGAAATTTGTTGGAACAGCTTCCTGTTACCTTACGGCCTGATCCTTTGCCATGCTGAGCACCTCTTTCACAGAGCTAGGCATTCTCAACCCTGATTAAAGTTAGTATCAGTAAAGTGCTTCCTTCTGGCTGAAACCGGAATAGTGCACACCTAAATCTAATGCTTAAACTACCCAGACTTCCTGGGCTATATTTTTGGCTGGTATAAATCAGTTTAGCTCCCCTGACTGCCCACTGTTTGCAGCATTAATCCAAAGGGGATGGAAAGGGTTGCAGCCATTCTCTTTTTCTACTGAAATCTGAAATCAAGTTTTCTTATGTAAGCAAGATCTAGAATTTGGGTGATAGTTTGAAAGAAACCCAGGGACTCAGCACACCAACCTCTTTTTGTATTCCCTTACATTACTATTTGTCAACCAAAGCATTTCTAGTGTTTCTTTGGCTAGAGAAACTTTACCTCTAAATGGAAAAAGTCTTAAATGGAGTGGAAATAACCCACAAAGGACTACATCAGCACAACTGACCATTCCTCTTAGCACACTATTTTATGTCTCTTTTCCAGCTGGGATGCATCTGTACCTATTGCTCTAATTGACCATTTCTGACATAATGCTACTACTAAAGCATCACTACTACTACATCACATCATACTTTTGACATACATCCTCATGTTCTTTTGCTGACTTTCTCTTTGGACATCAGGACTTTTGTCAGTGGTGTTCTACAATTGCCTAGTTTGAGTTTATGTACTATGTGACTATTAGTGACTAATACCATTGTCACTGAATGTCATGGCACTTTATGCTGGTGACACTTGTCTGCTCTTCATTCATTTCTCCAGAGAAAACTGGTCCTATTCCCCTTTCCATTTTTTAAGATGAAAAATAATTGTGAGGAATACAGTGTATTCTCAGTGTATTGGTTTTATCCATAAATTTATTAGAAATGCAATGTATCTGGCTTTTGTCATAAAGCAAAAATGCAGCATCTTTTATTCTAGCAGAATTGATGATGGAATTGGACACACTTGACAATGCAATGATTTGAATATAACAGTTAGATGATCTGAATTGATTTCTCTTATGGCATTTTCAGACCCAATTAGAAACATCTTTAAGACTTCCACTATGAGCTGTAATTTCTACCTATCACACTGTTAGTATTAAAGTTTTGCATGAGGAAGTGGGGGGAAAAAAACCCTTCAACCTTCATCTTTAAAAAAATGGCTCACAAACTCTCATGTTGCATTTGCATATTAAGGAGAAGCATATGTTTATAATAGCCTCTTTAGAACAGTTTCCATCCAAAGTGAAAGAAAATTTGCTGGAGACAAGTGTATCTATGAAGCCAGACAGTATCATTCTTAGTGATCTAAAGCTAATAACTACTGAACTAGGGAAAGATGAAAACTAACATAATACCAAAGCAATGGAATAATTTCTTAAACCACAAAAAGAACAAAAATGCTCATTCTTACTGGTTTTAAATGAAAGGGTTTTTTGAAAGACCGTCACAAAATACAGAAAAGTTCCTTAGCTGGTTACTTAAATACAACTATTCAAAGCTCAATGTGTTGAGTAAGCTTTATTATATTACCTCTCTTCTTCATTATGAGCACAGCTTAAAAGAACAGCACCAGAAAAGGATATGAACCAAATATTGCTCTCATCTACATCAGTGCAAGCCTAGAGTAATACCTCCGACATTTTAACTTAGATTTACATGATTATAATTTACAGAATTTTGTCTTCTTTAATAACCATGTTTTAGTTTTATCTTTAATGTAGAAAGGTGGTTGATGCCATGAGGATATTTTCAACAGCTCTAGCAATATCAATTTCTCAGGAGGCATACTGACATTAAAATGTATTTTACTCTTTCCAGGCAGGTGCCAGTCAGAAGAAGCTGAGAAAAAATAGTTACAGAATTTCTGTGAAACCATGTAATTTGTAAGACAGTCAGACTGATTTGACATCCCCTGCTTTCTCCATGTCTCTGTTCTATGTCTGCCAGGACATCTAAATCTCACATCTTACCATTCTACCCAGGCACAAGGATATGCTAATAGAAACCAGACAGCAAATGACTATCTCTGTGCAGTACTTTAATTCCTACTCATAATTTCAGTTACTGCAAGTAAGAAAAGAAATGTTTGCTATATTTTGGTAAGATCTAAAGCTACAATTTTACTGAAAATGATCTAAACTTGTGCTTCAAGTTTCTACATATTTCTATCTATATTTTGCTGCAAAATAGGAAAAGAACACATATAGGAAAAACTGTCCAGCAAATAGTTAAAATGTGCACACTAAAAAGATGAACAATGCAAATGAAATCTATGATGTTGAAAACATACCCATTTTAGAATGCAAATCTGTTTTTACATGGAAGAGAGACAGTCCAATTACTTCTGTCTTTAATCTTTTCTTAAAAAATAACTTGTAGCCTTTCACATTCCGCATATGCTGATATTCAACTGTTTTGTCCAGAACCTTCACTAGATCTCAAAAGGAAAGAATCAGAAGTGTGGATGAGAAGCACGAATTTTTAGAGTCAGGTATCCCCTTCTCAGCTTACACTAAGCCTTGGAAGAATAAACTTTGTCAGAATGGCTAGAGCTAAGTCAGGAGTATTCCTGAACTGAAAGTTCCTTGGTTCTTTCCCCGGGACCTCTGGAGTTCTCGTCAACAGCAGCACCTTAGCACAAGCATTGCTTTGGTACTTGCTGATTTCTTCCTTAACAGCCTCCACTAAATCTGCAGTCAGGAGGGATAACAACAACTGTCTCCAGTTTTAAAACATGGAAACTTAAAAATAAAACCAAGTAACAGTGTAGATATTTCTCTAATTCTTTAGAATGTAGAAATACATATTCTAAAACAATGATTTACAGAATGCAGCTTTGACATCTCTTGAATTCTTCTGCCTTCAAAAAAAAATGCACCAAAACACAAAGTAGTTCATTTGAGTCTTTCCATATCTTTTTCTGGGTTCTCTACTGAGTTCTTAATGTGGTGGAACAGCTTAGCTCCAAGGGAGTTACGCCAAGAGTTGGAAACACTGCTGCAACGCAACTAGCAAAGCATGGCTAAAAATCAGCCAAGGTCAGAAGTCACGATAAATTTCTAAACCTCAGAATTTAAGAACGACATGGGTATTGCAACTGTTTAAACGTACTGAAAAACAAATCGTATAGCTCTTTTAATAGTTAGAATATTTTCCTCAGATTATAAAGAAATACTTACATACTGCATATTCAAAGACATTGTCATAATAGTTACAGTACAATATGTATGGTGTAATGATATGAGCCAGATTTGTAAGGAAAGTTAACATCTTTATCACAGTTAAAGTGTGATACTTCGCCTTGCAAACCTCTTCTTTCTAATAATTCAAGAGGCATTACTGGCACTGATAACACTACGTTTCAAAAATTTTTGTTATTGAAAAATGGTGATAAAGAATGCTATCTTTCATCTATAAAACTTCTCTTTAAAGATCAGTTCAAGCATACACTTTTTTTTTTTGGGTATAATCTATTTGATTGAAATTGTGGTAATGAATTCAGACAGTAAAAAACCTGTCTTTTGAGCACCATTGATTGACAGATCAGCAGGAAAAGCACTGCATTCCATATTACTGCACCACTGAGGCTCAGGACTAGGTGGGCTGCAGCAGTCTGACTTTCCAAATTTCATTTTTTCTGTGCTGCAGACTTCAAGGGGCTGATGAAAGTGTGTGGGCTGGTTTGGATGTGAGCCATGCTTTTTCCACACATCATTGCGTCTCCTGCACTAATGACTCACACCTGCACATGCTGCTATTTGATTTCTAGGCAAAGATGTTTATATACTGGAACTGCAGGGCCAAATCCTGGTGGTATAACTATACGGATCATGATTTACCTAGAGCATCTGCCTGTGAAGCATAGAGGATTTGGGGACATTGAATTCCCTCTCCTTTCAGGTGCCATGAAAACTGGATGCATTTTCTCTTCTGATAAAACCTGCATTGCAATTTTATCTCAGATCTGTAGTCAAAGCACCACTTTACACCTGGTTACTTGACAAAGGCAATCACAGACCCCCGAGTTCCATTTGACACAGTAAAACTTACTGCTAACTTCTCTCACAGCAGGATAAGAAATTATTTTCCAATACAGGCTATTTATACCTGGAGACTTATCAGTTGCAGGCCACTGCAGACAAAAAGATATTTTATTCAAGTAAAAATACTGTCGCTCCAAGGTTTGTGATTACAGTCTTGCCTGAAGTCTTTCATTCACGGGTCCAGAGAAGTATTCACACCTTGGCACTACAATTTCTGCTTTCAGACACTTTCCCAGTGTTCAGAGTTTTTTGCTAGTTAAGATTGCAGAAGCATCAGCCTTTGGTAGCAATTACATATCTCTTCTTTTCTCCTTCCTCTGCAACTGGCCATGAAGTGTTTTTACTACAGCTTTGGATGAGGCCATTTGTCTTCCTTTCCTTCTTTGGGGTAATTTGGTGAAGGGCATAGAAAAAAACAGTTCAGAACAACTGTCTGAATGACCTCTCTGTGAGAACAGCATTATGAACCATATGATGAGTTACATCTCAGAGCATAAAGTAGTGATCTGTTGCAGTGTAAATTTTGAAGGATGTTAATCTCACACCTAGAAAGCACACAGCCTGCTGCAAGTTAATGCTGAAAACCGTACTGCGTCTTGGATCTCAGATGAGGTGATTGTGTATCTAAACAAAGCTCTATTTAAAAGAAAAAAGCTTTTCTACAGAAAATTGGGTGAATAAGCAAGCCCCAAACAGTTATTTATACAGATACGCATTTTGCTTCCAGCAGCACAAGATTCCTCCACACAAACTTATGTCTACTTCATCGTTTGCTTCAAAAGAAAAATGATGAGGTATCAATATTAATGCGGCTGTTGAACTGCAGACTGGAGGGCATTTGATTTCAGGTTGTGTTCAGAAATCAATATACCACTGTCGTCTTTGGTGCAAATCTACTGATGTTAAGGGTTTACTTCAGCCTATACTATTAACAGTTCCATCTAGGGCCAAATTATTTTAAACATTTATACAGCACTCAGCAAAACAAGGCTTCACTTCTCATTGTAACCTTTAAGCGGTATCATAGTTCATTCAGCCTTAAATTAATTCCATGGTACCAAAGAATAAAATACCTTCCAAACCAAGTATGGATATCTGGTCTTTAAATTACAGAAGCAACAGGATCACAGTCTGCCCTGTCATTGTACAAGCTATCCTTCCCTCCCAGATGTATTATTAAAAAAACACAGGAAAGAACAGTGTTCAGTAAGATTTGGTAATTTTGGACTGTAAAAGCTGTCATTAAAAAAGCAATGAACACTATCTGTTTGGGCAGAACAACCAAGGAGAGTCTGAATAACCGGGGAAGTGCCCCGAGTCGTACACCCTGACTTCTCACGGCCATGCCTAACTGCAACAGGGGTGCACAGAGAGAGAAACTGAGATTCAGCTCACTACACACCTGCCCACATTTGCTCTCCTTCTGCTTTTATGTCTTCTCCATATGAGTTTAAACATTTTCTAAATGCCCAGTATCCTTATCTTAACTTTATCTGCCTAAGAAACCATCAAGTCTTAGCTTAGATTCTTTTCATAGCCATTCAGTCTTGTCGTAGTCCTCCCACTCATTTTTTCTATCTTTTCTGTCTTATTTTTCCAGTACTGGTTTACTCTCTTTTCTCAAAATTCTTATTTCCAACTGCCTCTTTGTGTAAGAAGCAACAAGTTTTAATTTAGCTATCACTTTTCTGGAAAAAAATAATAATAATAAAAAAAATCACATCTTACTTTCATTTTTAATGCACTTGATTTCCTGATTTTTTATGGTAAAAGATTCAGTACCTCAGAAAAGAAAGTCCTCTCTTTATCCATCGAATGGGAGTAGCCCAAAAAACAACAGGTGAATTTTGCAGTCCTGCCTATCAATAGTCTTGAAATATTATATAGGCAGTAAATATTATTTATTCTTGGTGCTTTTTTCATTGGAAGTGACAAAATTTTTACCACTATGTGAAGGTGGGTTTTACAATGTTTCTGAGTAATTGAATTCACAGCACAAATTGATTTCACTGAAGACCACCAATAGGTGGTGCCAGTACTATCAAATCTGAAGTACCAAAAAGCTCTATATCCTCATACAAATTGCATCAGGCGTTTCAAACATTTTGCTGCTGCTTTTTTGGGCAAAGACACTGTTAAATCTGAAAACAACTCAGTTTTAATTAGCAACTATAAATCAGGTTGCAGCTGCTGGGGGAAAAAAAAACAAAAAAACAAAAACCACACTTTTCATTTGCCTATTTCTTACAGCTGAAGGTCTAACACAAAACTGGTGAGCCATTTTTCTATTAGCATTATGCCTCCCTCCCTCCCTCCCTCTCTACCCCCATGCAGATTCAGTGGGAAAGTCAGAGACATCTGTATTGATGAGGGAAAGTAGGCTCCAGAGCAGGGGGTAATTCAGACTTTATCGGCTTTCACCCCTAGGGCCAACAGGTAACCCCTGCCCCACCGGGTGCCCGCCTCGCTGGTGGCAGAGTGGGAACAGACAGTGTGGGGACACAGGCCCCGCTTCGCTAGAGGGAATAGCAGCACGCACGGCAAACAAGCCCACCTGCGACCTCCCATGGGCTGCCTTTATACCTGCCTCCCGCCCCCACCTCACAGGTCGTAATCTCCTTACTGCTCTAAGGAGAAAAAAGCAAGTCACCCTTGTGCAGAATAGCTTTACTTACCCCTACGTACCGAGCTATCTACTGCACAAAAATCTGGTGCAAAACCAGCGCAATCTTTCTTTTCTTCTCCCTCCTTACCTATGCTTTGAGCAAGAAGTGCTGAGACAGCAGACCTTGCTGTAAACCGGATACATAAGTTTGAGCAGGGCTCAGAGTACAAGAACAGTTGAATTCCTCCTTCTCAGGCAAGCAAAACTATTACAATCTAGCTCTCAGCATGGTTTTTTGTTGTTTTTTTTTCCCCCTCTCTCTTCTAATATTTGTTCATTTGATTCCTGCAAGCAACTTCTTGAAGTCAGTGGCATGGTTCGCATGGATGAAGCATGCAAATTTTTGTACTTTTGCCAAGGTCTATGTTCATGCTTTCTTTTTTAATGATTCAATTTTCTTCCTACTCTATTTAAAGTATTTTATTTTCCAAGTAAGAATTCAGATTATCTTTTAAACCCTACTATTCTCACCTGGCTAAGAAAAGCACTCTAAACAGAATCAGTAGTTCAGTATGTTCATTTTGAAATATATATAGATGATACATTTTGTTTTGAGGTAACTAAAGTAGGATCTTGCGTCAAGCTGCATACTAATATACCAATAAGCTGATACTAGCAAATATAGCTGCCGACCTGATAAGTGAAAACATTACAGATACTTTAGGAATGTAAATAATAACACCAAAAAAATTACATTTCAAAGCTGCATGTGCATATAAAACATCATATATCGATGCATAATGTTTCCTCAGTGCACATATGTACTAATTAGCAAAATAATTGAAAATGTGATGGTTCTCCAATCAGCAAGTTCAATTACACTGAGTTCTGCATTAAAAGCCTCTTGAAACGGATTTCCAATTGAAATTTTATGCAAAATTCAAGTCACACAAGAGCATCTCAGGCTGAATTTTGGGTCCTAAGATGCTACTTTGGCTCATGAGTAATAAAAGAGGTTGCACTGAACACAGTTACACAGCAGACGTGTAGCTCACCCGTCAAGGCCTCTAACAGTGAAGCTGTATCAAAACCAAGCTGTGTGCTCAATTAGCACATGCTGGGTGCCAGAATTAAACACATAAAGAGTATAAATTATACATATTTTCATGCTGTTACTATGTTGCTCACAACTACTTCATGTAGCAAATTTATGTTAAAGTGATCATTGTAGGAGTTTTATGCCAAAAGTAAAAAGTAAATAAATAAATAAATAAATAAATTTTTGTGATTTATACAATGATCAAATTCAGTGTTTCTGTGCACTTCAGTATGGAGTTCACAGATGAGGAAAGTGGACATAATGTGCTGTTCCACGCCACCCCAAGCTCAGTACCACTCCTATCCTTAGGCATTACCCAGGCCTTCCTGTGCATTGCTCTTGAGACCTGTGATTCTGCAAGGGCTCTGAAGCTTCTAGTGGCTTCTGCTAAATCAGTTTTATGAACACCTAAACAGAAGAGAAACTCCTCAACCACACTACACAGTAGAGCTAAGTTTCAGAAAACTAGGCTGGTAAAACCAAGAATGAGGAGATTTTGTAACCTCTCAAACAGTACGAATTAAAAGCAATACAGTAGATGTGAATATTTAATTTAACGCACACCTCTGTTTATCAGAGAATCATCAGTAGAGTTGGAAAGAGCGTCTGACTGTTGCAATTAAACATATGTTTTTTCAGATTTGGGCAAGCTGTTGTCACCTTTATTTTACCATGATTATCTAAGAGGGAGAAGAATCAAATTAAGGAATGGCAACAGTGTCAAATATTAAACTATACACAAATAAAAAGTTAAGTCAAGAAGACTCACTTGACAAAACTGTTGCATCACCTTAAATCCTTTAGCATCAATGCCTGAACAGTGTTCCAGGCAGGAACAGAAACTCTCGGTTATTCCATCCATAAGCTGGCAATACAGTGAGTACTACACATTACAGTTAGGATTATTTTATAAAGACCAGCATAACATTAGTTGGTATTTGGCAAATTTATACAGATGATACCTGTATCATGATAAGTCAAGTAACCATCTGCTACCATCTGCTGTTATCATGCACATAAAATAGAAAGGAAATAAACAAGAGGTAAAAGAAAAAACAGAAAAAGGGAGTAGTTTTCGTATTTCCCGATTAAAGTTGAAATACAGTATTATTTCCAAGCTCAGAACAAACTTTACTCAAAGGTTCTCCAAGGTCAGAACTAATTGCTGTCAGAAGCAATGTCTCATTGCAACAAGAGACTAAATACACTTGCTAAGTAAGAAAAATCAATTCTGAATCAACGAGGTTATGCTATCTTATATGTGTTTTGGCTCTCTGAAACACAGTTATATATCATTGAGCCTAGTGCCTCCACTCTATTTTGTGGAATTCTAAAAGACATCTAAGGCAACATATAACTACATCAGGTGACAACACATTCTTCCAACTGTTCTTTTTCTCATTCAGTTTCCTAGGATCACCTAGGCAATGAATTCATGAATCAAACCACTGCATTCAATGTTCCTACTTCTAGTTCTATAAACATTTTATTTAGAAATTTGCCTATATACACACAATCATAGAAGACAAAATATGAGTATTACAGGCTGACCTAGACCAGGGATGTGCTTTAAAAAAAAAGAAAAAAAAAGAATAAGAGCAAACAACTCAAAGCTTCTGTCCCAGATCCTCCGTGACTCAAAATTAGCACAGGTGCATTCCTTTCAACTGAATTCAGTCATTCATTTTCTTCTTAAGCTGTACTTACGCTGACTGAGATGGTCACATTTGAGAATATAATCATCATACATTTATTTTCTCTCTTATTCATGGAAAAGAAGATTAATTCTAATGACTAGGACACAAAGGAAGTAAACAGAGTTCTAGTTTCTTTCTCAGCTCTACCGCTTATGTGTTGCATGACCATAGTCAAAACAACAACCTACTCTGCAAAACAAAGGACAATTACACTTAACTAACTCACCGCGTTACTGTGACCTACTGCTTCTAAGTGAAAGTCACTGTAAGATTTCAAAGTACTACTAAAATACCACAGAGGGCAGGGAACAAAATGTCATTATTTCCCAAATAATCTTCCCTTTAGATTTTTCCTCTGCTTCCATATGTCTTAAGAACTCAAATTTTCACATTGATGAAGTTGTCTGCACAAGTGATGCATTCTTCCCTGTTTCCCCCAAGCAGCTCCTCCTTTGCCCCTCCAGTCGTTCCAAGCTGCGCAACATCCAAAACAGTGGATTAGCGCTGCTTATTTTCTCTCTCGGTTACCGCTGTGGATCACAGCCCAGGGCTTCAGAAGTGCCAGACCTTTTCACTGTTCTGCAATTGAGAAAAAAAAACATTCACGTTCCCCTTTTCTAGGGCTCTGAGTACCAGGGACAAGGCTCTACGATCTGCTTGGGATGAAACGTCTCAGTAAAGACTGCTGTATTCAGGTGACCACAGTTGGTAAGTGAAGCGTCATAAAGTCAACCTAAAGTCAAGGAACCAAACCATAGCTTTCCATGCCAAAATTTTGCCCACTGTGTGGACAAGTGTTTTGAAAACTGACACTTCCACAGTCATCTGCAATTTGTATTTACATGATGACAAACGTTATGCTTCCTACCATAACAAAACAATCACTTGACTTTTCACCAGTGGCTACAACAGAGATAGGAGACTAACTGCAATAAATATATACACAAATAAATACTGATGAAGCTTGATTCTGAGCATAAAAACGATTTCCTTCAGAAGTGTTCAGCCTCCACTGACATTCTTGCAAACAAGTTTACCAGTGAAAACATTCCATGTAAACAATGGATTTTAAGTGACTACTGGAGAATACTGAGGGAAAGCGACACTTGAATTTGTAAGCAATTCTTATTAAAAAAAAAAAAAAAAAAGCTTTCCCTCCCGCACAGTATATGAAGACAGACAACTGGAACAGCATTACATTAATACCAGTAGCAAACTGGTATTTTGTGCTTATTTTGTGTTCCCATAAACAAGAGAAATGTAAAGGGGGAGCCATCAGTCATCTTACACTTTGTGGGTTTCTGAAAGTAAAAGTCAGATAATGAATGGCGATTCATTATGACGAAAGCCATAGTGAAATTCTTCATCAAATGCATGAGTCTTCTGATGTTCCAAAGCTGGGAAGGGCCTTGTGTCATTGAGTAGAAGGAGCTATTTCTGACCAGGGCAAAAGTAACGCTGAGGTAGCAGGTATTCATTTACTAGTTTTATCCAGACAGATAGAAGCATTAAATTTAATACACTGATACCCCCTTCTTTTTTGATCCATTTAGTCAGCTTAATTGTGGTTGCAAGCTGGTTTCATTAAAAGGAGGAGTAGATGAAAGAAGCAAGTGTTGTTTTGAAGCAGCATTATTTTATATAAAGACTGTATTAAGTCTCATCACCATGAACCAAGCAGAAAATTAGCAGGAGAAGGTTTCTTTGCTCTAAGTGCTAAGCCTCTTTCGGCTAGGCTTTGGACTACAAGTTTTCTTCCTCTCTTACTCAGGGCCATCTCACTAGTGCATGCCCATGAACGGCTCTGTTATTTCTGCTTACACAGGGCTTCTCAAAAGAGCCAGGCACGTTCAGCGTATGCACCTTTGTTCTGAGCGGGGATAAGTGCATGCCCATTCGGAAACATCTGCTGTCTTGAGCCTTATATTCCACAAAGGAGCCTAACTGCTTCATGGGGCTATCAAAAAATGAAAAGCAGCGGGTAAAGCTACCAACTTTAAGAAGGTTTAAACCAACACTTGGCAATACCGACATGCACATTTATCATGCACTTACTATTCCATTAACTAATGAAAGGAAAAGCACTCTCCTTGTTTGAGGTATGAATAAGAACACTGTTGTGATTGTGCAGATGACTCACACCATAAAACACAGGGAGACAAAAAGTCCCTTGATTTCAACTATACAGCAGAACACCACATTCATTTACTTCCAACTGCATGGAAGTCTATAAACTGAGAGCCTGAGAGCTCTTTCGGTGTGGGCTGTGCACATTCTTACAGTTGTTAATACAACTGGGGAATTGTATTAATCCCAATTATTGGTGTTACACTGTATAATACAAAATACAATTGGGGTCCTACTTCAATAGCATTAAAAGACAAGTAGATAATTAAACCCTAATCTGGAAAACAGACTGCATTTCTCAAAGAGTAATGGAGTGTTCCCTGTAAACTGAAAGAGGGATTTTAGTTAAAATGGACAGATTCTGACCTTTTCTCCCCCAGGCTCAACTCAGCAGACCACTGACACCTCCCCTTCTCCATAAGTCAAAGGAGAAGATGCATACAGGAGCAAAGCAGACACACGCGGGTGAGAATTGTGCGTGTACACGGATAAGGCAGTAGCCCAGACTGCAAGGTGGCATTCGGAGCTCTTGCAGACTGCAGAGACAGCCCAGAGAAGCTGCAATAAATCAGAGCTGCTGAGTTTCTGACTGTTCTAATGCCTGCTAACGTCTGCAATGACCTCCCGAGTACCAAATAATCTTGAAAATTTAAAAAAGTCTCTCCTTCCTCTACCTCCTAGTAATGCTTCTGCCAGGTGCAGCCCAGATTCTCAGCTGATGACTAACAATTTGAGCCAAATTCTGTCTGTGGTATGCTCTGAAGTCAGTGCAAATTACAGGTAAATAGGCTATTATACTCATGGCTTACAACTACCAATAAAATCCTGTCCCCCCACAACTCTGATGTGTTTTATAACCCTCAGTAGCATGATACCTTGAACATGACTTTAATACTAATTAATTATTATGGCTTTACTAACAATTTAATATAAAGTGACTGATGGAGGTGTACCTATTCGTTCTCTTCACTAATTTTAGAAAGTTAAATATCTGTTTGCACAATTGCATAATAAGAAGGGAAAACAAATGATAGTGAAAGATCATAGCAAAAGTGTCTTTAGATAATGCATATGGATTTAATCTTGGATTCCTATTAACGTCAATAGAGGTTATATAGGTATGCCTATATGCTGCAATGTGTAATATTTTAATACATTTTATTACTACAGCTAACAGTGCATAATTTATCAAGAGCACCTTTTTTTCCTTTAGCATTTAGTTCCCCAAATACTGCAGTTGCATTTGTCCAGCTAGAGTCAAATAAAATTTCCTACCCAAAATAATCCACATAACTCCACAAAATGAAGGAAAAATAACATCAGTCTACATCTATGTTACGGGATACTTATTGCCTATGATGAAAAACTACCTGGTATGCTAACAGGGATACCAGCAGGAAAGGCATACTAAAGTATGTTGACCCAAAAATATGAACCGGGAATAAACAGATGTTTAGGAACCTGCTCCAAAAAACCCAAAGCATTCCAAAGAACTGATTTTAAGAGAACTTCCTGCAAACATGTAGTATGGGTATTATATAAGGAAAACTTTTTTTTATATATAGATTTGATGGAAAGAAAGGAATTTAAAGTTCTAAGATACTAGAAAACTAGATACTAGAACTAGAAAACACTGAAGCATCAGCTTGTTAGAATATCACCCAAACCTCAGAGGCTGATTTGCAAAGTAATGGTTTCACTGTACCTGCAGCTGGAAACCCCAGATAGATACATGTTTAATGCAACAGGAACACTGTATCAGGACCCTTCTTTTATATTCCAGCCACTAAAATACAACTGCATTAATGAAAATATGGCAAACAGAGGTTCCTAATTGTCACCCTGTCCCTGGAAAGGCTAGATCCAAATTTTGACCTAGTATTACTATCCTGTGATTACCTGAGCCAGCCTGTATTCCAGTTCGTAGAGGTGAAAAGTTTGCCACTTCTACAGTTACTTGACTATGACTACTATTATTTGATTTTATCTCTTCCCTTGACATTTCTTTTTGTGGCCTACTTTCAGCCAAAGAATTTATAAAGCACAAAAATTAAATTCCCACAAAATGCCCAAAAGGTCTACAGGAGCCTACCAAAATATCAACAGACACATATTTACTACACCCCATCTGTCATATTTTGTAATAGTTACTACCTTCTCTTTGGTGAAGAAGTTGCCTTCTGTTCTTGTACAGCACCTACTGTAGTGGGGTCTTGGGCCCATGATGGGGCTTCTAGGTAAAAATCTATAGATATATGAAATAATGAAGGTACAGTATTTCAAAAAATAAACCAATGATGTCCCTACAAAAGCAGAAGTTTCATCATCTCCATAACACCCATATTGAAAATGTTATCATTAGAATGACTAGCTCTTTTTTTCTTTTTTAGAGAGAGAGAGAGAGAGAGAGAGAGAATGTGTATTTTGTGCCTGAAACAGACAATGTATTACATAAAATTTCCTAAAGAGAAACTAAAAAATTTAATAGAACTTCATTCAGGGCTATTCAAGACCAGCACATATTAATGATGATGCAAACATACAGTATCTTTATTTACATGTTTAGCCTCTGGAACTTTCCCACAAAGAGTCCAAGGAGGAGCCGAGTTGTGCAGAAATGAAGTTTCGCTCCTGCCCTTGCAACCTCAGTGCAGCAGGGGAACGCCAGATCCCAGCTTGAGCGCTGCCACAGTTAAATGAACACCAAAGTCCAAGCCCTGGATTTCAAGTTTTGAGTGAACTGATGCATTTTATCTAGAGTAAATTTTACCTGGATCCCTTTCTGGAATCAAAAGCACACTAAGAAGCCCATATGGATATAGTGATTATGTCTAAACACAGTGTTAAATTCAGGATCTACTTGCAGCAACCCTCTGCAAAATAAAAGATGGTGGTTAATACCAATAGATCAGAGAACTGGGAAACAACAAGGGAAAAAACTAGAGATCCTGCATATAAATAAATGGCATTCTTTTCATTTCTGTCAGAGAAACAACAGTGTCAGTAGTAAGTATTTGGTAAACAGTTTTAGTTAAGTTTAAATAAAAAAGTTTCAAGGGTCATAAAAGAAATTAGCTTCCTTATTAGAACTATCACCTTCTATTTCGCTTTTTTAAACAGATGATATAATACCCAAGAGCACTTTGACAACCTAGTTAAACAGACCAATGTACCACTTTGTTTTATGGATTGCCTCTTTTTAACTACTATTTAATCTCCCTCCCTGTCATATACTTCTTTTTGTCTAATTTAACCTAGGGCAGGAAGTGTTCTCATCTTTACAACAAACACAAAACAAATTTAAGGCTCTGGAGAAAGCATTAACGGTCTGTTAATCAAAGCTGTCAGCTACATACAAAAAGAAAGAGTGAAAACATGACTTCCTAGAGAGTTTTATAAACTTGCATATAACATTTTTACTGCTGTTGTGCGCACTAGTGTTCAGACTGTGCGGACTGTTGAAGATAACTTGGGCTGGGTGATGAGAGGTCAGAATAACAGAGTAGTTTAGAAATAAGTTTTGTTAGGAATAAGTTTGTTACTACTCTAGTTCAAAGCATCAATTACCCTGAAGTATTTTTGCACTTAGCATCATGACAAATGCTTTCTTAAACTATTAGTATTGATGAAAACATGACTAAAAGAGAACTATTCATTAAGATACACCTATATCTTAACCTCAACATCCCATTTTTCACACATGCTGGCCTGAAAAGCTAAGGGAACATAGATTTAGAATGAAAGCACTTCCAGACCACTGAAAAAACTTCGTTATCACTAATTGAACATCATAATGATTAAGTTCTGGGTGGGTGTGAAGCAAGCATTATTGAAATTCCTGTGGCTGTGCCTATGATTTCAAGAGAATAATTTTTTTTTCAACAAATTTTAGACTTCCCTGTACACGAAAGTCAATTGATATCAGGGTTTTTTCAAGTTACATTACTTCCCCCAGGATATTTTAGCATATTCAGCCAGCCCGTGGCTGTGCCATTATTTAGACTGGCAAACAGAAGACGGCCTACAATTCTGGGTTCTCTCTCTGCCCAACGTTTGCTGTGATGCACGTTCTCCACTACTGCAACCACGATCAAAACTGCTTTTCTCTTCTTTGTGCCTGGTGTCCCCTTTCCCTTTTTGGGTTAATAGATGGGCTGCCCTTTTGCTGATCTGTTTTGCAAAGTGCTCCAATTTGTCTTGGCAAAGGAGAATCACTACTTCCATTCTTCCTGCCTATTTTGATTTTCATCTTTATTTTTTTTCTTCCTTAACTTTTTTGCACTTTTTTGAGATATTGTGCCTACAGTTTTTTGGGTTTTTTTTTTACTGCTAGAGCTTTCATTTGCATTGCTTCCTTTGGGTTTTTGTGTTGCTTCCTTTGTCTGTTTCTGTTATTTCAACTGCTACTCTACTGCCTCAACTTCTCAACTATAAAAACAAAACAAAACAAAACAAAACAAAAAAAAACCCACCACACCTTTCAAAACCAGAAAATAAATGGGCATGTTTGCAGTTCTATGCAAACCACCAGTACGCAAAGGAATGAACCACTGCACTGGACAAGATCAACTAATATGCAACTAACCTCTAACTAATTTATTTTTCCATTCAATACTAGGTCTCTCATCAATGCTAGAAACAGGCAGATTTCTTTTTCTTTCTTAATACAGGAACATTATATTCTCAATATCCAGTTTGGAAGAAAGAAGGGTTGAGAGTAAAGAAGAAAAAGGCATACCACTAAAAGGACAGTTAAGACAGAAGAAAAGAATGCCATTTACATACAAAAGAATCAACATGCAAAAGGATCAACAAACAGAAAATGAAGGGAAAAATCCCTTTGTATTACAGAAAAATAAGTTTAGAAATAAAATGGTACTGAATGAATAAAAAACAAATTCCAACAGAGTTAGGATCATGAAATAAAGGAAAATTATAAACAGTACTATAATAAAATGGCAAAAAAGGTTAATAAATAAAAAAGGCACAAAAAGAAAGGAGATATTGAAAAGTACATTATACAGATGAATTAAAATTTGGTTGTCCCTGTGTGCAAATAATTTAGTGGAGACTAAATATATTCATTTCTGGTAATATCTGAAAGTGGAGATATATGCTGCGTGTCACATACAATTCTGTATGACAAAGGGCACCAGCTTGCGATAACCTCAAGTAGCAGTTTTCACTGGTTTGAAATGTAACGGTCCTTTGAACATGCACAAATTCTTGTAACACCAGAATATTTTATGGAATGACCTTTTCGGTCAGGGACATGTCTCAGTGTTTCAGTAAGAAGTGACAACATGCTGAACTTTACTGAACAGCAAGCCTATTGAGAGCTCTACCCCCTTCACAGTGCATACGCATATTTGCGCAAAGTATAGGGAGAGAAGAGGCATAAGCAAAAAAATAACAACAAGAGGGAACTCACTGAGTGAAGAAAGACTTTATATACAGCACCAGGGTATAATGCCTTTTGACAGAGAATGATACAAGCTGCTGAAGTGGGAGAAGAAAGTTGAAAGAGATGTAGAAAGATCTATAAACTAAGACAGCGATGCAACAAAATTATCTGAGGATGCAATTTGGTAATTTTTTTTTATTTTTTAAAGCACACCTGGACAGCAATGGGCTCCTCACAGTACCTGTGACACACATGTATCCAGCCATGGGCATCCCAGCTCACAGCCAAGTTTCAAGGCTCCCATTCTAAAACCTTGGTGTATAAGAGCTTGACAAAGGAAAAAAATTTTTTTTAACCTAGGCAAAATAATATATTTTTCTCTAAAACTATTTTTAAAATAACAGGCAAAATACAAGAGGCTCTGTCTGAGGAAAAAATCCAGTATGGAAAATTTAAACATTGAAAGTGTGGTACAGCTATAAGTAACTAAAAATTCACTTATTAGACAGGGTTCAGTTATTTTCAGTGCCTAATAAAGGAAAAGGTTGTTCAATTAGAATTATTGATGATGCTGCCAGATAAAAGCCCAGACTGAGTGAGGTCTCTTCAACTTATACAGACACTCTGAAGAACTTTGTGGATGAACAGGGAGGTAGGTAGTGAGTTTAAGGCACTTCTTGGGGTAGGTAGCCATAAGGCAGAGGTTTTCAGAACTGCAATTTTGAATGGAGATGCATGAAGCACACATAAGTCTTGATTTAGGTGCCTGAGTCCATTTTTTGATCTGATCACCTCATCTCGTCACCTTCAGAACGTCTTTGAAGAGTGTGAGGCAAATAAGGTCTGAGGCTATACAACAAAACCAAAGGAGAAGACATAGCAAAATATTGCTAAGAAAGCAAACGCTATCCCTTGAAGGTTCTGAAAAGAACTTTAAAGGCAACTTAAATTCTGGCAGTTACTAACATTTGAGTATTTCAGTCTACAGCAACTGAAGTCTCACAGTAATTTATACACAATCATAAGGATATAAATTCAACATCATATGTAGAGTCAGCTGTAGTCTTAAACTACAGAGCTTTTTGTGTGCTTTCATAATTCAGTAAAACACACGGTTTCAGAGAACTAACTCTGCTTTTTCAGTATTGCAGGAAAAAAGGAGACACCTCGATAGGTTTTGTCAGAATCAACAGATGTGCAACTAAGTGAAGTTAGATCTATTAAGATTTTAATGTAATGCAAAAGTCCCGAGAAAGCTGTTCAAACCAAACATAATGCTGGTGTTATAATACCTTGCATCCACTTGATGGCAGTGTGAATAGGCTAGTTCTACTTATGTAATGTGATTGTGAAGCAGGGAAGGGTTTGAACGCTCTTGTAGAAACATGTAACACTGGTTTGGCATCTGAGAGCTGCAAACACTTGTAGCATTGTTAGGCTAGAGCTGAGCTGCACTGGTGTGGAGTAAAAGTCTGTCGAAAAAATGGAAAAAGCATAAATACGGCTAACTAGATTTATATTTAATTAACATTTACAAAATACATTGCCATCTTGCAGTGCTTAAAAAAACAACAAAAAACCAAAACCAAACCAAAACAAACAAAAAACCCCCAAACACTAAATAGCAGAAGACCTAAGCTAAAGGAGAGTCACAACAAACCATTGAAAGGCATTGCTTTGTAATTATACTTGTTCATTTAATTATATATTCATACCACAACTAAAGTCAGAAAGCAAGCCACTAGAGGGGGTGAAACCCCCTTTTCTGGTGGGAAATGGGTGTCGAGCCTCAGGAACGCGGGAGTGCATGCTTTCACCATTACTTGTTGCCGGGCCGTCAGCCTGAATCTGCCTCCAGCTATTCACTCCCCCAATCCTGCCCTTTTCTGCCTCCACTTCTCCTCCTCTGCAGAAGGAAACTACGGCAAAAAGCTGTCTTAAAAGCACAACAGTTTCGGCATTCCTACGTGTGCTTCACAATGCTATTTTAGAACCAACCCATTCTTGGGGTTTGGTGATAGCAACTGCAAGTGGAAAAGATTAGGCACCAATGTGAAGCTTGGATTAATGCAACGTAAGAATGAGAAGATCAAAACCTAACTGAGCATTAATTCAGTAGGCACAATGCCAGTCTAACAAAGATATGATACCCCTGCAATTAGGCATGGCAACAGACACCCCCTGCTCCATCAGTAACAGAAGCCTTCCAGGAAAAGCAGAACGCAGGATGGCTCAAGAAACTACAAGTGTTCTCCTGGAGAGAAAAGGGAATGCAGAGCACTTCTCTTTAAAATCAACAGTTCTCCTGCCATAACTCTGCTATTGTGATATACACACACTGCTACGCAACATTTGCGTTATTGTTCCTGATACTCGCTTGCATGGCTTTAATAATCATACTCACGTAAAGTCACACCACCTGATTAACTTTGTGTCAGAATTACAGGAGAGAGACCAGAAAAGCAGATTCTGTTTCAAACAGAATCTCCTCGATATTTTTAGTAGTTACTTAGTTATTTTCAATTTCAATATCACATGCCATTACAAGCATCAACATCTAAATTAATTTTTGTATGTAAGCAAAAATAGATCTTCACATTTGACTTCACATATCTATTCTCATAAAAATCCATAAAACTGACAGCAAAAGCAAAATACAGCCATGCAAATGTAAAACAAACTAGCTTATGATCTTAAATTAGAATCAATCCAAATAATTTCTCATAGTTATTAAAATAAAAAGTCTAAGTGTCTGATGAAAAATAATTGATGTATTTTGATTTAATGTTCAGAATGTACTAATTTAATATTTACAGTGAGGAAGACAATCACTGAATAGTTCCTCAGTGGAATAATAATTTTATTAATTAACATATATTAAATCCTACTTACACACAGAATATATAGGCTTACCATTCTTTTCCACTATTCTCTGAAAACTCAACCTAATTTTTAGAGAACCCGTGAGAAACTCTGATAGCTTGAGGAAAAAAAAAAGTCTTTATTCTTCCAAAAGTAAACATCAGTGCAGCAACTTCAGACCTCTTAAAGACTGAGAGCTGAGCACATGGAATGAGCTCGCGTCTACCATTTCTACAGGCTCTTATGATGGCTTACACCTTTCTGCTTCTCACTGGAACGGCCTCTGCTCCCTGCTCAGAGGGATTTCCCAAAACACAGTTCGGAAAAATAAAATGCTTTCATCTGTATATAAACTGTCTGGGAAGGCAGCAACTATTGAGTTTATCATGCTGTGGTCAGATTTTGTCAGATGTTCATGAAAGCACTCAAAACCAGAGATCACCTCTCCATTTATAAGGAAAAATACAGTCTGCACATTGTCAGCTTTTCAGAAACTTCAATTAGATACAATTGTTTGTTGCCCTAATTTGTAAGTGAAAAGTTTCTTGCCAACCTGACAGTTTAACACTCCTGCAGGCAGACTTCACCTTTTGCAAGTCATCCTCAAACCTACTGCTCTGTCAACTTTTGCTGACTTTCTGAAGTGCAGAATTATTTGATATTAAGAGACTAAAAATCAGAGTTTATCCTTCTTGCGATAGCAGTATTTGTGAGGTCACATTTCAGCTGCTGTGCATGTCTAGCATGGTAGCAACTGTCTTGGCCATCACTGAGAAATGAAACCTCCAGACATTCAGTATTAAGATCTCAAGACTTTACACCTCAAGTTAAGGGACAAGCCTTGAAACCTCTGGCTATAATGGATTAAAAACCTTTGTGATTCAAGCAGTAAAGTGAGTACATTGCTCCTGCTAACAATGTGAACCGTGGTTTCTATTGCGTGTGACAGAAAAGGAAAATTCAGACTGTGTTTATGGTAACGTATCTTGGCAATCGTCCTGCTTTCAAGCCCTCCTCTCCTTAGTGGGAAGAGGTGTCATATTCGCAGCTATTCTGCTCCTTTAGTCAAGCCCAGAGGTCTGTTCCAGCTCAGCCTGCAATGCCCCAGCCCCTCCGTACTGCAGGGCTGTAGGGCACGTCCAGATCCCCCTTGGACACCTGAGTGCATGGCAGACAAATCCTTGGGCATTGCTTCCAGGACCCTTTGCGACTCCATGCTGGTCTGTCCCATGCTCACCATGGGACCCACCACCCAGCCCTATGCACTGCGCCCTGTCCACTACAGCTCCACAGCATTCCCACTAATCTCTTGGGGTAAAAGCATGCCACAACACCTGAGAGCTATTGTCACACCAGAGAGTTATTATCATTGAATTTGCCTTGTAACCATGACACCAGCATTGCAAAATTCTACTAGTCCATTTTTATACAGCAAATTACTTTTTTAAACCAGAAAAAAAAACAAGATTTGTTTGTATTCATTCCATGCTACCACATAGATAGCAAATTGCCAGCAAACTAACACTAAGGTTAAATTCATGTCATGTTTAGTTCAAAGACTGTAGCCTTGATAGTTGCCAGTATAAACATTTTTTGTTTGGCAGAAAAATGTATGGGGATAAATAGTCTAAATAAAAGATTTCCCCACAGACTGAACTGACAATAAAGGTGCTTACTCATAGCTTTCACAAAGCACTGTTAAATTAAATGTTCTTCCTGGTGCCCCTGCCTGTATCATTATGCTGTTCAGAGGAAATATTTGTCTAAGCACAGCTTGCCTGCTCTGTGAAGAGTTACCTGAAGTGTGCAGCATGTGCCCTGTGCTGAAATCTCTGACCACATTCATGATTATGAACATTGTGGCTCAGTTATCTCTGACAGCTCCAACAATATTCTGACTGAGAAAATCGTCATAATATTGATTGTTTTAACTCTAGCCTAGTGTTTTCAAGCTAGGGGAGAAAGATGAAATCATTATCATTAATTGGTTAAATTACTTCAGCTTTCATAGTTCTAGACAACTTTACTCTGGAATATGTAATCTTGCTGCACAACAATTGTTATCCTTGTTGACTTACTTTCATTGGTGACCTGACATGTTTTATACTTTGTTCTAAGGTCTCTTATTAATAATATGACATTGCCCAACATCCACACCAATTCAGAGAGCTCTGAAATCTTTCATAAGGACAATAACAGTTTTTGCTAAAATTAACCATCAGCAAAGCAGACCAATTACGTTCAATGTCGAACAAAAGAAAAACTTCTTTCATGTTCCAGCAATGCAGTGGCATCAAAATGTAAAAAAGCCCTGAAGTTCTGCCCTGACTTTCAAAAACAGTTCTAGACATACATGACAATTACTGCTGGAACAACAAAAATGTAGTATGTGCTTTTGCAGTCTAGAACTTAGGAAAAAAAAAAAAAAAAGTGGTTCAAATCCTTCCTTCCCTCCAGATAGGGCAGCTAAAACTGACTGGCAGGTAAGACCAAAGGCACCACCGAGGCAGAAGCTGGGGCACTAGGGAGCAGAAGCCCCCAAAGCAGACAGGTTACAGCGGCGAGCACCATTATTCTAGGTGGGAGCTTTTTGAGGCTGAAGGTTTTGGGGGTAAAATGACTAGCATGATAAAATGAATAGGGAACAACTTTTTACTGTTTTCTAAATGCAGTACATGTAGGAATAACACAAAACTGTTGGATGTCAGATGGTGATTCTTCACACAACGTGCAGGAAGTTGTGACAGATAAAAGTCTATCTTAGTTCAAGAAATGCCTGAAAACATTCACGGGTGGAAAATCCTTGGGGAGGCACTAAATACAAAGATACAACCTCTGACCCTGAGCTGGAAGTCACAGGAAACTGGTGGAGCATACGGGAGAAATATTACTCTGGACTCGCCTCATCCCAGGCATTTGCTTTTGGCTGCTGGCAAAGAAAAGTCAGTGGGTTAAATGGATCATCCCTCTGATCTGGTTAATCTTTTCTATGAAAGAAGAACAAGAGTTTTTTCATTTGTGGTCTCAGAGTTAAATGTCCATTTTCCTACATCCAGGGGAAACACATTCCTGTACACACTCCTAGCAGACATTACTGCTACATTGCTGCTTACATATTCCAAATGCTAGGACTGCAGACAACCACAGCTCCAACTACAAAGGCAACATGGAGGTGTATTGAGTTCTGCTGATGTACAGTCAAGAGTTCACCAGTGTTAGATCAATTACACTTCTGCAAACCAATCAAGGACAAAAAGGCTGCACAATTTTCACTGAGATGTAAAATATTACACATAAAGCTGGGAACATTAAACAAAAGAGAAACGTTAAGCTGAATTTTTTGTGAAATTTTTTTGCTGTTTTGTATCCAGGTCTGTCTAGATTACAGCTTCTGTGCATGAAAGAAAGCATTCAACAAGACTTCAAAACCTCAGGCTGAGCTTAAAAAGCAGGGAAAATAACTTCCTTTTTATAAAGTAAGAATACCTAAAATGGAAATTCTGATAAACAGTAAGTATGGAACCGCCTAATGCCATTTTTAGAGTTATGTTTCAGAACAGAGTCACACTATAAGTAAATTGCCCAAAGGCATACCATAAATCAGTGCTAGAATGATGGAATATTGTTTTAATTACAGCTTCTTACAAAGCCTGTAATAACATGTTGAAGGTCAGAGGTTGACTTAATTGTTTAGCAAAATGATGTGCTAAGCAGTTTTCAATATCTCATCGTGTAATCTATAGCTACAGACAGGCTCAGCATCACTATTCCAGTGGGAAATACTTTTGATGGCAGAAACTGCTGTAAGAACATTTCATTTAGCTACAGGAAAGATAAGTAATTCACAGGAGATGTGAAATGCTATTTTCTAAAAGTATATCAGGCCTTGAAGTTATTATGAAAAATTGCTATGGGGAACTGAACAGACTGACAGAAGTTCAGAAAAATACTTCACTAGGGACAAAGTCCTCCCATGCAGCCCATAGGGCACATCTCAAGTAATTGTCAGAACTGAAGGCTTTCTCAGCTGCGGACCAGAAAGGTTCCCTTTTAGAGGCTTCCATAACTAGGCCCCAACATAGGTTTCGCTTGAAGCAAACAACACTTTCCTAATACAAGTGGCCTGACCAAAATAATTTAGTTGGTTTAAGGCGGCTTTGTTGGCCAAAAGGAAGACAATTAGAAGTAAAAGAATTTTATTCCTTAGGTAATGTAATAAGAATTTTTTTTTTTGTGGCGTTTAATCCATCATTATCTTGTGTTTATAGGCATTTTGGAAGACTGAAGGCCTCATCTGTAGTCAAGTTCTTCCACTGCTGAGCTACCAACATCTGTCTGTACATACCATCTGCCTTTCACCTTGTGTCAGTGCCATCTCTTAACCAGAGAGGCTTGTTTAGGCACACAAACTGATCATAGTAAGCTGCTATATAGCTGAGCATAGTAAGCAGAATAAAAATCACTACATGGAAGGGATTATTATTTCAGAACAAAGCCCACCCATGAATCCTCTCCAGAATAACAGCTTTTCTGGTCAAATCCATATATAGACAGGACTTACATGACACAAATACACATCATAGCCCTCATGCTATTTTGCGACAGGCTTCCTTTCTGCTGACAGATGAGCCAAACAAAACAAAACTCTTATACTGTTGAGCCCTTGTGTTACTGCTGTTTTACTATTTAAAGCATTTTATAAATAAAAATTCTATTAATATCCAAAAATGATAAAAATAATCGTTTCATAAAAAGAAAAATTAAGAAAACAACATCACAGTTCCTAGTCATTGAAGTGTCTAAAGATTGCTATCCAGATACTACTCCAGAATTCCTGGCTTTTCGTCTTTTTGTTGAAAACTTTATACTATTCTGCTGTTCATTTGAAGAGTGACTGCACAAAGATAAGGCAATAGAGTTTATGATTACTGTACTTCACTTTCGGTACTGATAACATTTTGTTTGAACTACTATTACGTTACCAGTCTTTCTGTGAAGACTGTTCAAGCGTATGGCCAGTAGAGATCTGGACTCCTTTCACTAGATCTGCACAATCCCCTGTGAATACCAGAGAACATGGAACCGAGCACAAACTCCAGAGCTATTTTAATGCTTCAGAACTTGCAGGAAGACCCAAAAGTCTCTTAGTATGATCGAGACCTAAGGTGCAGCTGAATGCTTCCTAATTAAAGAAGTATAAGGTCTCTCTCATGCATTGCTTATCCTCATAACTCCTCTGGAGTTTTGTCAAACAAGGGCATAATTAATAAAAATTAATGCAAGTGTAATTTTGATAAAATGACCAAAACTGAATTAAGACTGAAGGAAAGCAGTAATCTGTTTGTATTCCCAAATGTTGTAGAGGACACAAATATTTAATGCTGTCGCATTCTAGACTGATTTCCCGTGTTTAGCGCTCTATAATGCTGCATAACATGTATAACAACAGCTAGGCTGTTCCCACAAACTGCCAAACATAACGGTAAAAAGTCTTAATATCATCAGAAGGTATAAACACTATCTATTACCATCAGCCCATAGAAGATTCAGGGCCTTTTATGTCTGTGTGTTGTAACAGATTTTAAACAAAAGCTTGACATCTGAAGTCCTCACAGGGTTGTGGAAAAGGCCTTCTTAACCAGTACAATGCCATCTAAATGATTTCCTAATCACCTTGAAACAGTTGATCCAAAACAGACCTGAATTTCCTTACTCAGTGGAATGTTAACTCTAAAACATAGTACCAACAGTTAAATATCAACATTAGCAGCTCTTTTACCGTTTTTTTTTTTTTTTTAAAGAGAAAGATCTTGCTAACATGTCTACTGGATGGGTTTAACATCACCTGCATATGGCTTTTGGCACAAAAAGGCAGCTCCTGTACTGTGCTTAGATTCCACACAGTTCTTACAGAGCTGAATAGGGATGGGGCCCACTGCGGGAAGAAAGGCATATGGAGTTTCCCAGTGTGCTAACTAGCTTGTTTCGACAACAAGCATGCAAGAAGCGTTAAGAAATTTTCATTCTGTTTTATGGCTCTTTGTATGACTCTATTTCCACGACTAGCTGCTATTTCTAAACCTGATCACCCTTTTCAAGTTCAGAGGCAACTTTAGACTCTTGGCAGCTGACAAAATATTATCTAGGAAAAAAAACTATATATAACTTGAGGGAAATCCCAATCTTGTTTTCTGTTAGAAATTTTTCAGCATAACAATCTCTCCAATTTTCTGAGTGTTCATGAAATGTAATAAGCAGTCATCATCTTTTACGTCTAGTGAATCAAGAAGTCTCACAGATTTGTTTATCAACAGCATAGTCTTCCACGGAAACTGTGGTCAGCCTACTAGAGCCCATTTACATCCAGTGGAAGAAAACGGAAGTTGAAATTGATCCTGAATTGATTTCATTTTAGTGCTCTGACTCGAATGAATTTAAGCTTCATAAAGAAAACTTGAGGTCTGAATTTAATGAAATACTCCTATACTAGAAATGGACAGAGGTTCTAGGGGCTCAGCCAAAGACCAATGAAGTCAGAGGTTCTTCCATTTAGTTTATTGAGCTTTGAGTCAGGCTCTGAAACAAATACTACAAATGTTTGCAAAATCACAATCTAGATTTACAGAAAAGAGCTTCTATTTGTTCAGTTCTCTCTGTATTAATTATTTAGGAAGATACAAGCATAGGAAACACAGGAAGAGCCACCAGATTCAGATTTCTGCCAGCAGTCACATAGTAGATACTTATCCCTGAAGAATCTATCCAGATAGCCTTCCCCATTCTCACCACAGCATAAAACAAGAACAAAAATCCAGTCTCCACAAAAAAAAAAACAAAACAAAAAACCCCCCAGCTTTACTGAGCTGTTCGGTAAGAAAAAATTTCTGATGCCAAATCCGATAGTCTGTGTATTTGCTTTATGGTAGCATCAAAAGGCCTCAAATCAAGGATCTAGTGTGCTACATACCATAAACACACACAGCAAAACAGACCCTGCATCTAGAAGATATATATTTATGTTTGTGGACAAAAATAAGTATTTCATTAAAACATCAACAATGTAAAACACTTTAGACATAAGTTTCCGTTCCTTAGGGATGAAGATGCCAGATTCACATATTAACTGCCAGTCTCAAAACAAAGGTATTGATACAGGTAGATATATTTTGTTAAGTTTTGACCCCATTTATAGAGTTCTAAAATTAAAAAGAAATCCTGGCACTCACCTTAACTTGAAATCATGACTGAATGCATGCAAGATTGGGCACAGTCCACTCAAATATTTGTCAGTGCAGCCATTTGGTGCTGTTGGTTGCAAACCAGTGGTGTGAAGCTGCCTTGATATAGCCAGTTTCTAGTGACAAATAGTTTTAAATTCCCCCAGCAAGAGAATTCAGTTACTGTGGTTTATTTTCATTTAAATTTGTGTGGAAGGGACTTTTCAAGAACTGTGCCTAATAGACCATTAGAGTTTTCCCAGATAGTTGCAGTGCTTCAGCACCCTCATCCTTCAAATGTCTTTCTTATTTTCTGCCTTCCTTCAGCAAATTTGTCTCTTACATTGAGACGCAAGTGACATACAGTGCAGGCAATACCTCCTTTGGGGATTATGACAATTTTAAATAATATACTTTGGAGTCTCATTGCCATGAAGATTTATCAGAGAACCAAAGTAGATGTTAGTAGGAACATTCAAGGCCAAGATCATCATGTACTGCAGTATGTGAAACATGCAAAAAATTCTTTAACTAAGTTGTTTCTTATGCACCTTTCTAGTGCACCCATCAAATTCATTTTCAGATGCATGTTTGTCACATTCATGGAGCTGAGTTCATCCTTTTCACAACACTAAGAGATGGTAGCCTGTTCTGGATCACTCCCTTTCCCGACAGTTTTATTTACGGTTGATTACTTCCGTAAGCTAAAGAAACAATCCTAATTGACTTAGAAATTATTACCTCTCAGTGTGACTCTAAGAAGCCCATCATGCAAAAATTTATAGTAGACAAATTAGCAGGTATAGCAAGATCTCTGCAAATCATTTTCCCTATAGCAGCCCCTGGTATAGAACATATTTAGGCCTTGGCTAATACAGGCCAAGAAGAGCATATTAAATTAGTCAATTTAGAATCACTGGGCTGCTAATAGGAATGTAAGCAATAGAAATGTTGAAGCATGAAAGAACCATATCTTCAAGCCCCCACAAACCACAAAGTTCATTAGCTTAGTCTTGGAATCTGGATATATAGTTCTTAATAAAACTATCCACAGAACACAGATAACCAAATCATGCCCTTCTTTCCCCCATGAGGAATCCCACTGCATTCAAACTACTGCTTTTCAGTAAATCAAGTAGGATTTAGTTCAAACTAACTGCCCTGTGTAATTTTCCTGCAGCTGATTTACATCTTTCAGGCTAGGAGGATGCCAAAGCTAGAGAGAACCAGGTCTGCAGTTTAAATGACTGTGGAGCTGCTGCTGTCCCATAAACCTCTCCGATGGGAGACTGGATTTTTGGCAGCACATCTCAGAAGACTCTGGAAGGGCATGCAGTAATCTAAGCCACAGACAGTCAAGCTCTTGTTAGGCTGTTTCTCACCAGTCATGAAGCAAGTATGACTAACAGGAAAACACCACAAACACTTAAATAAATCTTCAGGACAGCACTGGGAACACAAGCAGCATGTACAGTTGTTTTCGAAGGGTTTGGTTAATCTTCCTAGGCTATGCCTTCTCAGGTGAACTGGTGTCCTCATTTGCAAAATACATATAAAAGTGTATGACCAGCCTATTTTTCTGAAAAGTTATCAATTATTCAACGTAATGTAATAAAGTGATGGCTGCCTTTAAAGCTATACTAAAGCAATAAAGCATTCTACTATTGTTTGTATCAAGTTAGAAAACTCTGAAATCAGTCAGTTTAACAGAGCAACATCATGAGGCAAAACAAATTGGGAGACAGAGCACTTTCTCTCATGCCGCTGCCTTGCGGGTCTAGTTTTGTCCTTAAACAGTGAAAAGGCTGAAGTGTCCTTTATACTAAAAGGAGAAAAGAAATTTATTTGGCAGTGGGAATCAATATTACATACAGAAAATTCACTTATGTTCATTATTAGTGCTGCATTATCATCACAGTGGCCACAGATTTAAAGGAAAAAAAAACAAAACTGAATGTTTGCAATGAAAAATATGAAAAGTATGAAAACTTTGAAGTCTAATACTCCTACACTTTACATACAGCAAAATATAAACTTGGTTACAGCTTGGGAGCATTAAAAACTCCTCAAATCTTAAATATTTTATTTGCTATTAAAAACTTCCTGAAGATAACTAAAAAAAAGATACATAAAAACAATGCTAGCATCTACTTAATTCTAATTGAAAACATAATTCTTCGTTTCCTATTCACTCAAAACACTAGTGCCCCCAAGTGACATTTCATTATACAATATAGTTTTCTGGTTTTGTAAAAAACCAAACAGATTATTTTAATTGCTTTGCACAATGCTGAGAGAGAGCGGAAAGACACTTGTAAGCAAAAGCCAAACTTAAATGACACTGAGATTTGTTTGAGAGGGTTTGGGGGGAGGAAGAGGAGGAGTAGTTTATATTTGCATTTTCTAACTGTTCTGAAACTGCAAATTGTCAGAAACTGTAACATCAGCATAAGGCAGAATTTACTTCATTTGCTAGCTACTCAGCCTTTTCTACACAAACCACCTCAACACTCAGGTAGGTCTTTGCTTCTTCTGGAAAGGACTTCCCAGTTTTCTTTTCCAGTTTGTTAATCTGCAATACATTCTCCTGAAATTGTGTCCCCTCTCTGGCTTCCCAAAGATATGTCATGCTTTCTAGGTTATCAGTGAGTGAAGAAACTTAAAAGCACAGATTTGAAGAGAATAGCACAGAGACTGCCAGGCCTCATTAAATCTAACATCTTATACAGCACAATATTGGTTACATTCTCATTTTTCCATAAAATGTACATGAGAAAAAAACCCCTCTAATATGTTCTTAAAGAGTTCTAATATACTGGTTTATGATTATAAAAATATTTTAAATGACTAATAAAAATAACATAAAATGACAGTTAAGATTTGGGCAACTTGTTCTGATTTTATATAATGCTTAGTAGCCACTAAATGGAAGCAAATGCCACAACCTCAGTACTGGCATCAAATGTTTAGATACCATGTTCATGAAATACATAAGTCACATGCAAGCACTTGCTTTGCTAGTTGAATGTATGATAATCAGATGTAGTGTTAAAGATCAAATGCTGTATCCAAGATTAAGGCCATATTTTAAACACAAAATTCCCTTTACGCAGACACATTGCATACTCAGAAAAAGAAATGTAGAAGAAAGCCTATTTAGAAAAGGTCTCATTCTTTTTCAATTTACATTTGGCATTTGCAGTTGGTGTCATAGCATATACTATTAGATTAGTAATGTATGTTTAATATATTAATACAGAGCATTTAAGATTTTCAAAAAACAAAAGTAATTCAGTAGCGAACTCATGGTTACATAACTTGAGATAACTTAAAAAGAAAATTTTCAAGTTGTTCAAGTTTCAATTTTGGGTCTTTTCTGAAGTCTGAATTGGTAGCACCTGAAAATTGTGAGTTACTTTCTAAAATTTTTTATTTAATTAAAACTAAATCACTGTGCATCATCAGTTAGTCAGACTCAAAAACTAATTATTTTCAAAGAAAAATATCAAGTTTTTATATGCTCTCACATGAGAGAGAATTATCTTTAACGTGGTGCTAGAATACCTGATACTGCTGACAGAGACAGGACTGTGACTTTCTTCATTATTCCAAGATACAGTAAAGAAAGCATCTAACCAAAAGGGTATGTCAGATATACATACACATTGCAATTAATATTGCTCTTGTAATTAATTCTCCAGTTTATAAAATTACTAGTAGTGTTGGTGCGAAGAGCAACCACAGCTAGTTGACATTTATTAGAAAATTTTAAAGCTCAAACAGTACCACAGAATAATTAGGGAGCTATGAGCTGTCTTGTATTGTTAGTCTTGCATACCATAGACGTTCTTACTGTTAACCTAATTTATCCTTCACTCCTTTTATTTGTTGAATGCACTTTAAATAACATTGTAGTCCAAATCTAAGTCTAATCTTTCAAACTGGATCCAAACAGCTGTGACTTAATGAGAATCAGAAGCTTAAGGCTTAACAAGAGAGTTAACAGTCAGCGCAAGCGCTGATCAGAATATACCACTGAAATAGATTTAGGAAAAAGCACCAAAAGCAAACAGTGTTACGTGGCAAGCAAGCTAGCTCTTCATTTATAAGTAGGTGTTGGTAAGAATAACTCCTGGAAGATCTCCACTTGATGGTAAGGATGTACCATATCAAATATAAAGAAATGTCTGTTCGTAGCTGTTTCTATTGAAGATATCTGATAGCTAACATGAGGTGTAAAAACAATCATTATTCTGCTTTCCTCTCTCAACTTTAACGTGTACCTGCTTATTAGTATTTCATCTGGCAAGCATTTTCCCACCTGGACTGATGAAAAAGATTCCATCACATAATGAAATTTCAAAAAGGCAATCAATTTTGAATTACTCCCACTGCACAGCAAACCAGAGAGTATGATGCTATTAACAGACATTATTCATTTTAAGATTCATATTATTACTCACACCAATCAAACAAATTTTTCCAATGACTATTTAATACCTATGCACTATGCTCTAAATTCACTGTTCCATATATATAACAAGTAAAAATAATCATGTAATATCAACTTCAGAAAGGACTCATTGTTTCTATGCAAGACAAGTTTAATTTAGGCAATATCTCACAGCCTTTATAAACTGCTGTTAGTTTAATTTTTTTAAGGCATTTCATTCATATCATACTATCTTGATTCTGAAAATTAACTATTTAGATGAACCAATGAGGCAGGAATTTCCCTTTCTGACAGACATTACTTAACACCTCTTTTTGTCATAGTATAGAAATCTCAGCATACATGTAAAAGAAAGCCACTGTTGGTGGCTCTCTATCAAATATTAACTGCTTTTGAGTCAACATAAGCAGCCCTTAGTGGCAAAGCCTGCCTCTAACTACATTTCTGCACAAATGAGATTCAATACTGTTTTAATAGGCATAGAGAAGTAATTTTTCCCATTATGTGCTTGATGGAAACTCCATTTCTCTCTCCTACAGGCTGGGCAGAGTGAGTTGCTTTTCTATTTCTCTACAGTTTGCTACCCTTTATCCTTCTTTTTGTCCCAGTTATCTTTTGGCTTCATTCACATTTTCCCTATATGCTCAACTATATGCATCTGCCTTCAACAGCACCATTTTCCCACTTTTCTCTGCAACCTTCCTTTCATTCAAGTTCCTTCCTTTCTGCTCCCTCTATTCTCCTGCCCTTTGAGCTCCTTTTATTCTCCAAACTCCACTTCACACACTCAGTTTCCCCCTCCTGCCCTCTTTGTTTTGCATAGGTACCTTGTAGTGTCCTATATTTTATGATAACATAAGGGGGTATTACCTGCTCTAAAATAAACTAAAGTTTCTTCTGCATATGCTACAGGCATTTATCACATTGAGAACATTAGGAGAAGGTGACAGTTTTTAAGTTAGCAAGCTTGGGAGTTTCTCTGTGATAGTTTTCCCTGTGAATTTATTCTTATTAAATAAATTTTCAAAAACAAAGTGAAAAAATCAGCAAATTTGCTATCACCACAAAATATTTCTTTCACAAACAAAACATTGTATTTGTTCTACTGCGATTCTTCTCCAAATGTTTTGTTGACAGAGTATCTATATTAAAAAAAAGAAGAAGAAGAAGAAGAAGAAGAAGAAGAAGAAGAAGCTATTGCTTCAGCAGGAAAGAAATATTAATTTCTTGACAAATTTTACCTAAGGTCAATTCTGAACTCTTCCTATTAAAATGTACTGCATGAAAAGAGTCTATATAAGATTTAGAGAGCATTAAACTGAAATTTCAGATGCAAGATCTCCCACATTTACAGAACAATAGATGTATGTTTTATGATGTATTTTAAAGAGTGTTCAGCGTAACCCAAGAGCTGCCCCCCACACTTTAATAATAACAGACTCCCAAGTGCATCTGATCTTTATAGAATAGGTATGGGCTGACACAAAGTCATCTGAACTGGTAGTAACAACTTCTACTGACTTCATTAGATTTTGGATCACGTTCTTCTCTAACATCTATTTTATCTCTGACAAATACGTTCTTTGCTATGATGGTTGATCTCCTCTTAGTATCTTTTATTTCTTCATTATTTACTGAGGTTACTTAACTTAAAATGGAAAGTGTTCAAGGTATAATTCTGATGATTCTAAAGTCTTTCCTTTGTTTCTTAAAGCAATCTAACATCTTTCTATGAGACATTTTCTTCGAGCTACCCCACAATAATACCAGTTTATTTTTTCCCCTGAGCCCTTAAATTTAGTTTGTAGCTTATAAGTTTATTAGAGAGTGTATTAAGTGTCTTAGAAACTCTAGCTTCTGCACTACAAGACACGGTCTCTAAAACCTTAATCTCTATAAAAGAGACTATGTAGTAAGGGGCTAATACAAAACCCAGGAATTTACAACACCAGTAACAGACTCCAGGTCATGTAGGGAAGGGGAAAGTTGGAAAGTCTGACAATTATTTAAGAGAAGAGGGCTGCAGAAGTGATTTTCAGTGCCAGATCTCGCTTAATCTGAGGTTAACGATGCCTCTTAAGAGTGACTCTGCTAATATGGAAGCAGACAGTATTTTTAACAGGAGATGAAGAACAATAATAGTAGACCATTAGCCTCAATCTCATGAAACAAGAATCAGCTTTCCTGCTTTGGAGCTGCAATAATATCTTCATAAGATGTTAGTTCTAGTGACTTTTTTTTTAAGTTGAAGAAATATGAAAAAACAGATCAGTAGCAGATTTAAGTAAAGATGGACAACTTGGAACGATAAAACAAGATACTAACTGGACATGCAGAATTAAGTACTCAACTTTCCCCTCCTCTCCAACAGGCACACAAAGATAGAATAGGTATTGTAAGCCACTACAATGCTGAGATGTTATCATCCCTAAGAAGTTAACTAATTCACTAATAACCTGATTACAAAAATCTGTAAGATGATTTATTCCTTAATAGTCTATTCATAACATTTGAGTGAGTATCTCTAAAACAGTCTCCCAAGCTACAAGAGAAACAAAAAACATACAAAGATAAAGGTAGTCTTACTTTCTCATCATCATCAGAAAAAGGGGCACCTCCAGGAGTCTTATTTATTGCTTGGGCAACACCAATAATCTCTCCATCGCTGTTTCTTATGGGCATGCACAACAGCGACTTCGTCTTGTAACCCGTCAGTTTGTCAATCTCATCGTTAAAGCGACGATCCTTCAAAAGAAAATAAGGAAGTGTTAACGTGCATATCATACATCTGAGTTTTCTTCAGGCAGTGTAAGTTCTTTCTTTTCTCAATGTCTTGAACAGTATTTTCAGCAGTATTATGTTGTTACTTCTCTGTTATTACCCTATTCCCTGCTATCTGCTTTTCTGAGTTAAGATACTAAAAGAAACCTTTCTTTCTCAGAGGATCGCTCCAAGGCTTAGTAAGCACAAGTATGTAACGGTAAGGTCCCACATGTCCTCCTCAATTAGGGCAACGACCTACCTAAAGGATCACTACCAAAGCAGTCAGCAGGAGGACACGGAAACGAAGACGAAAGGAATGTGTGAGGAACATAAATATAAAAAGGGAGGAGAAGAGGGGCTTACACCAGAGACGTGCAGAGGAGCAGCACTGAGCGCAGCCCTGCATTGAGGACCTATGCTCCCGCCTTGCCGAGAAGGCGGTGAGGATCACGTTTATGTCTTCCCCTCCTCTACCCGCCTCCCTTTTCCATCCTGGAGCATGGGCAAACGAGGATTATCTCTCGCCCCTCCCCAGGGGAGGGATACGGTGCTCCTTCTGCAGGAGATGTGTTGCCGCTTGGCTGTGGGTTGGCAACAGCATCTCCTGGCGCGAGAAAGGCGTCGTCGCGTGCTGGGGGCCTGGACCAAGGGCATGGCCCTGCGCGGCACCTGCCGCCTTGGACAGCTATCAGCAGCCCTTGCTGCACTGCCTGAGCGCAAGCGGTTTCAGCCGTTCGCCCTCCTGCCAGCGGGGAAAGAGGCGGAGAGGCTGGATGCTTCCAGAAGGTTCCCTCCCTGGGGCACGCCACACTGCACCGCCATCGTGAAATGGCAGCCGGCCTGCGCGGGCCCCCTGCGCGGCCACCACGGCCTGCCGCCCTCTCCTTGCCCGCTCAGGGGCCCAGGCCACAGCCGCCTTCCCCATAAGTTTCACACAGCTCGACCAAGATAAGGAAGCCCTCAGTGGCTAAAGCTGTCACCTAGCTCCTGCCACCACGTGTTCACAGGTGGCTTTCAGTGTCTTCACTCTTAACCAATGCTGCTCACTCCACTCTCCCTCCGCCTTGCTGCCAGGGAGGAGTGGGCTGGCGAGATGCTCCCCCCCGCCACACGCAGGCCGCGGCTCCTCCGAGGCGCAGGCTGACGCAGGAGCTCGGCAGCGCACCACGCGCTTAGTTGTGATGCTTTAATGTTATGTTCTTCAAGTTGCTGTACTCAAACTGCACCAGCTGCGAAGCAGGGAAAGACTTCATGGAGACCACCCGAAAGGACTGGTTCTCAACAAAGATTTCGCCACAACCATAATCCCAGTCCCCCACCTAAATCACCATTCGCACACTGAAAAGAGGAGCAAACACCTGGGTAGCCTGAAAGCGCTGAAAATATAGAGCAACTTTTCAGCAATCTGTAGTGTGCTAAGGGGCAAGTCTTCAGCATAGTGTGCAGGGATCTAACAGCATAACACTCATTAATGTTAATGGGAGCACAGTGACCGAATCTCCGCAATGAAAGTTCACCTGTAAGCTTTACATGGCAAGTAGTAATTATTTATTGAAGAATTTTGCAAGTTTAATTTCTTGCAGTTATATTTATTTTAAAATATTGCTGGCCAAGAATTATTTTATTAACAAAGTTTATTGCTATGACACTGAATATGAAGATTTTTTTTTAGCACAATTACTTCATGCACTTTTGTATCCACTTTCATTTAGGCCTTGTACACTTAAGTTTTTTTGACTATGGTAATTAATGCATACATAAAAAAACCTATAAATCATGACTGAATAAGTGTACGGTGTAATTCCCATTTGTCATAAAGCGTGCATTTTCTCACAGAAAAAACAGAACACATACTATGAGCTTAAATTCTTACAAAAGAATGACAGAAATCAATCTCTTCAAGATCTAACAAAAATGTTAGTAGTGTAACATGTTGAAGAGTAAAGATACTAATAACAAAATGATCTTTGAAGAAACAGTAGTATTTTGTTATTTAAAGTTTTTCTAAGGCAATGTGTCTAAGGTTACCCATATTTATGAAGGTATGTACATAAGAAATAAATGCTTGCAGCTCTTTTAAAGAGAACTTTACTTTTCAACACAAAATTCAAATAGTTTACTAAAACTGGAATTGCTTCATACTCTATTGTCATTCCTGTCCCACGTGGAGTCAGCATTGAGCATAAAGCATTCAGTATATTTCTATCCCCAAAGGTCATTCAGATACTGAAGTCTCAGAAGTAGTACTAATACCAAGGCATTGAAAAATTGACTGATTTAAGCTGTGTTTACAGACCTCACTTCAGGTTTTAACCCTCGTTTTGGGCGAATGACATATTTTACACTAAAGCACTACAAGTGGTGCTTCATGTCCTGATGAAAGCCCAGATGCTTCCACAGTTGTGGGAATTCCAGAACACTGCTGTAAGAGAGGACGACAGTACAGAATACACAGTCTTCACTGATACAATTACTAATGCAAAATATATACATAGAGAGAAAACATTAAGTTTTACTTATAATTAAATTTGATCACTGTTAAAAAAAAAAAATGCCACCACTTTATAGAACACTTTCACTGAACTGAAGACTGATGTCTAGCGCTAGTATTTGATCTTATATACACACACCCTTATGCTAGGCCATGCTGCCACTCCACAACTGTGTTTTATAGAGGGTTACTATTTCAATGTCAAGCAGATAAAGACTCTTTTTGGTCCCAGTTCTCTTCTTGTTACACTTTAAATTCAGTAAATCTACTAGGGCCTGGCATGGGAGCTAATATTCCAATGGGGTACAAATGCTTTTTCAAGAATCTGTAATTAAAAGCCTCAGTTCTTACCAGAAAATTAAGCATAGAATGTCCCTATTAAAAATAAATAAATAAATAAATAAATATAATGTGGGTCCCCTCCAGTGCCAGTATATTTTTTTAGTGCATACCTTAGCTGAGAACTTGACTCCTACGGTATACTGACTGGATTTGCAGTTTTTGTTTTAAGCATCCTCTGCAGGGTACATACAGCTAGTTGCCACTAGAGAAAGATTACTGTATATGCAAACAGAAAAGTTTAAAAGACACCTTAAATATCTTCTCGTACAACTTCTATGGTTACCAGAATAGCAAGTGGAGCTTATAGTACTTTTGATAATAAAAGTCTTAAATTTTTCTTTTTATAAATACATTAACATTTGAAGTAAGCAAACAGCTGAGAACAAACTACAAATTTTAGCAGAAAATGTCTTTCAACGTAGATTGACAAAAACTAAAGGGAACTGAATATGGTTTGTTTGTTTTAAGTGGTCATTTAAACAAGAATTGTCTATTGGAAGAAGGCTTGACTGTTTCTCTATATTCCCAAAACAAATGAGTTCCTGAAACACCAAGCACAAGTTGCACTTTCTGGAAACTCAGTCAATAAGTAAATCTATAACTAGGAAGACATCTGTCTGCAACTGACAGCTTCGATTGCACCAAGGTTTCCTTCCGTCCTTAGCGAGAGCCTTAACCTGACACAAATAGATTATGGGTTGAAATTCATTCTGCTCTGGAATAGCATAACTCAAATTACAGATCACAAAATGATTCAAAGGAGGTTGCAAAGTTTAGAAAAGGTAGTGCTAACACCATCTTTGTTCATCTTATAAGTGAAGTATCTTTACTAGCTGTACCTGTTACATTAGCCAGGGAATTACTGCTATTAGCAGCTCTGTTCTTCCAAGGTTAAGTTACTGTTTCCACTGAAGCCAGTGGTTACAGCCAGTTCTGACTTCCTTAATGTGAGGGAACTGAGCTGTTGTACAAAAATAAGCAAGTCTTTTGAAAGTCTAGACAATATTGGTTGGGAAATAATGTCTGTGTATTCTTGACTCAGGTGATGAAAGAACAATCCTTACCATCCTTAATCTACAAGATTTGACTGTGATGAGGAAGAGAATTCATTAAATCTTTACCCATGCTATAAACTGAGACAGATTTCCCTTCCCCTCCCAAAAAAAAATCTTATTCTGATTTTTATTTCCCTGTTCTGCATTGCAAATACTACAGAAAGACTGTTTTAGTCACCTCCAAAGTGACATGCTTTAGAAGTGGTCAACACTCACTCAGCATAGAGATTAACATATACATTTAGCTATTATGTTGCTTTTTGCGTTTTTTTTATATTCTTTGTAAAGAATTAATACTGACTGTGCTATTCTTATAGCAATTATAGTGTTCTACTGCCACAAAATATCAAGCTTTGGGTATTTTTTAATTATACAATTTTCTTTGATTGCTTTGTTTTAATTCTGTAATTTTATTAGGAGCTGTTCTTCCCTGGACCCATTTGTGCCTCTGGAGTGTATTAAACAGCCTTTGCTTCCACAAAGAGCAGATTTCCAATGTGTGCTCTTTGGTAAAGCAATGAGATTTCCTTGAATTATTTGTGCCTAACAATTTCTTTAGGAGACCCAGAACCCCCATGATGAATGTTTTTTAATAATGGCATCCAGGGCCCAGACCTGTTTGATCCTGTGAGCTTTCCGCATGCTTCCGAATGCTTTCGTATTAACTTCAATAGGAGCTGAGCCATTCTGCACCATAGAGGACCATGCTTAGGAGATTCTTCTTCTAGAACAGTCCACATAAAGTGAGATGCAGTGCAAGTATCACACAGGTCTCACCAATGATTAAATTGGACATTATTTCTTCGTCTACTTCTTGATACTGTCTGAACTATTTAGAATTATTTTTACCGAAATACTGATAACATGCTTTGTGTTACTGAAGAGACACAGACCCTCACTCTACTGATTTTGTTCAACCCAAAATAGCGTACACAGGGAGACATCAAAATGACAAGGAGTCTTGATTAGCAATATTGTTATTGATTTACCTCTTATGGGTCTTACAGATAAAAATCAATCTTCAAGAAGGTTTTCAATTGTAAAAGGGTAACAATTGGGTGGACTAGAAGTGAGTCAGGATTTGTCTATTTGAATACATTTCACTGAAAGAGATACATTGCTCTACGACAAAACAGAGGTGTATGACAAGAAACAGGAAGACATATTTGTGCCCACCTGAAAATTTCTTTTGTTTAGATAACAAGGGTCACTACAATGGGTATTTTAGTCCAACTGAAACTTACAATCTGTCAGTCACTCAGGAGATACCAGCTGCCTGAAGCTTCTCCCTTGCTTACATTTTAGTAACAGGAGTAAATTCCAGTTATGGAAATTTACTACAGAGTGACTAATTACGCATTGATGAAAATAAAGTTTCAAAACAGCAAAATATGAGGAGTTACCATGAGCATGTAGAAGTTCCATCTTTATTCTAATGTATTTATCTGTGGCCAGATTAGCCAGATCTGTGGACCTTGTTACTCAAAGTAAGGAAGTATGCAGGTTCAGTTTTAGGTTTATTGAGATTATACACCACTAAGTGCCCTGTGTCTGGACCCAAAACAAAAAAAAAGGGGGGGGCATTAAATGTTGGAAAGTACCCCACTAAGTAAATGGCTTCTCACCATCAACAGCTACTTTAAATTTAGAGATCATCTGTCTCTTGGCAGTACCACACAGTAAGATGGCAAATTTGCCTTGCCCAGGACAAGAGACACTGATTCTCTCTGGGGCTGAATAGACCATATTCTTTCTCATTCTTCCACAAAATCTCCACTGACTCATTAACCATCATGACAGAACAAGTCTGCCAGCTGTGATCAGCTTCCTGGGATAATAAATTTACATGTAAGGATACAGAAATCAAGGCAAGGACCCTTCTGCTTCTCTCTTCCTGTGGCATACATAGTCATGGCCTTTACAAGAGGCCTCAAGACTAATGTACAGTCAGAGTGTGGTCTGACCCACAGCAAAAGATGGCACATGGGACAGAGCCTTGTGAACCCGTCTGAATTGGATCTATACAATACAGTTGCCCATGTTAGGAACAGACTTGACTACAAAGATGTCAATCATGTTCCTTAGGGGGTGCTGGTACAGAGCAGCAAACTAGTAAAATAGAGAAACTAGCAACCTGGAACCTGTTTTTTAAATTACAACTCATTACTGCTACTGCTGCACCTCCTTTGCAAGTAGATTTTGGAAATTCCCTGCTTGTATCTCTTGTTGGGGCCTCTACATAGGATAAGGGAGGCACACGGATCCTGGAACAAATCACACAGCCTTATTCCCAGAAGCCTTAGTCCCATTAGACACAGATGCAACCACCTATTTCAGTCTTATTGCCATCTGATAATATCAGATTATCCATTTATGCTAGAGAACTGGACCACCCTTTGCTGAAGGGCATTGCACCTCTGGAGCAGAGACTAAAGGTAGTGCAGGTACAGTATAGAGAACTTAACCATTTAACTGGGAAAGGGGGGAATTCTTGAAAAATAAGACTCCAACAAGAACTGGGTAAAAGTGAAATTTATTAGAACATGAAGTGAAACCTTTTCTACAACCTTTAGTGGAAAAGCAGTCGAGAATTTCATTTCAGTGGCATTAGGGGAAGTAATGAGGAAACAGACAGAAGTAAACAAAATAAAATACTATTTCTGCCAGCATTAATATTGCTGAATGATACAGGTCAACCAGCCATTCAGCTTTCTTATGTGCATATTGTACTATATACCAATTCTACTTTTTTGTGTCCCCACCCCGCTTTGCTGCATCACTTATGCTGTAATAGGATGTACACAGTATGATCTAGCTGACAGGTTCTGCTAGATTTAACAGCATCAATAGAAGCTCAAATACCCAAGCGTGAACTGTGGAGGCTGAGGAGCTTGTACCAATTTACATCTACTTCTACTTACAGGGTAGTAACCTTGAGCAAGGAGGCCTGTTTAGCAGCTGATAACAAAGCTGCTAAATCAGAGAGAGGCCATAAGCCTGCAAACATTTTGTGATGCAAATTGTATTATCCCATTTGTTAGGGCAGCCTGTGGCACAACAGGGTCCCCATCTGCACTGCACTTCTGGGTGCTCAGGAATGTTAATGGTGATAATACTAATGAGCATTTGCTTTCAAGTTTATCTTTTATAGTCAAGACTTGCATTCAGAAATTAGGGACAGAACAGATGCAAAATATACTCTTCCTTTTTTGAGAAACCTCACCAGTTATAATTGTACTGGCAGTATTTTCATACAGTAAAATCTGAGGAATTCTAATGTAAAATCTTCTACTGACTGATTAAAACATTACCAAAACCAAACAACATATAATTGTTTTTACTGTTCTGGTTCTGTATAATGACATTTCCAGATGTCAGAGACCCATTCAAAGTGTAATGACTGAGGCACTTTCAATCAGCATTTCAGAACTGCCAACAAGGAAGAGTTATTCTAGAGGATAAGCCTTATCTTGTCTGAAATTATTTATTGATTGTAAATTCTTCTTTGGAGAAATATCACCCTGTAAAATGTGATGTTCAATCAAGAAAAAACACACAGAAGAGAACAGGCTTGATTCAGTCTAAGTGCCAGTATTTCAGCTGCTGGAGCAATGACACTGCAGTCTCAGTTCTTTTGTCTTTTCTCACTTATTGACATTTTTAAAGTATATCCAAACATCTTTGTGTTTTTATTCTATACAAGGCCAAATTAAGGCACAGACACAAAGCTTTCTTCTAGGGTTCTGGAATCATGTGATGATATCAGAATCCCAACTTTCATTAAGAAAATTTAAAAAAGAAAAAAAGTTTCTAGTTCTTTTGACTGTGAAGATTATCTTAAAAGCATGACCTGAAAGTGATCAAGAACATAAGCATCAGAAATGCTACAATCTGGAACAGCAGCTGTTAGCAACATGAAGTCTTATCAGCGACTTCTAGAAAAGTGCATTTTGATACACTAAGATCCCCTACCTTCATCACATCAGCTGAAAACTCAAAATGTAGAATATAGCCACAAGTTCTGATCTTATATGATACTCATTTTGATGCACCTGGAGCTTCAGATTGCTTGAATCAGGACCTACTCATATAATGCCCAACTACTCTGTGCCAAGTCCGCTGGATTTACCTTTGCATTCATAAAATTAGTTTGCAAATCTGACCATGAGACTAAAAAAGTTGATCAGCTGTATTACTGATAGGAGTGGACTGAATATTTAGTAAGGATCTCCTGTAATCTCCTTCTTAGAAATGGTTTCAAGTGGAAAATAAGAAAAAAGTCCACTCCTTTCTTTGAGATCAATAGCAAAATTACCTTGGTGCAGAACAATCTGGGCATTAGTATATTTGGATCCGGAATCCCTAAATAACAGTCACCGGACGTTCAGAAAACTGAACAGCTACATTTAGATAAAGCCTACAAAAAAAAAATTTCATGATGACCATGATTAAGTAGTAAATCATCACTAAGAGGCTACTATTTCTATCGCTTACTAAAAGAGTCTAGACATTTCCTGTTTATTTCCAAAAAAAAAACTCAAAAAAACAACCCCCCTCCCCCAAAAATCTCTTCTCAAAAAAATTCTAATGAGATGCACTATTCAACAGAAGGCTATAGTGTGTCTCTGAAATTCCCATGAAACAACACTCAAAATAAGTATTTTGTTCTTTTTTATGTAATTTAAATCTACATTCTTCTTTCCTCAAGATAACTGATGTAATGGAAGTGGTTATGATAGAAATAGAGACAGTTTAATTTCTGGGTGAAGTTTCACCAACTGGATTTCAATGTGGATTTTCAATACAAGTTCACACAGTACTAGGAAAGAAAGGTACTTTTTTTTTTTTTTTAAAGACACTGAAAAGAAAACCTGTCTTTTTCATATCCTTATCAAATTAGTACCATTTAAATGAGTACTATTAGCATGATTTAGACCAAAAAAGAATAATCCTAAAACAAGTTAGCTAAAAGTCAAATAACGTAACACAGGATGAACCACCTGTCTGAATACATTTCCAGCAATGAAATCTTCATGACAAAGAGACAGTTTTATCTCTCCAAAACCTAAGGACACTGAAGGGTTTAGTGAAACGGACTAAGTGATAGAACTACAGTTGCAGAACTACAAGCAAAAGCTATTTCTCATTTTTTACTATTTGGAAATACTTTTTTTTTTTTTTTTTTTTTTAAATCATACAGAACAGAAGAATACAAGCGGTCCTTGTATAACAGGCCCGGCCTACTATATGCGAGTTAGTAGTTCCCCCACTACTGCACAGTTGTTTCTTGGGAGTGGCTCAAAAAAACCCAAAAACAAACAAACAAAAAAACCCACCCCAAACCTGCACACCTTAAGGTAAGTTTTCTTTGAATATACTATATTTAAGTTACTGATCAAGATCACATTAGCTAAAGTAGTGTCAAAGACAGGTAATGAAAGAGTAAAATATGTTGGACAGCTTGTTAAGCTGAATATTACTGTTTTACTGAACTGTATGGGACAGACAAATTTGATTTAAGATCACTTTGATTGACTTTACAAGAAGCCGTGCTCCAGGAGCCTAGAGACCTGTAGAAGTAGAGAAATTGTAATTGGAAAAAGACCTTTTCAATTTATTAATTTATGTTCTATCAACTTCAATAGAAAACAAAAAAAAGCAATCCAAAAGACAGTACACTACCAGACTCAAAGCATAATATTAAAGACAACTAAATACAAATTTGAAAAATAAACGAAGGCATCAGGTCTGTTCTAGATACTCTTCTCTATAAAATTACATATGGTATAAATCATATTATGTATAAACAAGAAACCAAGCAGTAATCACTACAACAAATATGGACAGAACCTTATAGAAAAGAAACATGCACACAAGAGACAACTAACTAACTAACGCAATCTCTGAAGAGACTTCCCTGTAAGGATTGCTGCAGCCATGCCTGTCACCTCCCAAAAAGTCCCTCAAGCCCCAGAGATGAAGACAAGAAGAGAACAAACTAGTACCATTCTTCAGCATCTCAAACCCTAAAACTTGGGATTTACTCTCCCAAGTAAGTAAATAAATACAGTCCATTTATCTACTGACAGCAATATTTCTTATAAGGTAAGCTGAATAAAACAGACAATAACGCATTAAACAGCTTAGCCAACAGTATTCCTTGATTCCCAAAACAACTCTCCAAAAACCAGGGAACATTGATCCTCACAATTCTCCATTTCCAGATTTCAAATAATAAAGACTTACTTACCTTTAAAAAAAAAAAAAAAAAAAAAAGCTTTTCTTTAGTGGGTCAGTAGTTTGGGGCTTTTTTGTTTAATTAGGGGGTGGGGGAAGGTATGATATATGTCCTGTTCTGAGCACTGTTTCATTTAATAGTTAGGCAATGAACTTAAGTAGACAACATATCTTTTGCACCAGTGTTTCTTTTGCAGAGTTAAAAGAAAACACATAAGCAAGAATTAATGGAAAAATAATATAGATAAATTTTAAAAAAGGAGTGGACTTCATGAGCATAAACAAGTTTGTAGACATGAATATCAAGATAATAAGCATAATTACATTTTATTCTTCATAGTCCGAGCTGATCAACAGTAGGGATCAGAAAAAGATTCCTCTGTAGGATAACATTACCTAGATCCATTAGGAAATGTTTTTGTTTTCCTTCCTTAAAAACAAACTGATGTTAGACTGCTGATATCATTGACAGCATAGCAGAGTAAACAAAGTTGTGGTCTGATCATGTATGACAGCCTCTGAACTTCTGCTTCACTCAGATCTTTATCAAAGAAAGAGTTTTACAGAAAGTTACTATCACAGTTTTCTCTAATTTTAAACATTTATGGATTACATTCACTAGTATCTGCTCCAGCACAGTGAGTCTCCATGCCTTTCTGCACTGGGCCTGACTGAGGTCCTCCTAGAAGCTAGCCACAACCACATCTGTGTTCCCATCTCATTCCACCCTCAGTTTGAGCCAATCCCTAAAACTGTTCTCCTAAAGATTCATGATCTTTATATACAGGTACTGCATGGCTTTAAAACTGATACTTCTCTCACCAAATCAGCCAGAACTCCTGTATGTTTCAACAAAATCTATGGGTTGAAGTCTAGCCTAATGATTACCCACATGAACAACTTTGCAAGTTGCAATGTATTCATTGGGTCTTGCTGCTTTCTTAACATTACACATGGCTTCAGGTATTTTAGAAGGAGTATAAGATTCTTGAATAATTTAAAATATTTTTTAGTGATAAATCAATAGCATTATTAACAAAATCATACTCATTTTTAAAGACGTGCTGTCAAGACATAAAACTCAGATTGTGTAAAGCTAACACTGCTCTATTAACACATTATTCTGCTCCTACTTGTAAAAGATAAGGCTGAACCATTAGCTTGAGATGTTTATGTTTTCAGTAGTTTGTCAAGTAAGATGAAAAAGTAAGACCAATTGACTTACAATATGACAACGTAAATACACTTGGACATTATATTAACTTCATTATATTATAGAAAAAATACACAGTAACATACAATTGCAACTAAATACAATAAAACATCTATTTGTTTTGGAAAACTAAAAAGCAACCAAACATTAAAAATAACATAATCCAAGACCAAGCCAAACTAAACCTTCATTCAGTCTTGCACTTGATGGGATTTGTGCTAAAATTAGAACTGCAGGATTAGGCCCTTCGTTCACTGAATCACTGACTTACTCTAATCAAATATATAATTGAACTATGTTATACTACATTGTCACATCATGCAGAGTGCCATATAGTTAGAAAAATATCTCCATTCTTTTCTGGGAGTTTATGATGAAGTCATGCTTTTTAAATAATGTTCTTATTTTCCTAAGGAAGCATCATCTTCTGGAACATCTTTCTGTAAGGCTCACTGATAAAGTAATAGGATTGACAAACTATGATTTTATATATGAAAGAACCTTTAACTAAGCCATAAGTATACACTAGACATTCACTTATCTAAATAAGATTAAAAGTACAGAATATACTTAGACAAATGAACTTATTTTCATGGCAATAACACATGAAAACAACTGAAAGCAAATCTGGCTACAGAGGAGTCAGATAAATGAGCATCTGCAGTATTTATACACATTTGTCTTTTAGACTTAAAACTTCTTGTTGCTTTCAGTGGCAAAACTAATGAAATTCCTGCAAGGCATTAAGCACCTGAATGGGAACTTTGAGTGTCCTTCACCTAGGCAGTGTGCATGAGTATTATACATGCATATCAACACAGCTCATTAAGTTTAGGGTAGCCAGCTTCCTGGAAAAAGCGCTTAGCATTCTGCATGTCTGATCCCACCTCATCAGCTTTCTTCTTCCAAGTCTTCTCTGCACTGGTCTAGCAGTGTGTGAGATGACTTTGCCTTTAGAGTCCTATTTGATGAAGTTATTCTAATTTCCTTTAAAAGTTATTGCCATTTAACATTTACAATTTATCTATATGTTAATTCTTTTAGTTTTAGTTCCTGTTTGATCCCGATTGCTCTACTGACCTGTGTGTTATCTTTTCTTCTTATTTTGCATGAGGTCATATACTTTTTTTTTTTTAAATGCACAAGCAATTCTGCAGTTTCATAAAAGTGCAAGGATTTGGTGGGGGGGGTGGGGCAAAGTGAAACGTGTGTCTGATATGCATAAACGCTGAGCTATACTCATGGGAAAGAAATAAAGTCTACTTTTCCTTTGGCTGGAGTTCTTGCTCACTGCTTCTACAAACAGATATGAAGATCTGTAGTGAACTCATCCAGGTATAGTGACACCAGGAAAAAAGCGTGTCTGTAAGTAACACACGTATACAGTATCACATATTATACCACAGCATAGAGTTGATACTGGTGAATGCTTTGACTTCATTTCTACGTACTAATATGTTTGAATATTCTAACTTTAAAATGAATTCCATTTTCTACAATGTTTGTATAACAGCATCCCAAATCCTCACACAGAATTAAGAAGGGCAGCAACTTTAAGTTTAGTAATGGGAAGCACAGGCTTGCCTGTGTCATCAGTTCCACCACAGAGGGCGAAGAGAAAAAGAACATATATGGCAGTGGCTTCCCCTTTTGTAGGTCCTGACTCTTTCACAGCATAACCAGAAAGGCTTTTTCAAAAGTAGGGGTTTCCAAGAACCTTCCCCCCACCCCTCAAAACGTGAAAGAATCCTGAGCCAGCTCTATAGCTGAGGCAATGAGCTTCACCCAGAAATCACACAGGGCAATACCATGGGACACAGGGCAGATAGAAATCCAGATTCTTCCCATCTGCAGCTATCCCCTCTAGATCATATCAGTATCTGTACTTTGCCACCCACAAAGACTTGTACCGGATTACCCAGAAACCATGGCAATGTTGATACAGCAGCTGGTTTCCAGAATATATTCCAGATACATAACAAGATTTGTACATAAAGTGTCCCATGCAAGCTATTTAGGACAGAAGGAAACCAAAACAGCTTGGTCTCCTTTAAATCATGGTAGACCGGCTGCAGTAAAGATGTTCCATCAGATGAACATTTCCAAGTGTTTTCTGGAATCTCTCTAGCTTTACTTTCCATGATAAAAACTATGAGGGATATAATACAACCAGATCAAAGAGTTCAAATCCATGTTATGTAAAACTACACCCCTTCTTATCCTATATTTGCATACTTCACCAGCACCAAAACGATGACTGGAGAACCCAAAACCTCTTTTCCCAGCAGCATATTAGAACTCACAAGGAAGTTGCAGGCCACAGAACAACCAGTTTCATGCTCATCTCATGAGAAGTATTTACAAATGGCTGAAGAAAAGAAAGCTGAAAGTGTTTGGTTAGCTATAAACTTCAGAAGGATGGATTGGCTGAGGGATTATCCCATTCAAATAAAGTTTATCAGCCTTAACAAAAGATGCTCTATAGGAAAGGTAAACTATCACAGGTCTCAAAAAGATTTTTCTTATTCCAACTACTGAACAACTAGTTGCCTAGAGGTGCACTAGATTAAAAAAAAAAAAAAAGAAAGACCAGAGCTTGCTATTACATCTTTTTGATAATCAAAGGTGCTGAGATACCAAGTGCTTGCTCTATAGGTTAACTGAGAGACTAGCTAGGTGGATTTTTTGATAAATAAATAACACCCCACCCCCAAACTGCCAACCTGTTGATGCCATGAAGCCCTCCCGATTACCTCTTCCTTAGAAGAACCTATGCATTTAAGCACTCCCTCAGACTAATGCTGAAATCATGCAGGACTGTGTAGCTTGGCACCAATTTTAAGTGTATAAGCCCCCACACCTGATAATTTCCCAACAGCACAAGTGAAAAGTAGAGAAAGCTCATCATATGTCGGTATGGGCCCTACTGAAAGGGCACAGGCAGATTCCCTCTCAACCAGTCCTGCAAAGCCTCTTTTGTGCTCCCTCAGGCACCTCTCGTTTGCCACAACACTGCTCGGAGCCACAGGGAGCTGGGGCAAACAGCCTCCACCTGGGCACCCTGCGCCCCGCAGGAGCCCAGCGCACCTAGTGCTCACTTACAACTGACAAAGCAGCTGCAGCAGGCGCACCTGGAAGAGCTACCAGGTGTTGTGCATCCATGAGACAACGGCATGGCAATACCTACCGCCATGAGCAAGAGCTCCTGGTCTGTACTGTGGAGGACAGGCAGCCTGGCTTTGCGGTCAGCAAGGCAACCTTGCAGGTCTGGCCCCCACCTCAGTGCAGATGCAGGGAGGCAGTTATGTTCCCTCATGAGACCTGTGGGCTGTCACCAGCAATTTATAACATATTTTGCAACTCTGGCCTTTCCAGTGATTCTCCTAGTACTGCCCAGGAAAAGCAGTGTAGAGGGATGTGAAACAGAGAATATGGAGTCCTTGGATGACTTTGGACAAACACCCTTCTCTGCAATCCTGACTTTCTACAGGAATTTCTGTTTCCAGTAGAAACTTCCAAGATATGAGCAGAAGCAGTGTTACCTAAGAAGGTCTGAGGAAATCTTACACCTCAGTCAGAAACTGCTCCCTCAGAAGAGGACTGATCACAAAAGGGAAATGACAGGAGGTGAGGGGACCTCCAAGCGCCCCGCAGCAGAGGCAGCCTGTTGACAAGCAGGCGCAGGTGCCAGCTGTGCCTTGAAAGCTCAGCTCCTGCCTCGGATGAGTCCCCGCTGGGCAGGGAGCTGACGTGGTTGCTCGCTCAGGCTGATTTCAGACACGTAACACAGACCAAGGCCGCAGGAAAGCGGCTTCCCAGAGCCGGAAAGGGAGCCCTCCAAGGAGCCTTGCCTTCTGTGGGGAGCCCAACACAACCCACTATGTGGGGAACTAGTCTGTTCTGGGCAGCAGATTTGGGGATAATTATAACGTTCCTTCATGTGTCACTATTCTTTTTATATTAATTTACTGATTCATACTCACAATTTTAAGTTACCCTAAATTTTGCATCATGGAATAGTGTCCTTTTGTGGAAAGCACATTAGTCTGTATTTCTTTACTATTTCAATTATCTTTTGCATTCCCTGTGGTACTTTCTAGTCATGTTCAGTGCACAGCAAAAATTGTTTTAACTCATTTCTTCTGTATTACATGGAATTGTCTTTTTAAAAATTATTATTTTTGCTTGCCATGTTTCATCTCTGCTCCTTAAAAAGCAAACTCTGTCCTTGCTAAGAGGTAGTACTAAAATGCATACAGCAGTTGTTTGGTGTCTGCTTGTCAAGTACTGCTGAATAAAACAGTTCCTAAGTGCTTCCCGTTCACAGACTTGAACCTCCCAGGACTCTCAGTTTCAGTGCTTTAACTGCTCTTTAAAATTGAAAGAGACACGCTGTTAATATTGATGGTAACAAACAGTTACCCTGTGTAATAAAATTTGGCTCTCGTGTTCATGACCTTCTATATAAACAGCCCTTCTCACAAGGGAACTCCCAGACTAAAATGCTTACACCAATAAGCAGGAAACTTTGTAATACTACAGTGTAATAGTAGGAGAAAATGGATACTCATAACTCACTAAGACTTAACTCACTAAGAGTTCTAGTTTAAAAAAAAAAAATCAATACCTATACCTAAGTGTTCCAGGATTTTTTTTAATTTAGTCTAAAGGCTTGTGTTTACATTAGCTGTAATCCAGTTGGCCTAAACTTGGAGAGGTATTACAGAAGAGAGGCCAGAAGAACAGGGAGAGCTCAATTTGTCTTTCGTTTTGCTTGATTTTAATTCCAGTAATTTGGTTAAATTTGCTTTTTAAAGACTGACTTGTACTGAAAAATCATTTCTAATCATCTTGTACTGCATTTTCTCCAGCTTACAAGAACACATATCTTAGCACGACTCCTTCTAATATTTTTCTTTCTTTCCTCCCCACTTCATTAAAACATGTAACCAACTGATAAGCTGTTTTTCTTCTTTTACAGTTATTTTTTTAATTCCAAATTTAACATTAATTCTTCTTTCAAAAACAGAGAGTACCACTACTGGAGTAACCCTGACATGTTTTGCTGATGGAAGAAGCCCCAGGGTCATATTTTAAAACTTAATCTGACTAACATTTTATAAGTCAACTTATTATAGGAGAAAGAGTTTTAGACTAGCTCCTAAACAGAAAGAAAGTATGTATCTCCATATATTCCATTCATGGTTTCAAATCCTCAGCAGCACTATCTCAATGGAGATTTGCAAATGACTTAAAGTACTTAATAGTAAACTCATACATTTTACAAACTGTCATATAGTTACAAAAACTCACTTTCATCAGGTGACTTTGCCATGTAATTAATAATGCTTTCTATCTCACATTTGAAATCACGCAACTTTTGAATAGAAGGCATATGGCATTCACCTAAATCATTCCATACACTAAATATTTGTTAATTCTCTGATGCTGTAAGCCTCCAAAATGTTTGTACAGTCACTGCTAAGCTTCATAAAGAGTTACCTTGAGACATTATAGTTAGTTATTTCTTAGTGTTTAGTATTAACAAAAACTGATTATTATACAATCTTCAATACTTAGCATTAATTCCAATGCTCATATCTAAGTGGGCTCATATAATTAATAAGATTGTTCACATGAGCAAGGTTTTGAAAGTCAGACATGACAACAGTAGTCACCAGAATCATGGAAAAGCCCCAACCTATTATTTGATTTCATTTTTAGTACTTTTTTCTCTTTAGAAAAAAAAAAAGGTGTTATTGAAATCCTATACTACCTCTGAAAATGCCACTGCAAGTCATTTACAAACTTTCTAAACTGACAGGGCTTTGTATGAGAGCAGGGCACTGCCTGCATAAAGCACATTACAGGACATTACCTGATTTAAATGTAGTGTTGAACACACTAAACTCCCATTACCATTAGTAGTAGCTAACGATACTTTGTGTACAAGCAGGCAATCCTATCTGTACTAGCTGGTAGAGGGACTTCCAGTAATTTCAGCTGGTATTTGATCTGGCTCAAAAAAAATAAAGATGGTTGGAAGATAGTAAATTAAATTTCCCAATCCTGTTATTTTTTCTGTAAAATAGCTGATAATAGGGAAGTATCTTTACCTCTTTCTAAACAAGACTGTTAATTTCAAAAACAAGCAGAAAGTCTTTAAATGAAGCTAGAGATGTTTGTCTGACCTAACATAATAAAAGGCCTTTTCTGACCAAATAGGAAGCGTCAATGCAAACATTCTTTTCAACAGACAAAAGTTTTCCTCCAACTCCATCTGTCAGCCTGGCAAAGTTTGCTGATGGTGCTTTTTTAACCTGAAGGTTGATTAAACACTTCCATCATCGGTGGCAATGCTGACAAAAATCATATCGCCATATTTATTAATTTTTAAAGTACTGTATTGTGAGACCTACAATAATCTGAGATGGAACAGCTGTGCCTTCTTTATGCACACACAGCTAAGCTTCCTTAGGGCTCTTTACTCTAGACTATTAAATTAGAAAGGTCTCCTTTTAATGATGCACAATGGTTATATACATGCCAGGTAACAGAAGATAAACTGTGCTAAGTCAGAAACATAACAGAAAGCAGATCCCTCATTTTATTATCAAGCAAAACTTTCATTAAAGTTACAAGGTCTAAAGTTTCTTTTGCACTAGAATTAATCACAAGTAACTCCACTGAAAGCTGCAAAGTTGCAACTGATAAAATTACAGGGTAAACTTGGCTTAGGACTTACCCTTCGACTGCAACTAACGTACTTAGTGCTTAAATAAACAATGAAGTGTATTATTTATAGTATTTTAATCTAATGAAGAATAGAAGCCAGACAAAAGTATAATAGAAATAGTACTGGGAATGGCAACTGCAAAGATTGTTTTTCACTATTCTCTGCTGGTGATACAGAGAATAACCTGTTTAAAGTAACTGGGCTTTTTTACAGGGAAGTAAACACAAGAACAAACACTTCAGAAAAAAATAATACAATCCCCTAGGACTAGAAAATGCCCTGCCATGCCAGTGGCCTTCTCACTTCCACAAAGAGGTATCTGAGCTACCCAGAGACTCTGGAAACAAGAAAAAGGCAGCAGTTATAAAGAGAGATCAAACTCTTGCACAACCAAACTCAAATACCCTTCATCTGTTTAGCCACTTGAGACTACTGAGAACATCTTCAGCTTGACCACCACCACCAGCAGTTATTTTGGAAAGAGTACTCTTTTAGAAGGGAAAGTCATATAAAAAAATAAGATGGTAAAAGAAAGCATATAATGGAGAGGAGGAAATAAGAAAGCAACCTTGGAATTTATTAAAGATGAGCCAACATTCAAACATTTTACTCTGAATATTACACCCTTTTTACCAAGTTCTGTTCTTTCCCTTTGAACTCTATGTGTTGGAAACCTCTCTCAGTCTAGATCTGTGAGGTGCCTATCATTTTTCACTGATTGACAAATAAGTAAATGTTCTGCCCAAAATACACTGAGCCTGAGTCTCCTGTGTTTAAAACAAAAAATAATCCAATCCTAATTTTCAAGTGTCTTCCTTGCATGGTTTATCAAGAGTCATAAACTTTATGTTGATTATTATTATTGTAGTTACTATTCTAGAACAAAATTAGACATTGGGCAACAGTTATTCCCAGACTTCTTAAAGACGTATATCTCCCAGCTTTCTGTGTCTTTCCAGGATCCTAATGTATGAAATCTGGAGTTCTGTGGTTCTTATTTTTCTAAGGAACCTTAAATGGATGATAGTGTCTAACACTAGGAGCAATCCCTATGACTGAGACAGAGTAGTGCATTTCGAGCTAACGAAGTGAATGCACTGTTCTGCAGTAACGTGCACTCAGGAGAAGACACTGCTGTCCCTGCTGAAGTCAAAGGGCTTTTTTGCTCTGAAGACAGGATTGCGTTTTCACAATTCAAGCTAAAGCCTCTATAAAAGTTGAGGTTGTAGAAACCCCTTGTAGGAGAATAAAAGGACTGGTTATATCGCTCCTGGGAAAAGGTTTGAACATACTTGCCATGTGGTCTGAGTGGGCATGTGCAAAGTTGCAAACACACGCTCTTCTGACAACAGCAAGATTATTTCAGCAGCAGGCAGGCAGGGAACGTTAAGCGAGACAAAGATTTAAAAGTCTTATTATCGGGACTGTCGGGTGCGTTTTTTAAACTTTTCTTCAGCGGATTCCCATGCGCTTTTTGGAAACGCCTGAAGCCGCCTAATACCCCGCGCAACCCAGAAGCGCGGCTGCGCCGGGAGCTTGCTCCCGCTTTCGCGGCAGCCACCTCCCGCCCGTGCACACCCGCGCCTCCCCAAAACGGTCCGCGGGGGCACCCGGGGGCTCCTACCTGGTAGGCGTCGGGGATGTTGACCGTCTCGCCGTGCTCGGCCACGTATCCGATGATGCCCTTGCCCCAGGGCACCTGCACCTCGTCGCTGTTCTCGGTGGAGCCGCAGGGCAGCAGCGGGGTGCCGGCGTGCACGTCGAAGAACTTGGAGACGAGGCTCTTCTTGCCGGCGGCGGCGCCCTCCACCAGGAAGAGGGACCCCCGGTCGGCGTCCACCATGAGGCAGACGAAGATGAGGATCTTGTAGCTGAGGCTGGTGAGGTCCAGGTCGTTGGAGATGTCCTTGACCAGCTCCAGGAAGAACTGGCGCTCGTTGTGCTCCTTGAGGTAGCGCTTGTAGTCCAGGGCGGTGGGGGGGTACTGGGGCAGGCTGACGCGGGACTCGAGCAGCGCGCTGAGGATGTGCGCCGTGGTGGGGGGCAAGGAGCTGGCCTTGCGCAGCAGCGCCCGCCGCCGCGCGCTGCTCAGCGGCTCCTGCGCCCGCGCGTGCACATGCTCGTCGTAGGTGCGGTTGACGGGGATGGCCTTGGAGCGGGCGAAGCTCTTCCGCAGCTCCTTCTGCGAGGCTCGCCGCTGCAGCCCCCCGCCGCCGGGGCCGGAGCCGCCCGCGCCCGCCCAGCCGCCGCCGCCGCGCCGCTCCTCCGACGGGCCGGGCGCGGGGCTGGCCGCGCTCCCGGAGCTGCCCGCCGCTTTCGGCAGCGGGTTTTTCCTCTGCAGCCACTTCTCCACCAGCTCCGGGTGCCTCTCTAGGAAACTTTCCACCGCCGCCACGTCGAGGTCGGCGTCGGCCGCCATGGTGCCGGCGGGGGCCGGGGGCGCTCAGGGAGGCATGCCCCGCCGGCGCCACGTGCCACCGCCCGCCCCGACGGCTGCCCGGGGCGGGGGAGCCCCGGCGCGCCCGCGAGGCACCGCCGCTGCCCCGAGCCCGAGCCCGCCGCGGGCGCGCCTCCTCCTCCTCGCCCCGACTTCCCCGCGTGCCCTCCTTTTCCTGCCCCCGGCCCCACTCTTTTTTTGTTATTACTGTAGGTATTTCTCCAGTTCCCGGCTCTGCGTCCTTCTCCGCTCCCGCGGTGGCCCCGCGCTCCGCCGGGTGGTGCCGCGGAGATGCGCGCGGAGCGCTCGGGCAGCGCCCGCCGCCAAGCGCCGCTGCCGCTGGCGGCTGCGTAGCCCCGCCGCGGACACGGGGGAGGAGGGAGGACGCGTGAGCCGCGCGGGGAGGCAGCAGCGAGGAGGAGGAGGAGGAGGGAGGGATCGCAAGTGCCGCTGGCGGGGGGGGCAGCCGCCTCCCTGCCGCCGCCCCGACGGGGGCGCGGGGGTGCGGCGGGGCCGGGGCGCGCCGCCGCCGGGGCGCGGGGGGCAGCGGGTCCCCGGAGCGGCCCCGGGCTCCTCGCTGAAGCCCCTCGGGGGAGCGCGGGCAGGGGGCTGCTTTGTCCGCCTGCCGCATGGAGGGGAGCGGGCAGCGCGGGCTGCAGCGCGGGGGGCTGCCGGAGAGCTCGGGGAGGTAACGGCAGCGTTGCTATCGAAGCGGTGTGATTTTTATAGCGTTGAGCTACTTTACCACTTTAGAAGACAGAAGGAATAAATGCACCCCTTTGTTGAAAAAAAAAAGACCCCAAACAAGTAAATTCCGTTCCTTGAATCTCTGAGTTGACGCGTGCTGCCTTTCCCGTGCAGCGACCCGGCCGTGCCCCGTTTGCCCGCCGCTGCCTCCCGCGCCCCGGGCCGTGCGGCGGAAAGCTGCTTCCGCAGGGGCAGCTCGGTGCGCGCCGGCGGGGAGCCCCGCGCAGCTCCGCGGCGGGCGGGAGCGCTGACGCGCGGCGCGCTGCCTCCTTCTGCGCTATCAGCTGCCAGACGGGAACCGGCCGCATCCAGCGAGCCAGACGGGCCGGGGATATTTTTACGCGCACGTGGAGCACGTTTCATTGCTAAATCGATGCCTACGCGTAAGCGATTGAAAAACCGGAGTCATGGATCTTAACACGTGAAAAATGTCTTTCATGCGCTAACCAAAGACTGAATGAAGGCAGCTTCAGAAATTCATGAATGGGAGCTCTGGCGGCTGGGAAAACACACGGGCGAATCTTTAATCCAGCGGGATGCAGAGCCGCACGGCCCCTGTGCCCGCAGCAGCGCCTGCCAGCACGCAGCGCTGGGGAGCAAGGCGGCGAGAAGAGGCGCGGTTCTGGAGACCCGCGCCCGCGATGCCCGGGGCGGGAGGGGGCTGCGGGGCGCTCCTCCGCACCGCCGGAGCGCCGTGCGGCTGCGGCGCCTCCCGCGGCCCGGCGAGGGTCCGCACGTGGAGCACCTCCCCGCGCCGCCGCCGCAGGGCGGAGCGCGGCGGCGCGGCGCTCGGCTCCCACCGAGGCACCGCGCGGCCGCCGCGGCGCGCAGGCGCCTCAGCCGCCCCCTGCGCCGCTGGAGCCGGCGCAGCCGCTGGAGCCGGCGCAGCCCCCGGCCGGGCCGGGCCGGGCGCAGCCCTGCGGGGAGGGGGCTGCGCGGAAGGGTCGTGGCCCAGCTCCTGCGAACCAGAAACTGCAGATGCTTCCAGGGGAGGGCGAGGGCGGCTGAAGCACTAGCGTTTGGGGCGTTTCTCAGCCGCGGTGCTGTCACGCTGTCAGGTCTGCGAGCTACAGGGACCTCGCGTACGGCAGCAGCCACCAGCCCCTTCGGCCCACGGCGGCGCTCGGGGCGCGGCCGCGCTGCACCCTCGCCCCGTGTCCCCGGCCGCCCCGGCGCTGCGCCCCCCGCGGCTGCGGGCACCCGCTCGCCCAGTGTCACTGCTCACTGCCTGGCCCTCCCCGTGGTACTTGCTTTTTTCGCAACACTGCACTTCCACAAAGAAATAGCACAAACTCCGGAGTGCCAGGCAGGCACAGACCCCAGTCTCTCATGCAAGGATATTGGTCATCTACATTTACAATTACCTGAAATAATTGTTACCATTTCACTATAGTAAGGTTTGGTCTGAGCATTCACAACAGTATTTTACTCCAAAATGGTTACTGTGCTTCAGTTCTGTTTGTAGACACTTAAAGCAAGTTATTTTTTCTTTTTATAAGCTTAGGTATAAACAAGCTTTTCCCTTATAATTTCATCATAAAGTCTTATGGCAACCTTACAGCTTATTTGCTGCATTTTATAAGTACAGGCTTTCATGACAGCAAAAATCTGCATATTGACAATCTCTCAAATACCAGAATCAAGACTGAAGTAAGAAAAACCTGTTGTCTCTATTGTATAAAGTATATAGTGAACATTTTACTGTAACACTTGCGAATAACTCATCATGAGGACATTTTAGGAGGCCTGTGATCACCTTCATCAATCTTTGGTGAAAATACCTATTACTAATATCAATTACTTGAGCTAGTCAGCCCTCATTCATTGTACACATAAAAGGATATGAATACCTGAATATATTTGCCTCGACTGGTGAAAAAAATCCACAACTATGAAAGACTCCTGGCTGGCAGATGCTGTTTTAGTACACCGTGAGTGGACTTACATGTTTAAAACAAAAAGGTCATAGGTATTCAAATACCTCCTCATGATTCTTTCAGACCATCATTACTGAAAGGTTACTTGTCTCCTAAAAATATCTGATATTCTTGATATCCCAGTTCCATCATCCTTATGCAGTGTTCTTTTGAAATAACTGTTGTCTGTCATCTACTGAATATTGTTATTCCCAGCTGACATGCTGAGGGTTTTTTTTTCCCAAAAAAGAAAAACTTCATTTTGCTGTCAGCCCTAATACTTACAGGCAGTTTCCTATTTGCATAGCAATATACATAGCCACAATTGAATAGCTGCAATAGTTTCAATGAGTGTTCTAATAGCTAGCTGCAGAATCGGGCTCTCAGATCTCCTTAGAGAAAGGAATAGTATTTTCTATAGTACACTCCACAAAGATCTCTGAAATATGTAAAACCGTATAAATAATGTTCACCTCCCGATTTTGTTAAGTAGGAGGACTTAGCATCTTAAAACATACCTTTATTTGATTTTGCTAAGGCCGGTCCCTAATGAACAATTAACATCAAAAAAATGAAACTTGAGATAGTCAAACTTCAAAACATTTTTCACTGACATTACAGCTGATGCTGCAATGTTTCAGGAGGAGGTTGCTTTTTTCAAGTATGCAATAAGATCAGCTCTCTCATTCTGCTTTTTAATGCCAGCAAACATCATTTTTGTTCCAGGAATGTATTTCTTGGGGTTTTCCAAATACTCCATCAGTGTACTTTCACTCCAAGTAACACCTGAAAAACAAATACAATAAAATGCAAGACTTGCCCCAAACCTTATATATATCAAAATACTGAGGGTCTCAAATCTAAAGTGTGGTGCTCCTGAACATAATGTGCCTAGAATCCAAGAGGAAAGTGAGAGTGAATGATACATAACATAAAATTTTCAACATTTAATTCATATTTCAGTATCCATTTAATGCACAATTCATACATTGCCTTTGAGTCACTTTAATAGCTTGATCATATAAATAACATAATACTTTTTGCATCATGGAGAGTTGCAATTCTTTGTAGCATTTCAGATAAAACTTAACTATATATTACCTTTAAATTATGTAAGTATCTTTGTAATCCCTGTATCCAGAAGATCGAACTTTAATTTCATACAAATGTTGAAATGAGAATCTACATATTAAGTTCATCAAGGCTGTGCTTAACTGAAGGGCCTTAGAAAAAGGGTTATCAATAGCCACTTCTGGATTTTCTTGACAGAAGATAAAAAAAAGCATTATTGTTTCCTTCTAGCCCTGCTAAATCTTGTCTCTATCAACAGAAGCCTACCACAATAGTACTGAAGACTACTGAAGTATCTAATAACAAGCCCAAGTTCATCCTCTGTGCTCAAGAGTGGACTGCTCCCATTGTCTAAAGTGGATTTAGATATCACATTGTTGGCTCTCTTTTAAATACTTGTACTATCATCTGTGCTATTTGTTCATTAAATATTTAAAGAGAAAAAACAGTCAATATATGTTGAAATGTATGGCTTTTTGTATGAGAGAATTTCCAGTAAAAGCAAATGTTACAAAAAATCTCCCAGAAATCATGGCAAAATCAAAGAGTCAGTGAATTCTGAAACACCTCAGTAACTGAAAAAAAAAGGACTGTATTTGTAATTAATAGATTGATTCAAAAATTATAAATAAACAAACCAAGGTCCCAAATAAGGAAAACCCCCAAATGAACATACAGAATTATTTTTAGATGTCTCATTGCTTTTCAGGATTTTCTGTATTAAAGTACACAAACAAGTCATAATGTTTTAATCAATGACAGTATTTTGTCAGCTTTGTCACCCTTGTCAGGTGTTCTTGAGTAAAACTGCAGCACAGCACAATAACAGTAGAGGGCAGTGAGCAGCAAACAAAATCTAAAAGCACTCAAACAGAAATGAAAATCTGCGCATTGATACTACAAAATTCTGTAAAAGATGCATACATTCTGACCTGACATGCTAGATATTGCTAAAATTTCTTTTTAATTTAGGGACTGAGTAATTTCGCTTCTGAAACTATAGCTCAGATTCATCTGCAGTATTGCAATATAGATGCTTCCAAGAGTAATTCTTGTAAATATGGTTTTCTATTGTATCTCTAAAGAAAAAGGCTTCTTTCCATATACTTTCCCTCCAGCACTGCACCTCATTCATGTCACCTGTTAGTTTTACCTTTGTTCTTGTTAGAATCTGAGTAAGAAAATCCTGCAGCTTGTCCTGTTTTGCGGCCAAATAAACCCCAAAGATTTGGGCCTGTCTTGTGTTTTCCACCTTTTTCAACTGTGTGGCACTGACAACATTTCTGAATAAAGATCTTCTTGCCTTTTTCAACATCACCCATTTTGATCTATGACAAAAAATAAAAAGAGAAATTTACACAATGATACAGAAAAGATCACTGTTGCTGGTCACATCATCTCCTTCAACAGTTTTAGAAAATATTTGTCTTGCACAGCAATAAAAATTTAGTTTCTCAAACAAATGAAAATCTGATTGAGACTTAATTATAAACCTAGACTCTGTTAAGCTGCACAACCTCTTAAATTCATCTGGTTATTGCTGGTCATGAATTAATTCTTTACAAAGTTATCCAAGATGGAATTAGGAAAAAACACCATGAGTTTTTTTACTGCATCTCCAAGAGGTGCAGAGTTACAGAATTTGCATCATAACTTCAGAGGTTAAGGTAGCTTTAAGTCATTTTATTGCTTTTCTAGAGCTACTCTGATGGTAAGAGAAAATATCCATGTATCTTTGTCTAGAAGACCTATCTGAAATACAGCAGCATCTCAGGCTTTCCCTGTGGGTCACAGTACTACTTAGAATGGCTCTAGAACTGCACCCTGTCACATATCCAGAATATCCCTTACTCCAATCCTCTGCTCCAGTACATTCTCCCATACTTGTGAAAACAACTTCTGGAAGCAGCAAGGAAACTACTACCAGAGTGCAGACATGAAGATTCATAAGGATTACTGCTAGCTAGAAACACAACTTCAAGGAGTCCTTTATAATAATCTAGTCCTGACCTCAGAGAACAAAGCCACGCAGGGGTGCAAAACTTAAATGTCTTCTAATACACAAAACATATTAACGCAACCTTAAAAATATTTGATGAATATCCTTAACATCTACCGATTAGCAGTTATTGTCTATGACCCCCGGGCAGCGGCTGGCCCCTGCCAAGGCGGAGGGCCCCCCCTGCGCTGCCCCGCAACCACGTGCCCCAAATCCGGCGGGCCCTAGCCTCAGCAGACACTTCGCAGCCGACCGGAGTCAGGACAGGTGTCGTCAGAGTGGCGCCCAATCACGGACAGGCTAACTCAGCACCTTCTCTTCTGATTGGTGCGTCGGAGGCCCGCGGGGTGGGATTAAGAGCCGCGCCCTTTTTCTAGCGGGAGCAGGAGGTGGCGGGTGGGCTGTGCAGTGCTAACGGTTCTAACGGCAGTTCCCGCGCGAGGGGCGGGCGGCGGCGGCGGCATGGAGCCCCCGGGAGCGCTGCCTTCTCTCTGCAGGCCGCTTCCCTATGCCGAAATGCTTGTTTTTCCTACTAAATTGCTTTGCATCCCAATCTTGCAGTGCCAAGAAGATATGGTATCAGGAGTTAGGAAAAAAAAGAGTGCACTGTTCAGTGCTCATAAAAGACATTGCCTTTTAACCCTAACAAGCTGTTCCCAATGAGTTGTACCTTAAACTCACTTTTCTCAACAGGCTTCCCATTGTTCTGTAAAGAAGGAACTTTCATTTTCCTGAGTATTCCTTTATGTGGTACCAAAAACAAACACTATATCCAAAACGTGTTCCTCTAAAAATACTCATTAACCTATTTTACACTCTGAAATGAATTGCCACTTAACTCTGCACACATTCACAAATTCCGCTTCCCAAATCACTACCACTGCCAATACTTTTTCCCACAGATAAATTATTTTTCCTGGATATTTTTTGTAGTTGGTTCTCATGAAATACATCCAGCTCCCTAGGCCTCTATATGCCCAGAGTTCACAAGAACTCTGTTTAGCCCCACTGGTGCCTATCACAGTAGAGGCCTTGAAAACGGTTTCGTTGGGGAAAAGCTGTCTCATTACGACACTGCTGTTGCTTTGAAGGGAGTGGGTCACCACATAGTGTAGTGAGCTCTCTAATTTAAAGAGATCCTTTAAAAAACTGTAAGTATTGTAGCACGAGTGTGTGCGGGAGATGCTGAGGCCACACCATCCTCGGACACGGACTGTGGCACAGGACGGCGGGAGTTAAAGGGAGCCCGTTCCCCAACGCCTGCTCTCGGTTTGTTTCTCCCTAGTCCTTTCCAAATACCCGCTGCAGCTCCGGGCGAGGGAAGAGCCGTGTCTTTTACACGCAAGTGCTCGCCCGACGCCCCCTCCCAGGCAGAAGCCCCCCCTCCGGCACCACGGCTGCCCGGCTCCTCCTTCAGCGCCCCTCCCCGCTGACAGACGCCCGCCGAGGGGCACAGGGCGCCGCGCCGCGGCCGGCAAGGACGCTTCGTTCTGGCGCAGCGCAGCGGCGCCTCCCAGGCGCCGGCGGAGCGGCAGGACGTCAGCGGCGCCGGCGGGCGCGGCGCGGCCCTGACTGGGCGCGCGGCCGGGGGAGGGGCGCAGCCCGCGCCCAGCGCGGACATGTTGTCGCCCAGGCGGAAAGGGCGCAGCGGCCGCTCCCCGCCGGCGCCTGAGAAAAGCCGGCGGTCTCCGGCAGCTCGGGAGCCCGGCGGCGGCTTCGCCATGGAGGAGGGCGGCGGCGGTGGGTTCCGCCTGTCGGCCGAGTGCCTGGACGAGCCGCCCAACAGCCGCGTGTTCGTGGTGCTGGGCAAGGACACCGGGGAGGCGCTGCTGCGGGACCGCTTCGCCCCCTTCGGCGACATCCAGAACATCTGGCTCTTGCGGGACAAGCGCACCAACGAGTCCCGCGGCATCGCCTTCATCAAGTTCGCCCGCAGCTCGCAGGCCTGCCGGGCCATGGAGATGATGCATGGCCGCAGCCTGGCTCCCGACACCAAGCCCATTAAGGTACGGGCCGCGGCGGCGGCGCCCGGCAGCCGCGGCGCCCTCCCCAGCATGGCGGCGGCGCCCGGCAGCCGCGGCGCCCTCTCCAGCATGGCGGCGGCGCCCGGCAGCCGCGGCGCCCTCCCCAGCATGGCGGCGGCGCCCGGCAGCCGCGGCGCCCTCCCCAGCATGGCGGCGGCGCCCGGCAGCCGCGGCGCCCTCCCCAGCATGGCGGCGGCGCCCGGCAGCCGCGGCGCCCTCCCCAGCATGGCGGCGGCGCCCGGCAGCCGCGGCGGGCCTCGGCTGCTGCGGCCCGAGCTGGCCGGCCCGCAGCTCGCGCTGGCCCCAGAGCTGCGCGGCCCCTTGCGGGCCCGGGCCCGGCCTCGCCGGCCTCTGCTCGGCCGCGGGGGCGGGTCTGCTCGTAGTGACGGCCGGGGAGCCGCTTCTTCCTCCGACGCTTTATCCGCACTTGCGCTCGTTGCCGATGCTGTGACTCTAGTTTAGAGTCAAACCCGGGGCCGTTTCGGGCCGCTGGGTTTGTGAGCTTCGTAGTGCGCTTCGTAGGGAGCGTCGCTGGTTGCAGGGTAAGGTAGCCGGGTTTGCACGCCTGGCTGAAGTGCCCACGCGTTACAAGAGCTGCCGCAGGCTTGGAGAATACGTGGTCCTTAACTCTTCCCCCCCCCCCCCCCCCCATTTTTTATGGAGGGAGTCTCTTTAAAAATACTTTAAGAAAATGTATATTTCAGGTGTGTTAAACAAGATTAACACAGATACCTAGAACTGTCTTTGCAAGAATGTTTTGTTTTGGGTTTTTTTGTATGTTATGCACAGGTTTTGTCAAAAAAAATTTCATGTTTTTCTTTAATCTATGGGGCCTGCTGGCAACTTTCAACCTCTTGAATTGTTTTTATATTCCCCAAATAATGAGAAGATATGAATGACTCTAAACAGTGAAAGAAGATTCCACATTTAGAGTCATTCATATCTTTTTGCAATTGAGACACTGAAAGTATTTTCTAAAAGCACTTATCATTAGAAGCCAGAAGATCAGGGTTTGTGTTCCCTACTCCCCTGTGTGACCATTAGATGAATAACTTAAGAGCTCTGTGAAGTCAGTTGCTCCCTTTGTATAAGATGCTTGCATTGAAGGTTTTTACTTGTGTTTTATTTACTTATCTATTTAGTTGTTTTGCCTGTTTGTCTTCTGGGTGCACTGTTGAGATAACTTTTTTTAACTGTTGAAATAAATTTAACAGTTGTGGGAAGTTATAGTCCCTCACTGAGCACTACACCTGCAGACGTTGGCTAAGTGAGCTATGAACTCGAGCAAGGCCATATTAAACTGCTTGGTTGGTTGGTTGTTTTTGTTAATACTGCTATATTAGGGCTGGCCTGTTACAGTAGTGCATTTGTTGCTACCTCACATGCCACCTGTGACATTGATAGTGCTACTGAATCAGGCTTGAATGCTCCTGACCATTCTCCATTGTACCTTCGGAAAGCTTCTGCAGGCTTCTGTTCCGTTTGAGAAACAGTTGGGATGCACCGTACTTAACAGATATGTTAACTTAGCTTTTGTCACAGGTGCATCTATGATCAGAGATCTTCTTTCATATCAGGAAAGCTAGATTATATGAAAGATAAAGATTTTTTTAAAAACAACCTTTTTCTTGCTTGTATCAACAAGCAAAGTGGTTAAGACTCTTTCTTCAGTAATTAATGTCCATATAATTTTTTTAAGGTATTTATTGCACAATCGAGAGCTTCTGGAAGCCACCGAGATGTTGAAGATGAAGAGCTTACACGAATCTTTGTTATGATACCAAAATCCTATACAGAGGAAGATCTCAGAGATAAGTTCAAGGTACTAATTCAGTGTTTGTTGATCATTATCTTCAATTGGATTTTCTTAGTTTATCAGAAGAGCTTAAAACAAAATTTTAATGCATTTTCACTTATTGTAAATTAATATGCTTTTTAATTGTTCCAGATGTACGGAGACATTGAATATTGCAGCATTATTAAGAACAAGACCACTGGAGAAAGTAAAGGTTTGGGCTATGTGAGATATTTAAAACCATCCCAAGCTGCCCGAGCAATTGAAGAGTGTGATCGAAGTAAGGATCTGACTGAATTCTTCCAAGTTTCTCACAATAAGTGTGTATATGGTCATTAGTGTACCTTTTAATCTTCACTTTGGTTTGCAGATAAATTATTATGTAAACACCTCTTAAGCCAAAAGTTACACTAGTATTGCAAATGAAAAATAGTATTATCAACACTTGTTGAGATTAGTCACCTGATTATTCTTGCAGGACCGGACTCTCCAAGTAGGAACAGTGAAAAGGGTTTGGAAATGGATACAGAGATTTCTTTCATGTGATAATATCAGTCTCTAGTGTAGACTCCACACACAGGAAAAACCTCATTTTAATATGTTGCTAGGAGTATTCATGTTTTATCAAATATATGCATTCATTTTATATCAAGTATATAAAAATATATTTGGTAACCCACAGAGATAGTGTTGATTACATTTATTTAAAATTAATGCTAATTGAAGATTTGTTCAATTAAAGTCAAAATTCATCTCTTACAAAATAAAAGATTGTATGCTTTGTGACTTGGTGATTTGTCACTTATTCCCTAGGACAAAAAAAGATGTTAATGAACTTGAGTGAGTTCAGTGGATGGCCACTTACGTGGTCGGGAACTGACGCGTGTGACCTGTGAGGAGAAGCTGAGGGACCTGGGCTTGCTCAGCCTGGAGAAGAGAAGGGTTTTGGCAGGAGTGTCGTAGCAGTCTTCAGCTACTTAAGGTTACCCAGAAGATGGAACCAGGCTCTTTGCTGAGGTGCATGGCAGGAGAATGAGAGTCAATGGTCTAGGTTGAACAGGGGAAGTTCTGACTGGGTATAAGGCGGGGGGGGGGGGAAATCCCTGAGGATAATTAAGCATTGAAAGAGGTTGTCAGAGAGGTTTTAAAAGTTCTGTCCTTGAAGGTTTGCAAGACCTGACTGGAAGAAACCCAAGCAGTCTTGTCCTGAATTCAGTGTTGATCCTGCTTTGACCAGGAGGTTGGACTGTAATTTTAGGATTTAATGTTCATTTAATCATAAATATTAAACAACATTTTGTTTGTAGTAATATGCCTGATGTATCTTAAATGTTTCTACACAAATAGTATTTGTGGCCCTTCTTGGATAGGGATGTGTATGTGAGCTTACTTAACAGTTGCATTTTATTTCCTTTCAGGTCTGAGAATGAAATGAGTTGGATAGCCTGAGAATAGTATCTAAATTATTCATAAAAGCAAATCCTAGATCAGTGCAAAACATAGTAGGCCTGTGTTACTGAGCTGGCATGGAAGTTCAGCTGGTTGCCTTTAGAGCATCTCTGAATACTGCAGAGTAGGCTCTGTTTTACTTTAATTGTGAATAGGAATAGTCCTGTACAGAAGATGTTTCTTTCGCGGCATTGATTATGTGAGGCTTCAAGAGTTACAGCTTAGTTATTTTCTTAAAAGCGGCACTTACTGTGTTTTCTGAATAACATGTTTCTAAATACTGTAGTCAAAGCATGCAGATCTGGTCATACATACTTAGGGTGTGCTGAGGTGTTGCTATATGTGTGGTTGTCTCTTACAGGCTACCGGGCCATTTTGGCTGAACCTAGAAATAAGTCATCTGAGTCCTTTGAACACGAATATTATAGTAACAGTAATCATACAAGGCAGGAACCAAGAGGAAATATGTTTCCATTTGGTAAGTAATGTCTTTTTTTATACTAACAATGGTTTGTAGCCTTGAATATGGTCACAAAATAAGAGTGCAGTTTGGATGAAGAAGGGAAGCTGAAAGAGGCTCTGATCACCACTTCAGTAATAGATTGGGTGTTTGAGTTAAAATTAGTCAAGCATATAATTTCTTTATTTTTATGACTTGATTTGCAGTAGTTGACTTATTTCATCACCTGCATTGATGAAATAAACGTGTTACCTGTAGTATAAATTTGACTTAGATTGCTTTTAAAAGTTGAATTAAAAATATGGATGAAAGGAAAGCATACTAGTGTGGTGACTTACACTATCTATTTTTATGTTGATTCTTGAGGTGGGCAGCCAGAGTTCTGTAGTTCTGAAAAAAATGAGAGCAGAATTCAGGAGTCAGTCTCCAAACGTCTGTCAGTGGTATCACGGCTTCCTTTTGTCCAAGAGCAGCTGTCCGCCCTCTTTGACCTAATTCCGGGACTGGAGTACTGTGATATTCAGCGAGATCCTCATACTAATAATGGTAAGTAAAAGTACAGAAACAATTTTTCTTTCTTTTAGGAGAAGCATTTTAATTGTACTTCTGTTCATTAGTACTGCAAAATACAGTACACTTGTAGGAAAGAATGTTTTATGTTTCAGCAGTTATTGCTATCACTGATGCATAAGCACAAAAATTAAGTTTTGTTCAGACCCCTCTTTACAAATAGCCTTAAATACTTACCTTTTATTTTATTTTTTTCCATCCAGAGCATAGAATCTCAAGAAGAACAGAATCAAAACCATCAGAAGTATTTGTTATGGCCAAATAAGTTTTGGGCTGATAAAAAGGAGAGAAAGTTTTGAAAATTACTAGACATGTAGTTCTAATGTTCTCTAAATGGATCTTTCGAGTTTTCATTTGAAATAGCTGGCTCTGTGTGTGTGAAGGATTGTTTTGGTTTCAGGCCTTGTTTTTGTTGTTTTGTTACTGCTGGAAAAAAATGTAAAAGAGCTCTCTGCTTTAACAAGTTTGAAGTGGAAATGATTCAGAGAATCAAAATGTAACTTCATAGTTTCACTTTTAAATTATTCCATTAACAGTGAATCTCAAGTACTATGTATTTTTTTTTTTTCTAGTACTGGGTTGGATAAGATATGTTTTTTCCCTCTGTTGCTTTTTATGGGTTTCCGGTGGAAAGGGGACAGTACCTGCTTCTCAAGCTAATATAAATATAGCTGCTCTGTCACCAGTTAGTTCTATTGAATTTTTCTTTGCAAATGTTACTGATGTTGCTATTAAAGAATGTACTGTTTGGTAAAAAGCCATTGGAATGTTGTAGCATCTGTGACTAATGTGAAACTTGATCCTACTGCTTTATGTAAGTGTAGTTTGTTCTTAGGATATACATTTATCATGCTGTAAACACATGCGTTTTACTTCTAGGGTATGCTGTGATTCAGTACAGTACTGCTGCATCAGCTATATATGCCAAGTATAAATTACATGGTTTTGAGTACCCTCCTGGAAATCGATTAACTGTCACTTTCCTAGAAGATGGGAGTGATAGCTCAGAGTAAGTACCAATCCATACAGATAGAAAGTTGCAAGTCATGTGTTCTGGAGAGCAAAACTTTGGGGGGGGGAAATTTTTTTTCTCCTTTTTAATATAAGAAGGAACAGCGATGTTACTGCAGTGCTGTTTCACACCTGTAAATAATACTGTCTGAAATGTAGTGGTTTTTGTATAGTTTGAAATAAGCCTTTTGAAACTTCTACTACTTTTCTTTGACATAGGGAAAAGAAAAAAGATAAAATATGTATTCTTAAGATACATTGGAAAATCCTGAACTTGTCAAGAATCTTCTTAAATGTCTCTGTGATACATAGCAAGGCTGGAATGTTTTTTTTAGTGAGGCTTTTGTATTAAAAACAGACTTTTATCTGCTTGATCCCTTGGTTGCGTTTGGAATGCTGCAGATAAACTTGGAATGTTCAAAGGAAACACGGGTAAACTGGAGAACTTAGTCTTGACCAGTACAGTGAAAAGACACCTACTTTAAAAGATTTTATCACATAAGAACTCTCAAATTCTTGAAAGGGCACTAGCAAAAAATTGAGAGGGGGGAAAAAGGACTTTTGAACAAAACAAAACTGATAAATCCAAGCTGCAAGTTAACTTTACTGCATAACCCGGCTATATGGAAGAAGCATGCTCAGGCTATGGTAGCAGGGAGGGTAGCCTAAAGAAACGCACCCGTTGAGTAAAACTGTTGGTGCTGTGGTCTGATGTCCCCGCTCTGGTTTTCAAAGGGTTTTACTTTGAACCATCTCTGGTCTGTTCCTGTGGTCTGAATGCCCCTTAGAAGTTGGAGTGTTAGGTGTGCTCCTTCAGTGAATCTTTTGGCTTAGTTTTATCCAAAAGGAATTTAGTTCATGCCATTAGAAGCTATTATGGGATGTGAACCAAAGCACAGTAGGGAAGGAAAATGGGGAGATTCACTTCAGAAGTGCACTCCTGACCTAAACTAAAACAATAATTAGTTGCAACCAGCCTTTTTGTCAAGCTCTTTCTTTCACTCTTCAATAATTTCTATTATTTCATTGTCTTACAATGCAAAAGTACTGTTGCTTTTTCTTTATTCTGTTGGGGGATAAGAAAGTTCTCAGAAAATGAGAGCTGGAAGTGAACTTTCTGTGTCTATGATGATGTTACAACTTCTGAACTGAATCTCTGTGCTCTGTTTATTGAAACACTAACAATGACTAAAAAAACCCCAATATCGGCTTTATTTTTCTTTTAAAAAAACCTCTCTATATATAGTAAATTTGATTTTAGAAGAAATGCACAGTTTAGATGAAGGCATTTCTAGGTCAAGTCCATTTTTCCCCTATTTGTTCTTTATCTACTAAAGCTTTTTATAGATGAAATTTCTCTGTCTTTGCTGTCTTACATACCTTCCATAAAAAAAAAAATGAAATAGTTCTGTAGAGTTACTTTTGCCTTTTCTCAATGCTCTGGGGAAAAGAGCTCTATATGTAGAGATATATGAGTGTTTTCAGTGACTTTTAGCTACCATGTATAATTTCAGGGCATGTCTGGAGTGTCAGGAATGCCGGGAGAGAGGGGGAGAGAGGTTTTTTTTTCTTTTTTTTTTTTTTTCCCCATGATCTATTTGAGTTTACAGATTTTTCAAAAATACTTCTAGATGTGTGAAACTTACTTTCTTTTGCTGAATTTAAGATTATAGTAACTTAGCTTTTTTTTTTCTTTTTTTCTTTTTTAATCATTTATTATCACTTCTGCTTGCAGCCTCATTAGAAGAATGGCAACAGAACTGGTAACAGCACACATGTCATCACTGTTGTGGAATAATTCAATTTCTCATCAGTGTAGGACACCTCCTGTAAGTTAATATCATGGATACTGTTAATATTCTTATCAGCTTTAGGTGCTACTTTTTTAATGCACAAACCAACCAGAGTTACTTCTTTTATTATTCTCTTTAAAGATGTCTGACCTTATTTGGATTTATTGTCCAAATTAATGACAACCAAGGTAAATGAATGAGTTAAGTTTAGAACTGTTAGATATTGTTTATGTCCTATGATTGGATCAAAAGTTGTAAATAAGATAAAATTGAACTTTTTTTCTGATCAATTAATTTATGTTTGCATCTTATTTTTGTTTCAGCAGGCATTTGGAGGAACTTCCAGCTCACAGTTACTTCAGCCCCAAACAGATGCCATACTTCCACCACACAAAAAAAAAGTTCCACCTGACACTTCTGTGAAGGAAAGGCTTTTCATACTATTTAATCCCCATCCTTTACCCATAAACGTATTGGAGGATGTGTTCTGGTAAGATTCCATTACAAATCAACAGTCATTTCACACTACCTACATATTGGTAGCAAAGATCCTTACTGTCTTTAAAACAAATGTGTAGTTCATCTGTTTACCAGTATTTTGTATTATTTTTAGTATACTCTTGAATAAAAAGACAACATTCTCCTTCTCTACTAGCTGGCATTGCAGTAATTCTTTGGAAATCCAAAATATTTTCAAAGCACCAGGAGGAGGGGGAAAAAAAAAAACAGCATGGACTTGTGTGCGATCTAAAACCATACCTATTTGATGTACTAGATTTTTCTTAATTGGATTCTGGAGAAGAAAAAGGCTATAAATCCTAGTCTTGATGTTTGAATAAACTCCCTATAAAGTACATGATGTACAAACTTTCTGTTCTTTGTGTGCTAAGGAACTGTCTAGAAAACCTCTGAGGACTTTGAAGTTTGGGATTTTCTGTAAAACCTAATGCTTGCTTTCTGAGTCATTTCACTGAGACCTTTTCAAAGATGGATCACAGCTGTTAAAGTTCATTTAAATGGAATGCAAGTTTAGCCTTTGCATCATCTGGTTTGTTGGAGTACTGTTTACTCTTTGCGACTATGGTATTGGTCAGCTGTGTGTATTTTTTTTAATAAGAGATAAATCACTGGTACATCTGGTTCTAATTGTGATACACCACAGAAAATGTGGCCTGCAAACCCTTGGTTTTCTTTTTGTTCCTGCTTGGACTTACAGGGAAGGGGATAAGAAAATCATGGGTTCTGGTGGAGAGCAGCACAAGATGCCATATGTATGGGTGTATGCTTTTGGCAGCTACCAAATCGCATATGCTTGATACTGGGTTGTAGGTATTGGTGCTGCAGCAAAATCTGTAAGTAATATATTGCTATTAATTCTCATTAATTTTGTTTTCAGTCGTTTTGGACACCTGATAAAAGTTTACCTCGTGGCTGGAAAAAATGTGGGCTATGCAAAATTTGCAGACAGAGCAAGTGCCAGTGATGCCATAACTGCGTTACATGGGAAGGTTGTGAATGGTGTCAGGCTTAAAGTAAGGTTGGCAGACTCGCCTACAGAAGAATCTAACAAACGTCAGAGAACTTACTAAGTGGGTAAGTACCCAGTCTGAGCTGTTACTTAAACTAAAGTTGAATACTTGAAATAGTGAGAGGCAAAATATTTCAAGTTAAATGTGAAAAATGTCATGATAAATTTGAGCTGTAAAGTTGTTAGCTAGAAACAGATTTAGTTTGTGATAAGTGTATATACTATTTGTTTGTGTGTGTGACACGCACACTATTTTAGTAAAAATCTTTATTTTTGTAATGTTTGAACAAATATGAGCCAGTTGATTGATATCAGTCTGGATGTTCATAATATTCACTTTATGTACATAAGAGTATCAGATAACATTGAAAAGAGTATGGGAAAAATAAACAATATGACTGAGATCAGCTTGTGTGCGTCTTTCTTTCATTAGAAACACATACACCTTCACAATGGTGTTGGCTAAGAGGTTATCCCTGAAAAGGACAGGGAAAGAAAGGGTTAATAAAATGGACATGGGAAGGACAGGGAAGACTGCCAGGTGAGAACTGAAGGCTTTGGAGATTTGGGTCAAGTGGACTGTGAGAAAACACGTGTAGTTAGAATGTGTGATGGTGAAGAAAATATTGCAGAGCTGCTTATGGTGGGGTTGAGGTTTATGTTTCAGTTATTTCAGAGTATCTGAGCATGAGAGGTCATACTTGTTCTTTTTGTGAATTAACTGGCTAATGCTTTTGGCCTGTTGGTAATGTCACTTTATTGCCATTAAGTTATGAGGCAGATCACCCAGAGGGGATTTTACAGACATTCAAGGGCAAAATTTGACTGTTCTTTTAAGACATTGGTTTGATTAAAATGATATCAAGTTTATCTACTATTAATACTTTTTACGTTAGGATCATTATCAAAAGAGTTATCTTGTTGGGGAGACAGGAGGAAATGTTAAATACTCTTTTCTACGAAAGAACTCCCAAATATTACCATTGCTTCTAAATAATTTTAGTAGCCATATTATCATTATAGGGAAAACAGAGTCTTGTTTTCCTTATTCAGAAAATATTGCATGAAATCCTGACTCTGTCCGCATCAATATTTTACTTCTAATTTTGTTTTGCTCCTCATGTCTGTCTTGGTGTAGAATCCTCTAGGTATCCTCTCTGTGACCTGGGAGTTACAGATTTCACCTGCAGTTTTCTTTTACCTTTTTTCTTTTCTTTTTTTTTTTGTTTTTAATAATGACTTTTATATTGTTCCTTGATAAGCAGCAATTACTAAAGGTATTTTTAGTTTTTATACACACAAATTGCTTTAAAAAAATGGCATTCTTTTTTCAAATCGCCTTTTAAACTTTTTTTTTGAAAAACAGCTCTAGCAAATGTAATTTTAAGTAACTTGTAGCCATGCTCTGATCTTAGTACTCAGTTGTTTGTTTGTTTTAATGTGATCTTTACTTCCAGAAAGACCAACCTCTTTACATCATAGGTTTTTCCTGTAGTGACAACATGTAATGTAATAGCAATTCTGCCATGACTGTAGGAAAAGATGACTACTCACTAGAACAATGTGGATGTGATATGCATCCAAAGTTATAAAGATGTTTCATCCTTAATTAAAAAAAAAAAAAAAAAGGAAATCTGGAATTTTTTCCTGATTGTTAAGCTAAAATTGAATTTTTGGCCTTTCTCTTTTCCTAGTCAAGCTGATTATTCAACATATTTTCAGAGATAAAGCTTTCATTCTGCCACTACTTGGTAATACATCTTGGAAAATATGAAGTCCTCCAAAATAAATATCAGACCGCAGTCAGGTCCTGAGTGAAGATTCCATTGCATCTTGCTTGTAGACTGGCTTTTCCAAGAAGGAGTGACTCTAAATGGGATTTACTGTTCCGCCTGTGATGAAGTAGCTAAGAGTTGAGAGGATTCTTCAATTAATTACAAAGAAATTCCTGAAGTTATTAACAGGGAATATTTGCATTATAAAGACTAATACTGTCCTCACTCAAAGGTTGTTTAATAATCTGGAGGATGTTAAGAAAACTACAGTAATTATTTAGCATCTGAAAACTGGGCCTCCAACAAAAAGTGAAAGAAATACAGCCATGTGTTTGTGTGGTTTTCATTTGTTTGGTGTTTTTTGTTTGTTTGTTTTTCATCCAACAAACTGAAGTGGTGACTTAATCTTGGGCTATAAGTACCTTTGTGTAAGCAAAGATAGACAACTTTTTAACTAAGCAAAGGCGTACTAGGATCCTGTTGCACAAAGTTGATGCTAGGTAGACTCATAAGGTAGGAATGAAGAACAGACTCTTTAAGACTGTGATTGCCTATCAGATGACACATTTTGCATAACACAGATCAGTTTGGAGTATATCTTGATTCAGGAATAACTCAGTTGATTTCTATGGCTTGTGTTATCTAAGAAGTGAAACTGGATGAATGTGTAATAGTATCTTTGGCTTAAAAAAATTTATGAATAAACTTCAGTACATTATATCTGTTAGTACCTTAAGCTGTACAGTAATACAATGGCCAGAAGTCTGACACAGATGCTGAAGATGGTATGCGCAAGTGGGGCGCGTGTAGAGCTGCGCTAGGATGGAAGGTGTTTGTTATTGCACCGAAACAGGGAAGACTTGTGGACTGCACAAACTACTTTATCCACTTAACTCCTCCCTTCTGTTTAGATCTTTCTGTTCTCATTATCAAAACCAAACTGTCTTTCTACCTTCCAATTTTCATGAGGCCACTTCTTTTGACTCATGTCAAAAGATGTAAAAACAATTTTATTGGCCTTTTAAATTTACAGTAAGGATTTGATTATGAGTAGGAGTTACCAAAGTAACTGAAAAGAATGTTTACAAGACTTATTACTTCAATGAAAAAGTATTAAAAAAAGAAGTACCTCCAAAGAAGTTTAATTTTATATGTTACTACACTCACATACTCACACTTTTTCCGGTGTGGTTTTGAGAAAATTCTTTAAAGTCTTAAGGTGACAAAAAGTGTGCTTGGTCACCTACTAGGATCTTTAAAAGTCTGGGCACTTTATATTTTAAATTACTGTTGAAAATTCTATTACGTACTTATCAGTGATTATTTAGACATCTGAACTCCCTTGAAAGGTGAGGATAAGACATACAAATACACTGTTGTACCATGTTGTCTAATCAGAAAACTGGAGAAGTATGGCCTATTTGAAGAATAATCTTTTTACATGTGGAAAGTAACAGCAGGGCTCTTTGTCCTTTCTTAGGTTTTTGCATTTCTGTAAATTTTCAGATAATAAAGAGTTCTAATTTTAGTTCATCTGTTCAAAGATGGAAACCCCAAATCTCCATCTTGGACAATTTACCTGTAATTCTGGTTCAAGTGACTGCTGAATATTTCTTGTCTGGTTAGAGCACAGACCCAGCAGGGGAAAGGCTAACACAGATAAAATAGCTTCCTAAATTTGTTATGTTAAATGCAGGTTCCTGGGTTTTGGTCTGTTAACGGGTTGTCTTAGTATTGATCTCTTCTTGTGTCAGAAAGGTAAACTTGCTTTCTTTTTGTCTGTTAGCCAGTTTCTCAGTCTGAGTGAACTGATACCCAAAAAGAAAGATTCCATCTGTGTCCTTTTGCAAAAGGACTTAGGTATTTACAGTAAGCTTACTTCAGCGTGACTGCATTGGACTGACTGACGAACAAGTGTAGTAGCTTAGAGTAGCTTAATCCTGCTTCAAACTAAGCTTTAAATTGTGCATGTGAAAGTGGATGGAATTCTCTACCTCTGAAATGCTTTGAAGATGTGAGAATGTTAACTTTTGTGCTTTTCAAATTCTAAGTGGAGCAAATAGTCTCCTTAGGTAAAACTTCTGTGAATTTTCACTTAATGAAGTCATTGCCTCTTAAAAAAAAAAAAAAATTCCTCTCTAAAGTCCTGTTGTATTGCTTGCCTTGTATCTCCAAAAGCTGACTGGATTTCTGTGATGAGTAGTTTCTGTATAAGATTATGCGGTTAAAATCTGTGAATTGAATGAAGGATTCTATATGAAAAGAAATGCTTGATTTCAACTGAATAATTCAGTTGAATTCAATTGAATTATTTGTTCTTTCAGATCAGTTATTGTCTGACTTTTAGAAATCTTTTCTTAACTTTTTTTCTGCAAATCTTTTGTAATTTACAAAATAGTTACTTAAAAGATGCTGTGTGATAATAGTATGCTATTGATAAAATGCCTTCATGATGTACTTAGACAACTTTTGTGATCAAAAATTATTATTTCAGAACAACCTTTATCAGGAGAATTTGAATACTTTTGCATTAATGTGCTAAACTAATCCATCTAATCAAATTTTCTGGCTCTCCTAAAGTCCAATGAAAGTTCAGTTCTCATATAAGTAGTTAAAAGTAGCAAAGAAATGATGGAAATACAGTTCAGTAAGGTTCTCTTAACTATTTAGTTTAAATTCTAAACTCTTACACTAAGTGTTAACATTTGAAATAGTTGCTTTAAACCATCTTGCTTTGGGTCAGTCTAGGCTTGAGAAGACAGCTAGGATGCATATTTTGAGGCGGTTGTTAAAAGCTGATGCTTTACTTAATGTTCTTAATTCTGATTAGCTTGTACTCTCTACCCAGGTTTTTGCATTGTATTGTAGGCTATTTCATGTTTCACTGAAATTGTATGATGCCTGTAGTATAAATGATATTACTCAAAATGAAGAGAGGAAGGAAAGAATTTGGTATTTGCCAGAGGAATATATTGTAGAATTTTAATTAATCTCTTTATTGCAACCTCTTAGTTTTATTAAAAACAAACACCAAACAGACAAACAAAAAAAACATGTTTTCTGTGAGGCTTTCAAGCAGTCTTTGGAAAGCTGAGCTTCTGACTAGCGCTATATTACAAATGCATAACAGACATCCAGAGCTGGAGTCTGTGGGTCATAATAATCATTGCTGATAGGCTGTAGCCTGTAGCAAGTAGATTCATTGTAGTTTTCCCCTCTGTAACTGATAACTCATTTGCCTCTTTTACATATACACCTCTTTAATAATTCTTTAGTTATTTAAGTTGGAAAAAATGTGTTCTGTCCTGAAATACTTGGTTACTGTTGTCTTTGTCATCCTTGACCTGAAAAAGTCCTGCATCACTGCTTTGGTTTGCGTTCAGTTTTTTACCTAAAACTGTGGTAAAGACCTAAAGTGTAGCATGCATATTTATAAAGTAATTGTATCATAGTTGAAATATTCTCCAAAATAAAAAAAGTTAACTATATTTTCTATTAACAGCATATTGCAGAAAAATTGCTGGCTTTCACACACTGCTCAGAAAAAGAGGTACTCTTTAAAAAGATAAAGAAACATATATATATATATAATATTAAATACTATTTTTCTATATAATTTTAAAAGACTTTATCACTTATGCTGTTGTAAGAATTCTTTTCTAATACATATATGTTAAAATAAACACAGATATGTTGCTTTTTGATACTATTTTTGTGCTTGTGTTCTTTCTACAGAAACTAAATAATGACATGACCCTCAGCTAGCTGACTGACTGACTGAAAACGTGACTAGACATGGTTCCTGTGGACAGTGACAGCTTTTTATTGTTACTTAGTTGATCTTATGTATATGGTATTATCTGTTTTAAAAATGCGGACATGTAGTTTTAAAAATTATCCAGCCATTTAAAATTGTAAACTGATGGTTGTTCTTGTAGTCACCTATCATCTTGTATTATAGAAATAAATCTTTGTGTTTAACTAAATTCCTCCTCTAAAATGGAAATTACAATGATGGGGAAAAAAAATAAAGGAGTCAGCATTTTGTGGCTTGACTGATTAATGGATAATGATTCAGACTATAACTGTCAAAGTAGAAGGTGCTTTCAGTGGTCAGAATTACAGTGAAAACTGAAGCGCAGCAGTAGATTAAAAGAAAATGAAATAATTATTTCAGAAACTACTAGCAAATCTGACAGTATTCAGCCAGATTCAGGAAAACGGCTGTGCTCAAGAAGATGATTCAGGTATGCTCTTAAGTATTTTGCTGATTTAGGTGAAAAGTATTCATTATGCTTTATATACTGTTTAGTGCAAAGGACATTTGACTGAGTCAGATGACTGAGCTACTGAAACTTATCCATGCCTATTTTGAGGTCTTTTGGTTGTCAATTGTGGGGAAAGTATAGAGTTTGGGGATTTTTTTTTTTGTTCTTCTGTTTTTTTTGTTTTTTTTAAGAAGCTTGCTGTGAATATGCTGTTTCAGTAAGAATTGGGTAATTCAGTATTTCAGCAGGACCATTGGTGAAGAGTAAACTAAGTTCAAATAAGCATTTGCATAGATAACTGTCAAATACAAGCTTTTCTATGCATCTTGGAATGCTATCTGTTGAGTTGAAAATATCCTGGTTAAATAAATATATATAAAAATATCCTGGATAAAACCACTGGCCTAAAGAATGGATTCATATGTTAGAGCACTAAGTCTAGCTTTGGGGCTGTATAAAAGAATGCTTTATTTCTGTTCCCCTGTGTGTCCACAGAACACTGAATTTCTACTACTTGGTAAATTCTAATTGCGTGTATGCTGGAGGACAAGTGTGCCCTGTGATATGCCTCCCTTCCCAGCTCCTCCAGTTCAGCTCCCTTGATCATCAGCATGGGGAGATCTACTGGAGTATCCTGGAGGCCCATCCCTGAGCATCTTTAGGACTGTTTCCTTCCAAAGAAATCCCAGGCATACAGGGAAAGTGGTGTGAATTCAGGTCTTACTCCCTTAGTCACCAGGCATGCAGGATAGTCAGCTGGCAGCCAGCGTGCACAACTTTAGTGAGGTGGGGAGTTGTTTGCCCTAAGGGGGGTGGTCTCGCAGGTGAGAGAGTAAACGACATGCTGTAGTGGATCTGGATACAGAGCTTTATTTAAGAACCAGCAAGATTAGAGCTTTTACCCTACCTGATTATTTCACGCACTTGCTCACATGCAACCTCTGCAGTGTTATGTTCACTTAGTCTTGACTTCCTTCCCAGCAGGGAGATCACTGCTGCTCCAGGGAGGTCAGGCAGAAAGTTGTGTCGGTTTGTGCTGTGCCACTTGCTCACAGCTACCGGTCTTGGCTATTACTGGCCAAGGTTCCTGGGCATCCTTCAGCATTCGTTTCCCCTCATCTCTGATCTCTATCCTGGATTTTCCCCCACATCCAGGCTCTTCACCTTTTCAGGCCCCTTTCTTCTTTCTGACAACATCAGGAACCCTTTTTGGCCTCCTTTCTGGTGCCCCAAACAACTGTTTCTCCCAATCTAAATAGTCAATGTGCAGAAGCACAACACCTCCTAATTGGAGTTTTGTTTAATGTCTCCATTAATTTAAGCTATTTTTTCGCCTACAACAGATGGTCGTCTTCTCTTGTTTTCTTGTTTTTTTCAAAGAGGAAAAAGGATGTGAGAAGGTATTGAGTAGTGCCTCTGATTATAAGTAGCTCGGAGATGAGGGAGAAACCCTTTTTAAATTGACTGTTCTGCAACAGCAAAAGACCTGTACCCTTTAAGGCAAACCTCCTGGTTGGGGTTTGGTTATGGGCTTGGGGCAGTAAGGGTAAGGGGCAGAAGAGCGGAGTTTGATGCAATATTTTTTTATTGGATGATATGCTTACTCACAGTTTACCACTTTACCTTTCAGTGCTTTACAGTCAGTTATCTCAAAATATAGCAGTACAAACCTAGGTTAACCATCTAGCAATGTAGTGAGAGTTCAGCTACTACCAAATTAATGCAATTAGAACAGTATTTACAGGCAGAATACATAACTACTTAGGCAGCAAATATTTTAAAGCATGCTTTATTTATAACATGTTTAGTAAGTACAAGAATATACTGTGAATCTCTATAAGATACAGCCACATTCAGATAGTTTTTCTTTATTTCCTACCAATTTTATAAAGAGATATAAATAAATTCTCTTGCATTCGAGAGGGTGTATGAGAATAAAAGAGGGCTGCTGCTGCAATTGGTTCAGAACTTTAAAGTGGCAGAAACTATTTAAAAAGCTCAAAGCAATATTATTTTTTAAGTTAAAAGAATATTAGAATAAGATTGCACTGCCAAATGCGCAGATATTAGGAAGCTGCAAAATAACGGTTGCCTAAGAAACCTTATTTTGCTCGTCTTCATTCTAATATGTATTCTAATATGTATTAAGATGCAGTCCTCCATGACTCACCAGCAGTTCCCCCCTCCCCCCTGAGAGCAGTCACTTCATTCAGCACAAATGATGAAATTAAATCAGGGCTGCATGGTTAATGGAGAGTGTCTGTAAAATGCCTGCTTAATTTCTTGTAGATGTTGGAAATTATATAGTGAATGAAACTGATTTATGATTAAACTTGGAGAATTGGATCCTATCTCTCACTCTGACCCAGAGATCTTCTGTGAGGAGGGTTGCCATTTCTTTGGGGTTCTTCTGAGAAAGTTTAGGGTTTTTTTTTCCCATTCCTCGTCACAAATTTTGAGTAGAATTTGGGGTTTTCCTCTATTTGCTCAGGGAAATAGTTCTGACCAGGCTGCATTACATCCAAAATTCCAGAACTGTTCAAACTGCAGCTTTGTAGGTTAACTATACAGCCTACATGTGTGCAATAGGCCCAATATTTTTAGAAAACATCGGTCTTACTTTGCAAACATGACAGAGGCACTGTGTGCTTGTATAGCAGGTCTGACACATGCTGCTGAACGTGTATGATGCAGTGTATGCGCATGTTCAGATAAAGCTAAAATATAGCCTAGAGAGGGGGATGTACTGTGCCTAAGCAAGCATCTTTCCAGTATATGTGCAAGAGGTTTGATTCTTTTTGGATGAACATACAAAAATATGTGCTTGATGCTACACAATCATTTAAACCAAACTTTTCCTTTGAGTTCAGGGGGCTCATGCATTTATTTTCAGTAATCTGATTAGAAATCTTGGATGTAAAATGCAGAAGTGGTGTTTGCTCAAAGCTGTGTGTGTTTTAAAGCTTTTTTTTTTTTTTTTTTTTTTAAAAACATAGAAGGATAACTGTAGGCCTGTGTATACTAGGTTAAATACCTAGAATCTCTGCATAGTCCGTGGAAAAAAGGAGTGCTCCTAGTCTGTGTGCTCTAATTGGCCTTTTTGATGAGTCTCTCTCCTATGTCAGGATCCCCAGTCTAAAGTGACACTGAACTTGGATGCCTGTTTGTTTAGGTCATGTAGACATCCCCCAGGAGTGTAAATACTCTGAAAATTGAAGTTTCTGGTGTCACAGTTCGGACATCCTGCATCTGCAGGAAGAATCGACTGTTAGAATGATTCAAACTTGAGAGAGCATTGAAAGCACATCAAGATACCCTTTACAACTTGGATTAGTGTTACAAAATAGAAAGAACAGTACCATTTTCAAATGGTTCTCAAACCTTTCTTTTATCGTATGTCTATAGGAATTGTAGGCCACCCCACTCCCCTAGGAATGATCAGTTTACAGAGTCATACTTTGGATTATGGAGTAATTTTGGTTGGTTGCTTGTTTGGTTAGGTCTTTATAAACTAACCAGAACTGGGATGGTACTCAGAGAAAAGAAATTTCCCTGTTTTCAGTACTGAGGCTTCAAGATGCCCTAAGGAGTAACTCTGCAAGCAGACAGTGTTTTTTGTTCTTAGTCATTGTTGAATCAGTCTATGAGGGAATTACATGGAGTCATTTGTACTGTTCTGGTAACATCTTTTAGAAGATCTTTAAAACCAAAATCATCACTTGCTGTCCTTAGGGTTCAGCGTATTTCCTGAAAGCACAGATGTACTAGTCTTCTGCTAAATCTCAGTTTGTGTAAATACACTTTGCTGTTTTAAATTCCCCCAGCAGTTTTGATTAGATATGGTATCAGTCACTCCCTGTTCTAAACTGTTATATAGCACTACTGTTAAGTAGCCGGCATGCTGTATTTACAGGTCTTCTTATTGGTAGGCCAAACTCTGTGTCTACAGACAGAATGAACATTAGATATCTGTACTAGAAACTGTAGCACATATGCACTAGCACACTAGCACTTTTGCTAGTGGTTAGCAAACTGGCCAAAATTGTTTAGATTTTTTTGTTTATGGTTTCTTAGTAATAATGCTTTAATGTTAGTAACTGAAATTCAGTATGCTTATCTGTAAGTGACTTGGATTTCTGCTGTGTTCATCAGCCATAGTTTCTGCTGACCTTGAATGGAGCTTTTGTAGCTTTTGAAAATGAGAAAATACAGGTTTCATGTATTACTCTAAATGATGTCCAGCAGGAATTATATTATCCATTTATTGAATCATATCTGCTTGATCAGCAGAAGAGTCTTTGTGTAAATGGGAGAAAGATACTTGCGTATGTTGCCTGAATGTTTGCATTAAAGTATTTCTGATCATTAAATGAAAAAAGGCCATTCTCAAGGGGCTGTTTATTCAGTAAGTGTTCTATGAGTCTGTAATTACTGTTCACTTCACTGGGTCTTGCGGCTCCTACTTGAGACCTTTCTCTTCAGTTGCACAAGCCAGTGCTAGAGTACCTGAAGTGGGGGCAGAGCCTAGGACTGCAGGCACAATGGAATCGGGTTTCGCTTGCATGCTTCCTCCTTCTCCCTCTTAATGGTCTGCTTTCTGACCCAAGGTGTTCTGTCATGTTACTTCTGTGTCTATAAGGATATCATCCAATGTCTGCACTGCTGGGAACCTACGCTCTTTCGACTGCTAAATGAGTAAGTATTGTAGGAGTCAAAAGGAGAAGGAATGATCATATGTAAATGGAAGCTGTTGAAGCTGAAAACAGCATGTAATTTTGTGCAAGGTCCAATTCAGGAAAATTAAACATTTTACGTTCTCAGGATACCATTTTTCTGAACTTTTTATCTGCATTTTTTAAACTCTGTCAAACATTCTGCTCAAGTTTTCCACAGAATCTCAAATTTGAACTGTATTTGTACTGATGTTTTTTTTTTCCCCAAAAAATAAACCGGAGAAGAAATAATAAATGAATGACAGAGGGTTAATGATGCCATGTTCACTTAACCTCATTGGAGCACAGGGACAAAGAGTGGTCTGCAGTATTGCTAGGCAAACCACCCGGTTCCAGCAGAGATCACTGGTCTCCTGGATGTGCATATGTAGGATGCAACTCAAAACTGATACTACTTTTGAAAATCTATAACAGGTTCTAAGATAATTAACCTGAATATAGAATTGTTTCAACAATTTTTTTTCCTGACAGATTGATATACCTTGAGATAATTCTAATTTTCAGAAACATAGGTTAACAATACTATTTCGATATTTAGTTTAAGTAATTAAGAGAGAGGAGAATCCTAGTTTAACTTTTTTTTTCTGTATTATTTTTGTAAACAGTTCATTTCTTCATAGTCTCTTTTGGTTTTGAAATATGAATCATCTATTTTTGCTTGCAGAAATAATCATACTCAGAGTGAAAATTTATTATGAGACACCTGAAAACAATGCACACGGAACACCTCTTTATACTATTTCTTGACAAAAATCTCAGTAGAAAATAGTAATGTAAAGGATTGAGAGTGAGATAATGAGCAGAAAATAGGAAGAGGACCAGAGGAAAGATAGACAAAGTAAGAGGAAAACAAGGAAGATGTTAAAGTGTTCTGATTTTGAGGCAATAAAATAGGAAATGGGCAATCTAATAAGAGGTAAGGCATGGGAGTTTCCTGGGGGAAGGTCAGTTCAGATATCAGGAAAGCAGGATGGTGTGAAAGAGACATATCAAGACAGAAAAGATGGAGAGAACTAGTATGCTCTGGAAGCCAAATGCTTTAAGTTTAGGTTTGGGTGGAGGGATTTGGGGTCTTTTGGACAGATGTCTATCACAAATGAACCACAGAAACTCTTAAGTGGATTTGTAGTAACTTCCTTTATCCTTTTATCTCTTATTTCTCCTTTGTTTTGGAATATACAACATAGAGCTCTTCTCACTGACTCTATTATGCACAGTATACTTTTTGTATGCACATAATTTAGTATTGTGGCACCAGGTTTATTTTTACAGCAGTATCTGTCATTCAAAACATGTGCTTTCTGTTGGGTTGTTTTATGTTGTTGGGTAACTTCTTTTTCAGTTTTCTACTGTGTGATGATTCTGTTCCTTCTCCTCGTGCTGACGGTCCACTCCCTAGTTGTAGCTGTCTTGAACTTATCAGAATAACTTACAGTACAAATTCAGGTCAAATAGCTCGTCCACCACCTCTAATTTTGGCAGGGACAAATACAGCAGCAGAAGCTTGAGTTACAAACGGGATTAGGACTTTTGGAGTCAGCCTGATACTGTATTGCATCTGAAGCACAGAAGTGCTTCCAAACACTTAACGCAGTTCTGGTAGCTGAAGCTGTGGAAGACCGGAGAGGAGGGGGAAAAAAAAAAAAAAAAAGGAACTCCATGCCAGGTGACTCTGCTGTATGTGAGCTAAGAGAAATGCGCAACTAAATGCAAAACACAACTCAGCTGTTCACTCTGTGCTTGCTTATAAATGCTTTAAAGGGGGCTCTATGAAGCAGCTGTGTGTAGGGATGATAGTCGTTATGGCCTTGGTGGTGCTTTATAAATATCACAGCTTGAAAATAACATTTCAGTACTGTACGATCCATATATTTCGTAGATGGTGGAGCTCTAATGCAATAAATTAATAATACAGAAAATGTGACTATACTGCATAGCACAGATTACATTCTAATTTCAGTAGGATTGTCAAATTCTGATAAATATTATTTCTAGGTATGGAAACTGTCATGATTTTCAGGAAAATAGAAAACATGAGTCAGAAAAAACTATTAAAGCAAACAATGCAGTTGATAGTAAGGAAACAGGAGAAACAGTGCTAGTTCTAATAAAATGTGAGATTTTAGCTCATTTCAGGATAGCTAGTAATATGGTTACAAAAATTAAATATATTGCCTAGGTTAAAGATGTACTATTTAGTCCTTCTCTCTATGGAAATTCAAATGAATTTTAAAAAGCTTGATAAATTTTGATACTTGAACTTAAAAAAACAAAACCCTAATTGTGGTGAATTTGTTTAATGAGTTCCAAACAGGAAAAAAAAAAAAATTGGTATAAAATGAAGATAGTGTTTAAGAAATACATTGTATTTTTTTTGCAGTAAAACTTCACTTGGAAAGCTGAATAGTGGCTCCTATTGGCTCATCTCTCTGCTCATTAAGGAAGGGCACATGCTTTATTCTTGCGGTACAACAAAGCTTTTACCCCGGAGAGCAAAATTAAACAATACTTTCAATACAAGGAATATTTGTAACTGAGATCTACTAAGTAGCTTGTTAGTCAAAATTGGGTAGAGTATGTAATGCTAAAACTTAAAGATTGGCATAGATCAGAAGTTTGTGAGCTGGAATCCATCATGGGTCACATAGTGGTCATGTATCATTTTCTAAGTAGTAGTAGATGTCAGGAAAAATACAGTAAGTAGCCGTACTAATTTGATTGCAAGTGATTGCCATATCAATAGGATGTTTATGTGAAGATCAATGCTATTTTGATGTGCTTCTTGCTAATTTTTGACAGAATACCCCATTGCTTTTTTTTAATGCCTTTGAAATGCTGAATAGAGGATGTCAGAAAATCTTGGAGCACAAACCTGGTGCAGCATATTGACATATTGTATCAAAATATGAATAAATCTACACGAGCATGATCTCAAATTCAACCAGCAGAAGATTCTCATCAAAACCTATTAGGTATTGACAAGGATAAAAAAAACCCTAACACTAACATAGAAATACCTTTGGAACACTGAATGATCTAATAATAATAATGTTTTATGGATGCTTTGCTTTGTGCTTTAAGGCAAATCAGCCTGAAATAAAGTAATAGATAAATATTGATGTAAGGCTTTTCTTTCATCTACTTTAGCAATATGCATCTGACTACTGAATCTTAATTCTCTTACTACCAGCTTTTCTTGAAAATCAACAAGTTCTGTAAGGATTGGGCAGAAATCAGTTTCACTTTTTAGCTGACTTGCTTAACAACTTGCATAACAACTCTAATTTTTTTGGGAGTGTCCTGTCTCCTTGACCAACCATAAAGGTTAAGAAAAATTGTTTTATTATTATTATTTTATTTTCCCTTTACATAGGCCATTTGCAGCAATTTCAAGAGGCTTCAGATTGGATCATCAGTTCTCCTGTGGTTCAGAGGGGGATAATGTAGGAACCCTTAAGCATTTTATGCAGAAGACAAAGTGGATAGGCTAGAACTTTTAAGTGACTCTTTTAGCTTTGATTTTATTAAAGCACTTCAACTGATAGACTTCATAGGAGAGAAGTCTGGGATAAGTGATCTTCCTTGCTGATTTCTGAAATCACTGTTCTCTTTTCTTGAAGCAAGTTCTCTGTTGAGTCTTTAAAACAGATCTAAAGAACTTGATGTTTAGGGTAAATCCTTTTTACCTGGTGGCAAATAGAGGAGGTAGTACCACAGAAAGTGAAGTGTCAAGTGATCTAATATAATGTGAGATCTGAAGGATAGAAGTATAGGAAAGTAAACCGAGAGTCTGAGCTTCACCCTAACTTGTGACTACAGGCAAGAGATGGAAGAACTGTATCTTAGAAAATATTAGTCACTGAACAGAAAATCTGGAATACTGAGAAAGAGTTCTGTTTAAATTAGCTCCACTGATCTTCAACCTGAGGTGCAATAGCTAAGAGGAGCAGCATCATGTTAACACACAACATTTGCAGGACCTTGTTCAGAGTGAAGAGTTAACTGCCGACCAGACCCTACTCTATATTTAGAGAAAGTGTTTACAAATCTTGAGCATGAGAGTTAAGAAGATACCCTGGGAATTCTTCTGACTGTTCACCATCTGAATGTACTGGCAGAGTTCTGTTTTCTGAAACTGCTCATGAATAACTTTTTCAGATGTCATTTAATGAAATCCAGGACAATGTTAATAGAGCATTTTCAATCATGTGACATTGACACTCTACTGGAAATGCGAGTATATACTGGAAATATTTTCTGAAATTGAAATAAGCAACTTCACAAACAAAATTGCAAGAAACCTGAACATTATTTTAAGTATGAGAATTTTGATTGTGCTCATCCTGGGGCACACTAATCTCCCTCCTAATGTGGCTGCCACAAATAAGGATAGCAGGAGTGGGGTCATTATATTTGATCAGTGAAACATTAGGATGATGATCCACTTTCTAAAATAACAAAATCAAAGGAAGTGGCATATGAAAACATGCACTGTAGGTCTTGACCCACTGACTTTGTTTTAACTTTGAATCAAGTCCACAGACTTCTAAAACCATGTATGTGGTGCTTTAAAAGTAGTCCTATTCTTTTTTTGTAAAAATTATAATAATTGGATATTCCACAGATTCCTTTTTACAGTCAATACAATTTCAGTTTTACAAACATAAGGCTGAATTGATTTGCCTTATTTGTTATAAGATGCATCAGAAGTCTTCATCTATGTTCTTAAGTAGCAAAATTTGAGTTTTCTTTTTCCATTTAAGAATCACTTATCTATAATAATCACTTATTTTCTAGAACTTTTGAAATATATGCAAATACCCTTAGGACTTTTCTGATTTCCACTGCTAGGAAATACATAAAGTTGTACAAGTAGAAAATTACATGAGTTTCACAGAACTCTGTAGATGGATTAGGTTTGTCTTGAGTAAATAAACTAGTTATAAATTTTTATACCTTTGGAATTTGTTATGTTGGCTGAGAGCACATGCTGTCCCTAACAATGCCTTCAGTTCTACTTTTCTCTGTTTAAATTGTTGACTTTTTCACTGAATGTTTTTATATACTCATGCTGGAACTTTTATAATGTTTATAACTGCGTATTTTTTAAAAAGACTTTTGTATCCATAGTGTGTCTGGTCTTCTGGGAAAATTGGCATATTTGCTTATTAAGTAAGATTTTGTTTTTACTGTATATGTGCATATGGTTTTCATCAGAATAGCAGTGGAAAAAAACAGTTTATTTCACGAGTATATATCCAACGGTTACGTCTATTAAGTTTTATGTAATAAGATATCAGACTCATGAGAATTTTATTTTCCTGGAAAAATATTTACCCATATAAACTTTATAATACCTATTTTGCTTGGTTGACAGCAGTACTATTAACTGATGGGGGAAGGTCATCTTTTTGAAAATCTTATCTTCTCTTACTCTTCAAAATAGAGCATTTTAATGTTTACCTCTAATCCTTCCTATGGCATTGAGTTTGTTTGTACAATCTGATATCCCATGTTGTAGTGCACTGCCAGGCATACTGATCATGGCCTAGAAATAATACCTTTAGTAGAAATCTATTGAAAATTGACAATAAGGTTTTTTTTCCTGATTTATTTTATTTGTTCTATTTCCTGTTCTTTGTCACTTCTTTACTTCCAGCTCCATTTTCCTTAAGACAGAGCCAATCCATAAGTTGTCTAGTAGATTTGTGTTGTAGTCCTCTGTCTCCAAATGGCTTGAGAGTTATTAGAACGATAAAAGCCTGTGTGCAACAGTACTAATCCATAATTGAGACTGAAGTATGTCACAACAGGAATCTTCCCACAGACAGACCATAGCTGTCACCTAGTCTATAATCCATTATTAAGAATTCTGAGCTTTGCTGCTGGGAATAGATCGCAGTCTTGTCCAGCTCCCCTGCACACACACACATATGCACACAAATGCGCATTTTTTTGAATTATTAAATTGTCAGGTGAATAACACCCTGACACTGTGAAAGATACACTATCCATACAAACATTCTGTATGCAAAAAAGGAAAAGCTAATTTAAGTATTGTGGTCAAAACTGAACAAGTAATGAGCAGTGAAATGTCATTACTGAGCTTTCAAATAGCCTTCAGATATTAGACGATGCAGAAATTTGAAATGTCATCGCTGGTACACTAGCCCATCCTCTTTTTGTGAGGGTGAAGTGAAGGACTGGAGGTATGCAGAAACTTTAAACAGTGGTTTTTGTATTGTGTAATAGATGGAAATAGATGGCAAGAATCTTTCCAGTCTCTTGGTTTAAAATGAAAAATGAATTACAAGTTTTTATAAAGGAAAATACCACTTACAAAAATATGGAACTTGAGTATCTGGCAGTTATTAATTTGTAACTGATTATTAGTCACATTTTTTTTGCAGGTCCACACATTAATTGAGCTGTCACTTAGATGAGTTGTATTGTCAACAAAATCTTTTACATCAATCATCAATTTTTGTCCTTTCTTAGGAGTCTATGAAAGATGCATGAAAAGTGCAAGGCTAGGACTATGCCTATATGTACAGTGCTTTTGCATCTGTAAATTGAAAATTCAGTTGAAAATACTGCCTCACATTTTCCACCTCTTATTGAGCCAAGCGATGCCTGTGTACTATACTCATCTGTACTTTTCTCAGTGTTAAGTGATAATGTGAAACATTAGAGAGGAAGGAATGGATCTGTGTGACAAACCTGTCACTGAGGCCTGTGTTTACTTTAAAGGTGCTTGCTGTCTTGATGTATTGACATAGCAACGTTTTCAGATGTTCCCAAGCTATCACATGCTTTCTTGAACACTACTAAAGCTCATGACAAAATTTTTCTACTGTCCAATGCTCTCTTCAGTGGTAAAGTTGAAGGGAGAAATTCTGGTCAGAATATGATACTCCAGAATCATCAAGGTCTATTAGCTTAAACTCAGCTGCTTCTCTCATTATACCATTTGGAAACCTATCAAAAATAGCTTTAAAAAATTAACAACAATAAAGGAAAATAACACAAATCAGTAGGCAGAATACCTACAAAAATGCTAAGTAGTTCTCAGTGATAACATACTGGCTCAGCTACTGAAAATTATTTCCAGAATTCTGGGTATTATACACAGATAGACAGCACAGTAAGTTTTTCATTCGTTTGTTTAAAGAATAAGGATAAATAGATGGCCTTAATGCCTGTAAATAGAAATGTTAAGCTGTTGGAATTTCACACTGGGGGCAATCTGAAACTGTTTGAAACTGGTTATTTTTTTCCAGTGTTTCCAGAATGTAAAACAAAAGAGTAAATTAAACAATTACTCCTTTTTTTTTTTTCTTTTTATCTCTACCACAGGACTCAAAATTCTCTGCCACACACATAAGATAGACGGTTGGTATATGATTTTCGGAGATTCTTAGGATAGTGTTGTGAAAAGGAGCTAGACACTACAGTGTGCAGTATGAAATTTAGTAATCTCTCTAGCTGTGTTGGAAAAGTAAATTAATAGTTCTCAGAGAGTGCAGAGGAAACCTACCATAGAGACCCCTTATAGAGCTATTCTAGGGGAGGTACTGAGAGAAAGGTCTTTCAAATATGGGTTTTTTAAAGAATTTGGTCTAGAATATAAACTGGAGTGCAGTTTATTACAACACTTGCAAACACAATTTTATTTTGTTGTTGTTTAAAATATGTAGTTTAAAGTGTTTATAGTGCTTTGCTTTTGCAGTCTAAGCAAAAAAGAAATCATATCCATTCTGTTCAAGACAAGGCCATGGAAGTACTATCCATTGCTGAAATCAAGTATGAAACAAATTATTTTCTTTATCTTTGAGTAGCTATACTGGCTATCAGAGTGTCAACCGTACAGATTTTGTTTATATTAGATTTTACCACTCCGGCTGATATATCATATGTTTGTTTTCAGGGATTCTTGGAGTTATGCCAAACTCACTTCAGATTTGCTTTACAGAATTCTAGTTTCTTATATTTAATTGGAGTATTCTTAATATAGTTCTTAGAAATTCCTACTATCAAAGTAAAATGTTTACCTGTCATTTGAGTTTTAAAGCATCTCTGAGATTGCTTTTCCAATTTTCTCAGTGAGAAGTCTCTATTCCTTTCTATTCCAGGATGTCAGAGAATTGTTTAGATTTTATTTCTGTGATGATCTGTGAATATGCAAGGTCTTTTAGTTAGATTCTATGCATGGCTTATGCTATTACACTTTAGGATTTCTCTTGCTATATACTGCCCCAATTTTGTGTAAAGGAGAATGAAAGATAGTGCTGATGTGAATAGACCAGTGCATATGGATTATGTCTACTGAATTGATCTAATCACTGAAGAGCGAAATGATAAGAGAACTGGGAAAAAAACATTTTTTCAAATTCTCTTCAGGAGAATAAAAAAAACACCAAAACAGGAAAATACAGAACTAAGTTTCTGATTTTACTCCCAGGGAGGGCAGGGAAAGGTAGGAGTATGTTTTCATACCTCAGAGGTACTGTTTGTCCTTGGTTTCTCATATGTAACTGAGTAGAAAGAAAGGACTAAACCATCTGAATGGCTGTACAGAGTCAGAGTGAAAGTCCGTTTAATCTGGCATCCTGTTCTCCACAACGGCTGGGAACCAGTGCTTTTTGAAACAAGGCTTGTAAAGAGTGTCCTTTCTTTGGCAGCTTTCAGCAGGCAACAGGCAGGCACCTTTTAAGTAGGAGCTGAAAAGGAAATCATTGTGCTTAAAAGCTACTGATACCCTTCATTCATTCATTCCTGTAATCCCTATTTAAATACATCTGTGTCTTCGGCTCTGTAGATTTTTACAGCAGCAAGCCGTCCAATGTAATAAAACTTTATATTGAAAAGTTCTTCCCTCCTCTTTGCTTTAAATCTCTTGCTTGACCATTTACTGGGTCTCCCTTAAGTTTTGTATATTGACAAATAGTGCATAATCATTTCCTGTTGGCCTCCTACATGTCCCTCATGATCTTACAGATCAGAAGACTGTCCTCTCTCAGCCTGTTTTCTTGTTGGAAATATCTCATAATACAGAAGTCTTTCCATACCTCTGGATATTCTTTTAGCCTCGTATATATATTTTCTAGTTCTACCTTTTTGTATGAACCAGAACTGTACACAGTACTCAGAGATTTACACAGTGGCATAATGAGGTCTTCTGCTTTCCTCTCAGTTGCTTTTGTAGTAATTTCTAACATTGTTAGCCTCTTTGACTACTTCTGAGTAGTAAGCTAATGTTTGCAGAGAACTAGTCACAATGACTCCAAATGATAAAGGCTAATTTAGAGCCCATTATTGTGTATGTTTAGAGTTGTTTCCATTGTTACTTATACTAGCTTGCATTTATTGACATAGGATTTCCTCTGTCATCTTACTGTCCTATCACTCAGTATCATGAGACTCTTGGGCAATTGCTCCGAGTCAGCTCTAGTTCTGTCTACCATGAGTAATTTTGTATCGTCAGGAAACTGCAGATTCTTGGTCCTTGCAGAAGTAACTTTGGGCTATCGAAGTGTGCAACAGTGTTCAGCCAGAAGTATTCTAAGTAATTCAGTTCTAAGGAAGATTCAAAAAACTAAATAATGTTGTGCTGGGTAGTCAATAACTATGAAAGAAGTGGGAAGTTGATCTGGTTTCCTACTCAGCATGATGTTAATCATGATATCAGTTGCGCTTTCTGATTTTTGGAGACTGCTTTTCAGTTTTACATTCTCATACTTCAGGTCACATTGTTTTCCCCTCTCTGGTGCTGCTCTTTTGCTGTGTTTACAGCACTCACCTTGCTTGCCATGACTCTCTTGCTACATCCTGAATCTCACTCTGCCTCACTTGTTTTAATTATTGGCCACTCATTAACGCTCTTTGGAGCTTTCTGCTCATTAATGCTACTTTGTGCTCATTCTTTAAAGCAGTTCCAGTTACTAGTGGTGTATTCTCACAGTTTTGCATTGTTTGAATTAACCTGCAGAGAGGCATAGTCTGCAAAAGTCTTTAATAAAAACAGGCATCTGAGAACTGAGAAACTTCCTATGCCTTGGCTAAAGGGACTGATTTCACACATACAAACCCTAGTAATAAACAACAAAGAAATAAAACAAATAGCTCCACAGGCAAATCTAGCATTTTATTTATTTATTTTCCTGATAATATGGGAGAAAATGAAAGATAATTTATTATGATTTTATAATAAATTATTTTTAATGCCCATAGATCTGCTTAGCCTCAGCATGTGGGTGGTATGCAAACACTTCATGTTATTTTTAGTAAACTTCCCTGCTGCTAAAATTAAAGAATGGGATATTTTAAAAGCATTTGTGTGTTGCCAAGACTTGTGGAAATAATTTTATGATTTACCCTGTGGAGTTTTTGTTTTGTTTTGTTTTGTTTTTGGATGGAGATATCTGCTCTTCTTTGGAAAACATGCCTCCCAATAGTCAATCAGACTTAGGCTTGAAAAGAATGGGTGCACAAAAGAGAGTATAGCTTCTCTCCTATGTCTGTGTTCTTATCTCAAGATTTCAAGGGTACATTCAAAAGTTTGTTCCTGGTAGTGTAAATTATGCAAGAATGTCAGTGAAAAGAATTCTCACGTCATGGAGTAACAACCAGACTGATTTTCAAAATTTGTACAAGATTACTTAGGACTGGCCTACATCAAAATCTCTTGCTGGTGTTTCTGAAGTGATATGGTTATAATTTTCTCCTGTTAACCCAGTAATGTTGGTATGAATCCATCCAAATGATGACTTATTTCAGGATTCAAATTTTATGTAAATAAGCCTTTAGAGTTTGAAGGGTGTATCTGCATGTGCATACACTTTATCAGCATTTTGTGATCCATCCATTTATGTAAGATAATTGTATGGTTTAAAAAATATTTATACTATCTTCCTACATGTTTGTTTCTGTTTGGTTTAAGTATAGGTAAATTAATAACAAAATCTGTGTAGAACAGCCACCTAAGAATTGGTATCAATATCATTAGAGAATATTAAATAATAAGTTGTTCAGAAGCAAGACTGCAAGCCAGCTAATTAACAATACAGTTTTCTGTAGCTTCTTTATATCCATAGTTCTCTTTTTTGGGTTGGAAATGTTGAGTGGCCACTTGACTGAAATTAAGAATGGTATTGTTGAATGGTACCCTTAACCCCTTTGCCTTGTTGCTTATTTCTTTCAAGAGAAGAATAAATGAATACATATATGATAGCATTAAACTTTCCATAATGTATGTGTTTTTCTTTTTACTTATTTTTTTCCATAGATTTTACAGGAAAACTTACGTGATCATAACCAATTAAGAGTGCTGTTTGTGTATTCCTCTATTTTCTTTCTATGACTCCTCCCAGAATCCTGCTTAATATTTCTCCTGCCTCAACTCTTAGAACATTAATCAACACAAATATTTTTGGTTTATGAATTCCTTTACTTTATTCAACTGCCTTCAGAAAGAGACTTGCAGGTTCAGCTGAGAGAATAAAGCATTTTTTTGGAGAAGCTTATCCCAGAACTTGCCTTAAAGAAACTGTGTCAAGATAACCTGCTCTGAAGGTCTCTGCTGCGCTAGGAGAGCAGCCACAGCTCTTTGTATTCTGTGTCCACAGCAATCCTCTGCTGCACAACGATGATACAGAATCTGGAACTGAGCTTTAGAAATGGGAAAACGTAAACCAGCACCGTATAGCCTGAGTCTGCAGGCAGCCTAAAATACAAGTTCTGAGATGTTTTGACTTCCCTGTTGGTCTTAGGTTGATGAATAGTGGGGCCTCAATAGCTTGACTTGTGGAATCTTGTAAATCTTTCAGTATTTTTCCCATGGGATTTGCCACTCTGCTATTTTTTTCCCCTTTCCTTATTGGAAGTTGCCAGCAGTGGCATCTGTTTCTCCAGGTATTGCAATAGCTTTGCTGGCTGAAAGCGTTGCCGTGAGCCGGAGCGCAGGGCTGCGCGGGGGGCTGCGCGGGCCGCCGGGAGCGCGGTCGCGCAGCGCGGGAGGCGCCGGCACCACGCGCCCGGCCGCGGTGGCTCCTCGGAGGCCTCGGCCACGGGGCCGGGGACCCCGGCAGCGCCCGGCTGCAGCGAAGGGTCGGGGCGCCGGGCGAGTCCTGGCCGGATGCGCGAGTCTGCGGCCAGGAGGGGATCACCTGGGGCACCGCGGGTCCCTGTGCCGGGGCCAGCCCAGCCGCCTCTTTGCGAGGGTGCGCGCAGCGGCAGCCCAGGCTGTCATGAAAACTGTAACCCTGGATCTTCGGGGGGAAAAAGAGGAGAGGAGAAAAGGGAGCTAATGTAGATTAAACTGAGGGAGTAACTTCTCCTCCACCTTGCGAGAGTGCGCGGTGCGGGTTTCCAGCGACCTCCCCTCCCCAGGGAACAAAGCCTCCATCAGCCGCTACGACGGAGCGGCGGGGGCGCCGGGCGCCGGCGCTCGGGCGCGACGCCGCTTCCCCGAAGGCAGGTAGAGATCAGCGGCGCGCGGAGGCGCGAGAGGCCTCGCGGCGGCCGCCACCGCGCTGCGCCGCCCGCCGGCCCGGGGCTCCTGCCGCGCCCCTCTGTACAACGCCGCCCGCCGCCGCCCGCCCCCCGCCGGCGGCTGCTCACGCGCGTTGAGTTTCAAACCCAGACGTGGTTTCAGGGCCGAGTCCCTCCCGCGGGGGCTCCCGCGCACAGGCCGCCGCCGGGCCGGGCCGGGCCGGGCCGGGCCGGCCGCTGTCACCGCGGCGGGGCGGGGCGGGCAGGCGCGGGCCCTGCGCGGCGGCGGCGGCGGCGGGCGCTGCCCCAGGTGGGTGCGGGCGGCGCGGAGGGCACCTTGGCGGCGCGGGGGGGCTGCGGCGGGGCGGCGCGGCGCGGCGGGGCTGCGGCGGCGCCCCGCCCCCTCCGCCAGAGCGGCGGGAGCTGCGGCGGCGGCGAGTGGAGCCCCCGGGCCGCAGCCGGCGGCGCCGCGGTGCGGGCCAGGAGATTGGCGTTGGGCGGCGGCGGCGGCGGCGGCGGAGGGTGGGGGCGAGGGGTGCCGGTACCGGTACCGGCGGGCGTGCGCAGGCCGTGGCTGTGGTGCTGCCTCTGGGCTCGGGCCGGGCTGCGGCCGCAGCCGCGCTCCCCGCCGCGGGGCCGCCTGCGGGCGCGCCGGGCTTCCCCGGCGGCGGCGGTGGGGCCCTGCGGCGGGCGCAGGCCGGGGCCGGGGCCGGCGTCGCGGCCTGATCCTGCAGCGGCGGCCGCGGTGAAGGCGCGGGCGGAGCGGCGCGGAGCGGCGGGGACGGTGTTATGTAAGCGCGCGGCGCGGCGGGGCGGGGGGCGGCGGGGACCGGTGCCAGCCTGCGCCTTGGCCGCTGGAGCGCGGCTCCCCCAAGGCGCGCGGTCTTCCCCACGCAGAGCAATTTAAAACACCCTGATAAACTCTCTGTTCTATGAGAATGAATTGCAGGTCAGCAATTACTGAATTGATGCACTCTGGTACCGTCTTGTTTTCATTCTCTTTCTCTCTCTCTCTCTCAAAAAAAAAGTAATGTCCTTTATTCTTAATTTCCTAGCAATGCTGCAAGACCATAGCATCTGGAGTAGGTATGGGTTCATTAAAGCAGTGGTTTGGAAATCATCTGCTTCCCAGAGGTGCTGATGCTTAAAATGACCATCTCATGTGGGCTTTGCCATTGCTCCTTCATTTAATTTTATTTTATAACTGCTTTCACATGCTGCAAACTATGTTGTCTTTATTCTTCCCCAAAGCTTCAGCAATGCAGATACTATGGACTAATAGTAAATGAAACAAAAGAACTCGTGGTACTTCTCAGAGTGAATTAGGTATCCAAGGTCGAACAGCAAACTGCAGTGTAACTCGTATGTGATAATGTAGCAGGACAAAAGTATTCACAAATCTTATTAGAGAGTTTAAGTGAGAAGTGTTCCTTAAATAGACTTATCTCTTACAGACCAGATGAAAAAAATTACTTAGTGAAGGTGTGAGAAAATTGCTATTTTAGGAGTACAGTTAGCTATATCAGCTCAATTTTAATGGAACTAGTATATTTAATTGCATTCCTAACAGATTTTTCTGTTCTCCAGATGATTAACTTGTGGAATTATACCAGCTTATAGATTAAAATCTCATCAAATATCTAATGGTTTCTTTATAACTCTGGTTTGTAACTGTTCTTTTCTAATAACCAGCTTTTGTCCATATAGCTGTAGATACTTTAATTAAATTGTTTTATCTTGGTATAAATGACATGACCTTGGCCTTTAGTGGTTAAGCAAAGGTGGTTGGTATGGATCACCATATCTTATATGTTTAATAGATCATTAATTATATAAATATTATTATATAAAAATAATAGTTTTCTTTTAATTTGTTAAAAAGTTCACACAGGAAGAGGGCTTATTTCTTCTCTCCGTTTTACATGAATAACAGAAATGTGTGCAACTTAGGTATCAGGTTAGAGGTTTATTACTTAAAATACTCTAGGGAGTTTTATATTTAAATTACTTTTTTCTGCACATGTAAGTGGTAGGATATATTTCCAGGAAAAAAAAACAAAATACTGTGGGGTTTGTGACTGAAGGCTCTCTAAAACTTTTCCCTTGCTACTGAGGACTACAACAGGTACCTTTACTTTTACTGGAGTTCCTCAAGCTTGCTTCTTCCACTTCCTGGTAGTTTCCTATTACACTTCCTGATCCTTCATAGTGATTGTGAGCCATAGTGTTAGCTGTGTTGTTAGTGGTCTTTCTTATTACCTTGTCTTTTGTTCTTAGCCCATTCCAGGAGCTTATTCTTAAATCTCGGTGATGCTCCAAGGTTCTACTGCTGTTCTCTAATTATTATTATTTTTTTTTCTCTTTGGGTTCCACCTAGGAGCGGCAAAACATTGGTTCATATACTCTTGCAAAAACAAGCAATTTACTTTCAAGTGCTGGTGTAGAAAGCCTGTGCTATATGTATATGTTTGGATGTTTTCTATATAACCATCAAAAATACAACTTTGTTTACAGATGTTACAGTTACTGTACAGCTGAACAGCCCATCAGACCAGCTGTCAAAGATACTATGGTTATTGAATGACAAAACATTCCAGCTTTCTCAACAGAAGAGTCTCTGCCTCTTGATCTATTGCATGTGCTGCTAGAGACAGAAATGTCCTTTGTTACCTCTTTCTTCAATCCACGCTAGAGATGAAGGCAGAGAATATTCATATTACTGCTTCATTTTTCTTCCTTTGGCACATGTGTGTACAGGTTATGTTCATAAATCTATGCTTTGATGCCTCATGTTTCTTCTGAAGTACAGTCTACTACTGAATTTCTTAGTATGACAGAAGTGGATGTTTTTGCTTTTGTTTTGCCCAATATATGAGGTATCAATGCAGGTTTTCTCTAGGGATTCTTTTGCATATATTTCCTTAGATTTGTGAGAATTTATGTTTCTAGCACCACATGGCTTTGTCTCAGGAGAGTTATATTTCTTATGGAACATGAGCCCTCTAGTTCAGTACTTCTGTGCCACACTGGATAACTTACTCTCACTGATGTTAATATTGCAATGGGAGATGGAGAAGGGAACTGCTAGAAATTCATGTCTTAAGGGGGGTGTATGTGCGTGCATGCGTCTTTATTTTTAATGTGGATATATACAATAGGCCTGTCCTAACTAAACCGTTATGCTTCATGTATAGAGCAGAAAATAATTGTCCATTTTTAAAATGCTGAACAACTAATTTCCGAGAGATTTCTGGATGCAAATGATTATTAAGCATTGGGAGACTTTCTTTTTCTTTCTTTCTTTTTTTTTTTTTTTAATACCCCTCCCCCGGTAACTAATTGCTTGTTGTATGGGAAGTCTGCAACTACGCTGGCATGGGAAAAGGTAACTGTTTCTATAGGTAATTTTCTTGGGGAATGTTACTCTGGGTACTTCTAAAAGGAATTTCTTCAAAAATCTTATTAAGGCTTATATTTCATTCTTAAACTGAGTTTTAATGATATTTAAAAAAAAAATCTCATGAAATACTGAAGTAAATGCTTACTTTTTTTATTGGTTGAGTTTGCTGTATCAAGGTTCTAGATGTCAAAGGAAGTAGCAACAGGTTATTATATCAGTATACAAACCAAAGTGAATATGCTTAGGCCGTGTGAAGGATTTTGAATTTTTGGCAGATTCAAAACATAGCTTTGGTGATAGATATGGAAATTCTCCAACTGTAAGAAATCTGATGGGGGGGGGGAAGATGTGTAATAAGGTGTCAAGTAAGGTGAACTGAATTTAAATGGACTATTACAAAATATTAGAGAATATGAAGTGATAGCAGTGTTCTTCCTATGAATGGTGTTACTTATTTGATTTTTATTGATGTTTGTGATTAATTGCCTTATCTCCATACCTAGGTTTTCCAAGCTGTAAGTACAAACCTACAGCTTTCAGCTATTTCCTGTAAATCAGAATGTAGACGTGAAGGCAATTACAAGCCGCCTTTAAATGCTTTTAAGTACGTTCTGGTGAATGGTGTTCCTAGCATAACCCTCTTTCAGGGTCATTTCTTTCAGTAGAGTTGAAAAACAATGGAAGATATTTTCAATGCTGACAGTTGAGACAAGTGTGAAAGGGGAATCAGCTAAAGAGCAAAATATGGAAGATAGTACAAGGACCTATGAGTAATGATGTATAGGCAGTCAAATCAGTGTCTTCTAAGCAAGCTTCTGGGCTGTATAGACCAGTTAAGATATTAAGGGAGGAAAAAAAATGTGATCAATGCTAAAATAGTAGAGATGACTATGGAAAGAGGAAAAAACAGGGTTGAAGCTGGTTATGACCCTGACCAGGGGTTTGTACCAACCAACCTCTGGAGGGTCCTTCCAACCAAAATTATTGTATGATTCTAACTGTTTTGACATTAAAGGCAAAACTCAGACACTTCTATTTGGTAGTTAAAATGAAAAATAGATGGTGCTTAGTAACTCTGAGTTATTTTCTCTGTAGTATTTATTGTTATTATTAATGTAGTATTTATGTAGTATTATTTTCTCTGGAACCTAAAGCACTTGTCACTAGTTTATGTGCTAGTTCCAAGTAAAATCTGTCAGTATGTACTGAGGGACATATAGAGCTATGAATGGCAGCAGTGGGGAGTGAACTGCTGAATTTCCAAGCTTCTCTTTCTGAGAAAGGTACAGGCAGGTGGTTCAAATGTTGTAAGCTCCTCAATTATCAATTGAAAAAGAAAAAAAGAAGATTGTATCTCATTACTTGTATGCACTTACAGTCTTAAAAAGAGAAGCTTTCAAGGAGGAGAAGGAAGATGGAGATTAAAAAAAGAGTAAGAGGAAGGGTCTGGAATGTGTTACAATTATAATGTCTTAAAGATTAGGAGAATTTTTATACTGATCCTTAGAAATGCCTCACTGTAGCAGACAGAAGAGCTGTATTTTGAAACCAGTTAAATGATTTCCTTATTGGTTTGAGTTCCTTAGAGATAGATACTAGTTTAGAGTGCTTTTCTTGAGGGAAGTAATGGATGCGTTAACTTGAGGTGAAAAGGAAAGAAATTTTAGTTGCTTGTGAACTTTGGGTAGCATTGCAAGAACTTCACTTTATAAGTAACAGGTGACATGTTGCATCTGTAAATTCAAAAAAATCATTTTCATGACATTTTGCTTCTGAGAAACTTGGCTTCCTGATTGTCTCCCGGGGGATGGTATTTGTATTTCTAGCAGAATCCCTTAATCAAAGTTTGATTAGTCCCGTAATCATAGATTTGCAATTTAAGCCCTCTCTCCACTGCAGTGGAAAAGATTTATAAGACTTTCTCCACGTTTCTTCAGTCTGAGAACAAGGTGGGTAAGTGGAATCTTATCCAGAAGTTTGCAGATAAAGTCCAGTCTTGAGTATGGTCCCTCACAGTGGGATCTGACTGCTTTGCATTCTTAACTGTCTACTGAAGTAAAAGACTTTTATTGTCTCCATTTTACAGTGGAAATTAAGAGATGGAAGTGCTTCTGGCCTTGAAACTATGTTTTAAAAAAAGTTTATTTTTCAGTTCACTTGAAAATTTTTATATTTTCCATCACAAAAGCTGTGCTTAACCCCTATGGCTGTCTGCATTGTAGCCCAAATGGAGATGTTAAGGAACTTAAGGCTTCTTTACATAAAAGGCTGGATTAGTTTATTTGTATATGATACTGAACATAGTCCTGCCCTGTAAGGCAAATGCTGTTCTGTCAGTACAAAGTTATTTTGTACCAGTGTATTGATTCCGATAAGGCTGAGTTAGTGAGTTATGTTTGTAAAGGATTCAAAGGTATTAAAATAGTGTGTTAGAATCCATTACATCAGTGCAGTAGGGTACACATCTGGGGTTGTTTTGTTATAAAAACAACAACTAAACCCAAAGTAACTAATATTTGTGTAAGAATGAGCTGTAAAACAATTTAAGGTACCTTATCTTGGTCTGTGACATCCTTTTTTAGATGATGAATGGAAACATTTTCTATTGCTTCCAGTTAGGAAACACCTGTGAAGATATCTTCTTGTGTAGAATCCATCTCTTTCTCTAATGTGCTTTCACAGCAGTTATAATTCTTCTATGAGGATAAAACTGTGTATGTTCAGTGAAGTAGGAGGAATAAAAGTTTCAAGAGCACTGCAATATCCATTCAGCTAGTTCAGTGCAGAACCAAGAAACAGAACAAGTACAAGTGATAGGGCTGGGGAAAATTCATTAATTTTTGAATTTTTAAGTTGAAAGCATGAAAAATTGATAGGTCAAGGGCAGAGAAGGAGTTTATGCTAAAAACATTACAATGCCCTTCCATTTCAGAAAGGCTTAGATCTTGAGTATGGCGTACCTGTCTGCATCAAGAATGACACTTGCATGCACACATTCGAGAAATTCACATTCTGAATAAAAATAACGTGAAACTAATTCTAGGAGCTAGAGTCAGCACTGACTAAAGCTCTTGGGTCACACAGCTCATTTAGAAAACACTTGTATATCACTGAAGTAATTTGTTGGACAGTCTAGCAGAGAGGTTGTTTAAGCTCAGGTTGCCCAAAGAAAAGGCTCTGTGAAACCTATGCCATCTGGTGAAAGCTACCCAAAAGCGCCGTGCAAGCAAAGCAGATCTTGGCTACATCTGCCCAGCCCTGACTGACCCGACTAATCCTGTATGAGCTGGAAAATGAAGAAGCAATAGAAGAACTTTATTCTGTAATAGTTGCTAACCTCAAACTTTTTCTAACACATTTGCGGTGGGAGACTGAAGAGTTATAGAAACCCTGGTGGTGACTGCAGTTTGACCTTAGGTAGGAAGAAAGTCAGACCTTGGCCTGGGACTGTGGAATAGGGGAGGACATTGTCTGCTTATGCTGACAATTAAAATTAGAAAGCAATAAATAATGAAAACAATAGCTGGAGGGGTTGGTGAGGCACAACACACACAGACCTCTGAGGCTGTGTGGACAGCTGAGGGTGGAGGGGGAACAGCTTGGGTTAGGTGCCAGGCCACCAGCCAGGACTTGGATGTGGTGAGCGGCTGGGATGAGTGCCCTGGCTCCCTGGGTCTCTGGTGGCAGTCTGAACTGCGCCTCCATTTGTGTGTGCTGTGTCTGCGTCTGAGTCATAGACTAGACAGGTTAGACTAGAAATTGCTGGCCATCCCCTGTACCCATCTTGCTTAGTAAAAACTATTTCAGAGTATATGTTACTGAGCGGTGTGTTTCTGTTCTTGCGGCCACCCCACTTCATTCCCCTGTGACAAACCTAGCACTGGGATATGGATAAGGTGATGTTAAAGAGTATTTGGATCAAAAGGAGGCTGTTTGAACATCTTACAGGACTGATTGCAAACTGGTGCGCTCGTGGTTCCACCTCTGGTTTCACTTCTGGCCTCACGGTCTCTCTCCCTTGTGTGGTTAACGCCGTTTCTGTGTGGGATAGCCGGTGGGTGCTTGTCCCTGCTTTTACCACGTGAATGCTCTTTTGCCTGGCCTGCTGAGGATTGCCTGACTCTTTAGTTTATGAATCTTTGTGATCTTGTTCAGGAAAACAAATTTAAGCTGCTTCTTCCCCTCCTGTCTTGAAAATATATTAATGAAAATAAAATTCCATCCTGCTTGGAAAGTAACGGCAGTATTTGAGAAGTAGCACCTTTGTGTGAGGGAAATGAATCCACACAGACAAAGGCTTATCTTCTGAGGTTATGATTTTTGAGGTTTTGGCTCCAAGAGAAAAGTTTCTTTGATTTATTTTCTAGAGTAAACAGCCTTTTAGGAAAGTAGTAGGGGGCAACCAGTTAGCCATGTTACTATCTGCTATGGATTGATCTTCTGGGGAAACTGGAAAGACAAAATCACTGAGGTAGAAACACAGACATGACAACAAATATACCAGATAAAAGGAATTACAACTTGCAAATGCAAAACTGGGATGCTTAGCTTAGTGACAAATGGTTCCTTCAAAATGTATTAGGTCAGCTGGGGGAGATTGACAGTGAAAATGATATTTGGTTAAAAGGAAAAAGCTTGGAAGGAAAACAGCTTGTTGAGATCTGAAACTGGAAGTTCTTTTTGAGTCATCTCGGGGTCAGAGGAGAGGGATAGCTTGTGAGCATGACATGCATCCCTCTGAAAAATAATTACATGTCTGTCTTCTTTAAAGTCTATATTTCTTGGTTTTAATCTGTTTCTGTAAAACAAGATTTCTTCAAAAGATGTGTGTGGAAAACAGGATGGGAATGATATGAAATGGAACTGTAGGTTATTCAAAAGATAAGTCTGGATATAAAGTATCAGTATACCACTGGTACTAGAAGGTTAGTTCTGTAGCCTTACAAATTCCATATCTTTCATTGTAATGGATGCTCATGCATAAAATCCAACTTTTTTTCCCCTGTTTCTGTCAGCTAAATGAAATTTGGCTTTCCAAGTTCACTTACGCCTGACATCTGTGCTTCTTTTGTGTATATAACTCCTGGTAACTGCAGTCAGGTCATTTTTGCCAACCTGGTTTAGTGTTCTTGGGTGGCAAAATCATGGGCAAAATTAAGCAATTCTCTGATCGGAAAAAGACAACATTTCTCTAACTCTCCCAAGCTGTGACCTGTATTTGTGTGGCTGTGCAAATATACCATGTGCTGCTAAACATAAAATAGATGTTCTCTGGGAGCAGGCTTCTTTCAGTCTCTTCTGTGATTGGTAGTGTAACCTACACGAAAAACAGTGCTCAGTTTGCAGTATATGTTTCAGTGACATGTATGCAAAATAATCTTTTAGAGAAATTACAATATATTTTCTTTAATGGCTGCACATTGCAATCTGGAGGATGAAATATGTCCCCTTCCCAGTCACCATAAATACAGTTGTGTGACAGAACCTACAAAGAGAAAGAGATGAGTGGCTTCTATCTCATCTTCTAATTAATAGAATAATGGTCACATTTTCTTGTGAAATATGAGTTCAGGGTTAATAGGATAGGACCCAGATCAGAATATTAGGATTAGAATTAGTCAAAGTGGCTAACCCTCAAACACAAGACCACTTAATAATTCCATCTGCTTGTGGAATATCTTTGAGTTTGATGAAGTAGTTTTGAAATGAATCTATGATATGCTTTTTACTTTCTTTTTCTGGCCATGTAAAAATTGCTTTTGGATCTGCAAAAGCGCTGGTTACTCTTCTTAACTGTAACAATGAACATAGTTTCTGTTCATAGCTCATATCTTTTCCTGAAGAAGAGAAAATGTGCCACAAATCTAGATAATGTTTTGCGTGAGTTTCACTAAGAAGAGGAGAGCTAGTGGCAGATTCAATTATTGTTTTTAAATTTTACAAATTAAAATTCATAATTTCCTTTCTTTTTAAAAAAGTATATTCTAACTTGGCCAAACCTATGTAACATGAACCTATGAACCATAAGTTCATGTGATATAACAGCTGTATTGTAATCACTTGGCCTTTTCTAAAGCGGTAATATTTTTCATAATTCCCTTTCCACTCAGGTTTTAAGTTTTCCACCTGAAATGGCTAGACCTCCAAAAGATTTTTTTTAACTATGTAATAGTTTATTGTTAGTAGCTCTCTTTTGCCGCTTCTTGATTACCTCATTTTTCTCCTAACTGTATGTTTTTTATAGATCCAAGTATGTACTTGTCCTCCTTGATATTTGAACTTTCTAACAGTTGAAATGTTATTGAATCAGTCAATGCAGTTTACCACAGCTGTGTGTGAAAGCATTGCTGCCTTCAGCTCTGATGCCTGTCCAGAATTGTGCTGGCCTTTGGCTGCCAGCTCATGGTGCAAGTTCACTCTGGTATTGTCATCCCCTGCCACCTTCTGCTGTTTCTGGTGTAGTTATTTTCTGATTCTCAGATAGTTTGAAATGAAAATGTTCCATAACTGTGTGATTATAATATTGAAAAAACCCACAAACTTTAGATAAATCTGTTTATATATATATAAATCTGTGTATATCTGTTTTTAGTTTCTTCTAAAGATATATAATTACTGCAAGCTAATTTTTAGACTTTTTAAGACAGATGCATTACGAATGTGTTCTTACCCTGTTTTTCATTACTGCTCTGGGTTTCCAGCACTAAGAGATGTGCCTCTTCAGCTTCTTCCATCTTTAGCCTTCTGCCTCTCCTCCTTGCAGGTCACTCCCCACCCATTTATGCACCCATGTCTGAATTTCAGCCCTGCACCCAGTCTTGCCGATCTCTTCCAGGGCCATGTGTGTATCCCCTTGCCCATATTCCGATGGGTTAACCCCATCTGCTGGTGCTTTGTGCCTCCCCCTCCAGCTGTCCCGTATGCATCCTCACTTGATGCAGTCTTTGGTGGTTTTTTTTTGCTGGCTCTTTGCTGTCTCCTTTACGGAGGCTGTCGCCTGAAATGTCTGAGGCGGGATGGAGAGTGTGGAAAGGAAGAAGTCTTGGAGAACAAGAAGATGCCCAGGAGTGAGTGGAAAGCATGTGCAGCAGAAAAGTTAGCCATCTCCTCCTCTTTGCTCGCTCCCCCAACAGAGTTTGTGAGGCTCTTGGGAAGGCATGCCCTTCACTTCAAGGGGCAAAAGAAATGCTAGCTGTTATAGTTGGTTTAAAATTGATTAGGGGGGTTGGACTAGATGATCTCCAGAGGACCCTTCCAACCTCAGCGATTCTGTGATTCTGTGATTATCACTTGTAAATTGATTGATCAAAATTACTAATCAAGAATTGCAAATAACTGAAAAAATGAAAACATACCAAACTGTTTAAAGAACATCGCTAGTCTTCCATTTCAGTGCTGATTTACGATGTGCTAGGTCTTTCTCTGTTAAATTAAGAGGTATTACAATCCAATTAACCACTTCAAAAATTTTTTCTTTTTTTACATAATGTTTTTTGATAATATGGAAACCTTGCTCACTGTCTAGAGAAAAAGTGAAAACAAGTTTAAACAAAATGCTTTGAAATTCACAAAATAAACATGCCAAGGAAAATAACTTGTTTTCCTGATGGACTTTATGTCCTGGCAATGTAACGACATTTGTAACGACAGCAGGTGAAGTATTTTATACTTTTTATGTTGGTGATTCTTTCAAGGTGGGTTATACTTTTAAACTATTCTCTGAAGCAGATTTAAAAGTAAGGGGTAGGACTACCGAATGTGAGCTTCTCATGTAGAAGTACAAGTCTCAACAGAAATAAATGTGTATGTGTATTGTGAGTTCCAGAAAGTAATTCAAGCAGACCTCTCTGAAATATTTCTTTTTAAACAATCTCAGTATGTTGCAAAAATGTCTTTCAGTTCTTTAGGCGCTCACAAATTGCTGCACAGAAAATCAATACTTTTTCAGCTAATGTCAATTTTTTCATTAAAGGATAAATGAGGAAGTATGAGGCTTCAAGGCTTCTTTGGTTTCTGTGCATTTCCCAGACAGCTAATCTTTATTTATCCTTACATTTTGTGGAATGCGTACTTAATGCTTGTCATCTTATTCTCTTTGCCAGCCATGGCTTGTGTTTAAGAGTTGAAAACTCAAAGGATGGTGGACTTGTGGTGGATTTTAAAAGCCTTTCTTCAAGTAGTTCAAGTTAGGAGGATGGATATTTTATTTGAGGAGATTAGACTAAGAAATGGAAAATGATCTCTATCATTGGGTAATTTTCCGCTAATTCAATAATGAGATATTTTGTGCTATCTTTATAGTCACTATAAAATTGTTCACTCTTGGTAAATATTGATGCTGTGGAGGCTTAGTTTTTCCATTTAATTTTTCTAGTTTGAAATGTTATTATTTACACATCCCTGAACAAAGGTTTCCTATTAATATGTTGGCAGCGGGCCAGATATATTTATTTTTTTAAAAAACTTTTTTGTTTGTTGTTTTAATGATCTCCTAAATATCCAATACATAAATTTCAAAAATACCTTAGGTCTGAATTAGATATTTTTTATATCTGAAGCAAATATGCACTTTGCATTTCAGTTTCATAGATTTATCAAGAGCAGCAAAGAACAGCATGATGAAAGGTAATATGAAGGGTCAAAAGTGAAATATAGCAAATGTCAAGTATGGTTTTTGATCATTGTTTCTGTTTTTGCTAATAAGGGCATGTATTCATATGAGCAGAATTCAGGAGGCAATAGCGTTTGCTCTGCCAGATAAAAAGTAGAGAAATAAAATACTTTAGGTCAATGGTATTCCATTCTGTGAGGAGCTAAATCTTGCAAGTAATGATATTTCAGTTTATAAAAGTTTCTGCCATGATGTTTGCTTTTAACATTGCGGCAAAGGTTGCCTGAATAATGTAATAGCAATCTTATGTTTTAGCAGTGGAGGACAGGGACTGCATGGTATGAAGCTTCACCAATGATCCACAAAAGACCTACATGAATAAAAATGTGGAATGTGGTATCTCTGAAGAAGGGGTATGTGGAGAACAATTGAGCTCTATGTACATGTATTCAGCCAGTTGGCTCTATTGTTCAGACGCTTTAAGCAGGGACTGAATATTTTCTACTTTTGGAGACTGCAGATTGCAATGGATAATTCTGAGTTTCTAAACTTGAATAGCTTCTTTAGCTGCAGCACAGGTGCATGCTGGACAGCAAAGCATCACCCAGTTACAGCAGTAGCCATAATCATGTTTCCAAAGTGCGGCATACTTTGTATCTTCTAACCTCTATGACTGTATAGTTTGGCTAGCAACCCCGCAACAAGGTCAGCAGCATATTTCAGTATTTTTTTCGTAATTAATATTTTACATGTTTCAGCATGTTTAGTACCATGTTCCAGTTCTTTCTGCGCACAAAAATATATTTCCCATCCCTGTTATTAAACAATCTAGCTTTAAAAGGCAAAGTCAGTGTTAAAGAAAAATGTGTAACACTGTTTTCTGCAGAGAGACAGTAAACGACAGAAAGTCAAAATTTAGGCAAACCGTTTCCAGTGCTATTACTGGAAGATTTAGAGATTATAACATTTTACAAACATTTTCAAATACTAAAACATGAATATTTGAAAGTTTACTGTTAATACCTCCCTGTTATTTAATAATAGACTTCAAGCTCATAATGGTCATTTGTCACAATTGCCCACTGTCTTGCTGAGGATTCAGACTCTGATTGCAGTTTAGAATTTAAATTCAGAGCACTTTATGGCAGGACAGAGAATTTAAAAAATAAGGGGGGTGAATTGAAACTTTGTAATTTTTCCAAATGCATGGGTGAATCTCAATTTGGTAAAATAAATGCAGTTTTCTTGCTTCAGGATATGTGTTAAAATCAAAGGAAATAGGATTAATCTGAGATTTGCTTTCCAGAACACTGCAATTTTAAACTGAAAATCTTAAAGTGTACTTTTTTTCTATACCATGGGATCAGTCATTTTATTAATCTTCCTTTTAGAATTTTGAGTAGTCAGGAAACTTTTCTAAAATACTTATTTGTGAGGCATAGCTATGTAACAGTAATATAATCTTACAAGTCCTTTTTTCTTCCTCAGCATATTTTCTCAGTAGTCTTTCAAGAAGTACTTTACTCCTATTTTATGATGCTGATAAATTTTGGAACGGGTACTGTATACAGCAGGGGAGTTTCTCTTCTATATAAATGTCTATGAGCATCTTGGCTGAGGTTTCTGACACATTTGCATACATGCTAACTTACCAGCTATTGTTGAGGACTGGTGAATGGAGCATAAATAAAATGAGTTACTTTTAAAGCAACTCCTGTCCTTACGGTTGGAATGATTTCTCCTCCAAAGGGAAAATTTTGTAACTTGGAATTCGATATTGAGATAAAAAAGTGGCAAGATTAACAAAATGTTTTAGGATGGTTTCATATCCCATAATATCATAAAGCTCCTTCTTCTTTTTTTAAAAAAAGTGGGTAAATTAAGGGTTTTTTTTTTGTCTTTTCATTCAGTACAAAAATATATGTTAATGAAATATCAGCTAAAAAACACTGGATAGTTCTCACTTTTGGATAGAGCTCAGATTCTTCTTGGCAATTGAGTCTGCTGATGTAACTTTCTGAATTTTTTTTGTAAAAGTGACAGTATTATGACTGGTAATGCATAGTAATTTTTTTAGATAACACTTATGTATAAATATATATCGCAATATATTTTTACTGTCTGGATGATAGATGGCTCAGAGTCAATGCAGTCTGACAGTTTTATTCTAGGGAATTTACAAATACTAAGTGGCCCTCCACATAACCTGAGCTCATAATTTGTGAATGATAACAAGGAACAGAGGGAGAAACATTTAGCTGCGTTTCTATTTTTGTTGTGCCTATTACGGTTTTTAATATAGTAGGGTTTTATCATTTATACTTTTGGCATTACTCTTGCATGTTATATTGTTTTCAGAACTATTCTGATGCCTAGAAGTTGCTGTCAGATAATGTTAGGAAATTTCTCAGTAGCTATGAAATCAGTAGACAAGAGTAACAGAGGCTTTAAAAGGAGGCACTCAGCTTCAGTCCATGAGTGGTAATGCATTAGAAGGTCAGGCAAAACTGATGACTTGAGTTACAATTTCAAACCCAAACTGTTTAGGTCTCAATGGCCAGCAAAACATGAAGTAAAACCCTCTATCGCATTTTCTGCTTCAGCTGTGGTACAGAACAGTTCTGTTTCATAAACAAGGGATTCCTCTGAAGTAGAAGAGGAAATGCTTGTGTTTTGGTCATAATTTTTATTCATACAAATTTATCCGTAGAATCCTGTCAATCTTTTGTTGAGTCTGGCTTTAGAAAATCCAAATATCTCAGCATCTCCAGTGAGAACAAAAAGTTCTCAGAGTGAGGACAGTGTTCACTGTTTTATTCAAGTCAATAAACAAGGAAAGGAGTACTTAATAGACCCTGTCGGATGAGAGCATACGATAGTGGGCTTGTGTTCTGGGCTCTGGCCAAGACCTCACATGTAATCCGGTCACTGTTAACAGCAGCGGTGGAGGCATGGGTAGGATCCTGGCATTTGAAGATACTTACGATGGAAGGGTAAAGAAGTCTGATGTCACCATAAAAGAAAATGTCTATTAATCTGTTTTAAGAGAGTGATTAGGTATTTACAGTAATAAATGTCTCCCCCTTGGGTGAACCGTGCGTTGACAGTCAGCCCTAATAGAATTGCAGATATATATTGTTCTTTTTCCTCCTGAGAAATTGGCACAATAGTAATTGAAACAACCAGATTTATGTTTAGCTGCTGTCTGCTGGAAGTCTTTTTGTTATCTTAAATCTGGTCTAATTTAGATCACTCTTTAATCTCAGTGTTAAATACCATATGTTTTTTTCTTTTGACTTTATGTCAATACAAAATGGCTGTAGAACACCGTTCGTTTGGTGCTAGTGTATTTTCTGAAATTTCAGCTTAGTCTTTGACATGAAAAAGCAACATAGTATTTAAAATTATCTAGTAGTTCATACTGCATTTTGATTTTTCAGATTTCCTCCTACTTTCCTACTTCTAAGTATAATATTAATTACATAAAAATAATTTGTTTTAATTGAAGATCAGTGTGGATCAGCAAGAGTCTGTGATTCTGTAATATCCCTGTCCTGCAGTCTGAAGCACTCAAGCAGTATCCTCCTAGAGCTCCACTGAAGTAGATAGTGCTGTGTGTTGTAAACTCCACAGCCTACATATAAATATCTGTATTGACACAAGCAAAAATGCCTTCCAAAAATTACCTCAAAATTGAAAACAAAGTACACGTAGACAAAAACACATTAAAGTTTGTTTATTTACTTGGAGTTATCAAGGAATGTTTTAACTCCCCAGTAATTCACATAGTTCCTCTGAAAATTAACATGCTCTCAGTAGTATTAATTATAAGGCTAATGCTTACTTTAATTTTCCTGTTGTTTATTTCTTGAGTGCAGTTCACCACTGTCACTTGCTCTATTAACATTTCAGAATGCATAATAATTTATAATAGAGAAATACGACTCCTGTTTTCTCCTCCTCCAGCCTTGAATAAGAATAATATCTTTTCCTGTCTATTTGTATTATGTTTGGTAAAGCATCATTCTGAAATTGAAAATGCCTCTGTTTATGAAAGATGAAAGCCACTGAGTGATAATGCCAGGATATCATTGACCTTGTGGGTGTAATAAGTGCTAGTGGCAGCGTTTCAGGATGCAGAACATCTTGATAGTCAGTTATCTGTGACCTGAGCCTCTTCAGATGGTCTTGTTTTCAAGTGCTCTTAGTGGTAAAATCTGCTTTCTTGTGTTAAAGAACAGGAGTACTTTCTATGGACAGTGAGAACTTTCTGAAAATATAAAACACTGTATTAAGAATCAACTACTACGGAACTACTATTAAGAAACAGCTGTTACTACACTGTATTAAGACACTACAACAGAAGTGCTGGAGGCCAAGGAAGTTTGACCAAAAATAGTTGCTGTACGTGCTTGCAAATCTGTCTAAACAAAGACTGTATTGGTGCTTCCCAACCAGTTGAGGCTAAATATATCCACCTGAAATTACTAAATTTGTATCTCATATTCAGTTTAGTTGGAACTGTTCTCAGGCTTTTGAAACTAGGATGGTCCATGAAAAAAGTTGAGTTATGATTAAGGCAGCTTCCTCACAAAAGTACTGCTTTGGACTGTGTGGCAACTTTGATTTTGAAAATACTTCTCTTTTGAAAATACTTTGAAAATACTTGCTTTTTCCCCCCCTCTTCTCCAAATGGAAGAAAAGCAAGAAATGGCTGTAGCACATCAGGTCTGCTTAGCCTGGCATCCTGGATTTGGCAGTCGCTAATAGCAGGCAGCACTGTACACTTGTCCTGTTCTGCTCTCGGTGCTTCCCCAGGGTGCGTTCAGCTCCAAGTGCTTTTGGGCTGGGAGACTTCCCCAGCCAGAAGTTTTTACATAGGTCACGATAGATCTTTCCCTCACTAGTTGGTCCAGTCATTTTCTAGCACTTAAATTTGGTATGTATATGTGCTTATTTTAGGGTGCTGCAATGTCTATAGGTTTGGAAGAAAATCAGAGAAGATAAAGGCATTACACACAGCAATGTGGGTTGATTAGCGTTGGCTGTAGAAATCTTTGCATGTCACAGTGCAGGTATTAAATGAAAATGCAGTAAATGTAGTTAAAAGAAGAATTGGAGTCATTTCCCATCTTTCTGGTAGGGTCTTAAAGGATCCATTGTAAGTTTGAGTGGCATCTGCCATGTGACTCGCCAGTTTAAATGAACAATTCAGGCAGATCTGTGTGTCTTGTGGATCAAGCAGAAGATATAGGGAGGTAATACTTGCAGCCACAGAAGAGGGGTTTTGATTCTGCTGGAATACCCAGTGCAGTTTAGGGGTAACAGTACCTTTGTTAGTGAATTTAGATTAAATTCAGCAAATACTTTCCACAAAAGGAAAAATGGGGAAAATTTTCAAAAGTTGAAATATCATTTGAATGTGTTGGCAATGAAATGCTCATTTTAGTGTGTCTTGATGTTGCAGTTGAATTTCTGTTTCCAAGCTACTTGAAATTTATCCTTTCTTCCTCCTTTTGGTCTCCAAATTGAAAAAAATTCACTATTGATACAGCTAAAGTATGTTCTTTTTTCAGTCAAGCTTTTGTGGTTTATGAAACGTCAATAAACATGCTCAAGGAAAAATCTGTCTGTTCCAAAAATATAAGGCAGACTTTTCTAGTTGAGAAAAGCCATCCCAGCATATGGTGAGTTTCTTTTGAGATGCGAAATATTCATATATTGAGATGAACCTTCTGGAGGAACTTTGAGGCAATAGCTGCTGCTCTCAAAGCATTGGCCTTTATTTGTTTCAACAGAGACTTACTTTCTGGGAATTTTTCTTCCCAATATGTGAAAGATGTTAATAGTACCCTGCCAAGCTAATGGTGACAATCTATTTCTTGTAGGATGCTATTGTATATAAACAGGTTGTTAATTTATTTTTTCAAGCCATGAGAAACATTTGGATTTGCTTTTAGCATGAGTCTAGAATAACATTAATGTGTCTGGCATAGCTGGCATAGTAATTGTTGTGGTCTTGTGTGACAGCTGTGTTGTACGTGTGTTATTCTACATGATTGTAGTTGCAGAGTAGATTGGATTTTATACATGACTGAAATGTGACTGCATGCAGGGCTGCTTCATCTGTTTTTCCAGTGCCTCACTTGCTATAGCAGTAACCTGTGTTGGCTGTTACAGTGCTAGCGTGACCTTCACGCAGACCAGGAAAAACATCTTGTTTGCTCAGCATCCCAAAAGACAATTAGGAGTGGTTGCCTGAGCAGCATAACATCCTTGTCAAATACCACAGGGATAGCTGCAATGCCAGTTGGAACGTTTCATCAGAAATGGCATACTTCCGTTCTCCCAACGGCGGAGCACTGGAGGAATGTTTGCTTCCCATTTATTTTTATCTTTGCTTGGACTCTGCTTTTTGCTGAGGTGATGGAAAATAAGCAAAGGCACAGAGTAAACAGATGAGTAGAAAAAAATGTAAAAAGCAACATCAGTGAAGAAAGGAATTGCCTGGGAAATGGCAGTGGGATAGTCTTTGCTCTGTGGGCACAGAAGAAAAACAAACAATGGAAAAATTTGAGCAGAAAAGAGCGGTGAAGTGGAAGAAGCATTTAAACAGAATAAATCCACTTAGAAAAGCAGAGTAAGGAAAATACTTGAGACACTGAGAAGTGGGGATAGATAATGGGGTTAAAAAATGGGAAGGGAGCCTTTTCTAAGCATGTTGCAACTGTTACATTAAAATGGTGCATTCTGCATGAGAGGCACTGTTTTTGTCTCTATTGAAAAATCTGTATTTCAATATTTTTCTCTCTCTTTTTTTAATTAAGAAGAAATCAATAGACTTACTGATGTTTTGAGGCTTAAAGTTTTGTTTCCCTAATATAAAACTACCAAAGATCCCTTCTGGGTGCAGGTGGCTTATCAGTCTTGTGTGGTTAAGGCATACTTGTGTTTTGTAGCCAACAGCACCCAAGGGAGCAATAGGGCTAGTATCACAGCTGTCTGCCTTTCTTCTTCTCTGCTTGAATGAAGAGCTACCTATTTACAGCTAGGATAACTGCAGGCAAGCCTTGGCACCAATCCAGGCAAAGGGCTTACACTCATGTCTCTGCATCCATACTGGGATGCTGTAGCCACTTTACTGCTTTTAACCCACCTTATTGTCCTAGTTTTATACCCATAAAGTCTTTGAATTCAAGGATTGCTCATGTACTGTATGATGAATTTGTTCCATCTGTTCAGATCCTTTAAGCTTTTCAAAAAATTCAGAGCAATACAGAGCTCTAATCTTGACTGTTTTCCTTAAAGAATTTTAAAGAATTCTAAGAAAAGGAAGACCTTCAAAATAAAGATAATATGAGAAGAGAACAAAAAACCCCCAAAGGATTAAATAGGACGTAACATACCTTCCATACCTTCCATACGTGTGTGTGTTTGATACCTGAAGTCTCATTAAGAGTCAGTTTATTCTACCACTTAGATGCAAGTTGCTTCAGTTCTTGAAGGAGGACATTCCTCATTAGCCCAGAACTACTTTTGTTCTCCTTTAACTGCTTTTCTGTTATACAATCCATTATGTCTGATGTCATCTTCAAGGCTTTTTTCTCCAGTGGTTTGGTTTAATTTGATCAACAAAACCTGTTCCATGGATGTGCATCCTAATCTATTAAAATCTAATTTTCACTGCTCCTTGTAAGTACTCTGCTCTGTCAGATACTTTTAACGTAGCTGCTGCTGCAAATGGTTGCAATTACTTACAGAAGATGCATGCGTGCAGAATTGGGTTCAGAAATCAGGGTACACTGACTTAAAAGTCACAGAACTCTAACGCCAGCTACAACAAAAATCATCTCCTTTCTCTGGATTGCTTATTAATTGACATGAATTTATTTGATGCTTTTATGGGGTCCACTTCTTCCTATCTGTTCATGTCCTAATTTACATTATAATTCGACCAGAGCCTCCTCATGTTATCACATGATCTTTTGATGCCAAGATGAAGTTTTGATTGTCTGTCCAGGTTCTTGCAGGACCATCCATTACCACAGTAGCTGAGCTTAATGAACCTGCTACATAAAAGTGTTGATAAAGGTTGCCCTGTCCTGTCCCTCTAAAAGTCAGTCTGCAGAGTACCCCACTTCAAAGGACCTATCTCTCTCCTTAGGAGAGTCTGAACTTGATTGTTTTTTCCCTTTTGCTAGCATGTTTAGAAACTTCAAGTAATTCCAGTAGCTAGGCACATAAAATAGTCCTCTTGCCATATAAATTTGAGCACATTTCTTGTAAGAGCTTTGGGTGGCCAAGTTGCTAGTCACATTGTCTGCTACTGGGAATTTTTGTTTCACTTTGTTTTTTGTTTTGTTGCTTTCACCAGCTTCGTTGAGGAGAGGTACCTCAGTGGTGCAAGCCCACAAACACTGCTGACATATGCTTCAGCATGAACTGCTGAATATCTAGAGCTGGCAGGGAGCAAGCCACTAATTTTCAAGTCTAAGTACAGATTTAGGAGGTTAATCTGTAAGATGCCACTAACTGAAATGAGAAACTGATACAGTTTGTATTCTACCCTCCTCAGAATAAAGCCTCTCCATTTATATAATAGAGATTTTTAATTTATTTTAGATAATAAAAATAATACATTATTTAAAGTGTAGCTGTAGATTACATACTCTTTCCATCACTGAATGGATTTTATAAATAATAAGCAGAGAGGCCCAGATTCCTTTCCCCAACATTTAAGAAATTGTATCAATTTTATTCAAGTGTTTTTCTGTTTACCTTAGATTCAGAACCTCTTTTCTCTGTATATATGTATTTAAAGATTAATAGTTTTTATCAGTTGACTAAAACAAAGGTTTATTTATGTTTCTCATACAATAATTGGTTATCTTTGTACTTCGCAAAGCTGTACATTTCACAAGCTGTCCAGTAAATTCTATCTTATGTATGTAAAATTTCTCCTGTTTTAAACAATGCATTCATTATAATATTTGAAGTAGTTCTAATCATAATAATCTCCTTTAAAAATAGAATTTGACTATTTTATAACTGTAGAACATTGTTTCCCTTCCAGTTATCCCCTTCACTTTGCAGCCTGTTTAATCTTCTTAGTTCTTGTTCTTCTGATCCCGTATTTCCCAGGAGATTTCTATGTATTGTTATTTTTATTAGATTAAAATAGAATCCTGGAATATTTTCTGTATGCCTGCTATTAATGTAATTGGGAAGGGACTCTGGCTGTGTTCCCCCCAGCTGTATTCATGTATTGGAGTGCATTGTCAAAAATCATTATGCAAGTCAAGTGGATTGGTGAGTCACTGTGGTGTTAAAGTCAGACTAGAGTTGAAAAAAGAGCATCTTACTCAACTGTTCAGTGGTGTATGGTCATTGGTACTGAGTCATTTCTGTTGACTTCACAGATGCATATATTCTTACTGTTTCTTAAAACTTTATTACTATGGCATGTGTAGTACGCATACAGAACAAAGTAAGATGGAGTGGTGCTGGCATGTATGTCATAAGCAAAGACTGCTAGCTGAATTCCAGTTACATAATTCTTACTATGTGCAATTAAGTTCAAGATATACTTCTAGGATTGGTACTTTCAGATTTTTTTTTAACAACTACAAAGTGAGTATTTTTATATTGGAAACTAATCAAATAACAGAATAACATTTTTTACAGGCAACTTTCACAATAGGACTGCACTTTGATATGCAGCAGGGAATCCTTAGAATATAGGAACAGACAACGATCGTCTGGTCTGTCCTGCTACATAACAGAAGTGATAAATCTCCACCTATAATTCCTACAACAATCTCAGGATATCCAATTCACCTGCACTATGTGTGTATATATATGTGTGTGTGTATAAACATATATAAAACATACATGAATATATGTATGTTTATATATATCACTAATTCTACTTTGTCTTACACCAACTCCATTTAGAAACATGGTAGTATGGAAACAGAAGAAACCACCTGAATTATTGAATCCAGCCTGCAGTATCACATGCAGTTCTATAGTGGACATTAAATCCAGAAGGTCTAGAAAAGAAACTCCTCTGATTTGCAGTCAAGAAATATGCCCAGCATCATAAGTCTTGTTTCAAAATCCCAGAAATAAAAACAATTGCAATGTACTGCCAAGAGAGCAAGACCATTTGCACTGTCTTGAGTTACCACAATGACTTGGAAGCGTTGATGTGACCCTAGCAAAATGTTTATACTCATATGTCCATGCTCCATTATTACTTGTTGCCTCTCCATAAGCCCTGTCAGTTTGAGCTAAAGGAAGAATTTGTTCTTGATCCCAAGTCTAGTAATCAGTTTAGCCCTGGAAGTATATAAGTTCTTGAGAAGTTTCTCATTACCGTTAGGATCATCAATGCTTCCTGCCTATATCTGACATATAACTTTGGTAAAATCTCTGATGGTTCAGGATCTCTCCAGAAACCAAATGTGGGGGGCAAAAAGTGCTTCCTGGTTTCTGCAAACTGTTGGCAGCAACAGTGGAATGTGATCTGATTAAACTAAGAAAAAAGAAACAGCAAAGCCATTTTGTTCAATATACCTTCCAACAAAGTCTGTTGTCTTCCCATTTCTGTGAAATCTGACAAAGTGAACGCAAATCAAGCCAGTAGCTCTGCTGGAAAATGTGTCTTATTTCTAGTATGAATTTGTTAGCTTACGCTTCAGAACAGTACTTAATTTTTTCTCTCCAAATTTCTAAATTTAGAACAGGCCCAAATCCAGGCCTTTGTAGATCAAACTGAATATGAGCGCTGGTGACTAGGATGAATCTGTGCTGTGTGCTAAGCAAATGCAATGAGAAAGGAGACAATGCACTTTTTAAAAGCTAAATTGAAGTAGTACTATTTTTTGGCTGTATAAATTCCAATGCAGAAAAAGGTCTTAAATGATTTTAATGTATGAACTCTTACTTAATATGATGTCATTTGTGAGTTGCTTTTTATTTACAATCTTTTATTTGCGATGTCTCATAAGCGTAAAGTGTTTTTCTTTGCATATTTTGTGGCTGTAGGAAGGAAATGTTGCAAAGTCCATTGAGAAGATAGCTTCTGTGAGATGGTGGGAAGGGAGAGATAATGGGTCATGAGGGCAGCTGGCTGCTTCTGAATTTGTGTTGATAAATTTACTAAGCTGTGATGACCAGAACGGGTGACATAGAAGTCAGATAAGCTGTGCCTGGTGGTAAATCTCATACATGTCATCTTTATTTATTTAGGGTCATTCTTTTTGTACTTAAACTGCAGATGATTTTCCAAAATAGACAATGCTGTTATTTGTTGTAGCATGAGCTTATGATACGTTGGATTAAATAATAGATTTTGTCATAATTTTGGCTCATTGTATCTTCCAGGATAACAGTAATTATTAAACAAAGCTATGTTCTAATAGGGAGAAAAACAGAGAGAGGATTATGTGTATTAAAAACAAAATAATAGTTCTTAAAGATTCAACTGAGGATTCTCATGCTACTGCAGCTGACCTGACTTTTGAGAGAATTTATTTTGGAGTATTGATTCTATGATACCCTAAGGAGGTATTTGGGCAGTATTAAATTCTCTGCCTTTCAATCTATATACTGCAGCCAAATTTTACTGTTGAAGAATTAAATTTTTTTAATTGAAATTGGAAATTCTGAATGGCAAGAATGCAGCAAAGTCTATCAGAAGATATTAGCATGATATGATCTATTGAAGAACAATAATTTGGTTGTCTATACTAAAAGAAAAACATTTCTTCTGAGATCTAAAACACTCCATTTTCTGTTCTGGTACATGCATATTTGTGGTTAAAATGTTTTCCTGAAGAAAGAACAATATGGCAATGGGCTCATAATTTTGACCTTTTTAAAAATTTTTGTAGTTTTTATGTATGTGACAAGCTTGAAGGTGCTCTTTAGTAAGTGGTTTGTACTTTGCTTTGGTCTGGGACTGGTGTAGCCTTCTTTTGTGTGGTTTCAAAGATTTGGTACGTGGCACTGCTGGATGTAAAAGGCTCCAGTCAAACATTCTGCGACCTGGCTGTATTGCTGATGATAGCGATAGGGGTACACCGGCACATTAGAGAATGTGCTGGTCTGAAGTTTTTGGTGGTTGATTTTCTCCCATGGTTTTTAAAGATGATGTATTTGGCCATTGTTTTCTGTGTTTGACCTGGCTCTCATAGCAATTTTGGCAGCCCTGGTTCACGGAAGGCAGTGCAAGCAGCCTCTGCTGCTTTGCAGCACTATGAAACTTCCCAAGTATGTCAGTATCCCGATATGCTACATGTTCAGAACTTCTTCCAAAGAGCAAATATTTAATGAGATTATTTTCTCCTTGGTGGATTTGCTTTGTGTGTTTTGTTCCTTAAGAATGGATGTGTTCCTTTTGTGTTAAGGATCACAGTAAGAGAAGGATTTGTGTCCTTTCCGTGTATCTTCTAGATTAAGAAATGAGTCTTGTTAAATGACAGTATCTATTGCAGTGACACTATTTTGGTGACATACAAATGCTTATGCAGGTACTGTCTTTGGACTGAGTATGCTAATACACAGACATTTTATTTTTTTGCACCATTTATGTCTTGCACCTTCCAAGGTGATCTTGTATACCAAGAGAAACTAAAAATGGCTTATATGTCTTTTAGACTTCTCTGAAGAATGCAAAGCATCCATGGTTCCTCCCAGCTTCTTCGTTTCATGTGTGAGATATGCTGCTTAGATTAATTATCCTAAAGTTCTGTGATGACAGTGGTCGTGCATGAAAAATGCTATTTCTGTAGTAATAGTCAAGTGATACTCGCAGGTTTTCAGGAAGTGCTGGCAGTTCTGATGGTGCTAGTTTGCTCCTGGAGAGCAGCCCTGTTCCTATAGTGCCATGCATAATGCAACCTTTGGTTGGTTCAAAAAGATAATATATTCCCCTATTTTTTTTGAATTTTGTCAACATTTCTGTTTTAAACCATTTATTATATCATCTCAATTAGGGCATAGGTTTTAATATTACAAAGTTAAAAGTTTAAGTATTTGGCTGTAGTATATTTGAGCAAAAGTATTTCTGTAATATTTGGCTGTTATTAAAACCTTTCAGCCCATCAGGTAGGAAAATGGTCAAAGTCGAAAACATTAATATTTCCAGATGAATAAGATATTTCAAACTACAAAGTCAATGTCACTTACTGCAATTAAAAATCCTAATTTTTCTGTGTGAATGTAGTGCTTAACACTCTGCAGAACAGTCTTGTTTAGTGCACTGTGGAGTGTAGGCAGTGAGTCATAAACATTCGTCTGTTTTAACTGACTTCTTAGTGGGGAGGAGAATATAAACTCTGTGCGTTCCTTAGCCCTGGCTTCTCTCCCGGGGCTTTCGGGTGAGACAGCGTGGCAGTCATTGCCATGCCTTTTGTGACGGGAAAGCTTGTATTGATTGCACTGGTAACACCAGTGTCTTTTTGGATATGGCAGACCACTAGCTATTGTCAGTGACCAGTAAGATTTGGTTGCTACCAGTCTGCTTTTAAACCTGTTCCCTAAACCTCTGACTGTTCCTCAGCTTTGGATTGCAGCTCCAGTGTTTGACATGGGAGTACCAACTTAGCTGAATAGGAAGTTACTAGGATTCCTTTCATAAATAAAACGATGAATCTTGAGTTTGTTCTAATGGGAAAGCACATTACAAGGCTCAAATTTAGGAACTTTTGTATAATGTCCCTCTGATTTTTTCCTTTTATTTCTCCTTTCTTTCTAAACATATAGAGAAAAAAAATGAAAAGTGCTTTTGCTAATAACTTTTTTTTTCTGGTAGAAATTACGTGTTTTTTATTGTACCATCTTCTCCAAGTGACAGATATTTGGGTGTTTGCAGATCTACAAACAGATCACTTTTATTCTGTCTCATTATTAATAAAACCCAGCTGAACCACAGTTGAAAGAGAGGCAGCTCAGCATTCTCCTACTATTAAAATACAATGAAATGGATACAGATCTGTAGGGAAATATGGCAAAACATGGTATGGTTTATTTCAGTCCAGTTTGTTAGCTGTAGAATTTTATTTCGGTTTTAAGTTTACATTTAACAACCTTCCATGTTTAGTAACTATGTCAACGGAGAGAAAGGTAATTTAGTGTTATTTTTGTTTCTCTTGGATTAGTTAATATCCTGGGTTTATTTATGGGGGAACTGCCGAGTGAATTACTCAGTTGCAGTGAGCCACATGAAGATGATGAGTCCTGGCAATCACAGAGAGGTGACTGCCTCTGCAGACTCTGGTCCTTAATTTCTGGTGTGTGTCTTTGAACTCTCCATTTTCATGGAATACATTCTGAATGGAAATGGCAGGAGCGCTTTCCACTTTCCAGCTGCTTGGAAAAAGGGGAGAATGATGGTCAGTGACAAGCATTTTATATATGTATTCTTTTAACAGCTTGTTCAAGCAGATCTATATGATGACTAGATCTACTGCTGAGGGTGATGAAGTAGATGCTGTAAAACAGACACAGTGGTTAGATCAAATTAAAACGTAAATAGGTGTTGATTGCCTGGATAATTCTGTCTATAACCCAGCTTCTTTACAGTTAAATATAATAGATTTGATTTAAAAATTGTTATTTTTTTTGCAAAAAACTCAGGGTACAAACAGATTTCTACCAGAGAGTCTCTTTTTCCATTTTAATTAATATCAGTTAAGTCTGACAAAGACTTCTGCTTGATGATACTGTTGATCAGGCCATATTGTGTTCAGGACAATATAAAGAATTGTACTCTGTTGCAATAATTTTATCTTGCAGCTTCAAAACTGGAGCTTTGTTTCCAGCTTCAAAACTGGAAAAAGAGATATTGAGGTAATTGATTGTTTATTGGAGCTTCTTTTTGTAACAGACTTTTATATGACATGTTAGTTGAGGTGGCATTCTGTTTCTGATTTCTAAATCAAAACTACATTCCAGTGTTGTGTAGCAAAAAGTAAGAGTATTTTAGCTGATGTGGGGCTAGAACATTAAATGTAGGCAAGTTGTTTCCATCCCTTCCCTTATTTCATCTAGGAGTGTCATGATCAGAAATTATAAACGGGAGCAGAAACTTCAATTTTTGCCAGTTTGGAACAGATGATGTATTTGTAGCTGGAAAATGCTTTAAAGCAAGGGTACCTCAGGACTTTGGCTCTATTCCGTTGGACTGAATGTAACAGCTTTTGTACATTTCATCATAACTTAGGTGATGAGTCATTTCTGCCTCAGGCAAAGAAAAACATAAAAATCAATCTTTAAAGGCTAGCTTTGAAGTGATAGTGACGTCCAGGACAGAATGAAAATATGGTATGTTGGAAAGCTGGTTATGGAGTTCTCTTAACATCTCCATTTTATATATATTTTTATTTGTCTGGTGGATGAAGTCACAAAGAAAGCCTTCTTTCTCAAAAACCTATCTCCAGTTAATGGAAGCTACTGTCACTCTGATAACAGAAGAAACAATTTAGTTAAATGTTTTTAAAAGAATCCTTCTTGTTGTATAACCAACCAACTGTAGTTGACTTAATAAAGTGCAATATATGGTAGGTTTCTCCTCTGTGTTACAAATCTTGAAACTATTAGCTTTCAGTTTATTTTGCTCAGGCGAGCAAGATGATAGTTGGTTGCTATGCAAATATATAAAGGGTGGGGAAAGAGGAAGGCTCAAGAAAAGCAAGAAACAACCCTTTTCCTCTCTTGCATAGACCAAATAAAAGTGTAGTCCTTGTGATCTTTTTGATGTAGAAGTGGTGGAATAGGGCCTTGTTCCCTGTCCTTTATGCTGTTCTGAGTGAGGCTTTACAGAAAAGCCCCAATATCAGTGCCACCATAGGGTCCTTTGTTTGCTAGGTAGGGTCCGGTTGTGTTCACCATTGATTTGGTCTTCCTGGCAGTCACAAAGCTTTCACACACAAGTGCTTTTCCTCTTTTATAAGAAGAGCTGTACTCAACCACCACCTCCATTTTGGTAAAACCCTCAAGAACACTAGGAAAGACAGGAGGACAGAGGAAAATAAGAAAATACGTATTTATATTGGACAAATTTACGTGGTCTCATAAAGGTTTTGAGACAACATCCAAATATTTTAAGAAAATGAAACAATAATATTAGACTTCTACACTGTCTACAAGTTATTTGCTTTAGCTTTTAAAGTCGTGGGAAATAGCTGAGTATTCCTAGATGTATATAGAAAAGTATTAACTCAGAATATTTTACTTGACATTTCTCTCACCAGTGCTTTCTTATGCAACTTCCTCATTTAGAAGATGGGCTATGGTGATCATTGTATTTGGGTGAATCAAATTGCAAAGAATTTAAAGGCTGTCTATAGTGCATCCTTCACTTAATACCTTATTCTGTGCTAAATCATCCTGCAATTGTGAATATTGCAGTTTTAATCTTATGTTACAATTGCTCAGTAATCCTTCTGGTTTTTTATATTTTCGTCTGCCTTCAGGCTGAAGGCAATATAACGTCCATCTCAGAAGGACAAAAAATGAGTCTTCACATCCTACAGAGCAAAAACCTTTTTAACTGTTAGGACCTCTTATTTCTACTTGCTGCTGCTTTATGCTTTTTATTTTTCTCCTTTTATTATATTACTGGAAAAAAAGCTGACTTTGTCAAAAGTGGCATCTCAAGAACATTATCTGTCATGTCAGCACTTTATCATTCAGTTTTGCTATGATGAGACTATAAAGGAGGCCTCAACACAGTTTTGATCTGAAGTGTATTGTTGTTTTGGATCATAAATTACCTTTCCTCAAGTGTTTACAAACCTGGATGGTGCTGGATTCAAATTTCTGTATGTTGTGGAAAGTTCTTTTGCCCCAAATGTTTGACCACTAAAACTTTCCCTCAGATTCTTTTTAATAAAGCCATTCATTACCATACGCATGCACTTGTATAGTTCCTGCAGCTGTATAATTTTTTTGCTGTGCTACATACTTCAGATTAAATCTAATTGACATAATTACAAAAGTTGACAGTTGCCATTAGCAGATAAAATGAATGCTGCTGTGGTCTCTGTGACATACTTAGTCTTTGATTTTTTTATTTTATTTTTTATTTTTTGGTGTGTGGATTAGTAACTTTTATGGCAAATACTGTGGTAGTGGCGCTTAGTAACCACAGGAAGATCAGGTTCCTGAGAGTAACTACTGAAATGGCTTGTTTAAGCAAATAATCACAACATGTAATGTCTTTGTTAATTAATATAAAATCTCTTCAGTTTTCTATAGCTTCCTTTTCAGACTCAAACAATGAGTTAGAAACTGTTAGTGCAGAATCATTGTAAAAAATGAAATAGGATTTTTATGTTTTAAGTATGGTTGAGGAAAGCAGGGTTGTCGGCTTTATGAAAATGGCTTGGGGATCTAACTCGTGATGAGGTGTTCTCTGGAGGTTATTGGGAAGAGTCAGCCTAACATCTTGTGCAAAGAACAGCGTTTCAAACAGAGAAGCATTTTACTGTAGACTGTGAGAAAGCATTTTTTACATATCAAGTTGACAAACACAATCTGTTAATGGTTTGTTAGTGTAAAGAACCACACTTAAAAGGCAGGCAAGAATAATTCTAAAAATGCGTTTTTAGGTCATGACGAAGCCTAGTATCCAGCTATGATTTCCCTGGCCTTGCGGAGTTGTTCTTCACTTGTGTGTGCAGTGTGCAGGGCTGCCCTGTGGGTATGGAGGCAGGGCTGGCTCTGATGTGCACTCTCTTTCTACACTTCTGCGCTGCAGCAGGTGGACTTCAGTCAGGAGTGCTCACTTAGCACCATAGTCTCTATTTAATATACGGTAAACAGTGCCTTAGGGAAATACCCATCTAACATAGCTATGCAAAAATCTTGTAAAATTTGATGGAGTAGGCAAAAAGAAGTGTGTGTATGTATTTATATAGAGAGTCCATATTCCAGAAGTCTCTCCCCCCAGATAAAGTGAAAAGATTTGGAATCATACTTATGGAAATTTGTAGATGAAGATTGTGGGGGAGGAGAAGGTTCCTAAATGGCCTTACCAGTCAAAAAGAAATAATCTCTGAAATGTTTGGAGTTATCATTCAGTCTTGTTTTTAGAAGGTACTAGTTGTGCGAATTCTTAATCGTTAATTGGTCATGCTTGAATGGCCATTTTCTAGTTGAGGCTTGTGACACATGTATCACCATTGCAAGATAAGTAATACTTCCTGTAGCACAGTCTGTATATGTTCGGGTGTCACGTGTGTCTGCGTGCAGCGGAGGCTGGATGGAGGGCAAATGAAATAACCGTATCCCAGGACATACTCCAGAGAGCGTGCCGTGCTCCTGCGCTAATCAGCTGTGCAACTGGACGGGTAGATTGAGGCAAAGGTAGCAGTAAAAAGTGGAGGAAACGAGGGAGAATAAGAAAGTTGTTGGGTTTTGTTAGTAATGAGACAATTCTCAAAGACTGGGGACTATCAAATTATAGATGTGTGTGACAAAGAGCCTCTGCGCACTTGAGAAAATAGTTAGTGGGATTTTACTCAGGCTGTCGAGGTACAAATACCACTGACTTAACTGGTCATTTTGAAATCAGATGTGTATCAGCACTGGATAAACACACCAAAGGGCATTTTCTTTCAATGACAAATCTTCAGAAGTAGCTGTAGGACCATAAAAAAATTGTTTTTTTCATTTCTATCTCTATTTGGCACAAATTGAAAATGCGTCACATTGTTGCTAGGAATTTGTGGACTTGAGTGCAAAGCCACTGCCTTATAGGGTCACTTAAAGGCTGTCTGACTGTAACAGATTCTGATGGGCAGCTGCAAACTTGAGAAAGTTCTTCTGGCCATATTGTATTAGATCTTGCTTAGCACAAAATGCTGCAAGCTGCTTGGTGCTGGCCTGAGAGTACTTGGCACTTTTACAGCCACGTCTTTGGGTACTATTGAACAAACTGTACAGTGTATACTGTGCAGCAAGCATTTCATTCAACAATTTGAGACATTAGGTGCATGTTAATTCAAGGATTTTCTTTCATGCTTTTTCCAGTACTTAAAAATTTCATACTTCTGAAACACTTCTTGGCATCTTTTCATTCTCTTCCCATCACAAAAGAAACGACCATTATTCTCTTGAATAGACTGCCCCAAATCTGAGGAATTAGTGCAGAAGGTTAAAATACTGCAAAGTCATACTGACTTCATTGTATCTGCAGGCAGCTTGGTTTGCAGTTGCTCTCCATTCTTAATGCAGAAGTCTAATTTTATGGGTATTCGTTGCTTGCCAGATTTAGATTGGACAGTTTTGCTTCCCTGTTTTTGAAACAAAGATGACGTTTTTGAAAAAAAAGATGATCTTAGATGGTCTTAGAATCTGTTCTGTATTTGAAACTTTTTTTCTTGTAAATTAGTCATTAAGTTTAATTTAAAATAAAGGATTCTCTGAATTACATTTTAAAAAATGAACTGCCTTCTCATTTACATGGGATGATTACAGGTCAAGTCCAAAAAGCTACTCTGTGTATTAGAAAAATTTTATAATTCAACTCCATAGAGTTGATGCTAGTTGACATAGTGTAATTAGAGTAAAATTCACAAAGTATCCCTAGAAATACTGGCCTATTCAGACAGGTGAATAGTTTACATGAGCTCTCATTACAACTTTTCTGAGGCCACGTACAAAACATGATATGCAGCATTCCCCTCAGAGGCAGGGGTAACCTGAACAAGTTAGGAAATGTCTTGGGCATATATCATCCATGCTAAAATTTGATACAGTTATTTAATCCCGCATTTGATATAATCTTTTTTTCTCTCTGGAATTTGAAGGCTCGAGTTGAGGACATGGGTAGGGTGAACTGTGAGGGGCTTGGAGCAACTTCCTGTTTGGTTGCTGTTTTTCCTATTCATACCTAAATGGAAGACAGACTGTATTTTGGTTAGATTTAGTTTAGTTAAAAATAAGTAAGAATTGTTTTGCTATTCGGACTGAAAATTTTCTGCTGGTATAAAATTTCTGAATACAGCCTTCTATTTCAAGTGCCATAAAATGATTTAGTAATGAAAAGATTGGTAGAGAATTGTCTAATGGACCATATGTAGTAAAAGCATGTATGGGAATTTACAGAGAAGTAAAACAGTACCAACACTTGCATCATCTCTAGGACCAACAGTGTCAGCCAGGATGTAAGGGTGGAAGAGTTCCTTTTAAATTCACGATAGTGTGGTAATTCAACAAAAATGCTTTCACCGAAATGCTCACTTCCTTGGATGGACTTCTAGATGGTTAGCTTACAGACAAGGAGACTGTAAATTAATAATTAATCAGTCGAACAACAAGAGGGCTATAAATAAATATTTCAACTTTTAATTAAATATTCCAAGCTTTTAAAGTATTTTTATTTAATTTTTTAGTGAGAGGGGTGTGTGTGTGTGTGTGTGTTTATAAACTTTATTATGAGGACATTAATCATAGTCCTGGTTCTGCCAGTGACAATGTATATAATTTGGGATATATTCTCTAACTTACCACTGCTATTCTCAGTTTTTTGATGAAGAGATGATATAGTGCTTACATTGCAGCAGTCCAAAAAATCAGACTTTTTGAATAATTGCAACAGAGTAGGAACAATTCCAGCTCTTTCTTGTTTTCTTTTTCAGTTTTGACCCTGCACTGTTAATCCTTCCATGAACTGAAATGGTAGTAGGTTTAGACCTGCACTGTAGCGTGGTGACACTTGGTCAATGCTGTATTACCCCACATGCACGAAAGATTGTATTGTCTGATTTAGCGGAAAACTGTGACGTTTACCTGTACATTGTACGTCTTTTTAGAGGTCTCTATGCGTATGATATAACTTAACTATCTGCTAAAACAGGAAACACGGAGGAGGTTGAACAATCCAGGTTTTCTGTTATTTCATTGATGTTCATAAACATCATAGGGCAAGATGTTATTTTAGATGACACGAGGTTTTCAGTTATTTAAGTTTAGACAGAAGAGAGACTATCTAAATGCATCCTTAATTGATGTTACTTCTAACCAAACATGCTGAAGAAGAAATCTTACATTTCCTTTATGCATTAGGCAAGGTCAGTATTCATGAAAAGCAGTTGCTTGACTTGTGATTGATGATTCATCCTGTATAAAGCTGAGCAGTGTGGAAATTGTAGAGATTGCAGAAGAGTCCTCATTCCGCAGTATGTTACCTTCATCAGTTTTCCGTTTACTAGGGTTCTGTTTAGTAGAGTAATAATTCAGCCAACTATTAGATTTTGCTTCTTCCCCTTACTCTGTGCTGTCAGCACAGCTGAGTCACCTCCTTTGGCCAATGCAGGCCAGATGCAAGATTTGCCTTTTGGCTGTTCTTTTCAGTTGCAGAGTTTGGTGTTCCCGTTGGCATTAAGGGGTATCATAAAGCAAAATTCTTCAATGTAGCTTTAATTGCTTTGGCTGCTTGTGTTTGATTCGTGGCTGATCAGTTCAGGGCACTTATGTGCGCTCAGGAAAAGAAGGAAAGAAATTCTTTTTCTCCCTATAATATCCATTTGCTTTGTCACTCTCATCCTACCTTGTAAGAAGCTTAAATTTTTCCTTCTTCCAAGTTCTGTGATGTGTCTAACCTTACTGCAGGTTTTGTAGTCAGTATAGCTCATTGTTACTCTGAGTAGCTTTCCGAAAGGCATCTCTCTAATGATATCTGCTTCTCCAAATGTTAAACACAAATCTTTACAGATAGAAGAACAATATATCATTTTATATGATATCTATTTAAAAAAATTAAATTCATCTTAAGTAATCAGAGAGATTGTTTTTAGATTGTTTTTATGTTCTTATCAGTGTAGTTAGAATGCCAAATGTAAGTACCTTGTAAATACACCATGATTTGGAAAGTTTGGAAAATTAGATTAAAATGGAGAAATTTAGTTTCATATACAATATCACTGAGTTTTTGAAGTTATAATGCTCCCTTAAAAAAAGGAAAAAAGGATTGTATTTCTCTTATTCAGTTAATAGACTTCCAAGCCAAAGTTTCAAAAAATTTGTAACTGAATATGATACACTGTATTTGTATCATCTGTTTTAATTGGGAATGTGTACTGAATTTTGATAAATATACCAAGTTATTCATATTTGTTGATAACTTTAGGAAATAGTTATTTCCTAACAAGATAAGCAAATTAAATGCAACTCTAAACCATGACTTGAATTGTGCAAAAAGGTATTTGCTTCTTACTGGTGAAACTGAAGAAGTATTCTGGGTCTCTTTAAAGTTGTATTGAAATTAGGCAGTTTGGAATTTTCCCTTGAGCTCTTGAGATCAGTTTGGGAATCTTGATTTGAGCACAAAAGAAAATGTATTATTTCTTAGTAAATATTCTGCTAAAGCACAATGACAAGCAGTGTTGTGCATAATTGGCAGCCACTTTCCATTTAAAGCTTGAATGGAACTGTTATTTCAGATCATTAATGAGGACTTTGTGAGAATTGATTGCAACTTGCAAACTCTGCAGCTGCTATAACTGACTTGACTCCATGCTAAAATTAAACTCCTTAAATGCTTTTGAGAACTACAGATGAAAAGCATTGTGTAAGTGCTGATGATGTTGCTGATATTATTTTAAGCCCCTCTATTACAAATTATGTTGCAAAGAAAATTACAAATGGTTTGTGATAAAATAATAGCATGCCACAGGTTTAGTACTGTTGAAACAAGGCATCTTTTGTTTGTCGTTATGTGATTAAATTTTTGTTGAGAACCAAGCTGAAAAAAGACGTTCTCTTATCTTGGCTGGAAGTAGAGAGGCTGGGGGCATAGATCCGTGTATTGTAACGTGGCAGGGTGCAGAACTTCGGGATTTTTTGGCTCTAATTGAAGGTTGTCTGTGTTTATTTTTTCCTTTAACTTGAATCTGCAGCAACAGACTTTCCCTTAAACAGCAGTTCTTTGCAAATACTGCATATGTTTTGAATTGTTTTAAAAGGATTTCTTGCTGTTAGCTGGCCTTCTGCTGCTTCTAGGCTGTGCCGTGCAACATCTCAGCTAGTAAAAAAGTGGTGCATGTATAGAGTTTGGGTTAGAAAAGGAAGGATATGAAGTTCCATGTAGTTTATGAATGGAGCAGACACAAAGAGGAACGAGTAACTGGCATGGACATGAAATACAAGGGGGTAAACTGGTGTGTAGGGAGATTCTGTGTGCTTGGATGGGGGAGAGGAATAATGAAGAATACTGGAGTGGGGGCAGAGAGCATGAGCTTTGAAGGAGGTGGGAATGCAGGACACAATAATGTGGGAATCTGGGGTGTTGGTGAGACTGGGAATAGTGGGAAAAAATGCATCTGTAGTAAAAAGTTAAGATATTATACTGGCATGGTAGGGATCTGTGCTTCTGCTGCTCTGTTAGCCTTACAAGCCTTCTGTGCTGGCTAACATGGGTTATTTGTCTGGCATTTTGGGGATGGGCACATTACTGAGCATCATACAGTTCACAAGCAACTAGTGAGGTTGGCAGGTATGAATGTGAATGTTAATCACTAACACAGAATAGTCCTCCTCTTTGGCCAGTATAAAATTAACCCATTTTTCAGTTGACTGACTGAACCCATACACCCTATTTGCTGATTACATAGCTCCATCTGAGTCTCTCAATCTTATTCTTCGCTGCCATTGTGGACATTCTGGTTTATTATGTGTCAAGCAGAGGAAAAGCAATTTCATGTCTTGCAAGTGGTGCTAATGCAGCAGGTCATGCAATAATGATTATCACTCATGGAAGTGCTTAAAAGCAAGGGGTTTTTAAAGGGAGATGAAACAAGATTCTCAGCTGGGCATTACTACCCTTAGTGCTTTCTATGAAACACCATAGAGTACCAAATGCAAATGTCCTGTCCCTAATTATAAGGAATTGTGAGCAGGATTTCTGTATATTGCGTTCAAAGAAAATAGCAATGTTTGATGTTAGGAGGGGAGAGCAGTTGTTTCCCGGCACATGCGTAAATAACCAGGAGTACTTACTGCATGCCAGCTGGCATGTTTACGGTATTGCTAAGTTATTGCTATGCAATTGTGACTGAAGTCTATTGCGCTTTTTCGTTTCTTGATTTGAGTAGTTTGAATCCTCCTCTGTCCCTCAGACTTTGAGTCACAATTTGTGAAGCCTACACAGCCTCACAAGGAGCCTATCTTTTAGAACATAATACCCTGTATAGCTGAATACCAGTTTTGCATAAATCTGATGGGAGAGTGTAGTATGGGTTAATATAGTATAGGAGCAATTGGCTATTGTGCAATGCATCTGTGATGAGAATAATAGCTGAAGCATGTCTATTGCCATTGTGCTGCCGAAGCAGATCGCGTCTGGCGCTCGTGAGACGTGCGCTTGCTTGGGCCTCCCTCTGCCTGTGTGGAAGCCGTCTCTGCAGCCGCAGCGGTCAGCCTGCCCGGCGAGCGTGGGTGCGCGGTCGCGGGTTTGAATGGCAGCGTGCCTCATGCCCAGATGGCTACCAGGGGGCAGGTACAGCGTCTCATCTGAGGCGTTCAAGTAAACTTTTAACCTTCTTTTGAATTAAGTAAATACACACCTTTATGAGCATCTGACTCAAATGTTTATCAGTTCTTTAATTATGCCAGTTCTTCTCCAGACTTTCTCAAACTTACTAAAATCACTCAAAAGGTGTGAAAACTGATATTAGATTCTCAAAGTGTTACATCAGTACCAAAAGCAGTGGGTGTGTGCACAAAGAAATTTTGTAATAGAGAGTTCTTCAGTGCAGTAGGCAAGGGTTTAACAAGGTCCATTGGCTAACGTTTGAGGCTAGACATATTTAAATGAGAAATAATGCACATTCTTAATAATGAAGGGTAATTAATTAGTGCAAGAGCTGATTAAGATTTGTGGTGGCTTCCCACTGCTGGACACTTGCATTGATATCGGATGATTTGCCAAATTATACAGTATAATTCAAACAGGGAGCAAGTCAGAAAACTCTCTTGGTCCTTTTTATATTAGATGATCACAGTAGTCTCTTCTGGTTTTGCTATCTGTTTGTGTATAAAACTCAATACATGTTATGAACAGTCTTCTGTCTATAATATGTTTTGGAAATCAAAGGCTGATGGACAACATATAGCTTTTCCATGATGAGAATATTCTAGGACTGCTAGGATAGTTTTTATGTGAAAGGTGCCTAAAGGCATTTCTGTTCTCATATTAGGACATGCTTAGTGCACTTCAGCAGATGGGAGCAGTTTAGTGTAATTCCAGCTGAAATTATTAGTAATGTTGGAGATAGAGATCCTTCCATGATAAATGAATGTTAATTTCGAGTATTTTTTACAGTCTTTTTTTTTTTGTCAATGCAACTGAATGTTAACTTATTAACATTTCAAAAGTAGGAAGAACTAAGCATATTTAACAATTAATGTGTGCTGGACTTAGTGTTAAGTAATAATATGGTAAGAAATTGTATACATTTCCCTCATAGAAGATAGTCAAGAGATAATCAGTTTCACATTAAGAAAAAAGATTTTTTTCCACTGATTTGCTCTGTCAGGGAACTGCTTTTGAGCAATTCACCCATTCCTATGCTCAGTTTAATTCTAGTCAGTGTGTCTTAGAACTCTGCACAACCCTAAAAAATGATTTTTTCATCTCTGTCTTTTCAGGCATGTCTGTGAATTCTAATGTTTTTGTAAAGTGCTTGATGCATTTTTGGTACTTCATTGGCATGAACAGTAATCTGTCTTTCTTTTCTGTTTTTCTAATGAAACCATCACTCAGTGAGGTGCAAAGAATTTCAGGTAATAATGAGATAAGAATTGACTTTATGATAGCTCCTGCACTTCCATGGACACTTAGGTTTTAAACTAGTGTCAGTAAGAGAGATTTCTTTAAAGCAGTAAGTGAAATGAATGTTAGCAGTAAGCAGAATACATATTTCTTTAGACTTTAAGAATATTTAATATCATTCCATACAAAAAATCAATGCTTAGTGACATATGAGGATAAAATTGGAATATTCAAAATGGAGAGATTAAAGCATGAGAGATCATGCATTAAAGATCAGGATAATCCATTATTTTATTTCTTTTAGTTTATCTATTCATTGTTTTGTTTTGTTTTTTTTCCTTAGGATTGTGGGAAGGGAGAGGGAAAGTCTGCATGATGCTGCAGCCTGACCTCTTACCACAGAATAGGCCATTGCACTTTGCTGAATGAATTCCCCTTCCACGTTAGTAGCTATGGCTGAGCTGTGGAACTTTTTTTTTTTTTAATCCAATCTTGATCTAAAAATGTCTTCTCATACCCCTGTAAACATCCATTGTGATCCTCAGTGTTTTATCAGTGTTTAACTATCTTCGCCATTATAAATGTTTGCCTTATTTCTAACTCGCTTATATTTAGCTGCGCTTTTCTGACCCATTAGATTTTGTTATACCTTTGAAAAGAAATCTGATACTAAATTCCTTTTCCTCCGTGTGACGTGTTATAGATTGTCATCCAATGACCTCTTAATCTTCTCTTTGACAAACTAAATAGATTGACCTCTAGAAATCTTTTATTAGTAGTGATGTTTTTCAATCCTGTCATCATGCTCATGGTTCTCTTTTTGAACCCATTTGTGAATGTCTTTTTGAAATGTAGGCAGCAGAATGGGACACAGTGATTTAGTAGCAGACACAGAGGTAATACAGCCTCCCTGTTCCTTCTTGATATTTCTCCGATTATATATAAATCATTCAGTAGATTATCCTTTGCAGCTGTGATCCACTGTGGCACTTAATGTTTGTCAAACTAATTGCTTCCAGGAATAAAATTCCCATCCTGTAACTGTATCCTGCTTTTTGTTCCTAGCTATGACCTTTCATTCAGCACCCCCAAAGATTGTTTCCAGGGAATGTCTGACTAGTGCTGCAGTTTTGTGCCTCCCCTCTCCTTTCTTTGTGATCTGGGCAAACACCATAAACAGCCATCTTACATTTGCTTCCAGTACATATATTGAACAGTGATTGAATTTATTTTGAGACAGCAATGAACTTTGTGACATCCTCCCTACAAGCATTTGATGATATGCAAAATTCAAGATCAATAAAATAGGCAGTTTTTAATTTGCTCTGAGACACATAAATCAAAATTTTACTTGGTAGTTTTGAAGCTTATAGCAAAAATGTAATGTACATGAAACAGTGGAAATACAAAATGCTGAGAGACAAGAGATAGGTTAATAAAAGAAGGACAGTAAAATGCAGCCAGATATGGATTTCAAGGGCCACATGCACCTTTTAGACTCCTGTGCTCTTGAGGCTTAGTATATTTTTCTGAATATATTTTGCAGCCCTTTTATAAGGGAAATCAGGTTCTCTGTTTTAGATCACTGCCCAATTGAGATTCTTATTAAAAAACAATTTAAGAGTCTTTAGGATTTTATCTTCCTCTTCTTTTGTCCAAATTGCCCAATGGTAAAAAATTCCGTTACTAAAATAAGGTAAAGAGAGGAGTTTTTTTTAAAGAGCAGATCAAAAATCGTTTCATTCTTTGCCATGAAAAATTTCAGGATATGTGAAACTTGCTCACTTTTTTTCTTCTTTAAGACATTTTCTGAAGTTTTGATTAAAATTTTCAATCTCTTTATGGTTTATTTTCAAAAAATGAAAAATTTCTTTCTTTGAAAAATTTTGATGGAAACAAATTCCCCAACAATGTTTCTGGCTTAAAAAGGGACGGAGGGATGGAACAGTTTTTTTATTTTATTTATTTTTTATTATTTTTAAAGGTGCTTTAGACTTACGTTAGCTCATAAAGGCTAGTAATGTCCACAAGATAATTTTTCCTGTTTATATTTAACTGGGAAATAATGCATATTTGTATTTATGTATGTATAAGCATGTATACATGCTTAACTTCTTGCTTGCATCAAAATGCTGGAAATGCATATAACACAGGTCTATATGCTGCCTCTACAGCACATGAAAAATTTCCTCACCATGCAAATCAATAAAATTCTAAAATGGTGACAGCTGGTTCCTGGGGAAGGAGGAACAACAAAGAAATCCTAATAAAAATCCCAGGGTCACTTCAGCTGTTGGTGCAGTCCTCAGAGACTGAAAATGAGCTGAGGGCTCATTTTGAAGTTATCAGTTAAGCTGGAGGTTTGGGCCTGCTGGAACGCTGCTAATTACCACGTACGCTTCAGGGATTCTGGAAGGGCACAAAGCGATGCTTAATCGGGAAGGCGAGCGGAAAATAGGAATGGCAGATGTTGTGCTGACCTCGTCTCGTCTGAATGTGATTATCTGTTGTTTGACCTCGTCCATCCATTTGATAAAGCCTGTCGTAGTTGTGTATTTGTTGTGCATGAGCCAGGTATGCTCATGCAAGTAACTTACTTTTTATATTATTGAGACATACCTCCACTAGCCACCCGATAAAGAAATTATATATCATTGTTGAAGATATTGTACCAAATGTGAACCACCAAGTTACGTTGGAGGATGACATTAAAACAAGAAGGTCTCAGTGATGTTTGCTGATACTGCGATCTTCTGTGGAGCATGGGCTATATGAAGTAGAGAGTATGTGAACAAGCAGACCTTCTTGAAAAGAAAAGAAAAAAAAAAAGCCAACTGCATTTCATAAGCTAAGTCACTGTTTTAGGAAATCCCATGTTAATTCATTTTAATTTCTATGATAATTCTTTCAATAAATGCACGTGGCACATTTGACAGACATCAAAATACTTTTCCTTTTGGACTTTGGTCTTAGAGGTATGAGGTGTTTGTTGAGATTTGAAAATCCTTCCGGTTGTGGGAGATTGTCAAATGTAGGGCTGTAAAATGTGACTGCTATGAAATTAGTAATTTTTTCTGTTACTTTTGTGGCATTGTTGAATATCAGTCAAGAAGAGGGGGTAGCCCAACTAAGGAAAAAGAATAGTGATATAGGTTTAAACCTTGCTCTTACTGGCATAAACATTGTGTCTTACCCAATTAATATTCTGGTCGTGGAAGAATTTACAAAAAAATTGCACTAGTAAAATGGGTACGTGTTGCTTTTGTCTGTCATTGTATGAAATAAGAAATAAAATAGCAAGGCATTTTTTGTGTTGCTTGAGTTTAGTGGTTAAATTGCTACAACATGTGGCTAATTTTACCTTTAGGTAAACTAACAAACAAGGTAGTCGGTTAGGTGGCGATGAGTGCCTGCGTCTGTCCCTGCAGCAAGCCGTTGGAGTGCTGTCACGCCTGGGCGCCGGAGGGGAGCGGGAGGGAGGCCGCGTGCTGCCCGGGTCCCCCGCCGCGCGAGGCTGCCCGGCCGGGGGGCTGCCGGTCCCCGGGGCTCTCAGGCACGTCCCGGCACATGGGCTGGAAGGCCTGCATCAGCACCTGTCTTCAGGGGTAACTCTGGACTTCACTCATTCCCTGTCTAAAGTCAGTTTTTAGATATTTTTTGACTGTAGGATAAAGAGTGATTCATGGAAGTGTTTAGGCACTGTGTGTATTGGTGTCCGCAGTACCAGAATGTGTATTTGTACGTTAGCATCGTTATGAGTGCCTACAATTGGATGTGAACATTTCCAATATTCAAACCTTGAATATGCAGCTTTTAAAATACTTTCAAGAGGCAATGGTAATGCAGGTACATGAATTTTAATATCTTGTATCTTAAAAGCCATTTAGTGCTAGAAAGATTTCCCAGCTTTCCTGTAGCACCTCATTTATTCCTGCTTGTAAGTATTGGGCTCAAAAGTCATCAGTGGTCCCCTTAGATCAATTGTGTTGTTTTAGTACCTATGTGGGATTTAAAATGCACTGGTCAGAGGTCTAGACATGCTATTTTTGATGACTGTTTTGAATTTTAGCCTGGAACGTTATTACTGGAGCCATTGTGCTATTAAATCTTTGCCAGCAAGTTTGGGAAATTGATTTTCATGATAGGAGTTACAAAATTTGAGGATTGAAAAAGAAAAGGTTGTGAAAATTTTTCCATAATGTAAACATGCCAAACATGATAATTCTCCTGAATCCTGAATTGGACTTCTTTTATTTCTTACAGGACCTGTGAACAAAACAAATTCTTAAAATAAATTGATTAGAACCTTTCTCTAAAAAGTTGATTATCTGCTAAAATGATAAATCTATTTGAAAAGAGGAGTTTTTTTAAAGTAGTTTTTATAATGCTAATGAGTCATTTTTAGCAAGACTTAGAAATGCAGGAAACCTTGAATTCTCCATGTGTGGATAAAATTCAAAAAAAGCTGCTACTTATTTTATCAGAAACAGGAGTATCTCTAGAGTAATGATAATGTGGTTGCAGTCATTTCCTGGGGAGCAGATGGGTGGATGGAGCTGCAGGATTCAACAAAGGTTCTTGCTTTAGTGTTGGGCTAAAAATGGATTGAGAATACAAGGAAAGAAGTTTAGCATTTTGGTTTAACAAATTAGGCAGTTAGTTATCAAATCCAGCTGTTAAATTGTTGAATTGTTGAATTGTTTGACTGCTAGATTATTTACATGTTCTCTGTTTGCTCATCTTTTAACTTTTTTGGGGTTTAACTGTCAACTAGACTTCATGTTGTTTTTTAATGCTTTGTGTCACTGTACACCTAGAGCATGTTACACAGATTGTCCCACCCAGCTGAAACTAAAATGCTGATGTTTCTGATTCTGAAATAGTGGCTATAAAGTGATTGTTTATCTGTTTTATTAAAAAAAAAAAAAGAAGACAAATTGTTCATTTGCCATAAGGAGGTTATTAAATCATCAGTGCATCACTGCAGTGTTGAGATTTGTTGTTTCTATTGTATTCTTGTGTTTACAACATTTGTGTAACAAAAGCATGGTTATGATTTTTGTGCCTGGAAGGAGGTCAGCATTAGACAGGGGAACGTGTAGTTATATACTCCGCAAAACCAGGACAGAGGTTGGACTCCACTGAATGCTTGACTGTAGCGTGACTGTACGGTATAACAGCAAAGGACCACGTAAAACCTTTTTCTTCCCAAATGAAAGACAACCTTACATTAGATCAGTGTGAAGATGCTTTGGTTGAAATAATGCCAATCACAGTGGTAGTCACATATATTTAGTTTGTTTATGTCTAGAGACTCGATTCTGCGCCCTAACTTGTCTTCCCAAATTATTCCGATATTGCATAAAATATTAAACAGACTATAAAGTATTCTGGGCATTTTTGCAGAAAAGAATCAATCAGAGAAAACAAAAAGCTAGTGAGAACATTTATCACAGAAGTCTGTTATTTGAATCTAGGTTTCAATTGGACTTATCCATTGAAAACTTCCACTTATCAGTTATAGGAGATACAGGTTTATTTATAAGTCTGAATTTATGTGAGTCATGTATTTGTACATTTTCCTCACTTCTACTAATAGCTTTTTTTTACAAATCAGTCACTTTCACAAGCTGCTTAACCCCAAACTACAGTAGATTGGCCAGACTCTGTGGAACATCTTTCATTTTTGGGAGAGGGCAGAGATTCCCTAGCCAGTGTCAATGAAGTGTTTGTACAGTGGTGGCACCTAGAGTGAGATATCTCTAATATCCATATCTCTGGTTCTCTAATACATATTTCCATGGGCTGCTTCACTACTGTGTCCTCCATTTATTCTGTGCAGGTTATATAGCTTGTTTTTCCCAAGTTTCTTCCCTTGGTGTATTGTCTCATTTCACTCCTTGTCTGACCTCTGACCTTTAAACCCTACGAACCTTATTTCTTTCCAATAAAAACAACCGTTCTCCATTCAAAAAATTTTTTTTAAATTTCAGCCTGTAACATCAAAATATACTCAACATAATTTTAAAATGAAATTTCAAATCATAGCATTTTGTGCAACTCTAGAAACAACTTTTTTTTTTTTTGCTGAACTAACCATAGAGTAGAAAATTTGTGTATGGAGAGAAATTGTTTATGGAGAGTCAGTGCCGCCTTCAGTATTTTTATACTTTGAATAGTCTGGTCTACAGAATTCCCAGGAAATTCTTGTAAGAGATACTGAATCATGTGTATTATTTTAACATGGCAAAAGTGGAAGAAAAAACAGTAAATAGCTCTCAGTACTCCCCTGTCTTCCAAACTACAGCAGAACCTTCTCACTTGCCCAAATTAAGAATAAATGGGAAACGTAGTTCTTAGTAAAATATGTTAAAATCTGAGATTGAATTAGAGGAAGAGTGGGGAATCCCCAGTTTCCACTTGGTTTCTCATCCTTGAGAGAACTGTAATGGATGAGAACAAGTGCAAAAACATTACTGAAAAGGAAAAGCTGTATTAAAAGGCTAGCTTTAGCTTAAAAAATAAACAGTTAAACACAGTGAGCTGTGATCTTCACTGTATGGTAGAATATTTCTCATTTATTAAAATGTTCAAGGTGCAGTGTTTAAAAGAGTAATTTCTTAACTACTCAATAAAGAAACTTTAATATATTTCTTAAATTGTTTCTTATTGTAATTTGGATACAGTGTACAGCAATTCTTGTATTCATTTATCTATGAATAAAATTAGATAGATATACATGTTTTATCTTATGTGGTGGATGTTACAGTCATGGCATATGATACTTTTCCTCACACATGAGAATTAAAACATCTCACCGCATGTTCTGCTTACAAGATTTGCTCTCTCCATGACTTTGAGCAGAGCATTTTACCTTTCTGTATCTGTTGCTTGACATGGAAAAAGAGTAAATAATTGAGAAGAGAATGTGCTGTAGAACTAGTACAAAATTTTTATCATTCCTGTTATAAATGATTATTTAAATTCAAAATAGTTTAGATGCCAATGGAAAATGGTGAAGACAACTCCCAGCTGGGTGACTGCTCCTTGAGATGACCAGAATCTCTCCACAGGGTCTGTTTTTCTGCTTTCCAGGAACTGTATCTCTACTTGTACTCCAGAAGCAATTAATTTATTTGCAGCTTACCTGCTCAGGGAACTCATGGCAAAGCAACTTTGAAATGAGCCAAAGTGTGCTCACCTGTGATGTACTGAATCAATTGATGCTCCTAAATTGATAGGTGGTTTTGTGCATTCATGAGGGATTTAGCTGGTGTGGTGCAAAATGCAGCCTGTAGGTCAATGATATCTGTATAAGCAGCATTTAATAACTAATGGCCAGTTCTATTACCCTTATTTATGCTAAGTATTGCCATTCTTTTTGAGTTGCCCAACTGAAATCAATAAGAATACTCTGAAGTTGAACTCTTGCTTGTTGTGAAGTAAAGGGATGATAAAATTGGCTTCCCATAACCAGTGAGACATTCTGGTCCTTGCCAGGAAATTATATGCACAGTTATTAGAAATTAAAAAAAGAGAGAAGAAAAAAGATGAGATGTTCTTACATCTCATATTTTGAATGTTCATATTTTCAGGTTTCCTCGTATTTTATAGAAATATTCTACCATGGTATATGGCATGCTTCTGTTTCCCCTGAAGCCAACAGCAAAACTGCCAGTGACTCTTATGGAAAAGGCTCATGAAAAATGTCTCAAAAGCGTTGGTTTCATTTTGGTAAATTTAATAGGTTAGCCAAAAAATTAGATTTATAATTGGTTGCTTCAATCTTAGTTACAGATAGCCTGAAGGCTCTTTAAATCAAATTACTACATTTATTCTTTATAACATGCTCTAAAAAAGATGTATTATGCAGATTTTAAGCCAAAATTGGAAGATAAAAGCCATATAGAGGAATAGAATCCAAATTCAACATGCAAGAACAATAACAAAAAGCTCAATGCTAGCTTTTACTGGTTTGCAGTAATAATTTCGTTTTGCGTACAATGCTTACCTTTTCTCAAATGTCCTGCTTGCCTTTTTTGACTGAACTGTTGCTATATCAGAAATTTCTATGTATGAGTAATACTGACTGTGTGTTAAAATTATTGTTGCTGTTAACTAGGTAAGAAGCAATGTTTTAGTATGAAGGGGGTTGGTATAGTTTTATACTTTTTGACTTTTTCTGAGTGACTGCTAAGGATAAATCACTTGCAGTTTGAGCAAGTTGTTAGTTAGATACAGGCTTTTAGTGCTTGAGGTATAACGCAGAACCACTTGAGTTTGGCTCAGGTGTGAGCCACTGTTTTGTTTTAAATACCTTTCAAAAGAAAAAGCACGTACTTCACAGAATCTCAAACCTAGAGACTTTCTGTCAAAACTGGAGACAGAACTACTTTTCTTGTGTACAGCTTGCTGGCATTTGTGTTTGTTGCATTTCTAACAGCACTTACCAATCCCGAGAGCTTTAAAAACACACCTGATGCGTCAGATCGCCGTCCTCCTGTGCCGATACTAAACATACATTTTTCCACATGAGTCAACTGAAAAAAGATCAGATATTTTAAAAAATATTTGATTTTTATTTGCCCAAAGGCTGCTCTGCTAAAATTTTTCAGTGACCTATAGCTGAAAATGGCTGCAAACTTGTCCATTTAGCTCTTAAATGACTGGAGTGATCTGTACAGCATTGTGAACTGGGATTATCATTTTTGCATTGTGATTTCTAAATTTTGTAATTTGATTCTCTTTTTGTATGAAAATTGCGTAGATCTTGAGATACCAATGTTGGTGCACATCTTTGGCTAAAATTTGCCTAATAGCTTTGTAGGGTGTGAAAATAATGTTAAAGTACCTAGTAGTCCCTGGAATGCCAGCAGGAAAATCCTCTCTTTGAGTGCAATTTCATTATGTTTTCCCTCTGAAGTTGTGAAACAAATGTGCTGTGCAATTTGTTTCTATTAAAAATGGTACTACTGGTTAATGCCCCCCCCCAAAACACTGTTTGTTTGTTCCTTAAAGCAGAATGTATGCTTTCTCCAGCAGATTTGTGCTGTAAAAGATGAAGTTCAGCACTTTGAGCTATTTTCTTATCAGAGATAAATTTGACCTGATATTGGATGTCTTTACAATCTTGAGTATTTTTCTTACTTGCTACAAGTGGTGTAAAAATATTAGATTCACGGTGGTGCTGTTGTGTGCGTCTTTAAACAAATGCAAACCTTGTATGTAAACAAACCTTGTCTTTAAACAAATGCAAACAGGAGTGACTAACCAAAAAATAGAGTAGCTCTGGAAGGTGTAGAAATCCTGTTTTTGAGGCTGCAGGTGGCGGAGCAGAGTGGAGAAGGTGGCTCACACGGAGGGAGAGCAATTCACAGCACAGGGGGTGAGCACATTGCTGAGTCCAGGGGGCTTGGCTAGAAGGCCACACTGAACGTCTCTGAGACAGCTCTTGGCTGGATCTCCGTGCCCACATCCTGAGCAGGGATACTGCTATCAGAATAACAAATAATTTCATGTTATTATTCAGGCCCCAGAACCAAGTGATGTGGGCTGGCTTGTAGCCATTCTGCACAGACTGGCCGCAGCCATGCTACCTGAGCCTGCCCTGGGCTCCTGGCAGGCAGAGGCCCCTTACCACTGGGGCCCTAAGACATAATCGCTATTTTGTGTGGTGAGGTTATTTTGATGGTTTGTATTTTGTTTTTTTGAAAACTTCTCACTCACTTCTGCGATAGTGAGAGGCCTGTGCTGCAGGGAGGGGTCCCTGGGGGAGCAGTCCCTGCAGCCGCCTTGGGCACATCCTGCTCACAGCGAGCCCACTGAGCAACCGCTGCAGAAATGGGGAATGAACTCTCAGGTCAGCGTGGAGGCTCAGGGGTCTAGTGTGCAAGCGTTTCTCCCGGGTCTCTCTTATTCATCAGTGTTGGACATCGCTGCTGTGTCTCCGTAGCTGAAAGGAAGGACTTCTAGATCATGTGCTCAGAGCAATAAAATTAAATAAAAGATAGAAATGTTTTCTGATACTAGTAATACTTTGGCATCTAATAAGCCAACTAAGTTGTTAGTCTCAGTAGCTTCCTGCAACCCTTTACTAGTTGTTGCTGACTGGAGCAACTGCAGCACGACTGATCTTGCAAGGTTTTTTAGCAGGAACATTTCCCAATCAAAAGAACAAGGAAGTTGCCGAGATGCTTAGCATGTATGGACAGCTTTTGCTTCTGTTGTGGAACCCATGTCCTCCCAGTCATGCCACTGGATCCTGCAGCTATTATATGAGCTCTGTAATTCCCCTGGGGACTCCTTGACAGAGAAGGAAGTTCATCCACAAGATACGGATGAGACTGATACTTGCAAAAGTGCTGATAACTAATAAAGTGAAGTTACTTCATTTTTCTTAGTACAGTAAACAGAAAAGGTGTATATATATATATATATTCATTTAAAACTGACTTGCTCATTAAAGCTGTTTCTGGCGAAGGCATGCAAAGGACCTGGGATGCCACCCACATTCTGCTCTGGAATAAAGTGGCTTTGTCAGTGCTGCCAAAAGCCAGATAACCCCATGGTGTGTCTTACTTATGAGTCATCACAGATCTCCGCTTCAGCAGAAGGTTGTTTGTTAGGGTGCAGGATTCAGAAGCTGGTGGCTGCAAGGCACCATGTAATTAATTATTTAGTCGCCTCTGAGTGTCTGGGTTCAGGATGATGGTTTTGCATGGACATCTGTTGTGATTGGGGAGGCTAGAGCTCTATCCTCAGTATTTCCTAATTTCTTGAGCCAGCAGTCATGCCTGAATGTTAGTTAATATATTTTTGTCGCGATCACATGATGCAGGACAGTACCTTTCTCTACAGCCATCTACATCTACAGTCAGCTGGCTGTGCTGTGCTGACCCTTGGTGTCCTGTCATCACAGTGTACATGAAAGGGCACAGTATTTCAGAGTAGGAGAAGATTGGTGGAGAAAACAGATGCTAGCTTCAAGCAGAGAAGATCACTCAGGGTATGGTTTCATCCAAGGTTAATGGAAGAACAGACACAATATCAGTGGAAGCAAGTTCAAAGCAATCAATTATGCACAGAGCTGTAACTCCAGTCCTGAACAGTCATGATGTACTAGTGATGTTCTTGCAGCATTTTGGCAGTGTTTGTAATTGACAAATATCCTCTGTACTGCTATGATTATCTAATTTTCTGTTCTTGGATGAAGCCAAAAGGTTTGGGTGGAGAGGAGTAAGTGAGAGAAAACTTCTCACACACAGCAGAGCACTACTCATGCAGAGGAAATACATGTAGCAGTTGTGGAGGCAACAGGAGAGAGTGGCCTGTGTAGCCTAGGGTGAATTGGGCCCTGGGTAGCTCCTGCCTTCATCCGTACAGCTTTTGTTCTCCCAACTCAGCAAATATATTGAGATCTTAGTCCAGATAAAAAGATTAATACTCCAGTCTTGTGGCCAAAAGCGCTTTCTGTTCATAACACTCTATATTTTCTTTCAGTTGTCTGTAAGAGCAAGATGTGAGACCTGTAGTTCGGCACAATCTGGAAAGGTACTGAGTCTTGAAACTGGGTTATTCAGTGATGCCAGTTCCTGCTTTTAAGAACCAACTTGCACACCCACTCTCAGAGTCCTTACTCTAATAGCAGGATTTTTAAGAGGTGCTGAGTATAATGGGATGTTCAGTGGTGATTGTGTTATACTGAAAGTCCTAAGGAGTTACTTGATAGTGTTAGAATATTAGCAGAATTAAGTTTAGTTGGGTCATAAGGGGAATGCTCACTGTTGTGTGGTCATAAAGCAGAGCTAAAAACTCAGGCTTTATCTGGTGCTGCCTGGAATCCTGGAGGCGGAGGTGGGCACAGCTAGTGCCTGCGGACAAGGCTGCATCTGCTGCGGAGGTTGTGCAAGATGGGATAACAACCCTTTGTAACGGGTTTGTAAACTCTGCTTGGGAATTCCCTAAGCCTTTTCTTAGAAGGTTTTGGAATATCTTAATATCAGTTCTACCTTCTGTGAGAATATGGAGCAATATACTTATATTGGTATTGGGTAATGTTAGGAAAGGAGGTAAAAAACTGGGAGATCTATTGGATTAAATATTGACTGTTAACTGAGTTCTTTGCTACAGAACAGTATTTTAGAATGAAGGTATATTCATTCTTTGTCTTTTTCTCTCATTTTTTCTTTAATAAAGTGCACTTCAGCTGTTTGAACTCTTCTTCGCTTCTCCATAAGCTGTGAAACAGAAGATGTGGAAAAGTATGCCCTTCCCTTTTTCTACATGAATGATAAGAGCACAAGATTATTACTACAAGTTTTCTGCAAAGATGAGTTCTGAGGAGAAGAGTATATCTCCTGCTCACAAAACATCCACTCCATCACATAGAAGTGCCTCCTCTTCATCATCATCTCAGAGGGATAGGAGGCAGGTAAGGAAAAGATCTAGATATTTGTAGCATCAGATGAGATGATTAATTTATTCTTATAGCATGGCAATTAGTTCTCAGTAGTTCTAAATGCCTTTGCTGAGAGCACTGAATGTTATTGCTATCACTAAGATCTGTTGTTTTTTTCACTTAAGTGAAAAAAAAACTCAGATTCAGGAGCAATTGGGTACTAAGCGTAGTGCTGTAGCAGGAAGGATATGATGTGTGCAAGAGTAGTAAACATTCTCTGAAGTCTTTGGTGAAGTGTTTTTTTCAGCAGCATGAAACTACAGTCATTTCTAACTGTTGTTTGTCCTATGTGAATATTGCTTTGTAAATCTAAGTGCTGAGATGTATCATCATTTTACAAGATGATATTTCCAACTAACAAAATTCAGTTTCAATGGTATATTGTAAATCCTTTATGGAAGCACCTAATATTTTAAATACTAATTTCTTTTACTATAAATTTACACAGTGTCCCACATCATATAGTATCAGTCCAATTACGTTAGACTTCCATTACTGATAGACTCCTGTCCATGTAGGCATAATATGTCTTTTTGCCAGACAAGGGCTATACTATTTCCCTTGAGAACAACTTATGTGTTTCTGTGCTTTTTTGAAGGCTGGCATATAATATGGCCTCCAGCATCAGTGGGGGCACTTCAGAAAATATCAGAGCTAACTACTAGATTTCAGATAAGGTGTTATGTGTACATTTACAAATGCAAAGGCTGATACTGCAAATTTAATTAGAACGGAAACGTGGTTTAAAAATGCCGATCCACAGATAACTTGAACACTAAGTTAGCTTCTGTGTTAGTTTAGCATCATAATGTTTAAAAAAAGAAATGCATCTAATGGTAAGAATGTAATAACTGTTTATTATGTACAATATTATGAATATGTTTTAATTAATGCAATACTGGCTTCTTTTCAGCTTGACAAGGAAAAAGTGGCAGGCAGTGAACTTAAAAAAAATTGTTATTTGGGGCATACATTTACTTGAATGCCAGTAACTTAACGTTTTCCCTGCTACCTGTATGTCAGCTGTGACACTATTTTCTTAGCTGCTACTGGAACAGTTTCTTACCTGATTTATAAAAACTTGAAAATAGAGAATTTTGATGAAAATGTAACATTTAGAGTTTTGAATGTAAATAATCTTACCATAAAGGCTGTTTAAAATATTAAACCAGGAAAAGAATGCTGATGTGTGTTAGATAACAGGCAGGAAATGTGTCTGGAATATTTTTGTTTTCATCTCCATTGCCCTTCACTGAAGGCAAAAATGGTCTTCTCACAGGTGGTAAATATTTTCCCTTTCATGTCATACAGGATTTGGGGTAGCTGTACTCAGTTAAGGTCCTGGTTAGCATATGATCCCCTCTGATTTTTCAGGACTTCCATCTGGAGTAAGAATTTTGACATCTTTAGTTGAAAGCATCTGTGTATTTTATCCTTCCACAGTTAAACCCGATGAGGGCTAATGCAGGACATGGGGAAGTGCTTAGCTCAGCTGACAGCATATCCTCTGAATTCTCTGTGTAATTAGGTAGTTTGGTAGGATCATGAGAGTCAGAGTGAAAAACATTACCTTTTGGGAATACATTTTACCATAAGTCTAGTGGCTACCATGTCAGTTACCATGGCAACAAGGAAAGTGAATTTGTCATCATCATAAAATGGATGCTTAACTTTAAGTCCATATTTGGTCACTGAAACATGAAGCAAGATTTTAAAATAAAGATGAAGAGGACAATAGTGTGATGCATCTAGAGCTCTCGTGGATCTGATAAATGTCTGATGGTACTGAACACGTATATTTAGGCACATAAATGTGGACTAGAAAGCCTGCTGCTAGGCATTCATTTTTTGACTTAGCGCTTTGCTTTACTTTCAGTGTTATAGGCAGAGAAATATCCAAGAGCATGAATGGATTCTGTGGGCTATTTCTTCTGCAGTGAGACTGAGCTATGGCATGTAATGCAGCCTGAGATGTGATGGTCGTATATCCAAGGAAATAAGCATAAGAATGTCTCCTGTTGTGCATGTTCTTATGTGTTTTGGTTTTTGTAAACTTTCCCCAAAACATAATGATAGCTAAGGGCTTGGGGGGTTTCGTCTGTGAACTGTTGGTTTTTACTTTGAAAAGGCTTGAAAATTCTGTCTTGCTCCCTCCTTAGACTCTTTATAGCAGCTGGGTAAATAGCAGCCCTCTTGAAGGGATAATCTGTATGGCATAAGGAATGTGATGTGGTTGGATAAAGTGTCAATGTAGCTTTCGTTGTCATATATGAGGATAACACTTGGTATTTCTGGATGGTTAATGACTGAAATCTTCTCATCATATAATTCTTGTCAAAGTCATACCAGCAATTATGGAACAATTTTCCAATAAATTATGGTGCAGGAGGCTGAATGAGAGAGAACATGACTATGATAAATCATTTTAGGGTAAGTGGAAAATCTTGTTCTGTATATAGTACTGGCATTTTAATGTAGGTTTCTTTTTTTGTGCCATATACATCACCTAAGAGAATTAGCAGTCAGCAAAAGCTTTGACATTGTCAGTTTGTAGGCTTCATAACTAAGTGATTGATAAACCAGCGGAGTCTACTAAAGCCAATAATAACTGAAAAACTGGGTTTAGATATTTGAGACATCATAGGAACTTCAGCATCATTCATTTTCATAAAAATTTTTGTTAATTTGCAAGATAGAAGGCTCAGGACCAAGCAGTGATATTTAACCACTGAGCTGAGCAGGGCTGCAGTGCAATTACAGTAGCCCACCAGGAATACTTTGGAATGGTGCAGCAGCTGTTTGTCCTACTATGAGAGCTGTTGCAGAGCCAAGACCCCCTGTTTTTTCCACTGTCGGGGGCACTGGATCATTCTAGGAAGACTAAGAGTCCCTGTGCAAAAGTGAGTGTGAAAACTGCAATTGTAACAGGCGTTTCTGTGGGCCATGCAAGAAGGGGAAGTTCTCATCTTCCTTCCCTTGTGAAACTCCAAAAAGGCTAATCATATTCTGTTGCTTAACAAATAGGAGTAAAACTAGCAGTGTTTTTAGAAACTATAGCTGAATATCATAAAAGCATATGTTCTGCATTTAATCTGATTGCTGTAAATTCCTTATAAATATTCCATATTTTAGTGATCAACTAAATATGCAAGTCATACTGCAAATTGTAATGTTACATATTCTGTGCGATGCATGGGTAGTAATATTGTGCTGAGAAGGCCGAAAGAAGTAAACTGTTATACTGTTAACCTCATGCAGTTGCATAAATTGGGGCCTGACCCCAGGCTGTTAAACCTGCAGTTGCAGAACAATGAGGAAGTAATACAGGAGGAGAGTGATAATGATGAGATTGTGAACAAAGCAGAGAGCTTGACTTTTCTGACCAGCATCGAAAGGGTAGCTAATATATGATGTAAAGTGGATTTAGCAGTGTCTGATATTTTAAATGCAAGGATTTCTCTTCTAATGTCTTTATTTTTTCTTTTTGCTCTTCCTAGGGAGGAGAGATGATCAGCTGTTATCTCCTTTTTTCTCTGTTTCTGTCTGCCGGATTGCTATTTCAACAAATCCTTGGTTCTTTTCCCACATAAACACAAAAGGAGAAAAACTTTTAGTCCTAGTGCATTTAGCCTTGTATGATCACCTTCTCTACTAGGAGGGCTTTCATATTCCAAAGGAATATTCCGTTTCAGCCACATGTGAAGACTGAAAGATAGGAGCTTTGAAAGAAAAAGAGAAAAGATTTTATAGAGCAGCAATCATTTGCTTTTCAGATTTAATCTTTTGCTTTCTATAAGAGAGATATTGACTAATAGGAGGAGGGGTGTACCTAAGGGATGGAGAAAGGGCTGAGCTTGAGCTGAAGATGTTAACCTGGCCTTGAAATAAAGAGGCAGAGCGTGATTTCAAAGTCACGACACTGATCCTGCCTAAGGCTTTTCTGTACTGGAAAAGTTAGCTTTTTTTGTAAATAGTATATTTTAATTGACAAGGTAGTCTACTGAAAGCATTTTTTTTCCCAAGGCAAACATCCCCGTTCCATGGGTATAAAGGCTTTAATAACAATGGACAATGGAAGAATAGTGTCATTTGTCTGCAGTGATCTTAAACCTTAGTTTATAGAGTAACGGGAAGACTATAAAAAGAGGTTCTTGCAATAAATGAGTCTGGAAGTGTATCGTATTGGTACCTGAAAGAAAGAACTAATGGTCATTATTTGGATTTAGGGATGCAGTAGAAATACAGGCCCCACAGTGCTAGGCATTGTATTAAGCACATAATGAAAGGGAGTTGCTAGCATAAAATGCTGATTAGGTGAGACAGTCATGGATAGGGAACAGAGAAAGAGAGAAGTGACTTGACTGTCAGTTTCTTTAATGATCAAACATAATGAGAAAAGATCACAGAAAAACAGAGTGGTTGAGGTTGGAAGCGACCTCTGGAGATCGTCTAGTCCAACACCCCTGCTCAAGCAGGGTCACCTGGAGCACGTTGCCCAGGATTGTGTCCAGACGGCTTTTGAGTGTCTCCTAGGATGGAGACTCCACAACCTCTCTGGGCAGCCTGTTGCAGTGCTCAGTCACCATCACAGTAAAGAAGTTTTTCCTCATGTTCAGACAGAACTTCCTGTGTTTCAGTTTGTGCCCGTTGCCTCTCGTCTTATTGCTGGGCACCACTGAAAAGAGTCTGGCCCCACTGATAAGATTCTCCCCGCCTCAGTCTTCTCTTCTCCAGGCTGAACAGTCCCAGCTCTCTCAGCCTTTCCTCATATGAGAGATGCTCCAGTCCCCTAATCATCTTAGTAGCCCTTCACTGGACCCGCTCCAGTAGCTCCATCTCTCTCTTGTACTGGGGAGCCCAGAACTGGACGCAGTACTCCAGATGTGGCCTCACCAGGGCTGAGTAGAGGGGGAGGATCACCTCCCTCGACCTGCTGGCAACACTCTTCCTAATGCACCCCAGGATACCATTGGCCTTCTTGGCCACAAGGGCACATTGCTGCCTCATGGTCAACTTGGTGTCCACCAGCACTCCCAGGTCCTTCTCAGCAGAGCTGCTTTCCAGCAGGTCAACCCCCAACCTGTACTGGTGCATGGGGTTATTCCTCCCTATGTGCAGGACCCTGCACTTGCCTTTGTTGAACTTCATGAGGTTCCTCTCTACCCAGTACTTCAGCTTGTCGAGGTCCCTCTAAATGGCAGCACAACCTTCTGGTGTATCAGCCACTCCTCCCAGTTTTGTATCATCGGCAAACTTGCTGAGGGTGCACTCTGTCCCTTCATCCAGGTCATTGATGAAGTTCCAGTATTGACCCCTGGGGGGCGCCACTAGCTACAGGCCTCCAACTAGACTTTGCTCCACTGATCACAACCCTCTGAGCTCTGCCAGTCAGCTAGTTCTCAATCCACCTCACTGTCCACTCATGTAGCCCACACTTCCTGAGCTTGCCTATGAGAGTGTTATGGGAGACGGTGTCAAAAACCTTTCTGAAGTCAAGGTAGACAACATCCACTGCTCTTTCTTCATCTCCCCAGCCAGTCATCCTATCAAAGAAGATTATCAGATTGCTTAAGCATGATTTCCCCTTTGTGAATCCATGCTGGCTACTCCTGATCACAAGACGAATGTATTAGGAAAAATATTGTAGGTTCTGTGTTAATTCTAGAGTTTCATCCATCTGGCTAATTTTAAGAAGAGTAAAAGTAGAATTAGAATGAGAATTATGAAGTGAAGTCTCTTGGCTAAGAAAACTGACTTCAGGTTTCTGGAAGAAAGGGTGCTGTATCTAGTTTTAGTTTCATAGGTAAGCTTAGTAACCAGTAACCCAGTAGCAGTGCCATAGAAATTGTTTCAGTGAACTGCAGTATACTTGCTGCTCATGAGCTTAAAAATCTCCATAATTTTCCATGAAACTGAGGACTTCAAAGGGAAAAGAAGAGGGAGCCAGAATATGGCAGTTAAGTTAAATGAAAAAAAACAGTTCTCTTTGTGGATCCTTGAAGTTTGATGGAAGAGGAGAGAGCTCACCAGTTGTAAGTGGGTTACTGGACAAAGAGCTGTTGGGATTAAAGATCAGAATGGTTCATGTGTCATTTTATTTAGCTGAAGGCCACATGGTGCTTATGGAAGCAAGTAAGGAGAGAGGTTTTTTTCTTTCTTTCTTTTTTTCAACCAGGAGTATCTGGAAGAGCTTGCTGATGTATAGCAGATGTAGAATAAAAGCTTGTTTGTGACTCATTTTTCTAATTACTTGATGTTTAAGAAGCTCTTTTTGTGTGATTATTCTAAGCAATAGCAGATTCACATTTATCTGTCCCAGAGAAAAAAAATGGTCTGGTATTCAATTGCCTCTTAGACTGAAGTTTAGTACAAAATGCTAGATGAGATATCTGCTGTGCTAGATGAGATATCTGCTGTTGCTATTGCCTTGTCTCTGGTGCTGCCAGCCTTCCCTGGCAGCTCAGTGTCAAGCAGAGAAGCAGTGGCAGTGAAGGGTCATGGCGGGAGCAGCCATGGTGGCTGTGGCTATGGGATTTCAACCACTGGTATTTTTCCCTTGGTAGCCTAGCTGGGCAGAGTAAGGCCCACACAGATCCATCCTGCCTGTTGGAAAATAAAGGCCTTTGAAAGAATCTTTCTTTTCTATTTTCTTATTTAATTTAGCTTTTTTGATGTTTTTTCTGGAGAGGCTTGGTGAAGGTGTAGGAGGGAAGGTGTGTATTCATATAGTATGATTTTTAATATATCAAGACCTGTCAAACCCTCAACTTTCTCTTTAGTTTATGACCCATCAGTGAGACAGTATCAAGGACATTTCTGTGGCTCCACTATAGATTTCTGCCTCAAACGATGACAGTATAATCGATTGACCCTGCCTGCCTATCTATTTAGTGTGCCTTTAGGCAGTGTTGCCCATACAGGATTGCAGTGCAATGTAAGATACTATATTCTGTGTGGAAGGGAAATCTGAGGACGTTTATATCCCTTGTTTCTTCTTAAAAGGAGTGGAAACCTGCACCATTCACTTACTGCGACAGCCTGATGTGATATCTGGAAAACAATTCTTGATGGTTTCCTATACATTTCATTTGTTGTTGTCTCTCTGTGACTTTAAAGGAAAGGAAGGTGAAGGAGGACAGTTGTCTGATAGTTAAGACACGGACTTGAGGACTTGAAGCTGTATTCCTAGCTTTGCCTTGTGACAAAACAGATTTTGAAGAGCCTTTTTGCCTCTCAGTGGCTTGTAAGGGTTGCCTAACTATTAATTGTTGATCTCTTTGAGAGTTTCAGATTGGAGATGCTACTAAATGCCAAGTACTCTTATTACTGTTACTCTCTTCTGCTGTGTCTTCTTCCTCATTAGCTCCCTTCAAATAATACAGATGAAGCATCATTAGAGCAGGAAGTGTTAAATAAATACTTTAAATGGCAACAAGTCACTGGAGCAAGCAAAAGTTCTGAGGGAGCCAAAGAATTAAGTGGCAAAATCAGTTTAAAAAAATGCAGTTGTTTTTAAATCAGTTAAATGCTGCTATTATACAGGCTTTTTGATAATTTGTTTTCAAGACACCCATGTGAGTGTGGAGGACCCAGATTCAAGATATGCAAATGCATTAGGCAGAAGAAATATGTGCCTTAGCAAAGCTATTAGTTGTTCTGGTTTCTCTCTTTTTCTGTTTTTATTAAATATTTTATCTTTGAGTTGAAAATGAAGCTGTAATGTAAAAACTGGGTCATTTTTGCAGTAAAATGAGATTGTTTGTCAAAATTTTTCTAAGGTTTTTTTTTAAATAACTGCCTATATTTTTGTATTGCATATATGAAGGTTTAAAGGATATTGAGAGAGTCTAAGTGACTAGCTTACATGAGGATGTGAAAGAGAGCCCCAGGAAGAAAAGGTTTCCTTTTTTTAACCTAAACGCTTTTTTTTAGGTGAAGTTCCAACTTTTTGGCCTATGATTTATACTAACCTAGATTCCTTGGCAACCATATTAATGTGAAAACTGCATATATTTTCTGAAATAGACCATTCAACATGTCTAGAATGCTTTTATTAGTTAACAAATTAAAACATGAAGGAATAATTTTATGTGTAGAATTTTATTTTCCCTCCCTTTCTTCTGCTGCATCAGCATTAATAAAATGTATTGCTAGCTTGGCACTATTTAGAAAAATATCCCTTTAATTGTGAATATTCAATAGATAGAGTAAAGCTTTGTGTCATGTGCTAATGTTTGAATTCTCTCCGTCAGTTATTATCAATTTATCTGTCTGCTATGTTTTCAGATAAACATGCCAAAATCTAAAGTAAGGAAGAAGGAAATTGTTGTTAAAGGCTCATACTGTTATTTGGAAATTATTCCAAACCAACTATCATTCTGGCTAAGAGACGACTGCTGTAACTGATGAAAGTTCTTTTTTGCTTTAGCCAGTTCTGCTCATGCTGCCCTCCAGGAAGCTCTTCAGAGGAGCAAGAGCTTATTTCTCTTTAGAGCTTGTCAAAAAGTACCTTTAAAAGCAGAAGATTCTTTGCTTCCAGAGCCTAAAAGTGAAGTGCTACATGTGATACAAACCTGGAGTTCCAGAAAGAGCTGGTAGAGGGCTCTTGAACTAACAAATCCTTGACATATTCATAATACAAGAAATGTGTATTTTACTTATCCTGGGAAAGAAGCAAAGAAATACCTGTGTAGTATTACACTACAGAAATGCTGCTTAGATATATTTGTCTTGCAGTAAAAGGTGACAAAGAGAAAATGCTTAAGGGTGGCAATTTTGCTCTTCAGTGCATTTCTATACAAGATCAGCATATGCTACAAAAAGAAAAAAAAGGCTAAGGTAAATACATGTGCTATTCAGAAAAGTGTTGGTAGGCTCCTTTGTTGGTTGATAGCACAGACTGTGGAAAACAGGTATGGAACAGGGTCAGTAGAAGGGACTGTGGGTAAGAATAGGACCATGGTTGCTTTATACAAAGAGAAAAAAACTGTTAGAAGAAAGGAAGGAGAAAAAACATTGATAGAGACGTGGTTGTTTTGCTTTGTACTCACCCTTCCCTCACAGTGGTACTCAAGACTATCTTTATTCCAATATCAGCATAAAGAAGGCCAGAGCGGATTGAGAAGCAGCCTAAGATAAAAGCAAATTTCAAGGTTTATTCCATTTGCAAATAATATTGCAGATGAACTCTGCATATATCACAGCTCTATTTAAAACTGGTATATCTGCAGGTGTATCTATATATTCATATCTTCTCTATTATTGCTGCTGTATTTCAGATAACAGGAAAACTATGTTTTTAGAGAATGGAACTGGTTAAGCATTGCACTTTGTGCTAAACAGTTCAAATAAAGAACACAGATGCATGCGGGGGTAACTAGACTGTAAAAAGAATGCCAATGAATAGCAGATAATGAAAAATGTCTTTTGAATAAAAAGGAAAAAAGAAAAAAAGCTCTCTTATTCTATACTGCTGAGGCAGAATAGTGTATGTCTAGGTCCTGTGATTACAGGTGTTGAAGACAGCAATACTGCGAGCAAAGTGACTTGTCAGTCCTTTTTCATTAATTAACTGAGTGGAATCTTGTGCATATTTCTGAACTAAAATACAAGTATCTTAGTCCATGATGAGTGACAAATTCTTCACCAACTTTTTTTTCTTGAAAATCAATAATTTATGAATTAAGAGAACTCACTGCATTAAATAAAATTAATTCAATTAAGTAATTAAGCTGCAAAGCAGAAAGGGAGGCGTGAGTGCCAGGCTTGTCCTCTGGATTTCCTATTTCTACTTACCCAACACTTCTTTTCTTTCTTTCCCTTTGAAAAAGCTTGTAAGTCTTTTCTGTGAATGGGAACTCTCGTTCATTTAAGAAATGTTCAGTTCTTCTGCCTCTGTGGCTGAAGATGCTCCATGTGCTAGCATTTGTTCTGGTGGATGAGGCGAATAGGTCAGTGAACTCGTAACAGAGGAACAAAGTTGGGAAGATATATGGACAGATACTATGAAATATTTTCTGTTCTTGCTCTCCAGAGAAGATGAGAATATGAAACATCATACCGTTATTCCCTCCATCAGCTTTCTTCTCCCTTGCACCTCTTTTGAAAGCAACGGGGAAAAAACACAGGAGAGATTCAGGATTTGTATTTCATGTTATGGGGCATTTTGGAGCCCTCTTTGTGGTCACATATATAATGTTTGTTGTGAATAATCTCAAAGTCGAAGGAAGGATTGCAGTTAGGATTATGATTTAGTAATGGGATTACTAAGCAATTTTAGTTAAATTCGGTCTTGTTGAATTAATTTCCAAGAGAAATTAGCATAGAATTCAGTGTTGCCTGAGTTTTTCACCAGGACTATAAGTCTGTGATAGCACACAGATGTTACTGAAGCATGAGAAGGTCTGGAACTGAGCAATGCACGAGTGAAATCCTCCTCCTGTGTTCTTGGGAGGAAATGAATGAGTTCCAGGCTGATCGATACTCCTAGATTCATGGATTATTCATTCTTCTGTTCATGTAAACAAAACTCAGGAGCTATATTGATCTTCTGCTTTGAATAGCCTCTTTCTTCCTTTTCTTCATATCAGCTTTTTTTAACTGCTTCCTTTACTGGCTATATTTTTGTTGCTAAAACCAAAAAAATTTCTAGATCCAAATCCTTCTCTTTCTGTGACACTAAACAATTAAACAAACTCCTGCATTGTAAAAATTGCTGTTTTTCAGAATGTCAAGTAATTGTGTAATTTCTAGCTGTAATTTTGCAGAAATCTAACATGCATTAAAGGAAAATATTCTGCACCAAATAATGTCCCTTGAATACTAGGCTATAAACATGTCACAAATTTAAAGCAATTACTTTGCATCAGTGTAATGCTCATGACAGAAAAGAACAGGAAAGCAGACATTTACAGAAAATCAGACAACACTTTTGGAAATAATGAATGTAAAGGGAAGTAATTTTATTTGAAAAGTGTTCATTTTCTTGTTTCCAAACAAATAGTAGTATAAATCAGCATTCATTATAGTGCTGTTAGAGAATAATGTATTTCTGAAATGAAGTGGAACTGCAGTGACTGAGGGCTGCCCAAAATAATTTACTTGCCTTAAAACTGTGCAATTGAAAATGTCACTGGAAATCTGGCAAGCCAGGGACTGCTGGGTTACTTCACTCTAAATATTTTACAAAATGAGATTGCAGTTATGTAACAACAAACTGCATTGGCTGCTACATATGAGACCTTCCGAACATCTGTGTTGGGCATTGCTCCATCTTGAGATGGAAGGATTCCTGCCTGCCAGACAAAACTGGCAAGAAAGTTGGGAATCATCCTGATTATAATAATCTTGCTTTGAAGAATAGATTTAGGATTTACAGTATATTGTTTAAATCTGATATCATGTGCAAATGTAGCATTTCATCTGTTCAACTAGAAAACTTTATCGTAGCTCATTTCTAGTAACTTTGTGGTGCTGAGCTCAAATAGGCATATTAAACTACTCTCTGTGCAATGTTTGTACTCATTAAACACAAGTTCCTACATTTTTTTCTCATCTGGCTAGTCCTGGACATCAGGTTAATGAGATTTGCCTCTCTTTTATAAAGCAGAAGGTTTCAAAGCACAGGTGACGAAGATACTGGTGGTTGGCTCTGAGGAATGCAACAAGTAATACAGTGCTGCTGCTTTTCCTTATTCTTCACTGTAAAATCAAATTAAAAGCAACCGAAAATAAATGATAATTGTTGTGTTGTGGCAGGGATGCTTAGTCTTCTCCACTGGCAACAGTGGCAGTCCCCGTATTTTCCTTTTGATTCACAGCTGCAAATTCAAAGAGAACAATAAAGATCTGTTAGCCGCTCTCTGCAGCAAGATGTGGTCTGTGCATTATATGAAGATTTATATGAATAGCTGTGTTTAATTATTTTGGTTATGGTCCTTATATACTTAGTTACTTGTATAAACAATAATATTTACTCTGCTATTTGTATATATTTTTATATTCTCTGATTGTTTCTGCTGTCACTTGTTGCCTGTGTAATCTCTTCTTCAGTGGACATAACGAAACTTAACTGTCCTCAAAATTTAATTGGTGTTTTTCATTGAGGAAGAACTCACCCTTCTCACAGAACTACAATTGCAATTGATTGTTACTGTGCTACATGTGGAAATGAAATAGTTTATTTCATGCCAAAGAGATACCGTTGATGTGTTGTGGCAGAATTCGCACAAAATGATAATGTGGGAAATAGCAACATTTCAACAGGGAACAAAATGCAAGTCTAAACAGGCAAAATGTGGTTATCTTTGCTCAAGCCCATAGTAAAAATGCTTATTATTTTATAAAATATGAATAAAACTTCTCCGGAAAATAGGAAGACATTTTTAGATATACTTTGCTTAAAAATGGCATTTCCTTCAAGATCACTTCTGAGATTATGTAGTTTGTATTTGTACCAGACTTTAGAGATACAAAGTTTTACAGTATGATCATATGTAAAAACAGCTATAGTGGTTTAGGATGGTTTTGCTCCATAAATGTTCATTAGCAAGCCCATTAGCTGAGACCCAGTAACTGATCTTGTGAACAGTTATAGTTTATTACAAGCACTCATGTAATAACTTACTTCACCTCACTTGAGAAGCTAATTACAAAAAGCTAAGGTGTGATAATGAATATGTTAGGAACAGTAATCTCTTATGTGTAATGGTTTGCTTCAGAAGTAAATGTATGACAGTGCCTATGTCATGATATATATACTCAGTGTCTCTTATCTTGGTAGAAAATGTAATCTGGTTAGGAACACTTTGAATCTCTATAGGTAAAAACTGTATTAGCACCTTTTCTTTCCTGGCTTTTTATAGTTCCCAGTCATTTCTAGGTTGAACAGAGAAATTAGTCTACAAACCAGTAATAAGAAAAGGAAGAGAGGAGGGAAAGGAAGAGAGGTGTACTGGCCCAGAAGACAAACTTCTTATGCACTTCTGTTATGCTTGGTAGTACTTGATGCACTTTGAGCCAACTGAAGCATGATGCTGATATTTTATATAACCAGTTTAACGATTAATCATTCTTTGCTTAATGTGTATTTTAAAAAGTAATGTTGAATAATAAGTGCTCACCTTCTTTATTTTTTCTTCAGAGTGTTCATATTTTGGAGCGGAAGGCTTCTTCGGGAAGTACAGACCTTTCTTTAAGCAAGCAGTTCCTTGAAACGGACCCTATTTCTCTATCTAAGGTAAGCAAAAGCATCGACAGTCCTCTTAGAATTTTACGAAACTACCCACAAGAAAAGTCACTAAGACTTAAAAACTGTCGCCGAGACCTTCAGAGATCACCTTTCACTGTATTTTTATATGACCAGAAGAAACTTCTTAGCAAATAAGTGTAATTTCACATAAAGAAGACTTCATTTTAAAATACGTCAAATAAAAAAGTAAGACTGTTACTGAAAAGGTGAGGATGCTGTGGTGGAATATTTGGCAGAAAAGAAAAAATACTGAAGTATCTTTAAGTTCTGGTTTGCAGGATTTAACACTGAAACAAAACTGGAAAACAAATTCAGCATGAAACATTATGTTCACCAGGTAAAATGAAATGGTTTATTCTGTTTTCTTAGGAAAAAATTTGCAGAAAAAAGACTATGTTCACAAACCTGTTGGTGGTGACTCCATTATTCCCAGTACCTGGCATGTATGCAGAACCTGGGGTTGTGAGTTATGCGTGTGTTCCCCTGGTCATGCTGCTTCATGTAGAGCTGTTTCTCACGTAATATGTAGTTATTTACAGAAGTCCTAAAGTACTAAAGCCTTGCTTGACAATTGTCATTGGATGAGGACTCTTAAGGCACTTCACTTTCATTCTGGTACTCTGCTGTTTCTGGCTGCCCTTGCAGTAGAAGTGTAGTGGCATAAGATTACATTTGCGCAGCGTATCTCACCACACCATTTTTGGAGTGGAGCGAACTGCAGTAAGATTGCTAGGTGGTTTGAATACAGCTTGTCACACTCGTGCGGCAGAAAACCGGTATCCATATTGCACTGAATAATTACTCATTTTGTCCTCTTGTATCTGGCCATTTGTTTAAATGAATAGCTGTATGAGACTGAGATTTCTGGTTGAAAAGTAATCGATACTGGTGCAAGCTTGTAGATAAAAGACTTAATGCTTGTAGCTGATCTTCTAAAGGAGAAATCAGTGTGGTGAGGAATCAGTTGGTGTAGTTAAGGAGAGAGTTTCTCTGCTTGCCCCAGGGGGCTCATAGTTTAATTTCGCCCCCTCAAGTGCCAAGTGCTGCTTCTCAGAGAAAAAATCATGTATAAGTGCTTCCCTCTACACTAATGGAAATAAAATATCCAAGCGAACCACAGCGAAATCAGAACATGTTTCAAAGAGCATGGCTTTTACAGGCAACAAGAGAAAGCACTGTAAAAGTTCCAGTTTACACTAATGCAGGGAAAACTAAATTGGGTAAACATTTTTATCAGAATTCACTGTGGTATGTATTAGCTGGACTAGTGCTTTTCATCTTTGTCAGATTAGCAACTCCTTACTGAGATTTATAAACAAATTTAAAATGTGCTGTTACTTTTAAAATCTCATTTTTACAATATTAATGTTAACATTATCACAGCTGTGTAATTTTTTTGGAAGTGTGTTATGACAGGCTGACAGTGCTTGGCTTTGAACAGTGTTGTGGGGGATGGAGGAAGACAGTTTTTCTGCCTCTTAAAGTGTTTGATGCTTTATGACTTTGTTCCTCCCCCAATGGCTTTTTGTAACATCTCTGAGAGTTGTGACAGTCCAGCTGAGAAAATGCAAATTTAGAGCTGTGTAGGATACTATTAGTACTACCTTAATACTATGTTAATGAGCAAGCAATATGTGATTCTTAAATTAGTACTGAATGTTGCTGATTACAGTAATAGCAAGAGGACATAAAGTAACAACTCTCATGGTTTTCATTTTTAAAAATTTTGTTCTGTAGATGTTCACTATGGTGTAGTGTAAGTCTGGCTTGGGTCATACAAGTCATCTTGCATAATAAGCGGTATGTACATGGAACATGCTTTAATTGGCTCTTGGACAGGCTTACAACTGGTTGTATCTGAAATGATATATTTGATATCTCTAGAGAGAAAATTATTTAGCTTTCCTATATACATTTCTCTTAATACAGTGAAGCTTAATGACAGGAAAGTTAAAAGAAGATGCATTTCCTTTTACAGATTTCTAAAAGCACAATTAGCCTGGGAAACTCTGTGTCATAAAATGCCATTGAAGACAAGTGCTGGCTGTTCTTTTGTTCATCTGTCTTTTTTTTAAAACAGACCTCTTAAAACAAAAGACCTCTTTTGTTTGTCTATTTTTAAGGAAAAATTAGAATATCCAGAATCTGTGTAGATTATACTCTAAAGATCAGGAAAGTTTCAAAGATGCACAAGTTTCTATGATCAGGGAATGCCACAAAGTGCACTGTTAATGCATACTCACATATTTAGCAGTAAGGTGTCTTTCTCATTTCATCTCACAATCCCATTTTTTTTCTAAGGAATACTCTGTATAAAGGTACATTTTTAACGTGCAGATTCTACCTCTACCTCATTTGCAATGTCTCTTCAGTCTTTTTAGTTCTTATGATAAGGAACTTCTAGATAGATTGTACAAGTGGTCAGAATCAGAGCAGCAGTTTGCATTTTTACCACCAGTTGCAGATCTGAGCCTTTTGTGTGCTGAGCTCAGCCAGAATTTGATCCAATTTTTGCATATTTGGATATATTAATTTCATTGGAACACAGTCCTTGTTCTGAGCAAAATGTACAAGCCTTCAGATTGTCATCCAACTATATAGCCGCACTTTCCTAAAGACTTCAGCTTTGGTATAGTTACCTAATAGGGGTTAGGTTTCCAAAAATGCTCATATTCATTAGGTATCAGTGAGATAGAGCCAGACATAATACAACGACCCTTTGGTACCTCTCAACAGGCTAATTTAAAAGTCTAGCCTTCCCTTACTCTTCCTTTTGCACTGGAGAATTTGTGCTACATAAAATGCAATTTTGTATCATATGTATGCAGAATTAATCAATGTGTTTTCATGCTTTTTCATCAGGAACCTGACAGCTGGGAAATCATAGAGGGCCTGAAAATAGGCCAGACCAATGTCCAGAAGCCAGACAAACATGAAGGTTTCATGCTGAAAAAGAGAAAATGGCCTTTAAAAGGTTGGCACAAGGTAAATGTCTCATAAAACAGTCAAAGTATTATGACTGTTTTATGAGTTTGGAATTTTTGTGTAGGGCAAATTAGAATGACTGTCAAAATAATGCCCAGGATTTCTGTGTATGACTTTTTCTTTGAATTGCATAAAGAATTAGTTTGCACACACAGCTTTATAGCTTCTAAATTTCAGTGCCTTCTGCATAATGTTATATTCAAAGTTCTGTTGGAGGAGGTAGATAATGCAGCAGATGCATCATGGCTTGAAAGGTTTAACCAATATCTCTTTTCCTTTAATTCTTTTCAATATATTTGTTGTAACAAAATGTAGCTGTGTAGTATAAGGCTGAATTGAGTTTACATTAAAGTGAACCATGCTTCATGATAAAAGAGAAGAACTAAGGGGCTTTAACATGGAAACCATGTATTCTCACTGGAGGGCTTCTTCTCTGAAATTATTTTCCCTTTTAGGTGTGCTTTTGGAGCAATTTTGCTCAGCTTTATTCCTGTATTTGGTTTATCTTTCTGTTTGTAATCCTTTGTGTGGACACTGCAGTGGGACCATGCACGAGATAAATAACAGCTTTGCTGTTATTAAATTAGATGTCTTAGTGAAAAAACAACCCCAAATCTCCTGTTTCTATTCAGTTAGTTTGAAGACATTTCTCCTTGCAGCTACCTTTTAGCAACTCTAAAACTGGTGTCCATCAATTCTTTTCTCTGTATTTTATACCATAGTAATTACAGGGTATTTTTTTTCTTTTAGCAACAAGATGTGGTACTGATGGTGATCCATTTTTTTGCGGCTCAGGGTACTTGAAGCAGGATCATTTTCTTGGACAAAATGCATTTTGCTACAAAGAGTGGTTATATAGTTGTATAACATGGCTTTTTTTCTGGGAAAGCATTAACTTTCTTTTTTTGCTAAACACTGTGGGACTTAGGTCTGAGTCCAATTGCAGTCCATATTAGTGTAAATTATATATTTTTTCTAATTCCTCTCTCCTTTGTGAATGTTATACTAACTGGTTAGCAGTGTATAATTTTCTCCCACCTGTCACCCTGTTTCTGCACCCTTTGTCTACCATAGGTGTTTTTGTTTTACTGAAATACAATTTATTGTCTCAGCAACCACATACATACACACTACTAGTTTTTAATATGAATAAAAGATTCACAATTCAGCCTCTGTCTCTGTCCTGCCTTACAGGATTTATAAATCTAAGGATTTGTGCTGAACTTGGGTTCAGAAACTGTGGATCTATTAATGTTTTCCAGGTACTGCCTACATATGCTGCAGTTTCTGTAACAATGCTTGATGCTGAGAGCTCTAGTGAAGAATTCCAGAAGCAGTAATTGTAGCACATGCCATATTAGTAATCTGCTAGCAAAGCCTTAACATCTTCTGTCTATTGAAAGTTGCATGTTATATTCTGAAGGTTCTGAAAGTGCTTTAATAGCATACCATTTATCATGTGTACCACTTACAGATCAGTTTACCATTTTCTGAAATGCAGTATGCTTTGGAATGAAATGCTTCAGCCATTTCTCTGCAGCATTCAATGTCACATAGTAATTAGAATGGGAAATGTGGAAACAGTATTTTCTCATGTGTGAGAAATTTAGAGAGGAAGAGCAATGTGAAATTAATATCATGCTCTTATGAGGTCATTAATGACCATACCTAGTCAAAAACTCCTGTTGTTTTGACATCTTATTCAAGAAGTTATGTCTCCAGCAAAGCACTGTTTTCTCACTCTGTGTGAGATATTGGTGCCATCTGTTGTGTCACTGACATCATTTCCAAAAGCATCTCCAAGAGGTATTTTCAGAGATCTGCCATCTGAATATTGACTCTGCTCATTATGTCGATTTAACAAGGTCACACCATGGGAACATTGTCATTCCCTTCCATGTCAGATAGCTTAGAGTTTAGGATAATATTTCGTTGTCTGTGTTCTAGAGTCTTAACATATATTAGTGCTTTAGGTAATATCCTAAAAGTATGACCCAGCCTATACCACTGGCTAGCAGCCAAGACATAAGCCCTCCAGTGACCTGGGTATCTTGCTGGGAATGCTATATTATTTGCATTTGTACTAATATCTGTATTGGCTAGATTAAAGCCAGAAGAAAAAGTATAATCAGCATGAATTACAGTCTCTCCTTTACTTCACTGTGCAGATGTCTGCTGTGAGGCACAAAGTTTTGGATGGTAGCACAATGTCTCACAGCCTGCATCTCTTTCCATCTGGGGATCAAGGAGACCACAAGAAAGGTCCATGTGGGTCTTCCTTTTGGGATGTGGAACTTACACTAGTAAAAACATTTCAGTTTCTGAATAAGGAAGGTAAGATATTAGTTTGAAGTGTGACCGACTTGTGTGTCAAGAAAAACAAAAAGAAAATGAAGAAACAGACATAACTCTTTCAGCCTATAGTGTCATTCCTACAGACCTTACTGGACTGTCTAGAAAGCGGAAAAGTACCTTCAATACTGAGGTTTAAGTCAAACCTGGAATATAATGGTGGAAAAGGAGGATCTAGTTTCTCTTGCTTAGAAGATAATTGTTGTCAAAAAAGAAGAAAGAAAATTATTCAGTACTGTGTTTATGCACTCTTTCTCGCCCACAAACATTCCTTAATTGCTGTGGAGTAATTATTGTCTTTTGCAGATTAATTATTGTACACAGTTTAAATTACATCTGCTCATTAAGAAAGAAATCCTTCTTTTTCTTTCAGAGGTTTTTTGTCCTGGATAATGGAATGTTAAAGTATTCAAAGTCACCAATTGATGTAAGTAAAGCTGAAGGCCATTTTAAAATTTGTATTGGAAGTCAGCCTGCCAGGGTGATTAAATCTCATTCTCACACTATGCATGCTTACGACAGCACATGTGAAAGTTGTTGATGAATTCAGAACAGGGAGTGCTACTTCTTGGGCAGATCCTTTTATATACCATCATGAATTGAGCCTTATAAATGAGGGCAGTGGCTAGCTAAGGATGGCTGGGACACCTGCCTACCTTTTAATCATCCTTTCATCAGCTTATGCTGATGAGGTTAGTTTTGATTTGTGCAGGATCCTACATTATTCACTGACATCCCCAAGCAAAAAGCTATGGAGAAAAGTAGGCTTATAGTTGATGCATGAAGGCTTGCAAAAGATGCCATGCAAGCAAACCCAGCCTTCCTTAATTCATTTCAAGCTAGGAGTTCTAGGCCTGAACCTCTCCTGAACACAAAAGAAACTGCTGAGTGAAAATTTGAAGTTACTGAGAAAAATGCAGGCTCAGAAACCTGCATTTAGTTATAAGGCATTATATTAAGACTGTGGAAGAACTGGCATTATTAAGTCTCTAAGGAGAAAATCCTGCTCACATGATTCATACCAGTGTCTCCATTTAAATCAGCCATGAAGAAACTATAATTACAGTTATCAGGACATTGCCCTGTGTTTATTAGTTATCTATCTGCCACAGGAGATATATTTAACTTTTTGAGCATGTTTTTTGGTTGACTGTTCTAGTAGATCTAAAACTAAAGCATAATGGCTGATAAGTTAGTCCTAAAGTTGTGCTTATGGTGTTGAGACTTCCTCTTAAAACCCCTCTTTAATTAAGATTCAACAAACTTATGTTTTTGCAAACTTATGCATTTGTATATAAACATTTATTTTGCATGTGTTTTGTATATATACACATGCATTTACAGGTACTCACATATATGTATATATTTATATTATACAAATAATTTTAAGTTCATTTTACATGTTAATGAAGCCTGTATCTTGCTTTTTTTTTCAGTTTGATATAGAGAAGACAGACTCCCGCTTCTGAGTTAACCAATATAGTTGTTATTAGGCAAAATTCTGCTTTCAGATTAACTTTGTATTTCTGTTATGACTATCTTCTGTCATTGAGAGATTTGTATGTGGAAAGCATGTAAGGTTTTGGTTTAGTTATATCCTCAGGAATTCTACTTTTTCTCACTTCTATGCAAATTAAAAACTACATTAATTTTACTTAATTTAGATGCTTAGGTTTACTTAATTAAGGTGCTTGACAGATTGGCTTGACTCTGTATTTTACCTCATCAATTCTGGTGTCAGTCAAAGCCGATCATTCTAAGGTAGGTGGATAGGATAGAGAAGTGATTACAATATACTGAAGAGATAGATATAAAGGGTAGCATTAAATTGGTTAGATTAGATAACACTAATCATGGAGCTGTAGCAGCAGAGAGCTGAGTATCACCTAATTTTCCATGCTTCTCACTTACCTGTAGTTCTGTGGTGGTGTGAGCCACACGCTTTTTCTTTGGAGATGGTTCTGGAGCGAACACTTCTTGCAAGAGATTTTCTCTGTCTATAAACAAGTCTTTAGTCTTACTACAGTTTTTTATCTGGCTTTGTGTTAAAATGTTCCTAAAATGGGAAACCATTTCAACACCAAGTATTCTTCTGTTAAAAATAAGGAAGAAGTGCATGATATTACCAATCTCTTACCCAGCTTTTTGATTTCAGATTCAGAAGGGCAAAGTACATGGGAGCATCGATGTTGGTTTATCGGTTATGTCTATTAAAAAGAAGGCTCGTAGGATAGATCTTGACACAGAAGAGCACATCTATCATCTGAAGGTAAAATTGGTGCAAATATTTATTCTTCTCTCTTCAGCTATAGTGGAAATAAATAAATAAAAAAAAAGCTGTAAAAGATGTGGGGAAAAATAGTATTTTTATGAGTGCCTTCTTGATGTCGAATTTCTTTTTAGGTGAAGTCCCAGGATTCATTTGATGCCTGGGTTTCAAAACTACGCCACCACCGGCTGTACCGTCAAAATGAGATTGTGAGATCTCCAAGAGATGCCAGCTTTCATATATTTCCTTCAGCCTCTACTACGGAGTCTTCACCAGCTGCCAATGCGTTAGATGGAAAGGTAGGTAGGGTCCCTTCTTTGGCAACTCATGCCCAGCAACTGTTCTCGTGGGCAGTTCTGGGGGGTGGTTCTTGTAATGCCAAGAGGGAAAAGTTTCCGCTGTGGAAACCAGTGGTCAGCAAAAATCTGGGGGTATGCAGCTCAAAGACTCTAATTCAGCCTGACTGCAGCCTTCATTAATGGGCTGCTGTAGAGATCCTGCAAAGAATTCACCATCTCTGGAATGATTTGCACTTCCTTTTGCCATCAGGGATTAATCTGGCTCTTTACTGTTTGATAATACTCTTCCTCCTAACAACAGCTTTTCTAACTGATGGTTAGCAGATACAGTTTCTCTGAGATCCCTGGTTTGGTTCTCCAACACGCTGTTCAGGAAAACCTGCATCTTGGGGACTATACAGTCAAGTTCACTGATGTCACTGAAGTCACAATGCATAATACTTTTTTTTATTCCAAAGTAGCATGATAATTACACTGACTGAGCAAAACATGGAACAGTAAATTTAAACATTTTATTATGCCTTAGGTACAACAAAATAGCTACCCATGGCAGTCTCCTATACCATGCAGTAATAGCCTTCCTGCAACCTGCACTACTGGTCAGAGTAAAGTAGCGGCTTGGTTGCAGGACTCTGAAGAAATGGACAGATGTGCAGAAGGTTAGTCTTCACCTTTTCATGCCTTGCTCTTTCAGCAACATTTCTTGTTGATAGAAAATAAGAAGCAGCCAGTAAAGTGGTTAAATTACATCTTGACATGTACATGCAGTAGCAGCTTGGGTAATTAGATGGTAACATCTAAAATTATTCATTTTGCAAATGTAACAAAAAAAAAAAAAAGCAAAAAAGTCTGAACTGAAGCATCTAGTGTATTTTTGTTTTATATCTTCTAGATCTTGCTCACTGTCAGTCAAACCTTGTGGAACTCAGTAAACTTCTTCAAAATTTAGAAATACTACAGAGAACTCAGTCAGCACCAAACTTCACAGACATGCAGGTAAATATGCTTGACTATAAATAATCACCTTGAAACATTTGCTCTTTGTGTTAAAGGAAATACAGAGGTGTTGTCTCTTAAGTCAGAATGATTTTCTAAAATCTTAGTCATTCTTAGATGAAAGGTTTAATTTGATAAATAATAAAGAAATTGTGTTAATTAAAGATTACTTATTTGAATTAAATAGGACTACTCACATGGTTGTCATTTGCAAAAGCAGGACTAAGAACTGTTAAAAACAAATACATGTACACATTGAAATTTTATTTAAGATGTTTGTATTGTGCTGAGTAAGATACCATTTTAAGTTTTCAAGGAATGGAGACCCAAACACTCAAAAATGAAGCACCTTGCATATTATTAAAAAAAAAAAAAAAAAAAAAAGAAGCACAGTCACAAATGTCCCAAGGCTTGGACTGTTTCCCAAGTCAGGGTAAGTTTTGTTGCTGACCACAGGAAAAGCAATAGCAAATCCTAAATGCTTTCTTCCTTTTTCACTCAGCCGTTGGGTGTGCAGATCTCCCAGTGGTGTTGATGTATTTGAAAGCTTGATTCCAATGAAGTAGTGAGATCTATCATTGATTTCAGGAAGAGGTGAACATTACATTTCTCTGAGTAATAACAGAATAGAAATCTATGAAGATTTCAAGATCTATTCCTAAATATTTTTCACTCATAAAAAAAAATATACAATAGCTTTGTTAAATAGGTTAAATATACCATCAGGTTATATAAATGTATGGATAGCTACAGCCAGTGATTGTTGTAGTCGTGGGCACTGGCAATGGCATTCTCTTCCTTACTGTCTAATTTGTAAATGTCTAACACTACAATTCTTTACTAACTTGGTGTACTGTCTGTGTTGCTTGTGTCAACTTAATAGTACTTGTCGCTTTTAACTATTTGTGTAATGTAGGCTAACTGTGTAGATATTTCAAAGAAAGACAAGCGGGTCACAAGACGATGGAGAACAAAAAGTGTCAGCAAAGATGCAAAAATTCAACTTCAGGTACTGAACGCACGATGTTTTCCTTTTCACTGTACTTTTAGATTAACTTTTAAGCATGAACCAATATGTTAGCTGAAAGCAGGAAGTCACTGTGCTGTCCCTTGTGTTCCTGATGATGTGAATTAAATCCCAGCTGGCTGTTTAAAACCTAGATGAGATAGTGAGAAATGTATTGATTTTACTTTCATTCATATGAAAACATTGCCATCTAGGGAAAGGAGAGGCTGAATACTAGTCAATTAAGGTGCAAGGAAGGCAATATGCATGCAGCACACACACCATCTTAAACTTGCCAAGAAGAGCAGTTGAGCAGGTGACATCAAGCTAAACATAGAAAACATGAACGAAATACTAAACTTACCAGTCGTCTTTATCAAGATCTATACATAGGAATTTTGCCCATGAGAAGTTTTGTCAAAAGCCTTCTCTTATGGAAAAGGCCTTTGTGGGAACAAACTGAATAAACCAAAGAATAATTTCTCCCATCTTGCCTTATAGTTGAGAAGTAAAATCACAATAATAAACATACTATACTTGCAGCACTGCTAGATCCAGTGTGTCTTATTGTGTTTTGTCAGAAGTAATTGTGTGTTTTGAGACGTAATCCAAAAAATAACGTCCCCCTTTCTTTTTCTAATCGAGAAACTGATAATGAAGACTATATTCAACAGATTTCAGGAGCTAACAATTGCAAAAACACTGACTGCTGCAGAATAAATAAATGTCAGCAACTTTTGATCTGTTTAAATTCCTTGAAATTCATGTGAACTTTCAAAGCCTTTAATATGTTCCTTAGAGACACAATAAGGAGTTTCTGTGACTCATTTAAGATTGACAGTCTTAAGGAAAGCAGAAATCGTAGTTGCATTAGCTTTCTCGTTGCAGCTGTTGAAGGTGATTTTTCTTTCTACCAGTTATACTAGATAAATGACAACAGGTTGAACAATGAAGCATCTGTTAGGATTAAAAAGCTTATTAACAATGGAATTTTGGTGATTGATGTCATGTCCTATTACCTGCGTTTGAAGGATCACTGTGTTTCCGTGCTGCTGAATAGCACAGGGGAATAAAAATATCAGGAAAATGGATGCAAGTACTCTGTGTCTGTGAAGAGACACAATCAGCACTGCATGTTCTTTCATACATGGTGGTCTCAGGGAAACTCTTCTCCAAAAAATTGTGTAGAATTGTTGGGTTCTGGGACATGAAGAAGAATCATGAAAGCAGTCAGTATATGATTGTTTAGGGTGGGTTATGAGGAATTATAAGTGGTTTCTGTGTCGCCTGCGCCTTGCCAGTGTGAGGATGATCTGTGCTTCCTGTGAGAGACTTTGTGTCTGATTCTGGCACCTGATCCTTATACTGCAGTTTGCAGGTTAGCAGGCGCTGTGCCCCAGCTCCCAAAATTCTCAAGTATGGTCTGGTTTACAGGTTCCCCTGAGACAGTTTGTGCACATAGCACTGCTTTATATGGGTCTGTTACTTCTGGGGAGATAATGAACTCTGCTTGACCTGGGCAAGCATTGACTCCCGACAAGCTTAAAGCTGGAAATGTAAAAGCTTATCTTATTAGAGCAAAGCATTAAATTATTAATGACCAATTTAGAAATTAATTTGCAGGGGAAGAACAGAAACAGTAAAATTATTCTAAATCATACAGAAGACTAAGACTGCTTTTTGGCGGCTTACCAGATGTCTTACCTGGTTTGATGGGCTTAACACACTGTTTCTTCTTCCAAGGGCTGTCTTTTCCTGAGAATGTGCTAAAGCTATGATCTGTGGAAGATAGCTTCACTCTGACTCATTAGTTTACTCTTAACTTGCTCATGTTGCTGTTGCACTAAAATGTGGATTACCTCCCATTCCTACATGCTTTTCTACACTTACAATCCCATTTTATTCTTATATTAGCCATTCGTTCTAGCTTCATTGGTCTTCGTTATAGGACATTGTTTTCAAGACTATTCCAACTCTTTACAAATTACATACCACGACGTTCACTGCTGGGAATCACTTTTTCTAATTTGTCTTTGTTTCTTCATGGAGACTACACATGATTTACTATTAAATGGTTGACAGATTTGGTACCAAGAGAACTTCCACTGTACTTTTCCTTTCTGCCTGCCTCCACACATCTTACAAGTTTTAGGGGATAATGCTGTCATACTAACATTAACTTCCAGCTAGTTGCACTATTATTTCCATTTGAAATGCACTTGCATCTTTTTTTTTTAAGAAAGTGCAATGGTTAACTACCATCAGGGGAGCTTCTAATAGTATGACTTTGAAAGCCATCCTTCCAGAAAGCATGAAAACCAGGGAGCTGTATACCCTGTTCATGGGTAATGGGGAAAGATGCTGTAATTTTTGCTAGCTCTGTACCCCACTGCAAAGATGCAAGGAGAGAGTTCTCCCATCTGTACTGTAATCATTACCTCTTTTTGTTTATAACATTGCTTTTGTTGCATTCTTGCTAACACATTTCTGGAATATGAATGCTAGGTGTGTAATGTATTAAAATATACTTTTTTTTTTTTTCATGCGAGGACAAGTCTGGCTTCTTGATTTGTTTCGTACAAGTGCATGTTTACCCAGGAGGTATCCGTTCTGTATGCACTTAACTTTGCTCACACAACTAATCCCAGTGACTAGAATGCAGTTAGTCCCCTGAGTAAAATAAAGCCTGTGCATATGTGTTTGCAGGTCTTGGTGTTTGGTATTGCAGAATTAACAGCTTAATTTTCAGACCTTTACTCAAGAGAATACTACTCAGACTGCTTCTCTGAACAAGGATTACTTTTATGAAGGAGGTTTATTTTGTTTTTATAAGGCCTATTTAAAGTCTTATGAAAATGGTCTGCAACAACAGGTTAGTTGACCTGTATTATTTCATTTTACTAAAGATACTTTTGTACAAAAACTGAGAAGGGGTGTTTTTGTTTTTTTTTTTTTTACTTTGGGTAAAAGATGGATTTGTCATTCTTCTGATAGTCTAAAGATCTTCAGAAGAAGAAAAAATTAAAATACTTAATAGCAACAAAATGAAGTAACATTGATTTGGTTTCCCTCAAAGTGCAGAGCAGTGAAGTTGAGACTGATTGAAAGAAAGAATAAAAAAGAACTTGTTTAATAGGAGAACTGCTCAAAACAGAGCAACCTGAAACGTCAGCTTGTTCTACTGAGGCATTTCGCTCAGAATGAAACCAGACCGAAAGACTGCTTTATCACCCTTGCCCTTAAATTACTGTTTCTATATTTATATATTACTAATCAGAACTCATAGGTTATTACTTCACTTTATATTATGGTTTTGGGGTTCTGCGGAGCTTGTTGTTCCAATTTCAGTAGTATGTATACCTGCATTCAGAATCTTATACATTATGAATGACACATGCGAGAGCGCGCACACACATAAACGCACGCGTGTGTGCTTATCTCTCTTTCTGTGTAAGTATATATATATATATCTCCCCATTAATTAAAGTATATTTCTCCAGACTTATTCACAGGATAGACATACTTCCGTAGAGTATAAAGAGCTTTACATTGATCATATGATGCAGTCTCTGTTTCAACAGAGTTTGTAATGTCTGTGTTAAAGGCTATATGCATGTTTTTAATGTGAGGATTTTACAAAACCATTACAAAGCAAGGCTTCTATTACTGTGATCATCAGACACCCTTCCATGGTCTTTAGCACTGCCAGTAGCATCAAGCAGAGGGTGGAAGGTATGGCCATGCTCAGATTCATGCACCCTGCCAGCTGGCATGTTAGAGGCTCAGGGAGCACGAGACTTTGGTTAATTACTGGACTACAGTATCCCATTGGAGCATGGTGGTCATGTCTCCAGTCTATCCCATTGTTATTTATATAGTGCCCAGGCTGCTTTTAGAATAAGTACAAATGTATGTGAATTTAAAAGCACTGAAGTGGCTAAGAATGAAGGTATATAAGGGAAGAAAAATGTAAAGGAATGGAAAACAGTTTTCTGTAAGCAGAAATATAGCTTTACTAGTCTTACAAAAATCTTTAAATGGCTTTCAAATAATGACATTTTGGTCAGACATTACATAGAAGGATTTTGTGATAGGTGTGGAGCTCCTCTGCATTAGAAAGTACTTGCTTGACTTTGATGTACCACGATGAATTTTCTTAAAAGTAAAATAAAAGTTAAATTGAGCAAGATCTGGCCACAGGTGAGGCATGCCAAAATGGAAGCATTTGTTGGAATACTTGGTCTTCGTTTCTGCTGCTTTACCTGAGTTTTTGCATTGCTTTGGAAGCCAAGCATTCAATAATATAGAAAGGGAGTAATTGGATCCTATGGGACTCAAAAGACTGGTATGCAGAGAAAATGGGCAAATAAGCCCAGAAATGGACTTCAAATTGCTAGAGTTCAAATTGCACAGAAATGTTTACATAAGCAAGCTCCCTGTAACATACCCACTGAAAAGTTTTACCATGGAGATGCATAAATCTTTCATAACCGCAGTTCAAGCACTTCCACTAATGCGATGCAATCTCTTTCAGAATTCCTATTCTAGATGGTCAAGTGACCCCCAAAATGAGCTTTGATTTTGTGTTTTCTGCCATGCCCATAGCATCCTTTTGTTTTTATATTCCATAATTGCCTTATGACTCTGAACAGCAATGTTAATAGATTGGTTGTTTTGTTTTGTTTTGTTTTGTTTTTAGCCTTAGTGAGTGCATCGCAGTCCAAGTCATCTGGAGATAATTTTAGCGAAGTAACTAGCTATTTAAATCTCTGGCATACACAGATGAGAACATGTGATATATTCTCAGAATGTGTAGGCCATAAGAGTTTAAAAAAAAAAAAAAAAAAAAACACTGAAAGACTCTCCCTCTCCCTTTTCTGATCACCTTTCATCCTCCTATGTCCCATCACCCCTTCCCTTCTCTTTTTCTACTTCCTTTTCTTCTTGCATTCACTGTCAGGAAGGGCCGGCGCCGAAGGGCCAGTTCAGCACAACACGACGCCGGCAGAGACTAGCAGCTGCAGTGGCTACAACAGTGAGTGGATTTAAAATCAAGGGATAGCTCTAAAGATGGGAAGCTTTTTAACTTGAGTGTGTAATAAGTTACTGAAAATGCTACTTGCACTTTATGGAGGTGTCCATGTTACCCACTTTCATCTGAGTTAATTAGAAGTGATGTGGTCAGCCCTGACCCAAATGAACCTCACAGATTTGGGTCTGAGCTTGTTTACATGGTACATGTCCCTCCTCCTTTATGCAAGTGGAAGTGACATTAGACTCAGGCCCTGCACTATTTCAAAGCATCTTTGGTATACTCTGTGTACTACACAAAATAAAATAAACCACCAAATTCTGTTAAAAGATTCTCATGACAGTCTATAGCAAGACAGCAGAACCAAGGAGGTTTGTTACAAATCCATCACGAAATTTCCTGATTTCCTTTTAGTAATATAAGGTTAGCTTCTTCATTTAAAACACCTTCTGTTTACATTCCATAATCCCAAAAAGTCATATTACTACCACTAGTATCTATATTTCATTTTGTTAGTTCTCAGAGTCCTTGACACAAAATCTGGAGCTACAGAATTGTGCTAAATGGGAGGGGGGAGCATTGTCTGTGAAATCAAATTTGCATTATTAGGGTATCTTCTGCTGAAGCTTTTCATGAAAGCACATCTTAGCAATGCAAAATATGGACATCAGTATTAATCTATCAACTGACTAGTACAACAGCTAGATAGAGAAGACAAAAACATATAGGGAAAAAAAGAACTCTGTGCAGCTAAAGATTAAAGTGAGCTTTACCCATACCCGGGCCTACCCAGCCCAAGCAGTGAACATCTTCACCAGACAAAAGTGTTCCAGGGTCTCAGAACATGCTGCACCAGCTCATAGCTAAAATCCCCTAGATCAGACATAGCTGCTGCCTAAGCCTGAGTATCGTGACCTCCTGCTAGCTGAACCACAAGCCTCAGTTGCTGTTAGGGTCTCTGAAAAAGCATGAGAGAAATCAATGCTTCTCCCATTCCCAAATTAACTCATCTAAACCTAATCCCCCATAATCAGTTCATGCTGAATGCTGTGCTCGATAATTAATTGATATTCTGACCTCATCAATTTGCCTGGCTTGCAGAGAAGTCAGCCCGCTGCTCAGTTTACATGGCTGAGCAGTGTCCGTGGGAGACTCTAATCAGAAGTTTCAGCAGTAGTGAAACAGCACTGGCAAGAGCTGCAGCAAGGGGCAGTAAAGCAGAGCAAATATGCCTGACCTTGGATGGCAAAGCAGCCAGTATAGAAGAGAAATGGGAGATGCCCAGGGATTAGCTGAGTTGTCCCCTTCAGCTGAAAAAAGCTGCTAGGGTGTGTGAGGACCAGAGGAGTGGGGTCCTGGAGGAGGGCTGGAAGGAGTGCAGGAGGGACTGGAGGTACCAAAATGACTCTCTGTACTACAGCAGTAGCCGGTTCTTCCTGGCTGATTTAGCAAAGTGCTTGTCTCTCCTAAACAGTGAACCTGTATGTACAGACTGAGGAATACAGAATTACACCAGGTACATGCACAGCAGAAAGAGGAGATTCTCCTTACAACCCACTGCACTGGGAATGTTCTGTTCCTAAATGAAACTTAATTCTGAAGAAGCTAATGGATGAGTGGGTATTTCAGCCCCTGAAGTAAAACAGAAAGAACAAGGTACATCTAAAGTAATGTCTAGAAGAGTGAGAGGTGGGGGGAAAAAAAACAAAGCTAAACAAAAAAAAACCATTAAGGGATGAATCAAGAAGCTAATGATTTAAAAAATCAGTTAAGTAATAAAGTCAGTATCAAGTCACCATGGGTATAGAGAAAAAGCACAGCAGTGAAAGGAACTAAAGGGGAAGAAAACTGGAGGTTGTGTTTCTTAGACTATTGGTTATTCCAGTGAATGAAAGAGGTTGTTCAATGTGGATTTTTTTCATCTGTTGTGGAAAGTAATGTGGAGATTTTCTTAAAAGATGCAGATGGGGAGAGTTCATGTCCATCAATATTTTCGGTTCTTGTGTAGCTCTCTAAAGCAATCAGTAAAGCAGCTACTTCTCTCTGTCATGTGAATATATATTTCTTGCGATCAGTGTGACAGTATTTGTAGAACATACAAACACTGTTTCTAGGACATACTTTAAAATGTTATTTTTCCAATAACCTCACTGCAGAAACATTACATGGTTTTAAGGGAAGTGTCTCTCTGCATTGCTTTTCAGCCTGGCCAGCTGAGGTACAAGGCAGAAATGATAGATTTAGACCAGGTCTCTCCAGCTAGGTTCCTCGAGAAGTACCTTTAGCAGCCCATGCGTGGGCAGCCTGCCCGCAGCACTGCCAGCCCTGCCCCTCGCCATCCAGCCTGCGCGTGGCATAGTGCTGGAGGGCAGGTGTCTTTCCTGCCTTCCAGGTGGACTTGAGGATTGGGGGGGGTGCTGGATGGCAAAGCCTAGGAAAACGGGGTCTTTTATGTTCTGAGTTGATAGTCACCTGGAGCAGTTGTGCCTTTGTAGAGCTCTGAATCAGAAAAAGCTGGGAACTTGCTCTCTGATTTAAAGAATTGAAAGGTTTTGTAAAAGAAACTTGAAATTAACCTATTTAAAAATATAAGTTTTTTTTTTTTTTTTTTTTTTTTTGCGGGGGGGGGCGGGTGGCAGTTGAGAGAGACAGTCTGATACCACCAAAGAACCCAACAGGACAAATGTCCAGTATGAATGGAAAGGATTTATTCTATACCCCTGTTAATAAAGTCGTCTTGATATGAATCTAAAATGAGGTCCAGTGAAAAAATATCTATTTTGTTGGCATATTTATAAATCAAAACACATGAGAGAAAAGAATAAATGTTGCAATGGATAGGTGCCATAAAGCTATTAATTTATGTGCTATACATATCTGGAAGTTGAGGAAGAAGAGGGTGGAAAAGGCTGCTTTAGAGAGTGTGCTGAAGAGTGGAATGAGATGTGATGAACTGATCAAAGAGGTTTTTGAGGATTCCATCAGAGAGTCAGAAACCTAAAACGTATACTGATGAGAGAAATTTTACAGGGAGTGATTGACAGAACCATTCCCTGATGCAATGAAATAACAAGGGATCAATTTATAATAGTGGCAGTAACGTCTGTTATCTTACCTGTTGATAAAATTCTTAGTAATATGACTTTTTATATTATCTGCTGCTTTTTGTCTTGCCTCAGAAAATCTATATTTTGGCCCCATTTTTCATATTTGGATAATTTACATTGGGCTGCAGTGTGAAAATTTTTATCATGAGATAAACTAGATTGAATAAGTTCAATGTGTTTAGCCGTGTTTCATATATAAGTACCAAAATACAGTTCTGCATGCCTTACCTTTGCATTTAGTTTTGAAAATTGGGTTCTTGGCCTAATTTTTATACAAATGTGTGTAAATGGTAAAATGAAAATGAAATAAAATATATGCAAATGCATGCGCAAATGCATGCAAACACGCACACAGATGCGCACACACGCTAGCATATATCATGTGTATATAAAAGCGGTATCCGTGCATTGCATATAGGTAATTTTTCAATGCACATTATATATATAAATTATAAATATTCATGTATATTTTTACTGTATGTGAAAAGTGTAGGAGAAGGAAGTGGAAATAGTAATAAATACTGTATTTTATTAAGTTATATCATTTTGCATTAATTTATGGTTCATGTAACCTTAAATGAAAATAAAGCAGAGGTTTTCTTTTTGTTTAGTTAAAAAGAATATATGAAGCATGTATGCTTTTTCCCTCTTACATAGTTGCCAGTAGTGAATTTTAAGTCAAGGTTTATCAGTAGTTTTGAAACTCTTCAGTAATATCTTTGGGAATATTGTATCCTATTTCCAGATCTGTGGAGGAACTTACATATTTCAAATGTTGATATTGTAACAAATGAATCGTAGTGTATGTACTCTCTAATGTCAAAGTATAAAGTAGTATGTGTCATGGTTCAATTTTCCAGCCTTCTTTTAAGCATTAGGCAATGCTACATTTTTGTTTATGTTAGAATTGAAATGCTCTCATTAGCTCTTAGCCCTGTTTTTAGGCCTTTTTTTGTCTGTTTCAGTGTAAATTTTCAGGAAGCACAAGGAACTCTGCATCAATGGTGCTGAGATTCAGGAGAGTAAAAAGTTACATGTTCTTTCTTACTGTTTTTTTCACATTGTGAAGCAGGCTTTTATTTTTTTTCTATTTTCAGAAGAAATTTGTATTTTGTTTCCACAGGGTATACTGTCAAAGGCTGGTTGCAAGTTATACATTATTATTTTTTGCTTCTCACTGTAGGTCCCTTTCAGTGCTACAATGTCACCCGTTCGGCTGCATTCATCCAACCCCAACCTTTGTGCAGACATTGAATTTCAGACGCCCCCAAGTCATGTAACTGACCCCCTGGAGTGCTCTACTGAGTACATCAAGCTGCAAGAAGAATTTTGCCTGATGGCACAAAAAGGTAATTGTGAATGTCCAATCTTTCCTTCATTGGGCTTCTCTGTTATGCTTCTTTATTGCTTTCACTTAGTTATGGCCAGGACGTTTTTCTGGACAATATTGTATGAGAATTTTTAACTGTTTGAGTGGTTTACATAAAGACCACATATGCATCATCCTTGATATATTTTCTATGGATGTGGTGAATATAAAGAAATAGGTAAACTCTGTTCCATAAGAGTTTTGGTTTTGGTTTTTGTTTTTTTTTTTTTTTTACAAATCTTCTGAACTTCTTCTTGCATCTTGTAAGAATTTGGTTGAATTTGCAAACCTTTTATTTCTTAATAGAATGTTTTTATTACTCCCCAAAGATAAATCAGAACGTCACTGCAGTGTATAGTCTTGTACAATTTTTTGTGCAATTTGTTTTCCACACTAGTGGAAAGAACAGAAGGAGTGCTTACTACTAGAATGTGCTTCAGAACTGTCGTCGTATTGCCATCAAATGAATGGTCCTATAGACTGAAAAATGCTATTTTAAGTGTTTGTTAACAGTTTGCTATCTGTTATGTAATATGGGAAGAAACATGCCACTCACCTATTTCTTACAAATCACCCGAAAGCCTGTTTAAAGATCAAAGTAATCCTCTCTATTAGTGCAATATTAAGTCTTAGAAAAATGGATGTATTTATTACTCTGTTTGAAGAGAAAAAAACAATGAACAAATGAATTTGATTTATAAGGAAAAAGACAACTTTGAACACGGGTTTTCCAAATATGTACCTTTCCATATGATCAGTGCATGCAAACACTGAATATACCGTATGCACATTACAAACTCAAGCAGTACATGTTTGTACTGGATTTGGGCACAGATTACCTGAAGTTCAGATCTTTGTTTCAAATTTCTGTAATTGTAGGATGGAAATCTCACTCTCAGTCTTTACTGCTCAAATATTGCAATAGATGTAACTCTGCAGTCCTGTTGCTGAGAAAATACCTTTTTTCTTTTTCTTTTTGCCTAGTGCATTCTCTTTTGAAGTCTGCCTTTAACAGCATAGCTATAGAGAAGGAGAAGCTTAAGCAGATTGTTTCAGAACAAGATCTTACAGGCCACAATGCACAGATAGCACACCTCAGACAATCCCTCTCTCAGGTATGTTCTTGCTTTGATTTTAAGCACATTTGGAACTGCCTAGCTTGCCGGGTGCAGTTCCTTTTGTATTTTGGCCATTTCCTGAGGTGGAAAAGCCAAGAAAAAGCCAAATTCTGCAACCAGAACTACCCTGACGTATGTTTCATTATGGATATGAGAGCATGTGTCTAACTTCAGTGCCTGCAGAGGTGAAGGATATCATTTGTTTGTGTAAGTGTATATTCATTATGGTTATCCAGGGTAAAGCAAAGTTATGAAACATTTTTATACAAATGATAGAAACCTTTCTTGAAGCTATTTCCGGCACAATCAAGGAATTGTTCTCATTTTCTTAATGAAGTTTTAAATTTTGAATGAATATTTTGAGATTTGTTTTATATATTCATGCCTCTGACTGCAAAAGGATTCATGGGTTACAGGGTAATCATGGGTAAATTGTATTTTCAAAAGCACACCTGTTACTGGTCAGAGTCTCTCCCACTTATGCCAAAGGAAAAGTTATCATTGGATTAAGTGAGGAAGAAGAGATTCATCAACAGTAAGTGTTTCGGTAAAATGCTGCTCTAGACCACTCCATGGGATATATCCTCAGGTTGCAAAATAACTCCAGTTACTGAATTCATTGTCAAGAAAAAATGAGAGCTTTCACTCTGAAGAGTGGACTGGTATGGAGCACTGCATCTGCAAGAAATGAGTACACAGGTTTAAAGGAAAACAGAACTTTACCCAAATGTATATATGATTTTATAAATTATTATTTTTATTGGGTTGGGGGGGATTGCTATTAAAATTGATGCATAAAGTTTTTAGAGACATTGATTAATAGGTATGCCATGCAGGATGATTACTGCATTTTGTAATAAAGGGTAGGGGACAAGAGATAAGGAGTAGTTCCCATCCTGGTTACTGATAGAAATATAATGAAGACCAGTGGAAACTCTTACTACCAACTTGTGTAAAATAGGTAATCATGTGTTTTTCTCATTTCTGGCCTCCAGGTGTCAATCTAAAAGTCATTGTCACACTATCACACATTTGTTCATAGTCTCAATGGGGAAGAAGTGGAACTTTAGTGAGATGGACTAAATTTAGTGGAAATTTAGTCAGATGGAACATAGTCAGATGGCTGGCTTTGACCAGTCTCATGGCCAGCTTCGAGCAGTTTAAGAAATTGCTGCGTGTCTGCTGTTAGTGGTCACTTTCCCTTCCTGATATATGGCTGTGAACATGCCTAGACCATTTTAGAGTGAAGTAAAGACGCATCCTTTAAATCATCTTCAGTAACAGTTTAATCTAACCTATTTTACTTTGTTCTTTGTTTCAGTACAATCATGCAATCAATTCCTGAGTCTGCACTAGGGGGAGGGAGAGGAAGGTTGTTACCTTATTATAACAATTACTTTCCCCTAAAAAAGTATGTCTTTCTGTTGTTTACTTCTATAGCCCCAGTGGAGGGGATACATTAGGTTTAAAACAACTAGTAGTTCATGTTCTAGCTATGTAATATACTGTGTTCTTCTGAACTTCACCAATCTTGCACACGTGTTGCTACATAACAGACTGTATGTGTGTATGCACCCAAATATATAACATAGGTTGGGCTTTAAAAAAGGATAAAAAATAGCAAATATGAGACACCAGTTGAATTCTATGGGTATCAGTATATTTTGTGAAGCTATAGTAGATCTGTAGTATGAAATGAACACACATATGTAAATACATTACTTGATCTGAAGTGAGCAGTGTCCTTTTGCTGGGTCTAAGTATTATAACCTTGGTATAGTTGTAAGCTAAGCATTACCTCTTTGGGCGTTTTGGGGGTATTTCATGTTATGTGATTTCATTCGTTCTCCCTTCATTCATTCCCCATTTCCATAATATACATAACCCACTGGTATTTCTGACAAAGAGCTGTCTGAAGAATTAGGGTAGCATGCCACTCTTACTCTGTGGAAGCATATCAGTCTCCCTGACTCCTGAAAATCATTGAAAACAAACCAACCAAAAGTATAAATCATATACTGCTGGTTAGAGAAGATTTCAAAATGGGTATTTCTCTAAAAATGGAACAAGGGAGGTTCTGTGATTTTTTTAGGAAATTTCTGGGAAGAGTGAATTCAGAGTTTTTTTTTTTTTTTTTGCAATTTAATGTTTCCTTTTTAATAAATGTGCAATTTTTGTTTTAAGGCTCTCAACCAGAATGCTGAACTAAGGAGTCGCTTGAACAGAATACATTCAGAATCTGTTATTTGTGATCAGGTTGTCAGTGTAAATATTATCCCTAGTCCTGATGAGGTAAGAGTTTAATCTTTATTGGATTTAGAGTACAATCAAACCTTGCTAATTTTCACTAGTATCTGAAACACTCCTGGCAAATTTCTCAATCTTTCAAATTGGCAAGTGATCGTTTATTGAAAATGTCAGATTATATATTCTCTAATAAAATGATTTTTTTTGTTTTGTCAATGTCAGATCTCACTGAAGAACTTTGCTGTTTGATCTCTGCAGAGAAATAGGGAAAGGCTGCAGTTTTTGAATATGAATTGTTGGGTGTGGGAATCAGTGATGTTCTACTATATTTGAACATAACGCCCAGTAGCTAACCATTGCTCTATCTTAGTTTCTTGCAAAATCAATGGAGCAGTTTAGTTTTTGATGGCCTAATCCTGCAAGTGCTTAAAGTGGTGTTTAATATCTTGAGTGGAATTGCTGAAGTCAAGAGGTTCATTCTTTGAACCAGGCATGAAACTAATAGCGTGTTTGCAAGATCTAGTCTTTCTTGTTTTCCTTTCCTCAGTCACCAGATTATTCTGTGCAGAGCATTTGTATTAATAGCAATTCAGTTTCCCTCATGAGAGGGCAAATCTGAATTTGGGAGCTATAATATGTTACAATTAAAGTCACTTTGACAACCATTCTGCTGGCATTTTACCAATGTTTTTTCTACTTGTCATTTCCACTCATTTTTTTTTTCCTTTCCATTAGCCATTTCCATTAATGTGCTGTAACTTCCTCATTTTTTCTCCCAGCAAGAAAGGAAGGTGAATATCTGTTTCAAGTTACTTTTGTTTATTTGTTTTGGAAAATGTGCAAACAAATTTTCCAGGAGTCTGGCATGTTGGAGACTAGCAGTAGAAGATATGAGTGAAGCAGCCACAGCATAGCAGTCTGCAGTCAGAGCAATCTGCAGTTCAGACCTTGGCAATGACTGTCTCTTCTTTTTTTTCATTGTTGTTGGTTAACATTGTTGAGCTGTTCCTTTTTAATCTGTATATACTTATCTTGGTACAGAAGTGTCTGATTACAGGAGTTTTTCGAAGAGGATCCCAGGTCTCTCTTTCACTACTTTTAATCACTTTATAAAAATAATCTTACAGTGTGTAGATACATGCATGTGTGAGTGATTTTTTGGGATAGGAGTATACTTATTTTTCCAAGTCCTTCTACAAAAACTTAAAATTTTAATCACTTCTTATAAATTTATACACACACTGAAATGAGTTTCTGTTTCCATTATAATTTATCAAACTTCATAAGCCATCAGCAAGCTCACAAACTTCCAGTTCCCAGTGAAAAAAGAATGATGTTTGACCTCTTGCCTCATATTTTCATGATCTTTTTGTTAGTTCCTTTTGAGGCAACTTTATAAAACAATTCTACAGGATTAAGATGTTAACAAAACCATCTGCAGGACTTCTGTAGTAAGATTAGTGGGGATGGAGTTGAAATCTGAACGTTAGCTTTTTAGAACGGCTTCAGTAGTGCTGTCTGTATTGTTATATATATATATAGGCTTTTTTCCCCTTCTTAAACTTGATAGCCTGTAGTGTAACATTTTGAAACCGGGTGTTCCTCCCCTGAACAGCAGGAAGAGGAAGATACTGAATTAACTTGTGCCCTGTACTGATAGAGCCATAGCACAATTTGGGAACCCTTGTCTTTGCTGTTAAATTCTTATTCTAATAAGCCATGGAGAGTTTATTCCCAGTAGTAGTATTGATTCAGTGTTAATGGCATAATTCAAATATGATTTGGAGTACAAACATGGAGTAAAAATATATGTTTTAGCCATTGTCCTGAATATTCAAACATTTCAAACATTTGTTGCTACAACAGTTAAAAAATACATTCATTTTCAAAGTAGTTTAAAATAACTCCCTGGCCTTACAAAGCTTTATAATTGAATTCTGGATGTATCAAAGCTGGCTCCAGTGATGTCCAACGTGACCAGGTGTCTTTTCATCTGAATTTCATGGTTGAACTTGTCTGGCACAATCCAGCTGTTGTTCACAAATTCATTCCTCTTGATACAGAACTAGATCTATGATTATTCACGCTGCTAAAGCTTAGCAGTTGACGCTAAGCAAGCCTCAAATGAAGAGATCCATAGCTCACTGCTCAAAACGTGCTTTATTTTGTAATTGTCCAAGTCTCATCTGTTACATATACACAAAGCCCTATGAAAAGGCTGTTCTTGCTATCTATGCTTATATTTGGCGTAGAAAAACTGTTCAGGTGATTTACCCCTTACCTTTTATGCACATTTCTTTTAGATTAGAAATCATACTTCTGTTTTTCTGTGCTTTATTTACAGACGGGTGAACAAATGCATGTCAATTCATTGTCCCAGCAAGTTTCTAACGAGAGCAGGCTCTCGATGTCTGAATCCGTTTCGGAGTTCTTTGACGCGCAGGAAGTGCTACTGTCTGCCAGCTCATCAGAAAACGAGGTAGGCTGTGACAGCGTGCTCTGATTTTGCTGTCGGATGGAATTAGGTATTACTACCACTGGTGAATGTGCTTTTTCATGCTATTTAGAGTAAAAAGATGTTAGAAAGCATAAGGTGTAGATAAATTAACCCCACACTCCCTGGTAATGCGGTGCAGATGTTCCCTGAAGTGTAAAACTGAAAGTGCTGTGCATCAGTAACGTATGTTCAGTACACGTCCTTGCTGGACTATGGCAGTTTCAGATAAGGGTGACAGGAACAGGAGCATTTATATCTGACTATGTAGTCAGCTAATTTAGTTCTAAAAGTATTTAATAAAAAAATTCTTCTAGCATACACATAAAGTTGTTTTCTGTAACCAGAGAAGTAGACAGCAGCCTAAAAATTCAGCTCATTCAAGATCAAAATTGAGGAAGGCAGCTACTGTTCTGGCCATAGAATCGTGTTGCTGTCCACAGCTTTCCTGAGCTTTCCTGAGTTGTGTTAAATGGCATTTCAGAATCCCATTAGAGATGTGTACCAGACAATGAAGATTACTTTATTGTTTTTTTCTATTGTTCACACTATATATTTTTTTTTCAGGTTCCCTCATTGGAGGCTTGGATAATCATTCATGATTAATTATAGCCATTTAAGAGAGCTGTTTACAGAATTGCTGAACTAAATCACTTACCTTTCCAAATAACGTGATTATTGTCTCCAGAACACTTACTATTATAGTTTGCATCCACCTTCGTTAGGGACATTGATCTATTTGCCTTGCTGGCTGATAAAGCTCTGAGAAGATTTTATAGCTTTGCAGTTTCTCCAGCTTTGTTTTCCTAACCTTACAAAGTAAAAACAAGCAGTGGTTTGGCATGAGGGAACAACATCCTATTTTTAAATTGTCACTGTCCAATGTGAATTGTTCAGCAACAAATGGTAGGATTTTTTTGTTCTGAATATCCAGTTTCCTCTTGCAAATTGCTGGTTCAGCTGGCTTCTGAAGATTGTAGACCAATTCAGAAAGCGAGCTCCCCAAAGCAGTAGTTTCCATAGCTGCTGCCTTGAATTGGAAATCAAATGCAGCATTGAATTCATTTATATTAAATGAAGAGTGCTGTTGCCTATTGGCAGACAAATAAGACCTCAGAGTGTCTACTTGAAGCTGACAGTCTCAGCTTCAATTTAAGCTTCAGTCATAGCTTTAGATCAGAAGAGCCTTTGACTTTAACAGTACAGAGAAGGAAGCAATACTGAGAAGAGACACAGAACACTTAAGAGTTTCGTCTAAGGCTGAATGCAGTTGACAGTAAAAGTATCCTTTCAAAAATAAACAAGCAAATAAAATGGGAATATCCTCAGTCCTGCTAGATTATGGAGAGCCCATATTTTTATTTTCTACTTTTTAGCTTTTTTTTTTTTTAAACAAAAATATTTTTTCAGAAATACTGCTTTCAAAATACTACACAATATTACCTACAGAGTGCTTGTTGTAAGGCCTATACCATTTTCGGGTGATTATACAAAGTTTACATTTTATTTATACCATACAGACACTTCTTTCTTTTCCATGCTGACATATATACATCATTACCTCTATATTCTGGGTTATCTAACATATATAACCTGTCAGAATCAGTAACATAACTATCCACCCCATGCATCAGATGAAGAACTCTGGCTTTGGCCATAGTGCTTTGGCACATGAGCTCTCCTTGTCAAAGAGACAATATGTTGGCACACTATTATTTGCTTTTAGAGAAATAGCAGTCTTGTGGTAGACCACAGCACTAATGTGGCTTTAAAATCTTTTTATTTATTTTTTTCCCCCTTAGGATTCTTTACCAGTGCTCTGTTGACGCTCTTAAAATCCCAATATTGTAGGATAAATAGAAACATTTAAAAGTAATCTTATAGAAACGGGGAAGAAAAATTTAGGGGTTTTATTATTACAAACAGAGAACATTTAAGCATATTCTTTAGTAGAGGTGAGTAATCTAATCTAAACAGTATTTATAGATACCAGCAATTCTTTTTGGACATCCTCTTTGATATGAATCATTTAAGAGTATCTTTCATCTTCCAGAGTACTGAACTGCTGCTCTTAACTTGCTCATATTGTTTCCCTGGAACCTCAGAAGAGCTCAGATTTGCTGAAACATGGGCTGCATTTTAATGTTTGGCTCCATATAAAGAGCCCAAGTCTGTTGACCATCCTTTCTCACCTTCCATCCCCAGTGTGTTATGCTGCTGTTCTTTCTGTTTATCCCTGACTTCATTTGAAGTCACACTTTAGATGAATTTAATCTCTGTATTTGACTTCATAATAAGGAATTCAGAAACATATAGAGAGCATAGCATTTGTCTTGACATTGTTAGTGCATTGACAGTATGGGTTGATTGAAACATCCTGTTGATTTAGTTAAAAGCTCTAATAGGCTAGAAATTATTTCTTTGAATATTTATTTTCCAAGTAATTATTTTTACCTAATTTGTCAGAGTATTTTGTATATATTTGAATTACTGATATTTCTTTTGTTTATATTTTAGGCTTCTGATGATGAATCTTACATCAGTGATGTGAGTGATAATATATCTGAGGACAACACCAGTGTTGCAGACAACATTTCTCGGCAAAGTATACTGTTATGTTTTAAACTTTGGGAACTTAAGTTGGTTTTGTTCATGTACCAGATTTACTGCATGTCTACGCAAACCAACTAAGCTGAAATCAGTGAAACTGGGTTGCTTGTTCTGGTGGTGAATTTGGTTCCATGAATAAGTCTTTCTTTCTCTCTCTCTCTTTCTCTTTCTCTCTTTCTCTTTTTTTTTTTTTGGTGCTTTCTTACAATAATAGTTTTTTCCCTTCCCAGTTCTTAATGGTGAGCTAACAGGAGGTGCATTCAGGAACGGACGACGAACTTGTCTCCCAGCTCCCAGCCCTGACACTAGTAACATCAATCTGTGGAATATTTTGAGAAACAACATTGGCAAAGATCTTTCCAAAGTGTCCATGCCAGTTGAGCTGAACGAACCTCTGAATACTTTGCAACATCTCTGTGAAGAGCTGGAATACAGCGAACTCTTGGACAAGGCTGCTGAAACTGATGATCCCTATGAACGCATGGTAATAAATGTAGCATAGCACTTCTTATGTGTATATTAGAAGAGGAGCTGTTGCTTGGAGGTCTGTGCAGGAATCCTCCCTCACTCTTCCTGTTCACAAGCAACAGACCTCCCTGTTGGGTTAGATCAGTTCTGTGTATAATTACAGATGTTAGGTTTGATCTGAACAAAGCTGAGGGGCTTTTCTTTTCCTCAAACCAAGTACTGCAATTATGATTTGTTGATGTGAAGACTAATCATGCTCTCTAGGACTGAATAGGTAGGCAAGAAAAAGCCATGGTGCAACTGAGAACGTCCTTGCAAACCTGGATTCTGACCCTGTATCTGCTACAGAGATCTCATGCAACACTGGGCAGGTGATATAAGACAAACTTTTAATGGGCAGTTTAAAAGCATAAATTGTATGCCTAAACTGAAACATGTGGGACTAATTGGTAGAAGTGCTGAATACCCAAAACATCAATGGTAGCTGTGCTTTGCATATTTTACCCACTTCTGCTCTGTTCCCTGAAAAATCAGGACTTTGCTATCATCTGAAGTAAACATCCAGAAGTAGTGGACACTTTTTTCCACTGCTCCTGATTGTTCTGACCTCTACTAAATGGAGCTGCAATCCGAATGCAAGTGGCATACCACTCAGCTTATTTTTCCCACCTGGGCCTGGTTCAGAGATTACTAAATTTGGCTTTGCATGTAGATAAAAGGTGGCTGATGGGCAGCGCACACAGAATATCCTGATGTAACGTTGCATTAAGAGTATGCTAAGTGAGAGCTGTTTATGTTCAACACTGAATAAAACAGAGATCCCAGAGGAAAACAGTATGTAATCTTGTCAGTAAAAATTGTCATATAATATTTATTTGCAAGGAGCAGGGACGAGAGGTGAATCTCACTGAAGATGAAACACTTCTTTGTATTAGGTTGTTCATGAAAAGCCTGATCAAAACTGGAACAGCAGTATCTTCTAAGATTGTTATTTTAGAAAAATATTAGAGGAGACTGACAGAAGCCATGAAGAAGACCACGTGACATCAACAGAAGAAATACAATTTGTACTGGTTTTGGCTGGGATATATGGCTTCACTCTGAGGCATGCTTCATTAATGCAAATTTCACCATGAATTGTATGATAGCATATAATGATGGCATATATGCAAGAATCTCCAGCTATTTATTACTCCAACTTTGTCTTACATTCTTGTCTCTATTTTAACAGGTTCTCATAGCTGCTTTTGCAGCATCAGGCTATGCCTCTACATACTTTAGAGCAGGAAGCAAGCCATTTAACCCAGTGCTTGGTGAAACTTATGAATGTATTAGAGAGGACAAAGGATTTCGATTTTTCTCAGAGCAGGTAAAGCCTGTTTCTAGATAGACACTTCAGTTTAGATTTTGGTTCCTTTGTTCAATAGAGTAACCTTAATTTTTCTTTGTAGTTTTTCTTTGTATCATTAAGAAGTTTTTTTTTCTTTGTAGTTTTTCTTAATGATAAAGAAAGCTTGTTAGCATGAGTGAACCTCATTAAATGCTAGAAGGCTTATGTTTTTATAGCAATCACTTCAGTAGTAAAGTCATTTTAAGTACACAGTGTAAAAAAGGAATCTTAAGTTACATTAGTTTTCCCAGTAACATAAACTAATAAATTTAATGGGCTATTTGGTATTTTTAACTTGCAGTAACAGTTGCAATGTCTTAGAAATGAAAATTAATTGCTTTTAACTCAACCTAACTGTGTTCCAGGTTAGCCACCATCCTCCCATTTCTGCCTGTCACTGTGAATCGAAGAACTTTGTATTTTGGCAAGGTATACCTTTTTAATTCAAAAGCAGGAAAACTATTTAATTAACAAGTAAAAACTCTGTCTGTCCTTACAGATTTATCTTTGCATTTGGAACTTGCACAAAATTTTTATATTTATTATTGTAGTTGCGTATTGCAAACTGATGTGTTGAATTATTTCACTCTACATTTTCATTCTTATGAGTGAGCAGACATATTATAGCTTTCCTTGTCACTTGTAGTCTGTTTATAAATATTTTTCTGCTTAAGCTTTTTACCAAGCAAATTGTTATTTCTCTTAAGCACAACCAGTTTGGGGTTTGGTGGTGGTGGTGGGTGGGGGGTTTTTTTCCCCCACTGTTCAACAAGCAGCTGTTTCTTGCCTTGACTATAGTGGCATATGCATTTAATTTATACTGAATGTTTTCATGCAAGATTTGACAGTGATGTAGCATGGGGCAACTTCTATGAGAAAATTAAAATTTATTTAGTTTTTCTGGAACCTAATGCCAATTTCCATTATATATGTTTTTATTTTCATGGCAAGCTTATATTGTCCTGTTCTAAGCTGGATGGTCTGTCATAGATCATCTCATATGCTTCAGTTGATTGCAAGTGAGAGATTTTGGTCTTTTCAATTTTGTCTTTCACTACTGTATTCAGATATCAGATGGAAAAACAAATTCTGGGGGAAATCAATGGAAATTCTGCCAGTTGGAACATTGAATGCAACTCTTCCAAAGTAAGCTACTGTCTTATTTCCTTTTAATTTTTGGTCTTTGCTGTAATCTAATAATACACCCTGCCTTGTGAATGGATTGGGTGAAGTGTATACAGACATCATGTGAAGAGTACTGGTGCGACTGTTAGCGCCTAGCTCACATCTCTCCTGACAGTACAGGCTGGGTTACTGAGGCATTGCTGTAGCCTGAGGATCCATTTGTTTTCTTGGAGGAAAAATGTACGGACTCTCTGGAAACTGGTAGACCAAGGGGAAGAGAAATGTTTTAGGAGGAGAACACCCTTTCTGTGTGCTGTAATAATCAACTGTTTAGAACACCACTGTGAAATACAGCACTGTCCCCAGCTACCTTACTAGGGCTCTCAGTACTGCTAATGGTGCCTCAGAAAAACCAGCAGTAATAATGCAAGGGCATTTTTCAAAATGTTTTACATTCTGGACAAGCCAAAACATTTCCTCCAGGTATTGCCAGAGTAGTGAGAGGAAGGAGTTTCACCACAGATAAAACAAGGTGTAAACTCAGAATATGCAAAGAAAGGATATTTAAATGTGTCTGCTGCTTTTGCAGTACTATTTCTGCAGAAATACTATAAATGGCAGCCAAGTTTTCTTTCTGCTTTTAACAGTACAGCATCCTCAGGGGCTTCATCTCTTCATCCATCTCATAAAATTGAGGGAAATGCACTCAGGAGCAGCTTTGCCTTCTGTCTCCATGTGTACTCCACAGTTCTGCAGGAGAATTTGCTTTGCGCAGTATCATTCCCTCATTCTGTTCTCTTGCTTGACAATGGAGATGCTCTTATTCTGGATCATTGTTATACAGAAAAAGGATGGTGTCCCAGTGAGCTCCGGCTCCTTACCTCCTTCCTGTTCTGTCCTTTCCATATGTATTTTGTTCTACTTGCTTTGTCTACCTATAGCCTCAATCCAGCCTGTGCTTTTAGGACATGTTGATCTTTGGGTCTCTGTCCAGCCCCACTGAAATTGTGGCCAAAGCAGTTAATGCTCTGAGGACAATGAATATTCCCTGCAGGGCTTCAGTGGTTCACAGCGTCTTGCTTTTGTGGCTCTTAGCAGCATTCTTTAGCTCTCTGCAATGGAGTGAGCTTCTCTGCAGAGGATTAGTGATGTGCCCAGAAGCTATGCTTTTAATAAAATAAGCTATTGTTTCAAAGTTTTTCAGGAATATGGTCTTGTATATATGCTAATGGAGCTATGTTTTACTTTTTTTGTCAATGATGATCATGATTAATTTACATTGCCAATTACTTGTTGATCTGTTCTTAGGTATGGAGATTACTATGTCTGGAACAAAGTCACTACCTGCATACATAATATCCTTAGTGGAAGGAGGTGGATAGAACATTATGGAGAGATAACTATCAGAAACACAAAAAGCAGTGTTTGTATTTGTAAACTCACATTTGTCAAGGTAACTTATATATTCTGATACTTACAATATGTTCATAAAACTGCACAGTTTTACTTTTAGCTGTTCCTTCAGTATTCGTGAAATTCACATTCCCTATTTTGTCTTATCAACACTGTTTTTAACAAACAACAAATCCCTATGCAAATTGTCAGTTGAGAGTGCTGTCATAAGTAGTGTGTCTATTCCATTGAACCAGTCCATTTGATATCAATGTGTTATATTTCTGAATATTTTTGTTGTTTTTAGGTTAAAATAAAATATCAAAATTTCTGCTTTGGTATCACAGTGAGAATGTGAAGTCACTGCATGGACTTCTGTGCATACTATTTCAACTTTCATTAGAATTTGGCCCTGAATTTTTTATCGCTTTAGATTCAATAATGCTGCTTTTCTTCATTATTTTAATATTTAGACAAGGACTACATATAAAAACAGATCACTGTATAGCTCTGTTAGTATTGATTATTTTCCCTAAAAATAACTTTTTCTTCATTTTGCCACAAAATGTATCAGTACCATTGCAATGTTAGCAGTGGTGCATTGTTGGATATCTGAAAGTCGTGACTTGATGGATGTTCTGAAAATGGGCAACCGGTTCAGTAGGTGAAGGTGTAACAAATAGATGTGTCTAAGAAAAGCACAACAGAGAAGAGAAACAGAAAACAAATACCAAGTAGTACTGGCTGAAAGTCCTCACTGTGCAGAACCATCAAAGAATTCCCTTACATGTACAGGCATAGTCAGTATTTTCTCATACAGGAAGAAGAGATTTAGCTGGCTCTGATCCTGCAACTTTCAAAGTGTTTTTACTGCTGAATTATGTGGGATTTGGGTGAAGCAACAATATGCTCAGTTAGTGACACAAACTAAGTTATGCACAGTGTGTGTATGGCACAGTGGGGAAGTATAATGCACAGTGTGAAGGAGTGAACTAGTAATTCTTTGCTTTGTTAAATTTGCAGGTAAACTACTGGAATTCAAATGTAAATGAGGTCCAGGGTGTTGTGATGGATCAAGAAGGGAAGGTGGTACATCGCCTTTTTGGAAAGTGGCATGAAGGCCTTTATTGTGGGGTTGCACCTTCAGCCAAATGTATATGGAGGCCAGGTAAGAAGCTTGTAATAAATGCTAAACTATGGCAGCCACCTTAGTGTGACTCTAAACTATGTAAAGCTGTATTAGCTGTCATTTTAAATATACAAAATACTACTGGGAAAGTACCTGGCTAGACAGACAAACAAGAATTTACATGAGTTTATGATAATGGTAAATGGAAACATTCCTACAGGGCATAGTCTTCTACATCTCAGTCTGACTCCTGGTCAAATATACTGGGGGCTTGGGGACATTATGAAAACAAAATTAAGAAAATAGTTGGATGTCCAGGCATGACTTTCTTTTCACAGAGGGTAACTCAGTTGTATTCAACAGAAAGGAGGTGCTGGTTGATCGAGTTTGTTGTGTTAATATTTTATTAACCCAATGGATTGGTCTTCAGAGATGATGAACCTCTGGTGACTTCAGGAGCTGAAGTCAGCTTCCTTATTGCTAACTTAGAGACCTTAGGTTTGATTTACTATTGATTTGTATCTGTAGTATCTTGCATGCATGCACAGTGATTATCCAGGAATTGCCATTGTTGGTAACATTTTGCACCTGCTCTGCTCTGACTGAAACTAGGGCTAAAGGTTCAGGACAGTGCAGAATCAGTCTGTGAGTGAGCATATGTTCCAAAATTGGCATTAAAGATCAGCTAAGGTTAGCTTTTATACAGACATTTTATAAGTGCACTTTTCTGGGAAGAGAAAAGTATGTTTAACTCAAAAATCTTGAAAACAGTAATTTTTATTTAAAAAGGAAGAAAGATCATAAAAGTTTTAAATCTATTAGCATGTAATTACAACCTCTGCAGAAAAGTAGTTGAAATTAATATTTAGTGAAAGTTGTTCCACCTAGAGAATAGCTTTTTGATGCTTTTTAATTGTACATGAGAAAAGTAAAATATATTAATGTGTTTTGCTGTTATAATTTAATAAATATATGAGGCTTTGTTGCATATTTAGAGTAATAGTTTAAAAAGCATTTTTCTTTCTCATATGTATTCATACAGGCTCCATGCCAACCAATTATGAACGTTATTATGGCTTCACAAGGTTTGCTATTGAGCTCAATGAATTAGATCCTGTGCTGAAAGATCTTCTTCCTACAACAGATGCACGATTCAGGCCAGATCAAAGGCAAGAATGCTCATTTATACTTTTAGTATCTGATGGTTTTAAGGCTTGGTTTGGCTGAGTATTGAATTTTTTTTGAAGTCTTCACTACAGTCTGAACTAAGTTTTGAATCAGAAGATTCTACTGGAAGAGAAGGTCTTCAGTACTGTAGTCCAATTTCTGTTTTATCCAATTGAGAAAAAGGAGCGTAGAAAACGTTCTGTTGGTATAGTAGAGCTACATATAGAATAGGAAATTTTTTAGCAGAGACAGAACTCCTCATGACAAACATGCTCTGAATGGAAGCAGCGTTAATTCCCTTGTTATACTCATTCATAATACCGTTGGTGATGTGTTGAAGTAGCTAAAGGAAGTGTGTGCTGTAGGCTGTGGGTCATGTAACTGGGGAGGCAAATGTTGGTTATTCCTGTGACTGATTTCTTATTTTGAAAAGGCAGGACTAGATCTTAAAGTAGGTACAACACGAAGAACAGGCATGGCTTCTGCTTGTCTTTTGTGATGACTGGTGCTAGAAAATCAGTTGCTCTAGGCACTGTATGATCACTATAGGACCTGCTGTTATTCATACAGGCTTCTGGAAGAAGGAAATGTAGAAGCAGCAGCAACAGAAAAACAAAGAATAGAGGAGCTCCAGAGAAGTCGGAGGCGATACATGGAAGAAAACAGCATCGAATATGTACCTAAATTTTTTAAGTGAGTCTTTTCATTTCAGTAATAAGTCTCTATTTGTTTTCTCTAGAGCACCTGGACAAAGTACTACATGAATTACCACCAGTGTAGTCTGTTCAGACATGAAAGCCTGGAAAATGGCAATTTTTGTGCATAAGTGTGTGTGTGTATATACATATATATATATATATTTAATACCTAGTCATCAAAGATACGATGTTAATCAGTAGCCTGATGTTAGTGTGGGGAACCAAGAGTGAAAAGTGAAAACATTCAAAGTGCTTGATGCAGTTCTTTGGTGGAAGATGAGCAAAGTGCAGAGGAGACAAACAGTATAAATGGTAAAAGGCTTGTATTCTGCAAGCCAGATCTTTTGGGTGATCCACTAAACAAAACCAGAATCTGTTAAGGCCAAAATGGCTTCATGTGGCTGTAGGACCTGCTTACACAGCTCAGACAGTAGGTTTGCAAGTTTGGCTACTTTCTAGATCTTTCATTTAAGACAGAAGCCAGGGATTGATATTTATTTTTAAACCCCTGACTGTTCTTGTGTCCTTTAAAATATGAAATCAGATTCTGTGTTGGGCTTAGATCAGAGGCAAGGAATTTGATTTCATACTGTAAAAGTGCAGAGATCTAAGGTCAGAACTTCTTTCTCTCTCTCTCTCTTTTTTGTTTTTTTGGTTCTTTTTTGTTTTTTTGTGTGTTTTTGGTTTTGGGGTTTTTTTGTTTGTTTGTTTGGGGATTTTTTTTGTTTGTCTTTTCCTGCAGGAAAGTTATGGATGCTAATCAAAGAGAAGCCTGGGTTACCAATGACACCTACTGGGAACTGCGAAAGGATCCTGGCTTTAGTAAAGTAGAAATTCCCATACTCTGGTAAACTGACAATGTAGATCTAGTAAACATATCACACTCTGAAGAAAAAAATAACTATGCACAATATGTTTCTTATAGCTAAGCGTGGTTTGTGGGTCTACGGAAAAATCTATCATTTACATTTATATTCATCTTTATAAAGGACTTTTGAAAGTGCATTAGACCAGGCCCCTGACCACTTCTGGATCTTTTTAATTTTGCAGCAGCCATTAAAAAAAAAAAGAAAGAAAAGAGAGAAAAAGAAACAAATAAAAACCTTCTAAAGTTTCATACACTGAAAATTCAGAACAAAAGAAGCAAAAGAATTATCCAAAGTCACTTGGAAGAGGTGTTAAATGGAAAACTGCAACCGGTGCTTTAAACAGACATTAAGAGTAATGTAATTTAAATGAAAAAAAAAAAAAGGAAGAAAAAATGGAAAAAATCCATTTTGTTTCAACTATTTTTGTTAAAAGCTCTTGGGTTACAACACTGTCATTTCTGGCTTTAGGTTAGTCCTTTGGTGTGATGTGCTTGGACTGACCTTTGTCAAAAAGACATAAGACATGCTTTTCTGGAAGCTGTTCCCGGTCATATGCCATTGTTCATGCCTTAAACAAAATATGAAGAAGTATAGTAAGTCATTTTAAAATGTGTATGCTTGGGCTTGTGTGGAGGGCAGATTTTTAAAGCACTAGGATTTTATTGTATAAATATTGGAGAACCTGTATTATTTAAAATCAAAAGACAGCCAAGCATCTAACTGTATTTCAGAGGAAGGAGATCTACTGTACCTGCTTTAGCTTTGGGAAGCTGACTGTATAATCAGACTGAAAAGAAACTACTAACTGGTTAAATTTGAGACAATTTTGATAAATGCATTTGAATTGCTAGTCAGAAAGTTCATATTCTAAATGACTGAGGCTGAGATGTGATCATCATTTACACACTGATCTGACATAGCTTCACAGCATATCTCATTTCCCCCTGTTTATACAATTAGAATTCCCTGAAGCTTTGCAACAGTGTTAAAAGCACAGAAACATTTCATAGGAAAGTCTCTGGCTTCTCTCCAGAAGCTGGATAGTACTGTGAACACAACTAATAATTTCTGCCACACAGACCATATACTTTACTGGCTCTGTTTTCTCCTCGTCCACTTTTCTTGTCTAAATTTATATGTGAGAGTAGAGCAGAGGCTCCCATGCTTTGTAGCTAACAACTTCTTCTTGTGTTGCCAAAATAGCGTTTATGCAAAAGTATATTTTACATTTTTTTCATAAAGTGATTCTATATTTTTTGATTCAGAATCAAGTCTCTTATGTGTTGCTATGCCTCAATTAATATGTAAGGGAGGAGGCCTGGCACTTTCTATCTGATAATCTCTGAAGCACTAAACAGTAGGAGGGCAGATTTTACTAAAAGAAAAAAAAGTAGTTTTATTAGGAAAAAAATGCATTTCACATGGTATGATTCAGTTGTCCATTTATGCATATATTATACATTCAGGTACTGATGACGGGCTAGATTTCTTACATATATACTGTCTTTCATGTACATAGCATACGTAGTGCACTTAAATTTTTCTGTTTAAGATATATTCTAATACTGAGACTAAATAAAATAAAATAAAAATTCAGATAGATGTCTGATCCTGCCAGGAGAGCTGCTTGAACAATTCTCAGTGGAGTACCACACATACCCAGCTCTCTGCATGCCTGTTCATTTTGCAGAGTCAGGTCCTTACAGAGCTAAGATTACTGTGATTATTTTATATGCATTTAGTTCTCCCCCTTGCTTGTATAGGAGAGCGACTAGCTACCAATGAATTCCACTTTCTCCCCACAGTTATAAGGAAAAATATGAAAGCCTAAAGAAAATATTGGGTAGAACTTAGAGAATTTTGAATACTAAATATTGCTTATGAATACTTGATATAAAAACTTTATGCAGATTAACAGGATTTGTTCCAGAGAAAATCTTGAATTATTCAAAAAAAATCTCATTCTCTTTTCTAGTTGAACCAAATCTGATTTCTTTTAGAGTTCTTCAGTGGTTATTATAAGAAAATGAAAATATATCAATTTTGGTTTTTTAATCATATTAGGTTAACTTCATCCTACTTACTTCAGTGGCATTACACTATGAATCAAATCTACACATTGTGTGCAAAATGGCAATTAATTATTCTATCCATTTCCTTACATATATCATTATTAAACATTTGCGCCCCTCATGTTCCAGTCCCTCTGTGTGGGTTCACCGTGCCATTAAAAAGTGTTATTTGTGCATGACTGAGTGTACATTTGAGAGCCAGAAGCTGCATGTCCTCAATTTTTTTGAAAGTTGGATCTTAATTTAAATACAGAGATAAGGTATTAAGTTTTACAGTGTTCTGCTAGTGGTTTGTGAATGCCATTCTTTGCAGTGCAAACTGAAACTTGGTGAACCTAAAGATGCTATCACTGATTTAATTATTTTTTACAACTGTTTATCTGATACTCATTTAAAGAAGAATAGCATTAACATTTTTAGAATTAAAAAAATCTGTGGTATGATAAATCTTGCTATTGAAGGCGCTCTTTAAATTTACTGAATGTTAAATTAGTGAATTAATAACTAGAAGAAATACAAAACAATGCATCACAAAATGGTATTTTTCTTTGTCAGAATTCTAAATGTACTAACAAATATACCATAAAGCATTTTCTTTTAGTACAGAATTCTCTGGATTCTGTGCAAAATCTTCTATTAATTTTTTTCCTGCCACCTGCGGGGACATAATGGCATATTTTCTGACACATTTTTCTTAACAGAAGACAGGTCTGGGGGCTTCTAGCCAAACTGTAATTTTTGAACAACTTTGAAAGAGCACCTGCACTGTATCACGTGCAGGTGCAGAGCTTTGCGCTTCTCTGTACTGAACTTCATGAAGTGTCTTCTGGCCCAGTTCTCAAGTTTAGGAAGATTCTTCCGGTCAGAGCTCTGCCATTTGGCATATTGCCTGATCCTCCTAATTTAAGGTAATCTGTGAAGCTGTGAGGCTGCCATCTACGTCCTCGCGCAGGTCACAGGTGATGTTGAATGGCGTAGGGCCCGGAGTCGACCCTGTGGCACCGTCTCCGTTCCTGGTGCCAGCAGGGGTAAGGCAGCTGTCCCGCCCTTGGAGCACGGGGACTCGGGCAGTTTTCAGCCTGTCTCGCTCCATTCACCCACGCAGTATTTTCTTTTGAAAGGCATAAAAAATACTTCTCTGCTCTGTAGGTTTTATTGTTCTAGGTTTGGTAGGTGAGGAGAATGAGTGCAAACCATCTGACATTTAAAAAACCATCAGCTGTTAAAATTTCTAACTTGGACTACAAAAAGGTATCCTATGCTTTCAAATGCCTTTTTTCAAAATTCATTTCTATATGAAATACGTAAACCTTATGCTTTATCCACAATGGCAAATGGTGCTTTCTATTAATATTTTACCAGCATACCTTAGTTTGTTCCCTGTTCTGGTACTGAGGATATAATAGGATAATACTAGCTATTATCATCAAAGGTAATGTCTTAATAGAGACTTAAATAGCTTCATTCCTATTTTTAATCTCTGTTAACAAGATGGCAGATTTTTCTGCATATTAGAAGTTATCATTTCACTGAGAGATACAAATTGAATGAGTTTATTTTCATACAGTCTCACTGTGACTAAAAAGTCATCTAGCTACTCATTCTAGTATAAGTTGCATGAAATAAATATGTTTGCATTTGGCTTTAGAAGTAAACTCCCAATATAGTACACTCTTCATCTTACAAATAATGTTTTGCATTTTCTCTCATTTTGAACTTTTGACTCTGAATTAGCTTTTATGGCATTTGTGGTTTTTATTTGAATAGCGCATACTAGGCATATGTCAAGTATGCAGTAGGTACACACGATACAGTTTTAAAAGATGCCCTTGATTTCCTGCTGAACACTGTCAGAGCTTCACGGAAACAAATCATGCAAACCTTAAGGCATACTCTTCCCTAGAGCAGTATGCCCAGGAGCCAGTGCTGAGCCTGCTGCACCCGCACTGTGTGATGAGTTTGCTTCCAGGCTCTGCCCTTCTTTATCTGCTCTGAATGTAGCCTGTGGCACGGAGGCCAGGCATCTTGCACAGTTTGCCATAGAAATAACATGGGCTTTTCTCTTCCTCAAACCAGGGAGAGCGGGGCCCAGGGCAAAGCAGGCTCGCACGTAGGATTTCTTGCCAGACTTGAATTTTTAGAAATGCTCTGGAAGGGTGGGGAGTTCCCGTGTGCTCACACAGTGCTTGAGAAGGCTGAACATGCTGATGGTCTCTTAGTTTTGCAAAATTTGTTTTTGCTAACAAGGTCTCTTAATTTAGGGAAGGTTTGTATTGTCTCCTTGTTTTAAAGGATTCTGGAGTTCTGCCTGGTGTTGAGATCAACATTAGCTGTTTAAAGTGCCATTGGCCACAGTGGTAATAGGAGGAATTAACTCTATTTCAGGTATTACTACTAACACTGGAGATGCATAATGAAAGCAAAAGGAGAATTTTTAAATTAAATCTACCTGAAATTAATAAGGCCTTTGAAGGAAAAAGGTATGTGTATTCATATACTAAAATGACAGGAGGTGTTAAGTTAAGGAGAGTTTGGCCCAGCTAAAGAAAAAAGATTAATATTGACAAAAATGTGTAAGAAATATTAGAATGCCCTGGCCAGTCAGGATGTGCTACACACAGACCTTGGAGAAAGCTAGCAAAACTAACTGTGTCTTAACTGCTTGTCTTAGCAGCTGAAAATATTGGGGCTGAAAATATTTTCTAGTTTTCTTGTTGTCTGTCATTAAGTAATAAACGTCAAAATTGTACAAAACTTGAATTTATTCTTTTAAGTGCATAGTGATAAAAATCATGATGGTCAGGGATGCAGTTGCGACTAAATGTTCTTGTTAATCTGCTCAAAATTGCAGAAGTATGTTTAGTATAAAAAGTAGTTTAATTTTCTATTTTACCATACCTGCTTATTTTTGTTATAATTCCTCTATCACTCAGAAGATGAAGGTGAGTTTCATGGAGAGAGGTGTGTGTGGGGGGAGGGGCTTGTGGTTTTTGTTTTTGTTTTTTAACAGAAAAATCTAGACTAAATGTGCTAATAAAGATTTAATTATTCCCAGGGAGGCTATCTCCCTGCACTCCCTCAGAATACTGAATGGCATCCACAAGAATTTTACAAATCTGAGTAAACTCAAAGAAATGGATTATTTAAAGCAGTTTATTTTCTTTTTGTATTATATGCTGTAAGGGGTCTACTTACAAAAGGTAATGCATTCTTTACTCTTTAAACTAGAGAATGTGAAACAGCTTCGATGTTCATTAACTTTTGTGTAAATTACGTCTTCTAAATTGCAAAATGTCTTTATAAAACTTTTCTTAAAAGGATTTTTTATATGGTGTCTTGCAGGTTTAAAAAGTGGGTTTAATACACATGTAGGTGTTTTACATGCCTATCTCCTTCTTTGTCAACTTTTGTTGTATTATAACCCGTCATGTTTTAAAAATGTTTTTCCCTCCCCTATGATCTTTGACAAACCTCAAAAAAGGAAAAGGAGAGAGAGACTACAATGGAGAGCCATGAAGCTAGATACAGCAGTTCTCAGTAGCATAAAGTTATTAAAAAATAGAGTTTTTTAGCCTTTATTAATTGGGATGTCAGAGCAGCTGTTAAACCAGTTTCAGGCTGGATATGTTAATACCCTTTTACTTTCCACTGATCAATGACAACACGGAAAAATGGAGGATTAGTGACATTTGCTCAGAATGAATTTTGAACGTGAAAGGAAGCTTTTATTCCTTTTATGAATAAAAATGTCTGTAGAGAGGGTTTGGCCGAAGGTATGGTGGTAATGTGAACAAATAGAATTACTTATTTTATAAATAAGGGAACCATAAAATTGGAATATATAATCAGCACTGTGTAATATAGTCTGTCTTGCATATTCTGGACATATGGTAAAACTGCCTATTTATACTCCCTGTGGAATGATCCAGATGTTGTCTCCTATGAAACACTAAAAGATATTTCCATGTTTATTGCTACTTGTAATGGTCTGCATTAGTGAAAGAGGATAATTGTGTTTGGGATATCTTATGTGAACCTCTAATCTTGCTGGCCCCAATCGTTAGGGATGCAAAAAGGAAAGAGTTGAGGAGATTCCTTCAAAAAGCAGGAGTGGGTAACATAATCTTTTATGCCCTGAGCATCCTAATGATGCAAGTGCTATGAAAGAGCAGTACTTACAGGGATAAGTGTTCAACTAGAATGATTCCTTGACTCCTTGAGGTACTTGCTCCTTGGGCCAGTCAATTTAGCCACATGCACAACGTCTTTCTTTTAAACTGAATTAATATGTAGCATTACACTTGTGGCAACTGTAGCCCAGGGTTGCCTTGTCAGGTCCTTGGAGGACAGACAGTGGCAGAGCCAGGAGTCTAAGTAAAGATTTCTTGTCTTGTAATCCTGTGTTGGATATTCTCTCTCTTCCTTTGTTAAATTTACCTGGGCAAGGAATGTGAAATTAATATTAACCAAGCTAATGTTAGTTTAATCCTCAGTTTTTGCCAGGTAAAGGAGAATTCTGGATAGGTTTTTTTAACTCTGTTGAATGAATTCAGATGAGATCTGCAATTATCTTTGCATTTGCTTAATATGTTTTAAAAATGCTTTGAGACTACATTGTCAGTAATAAATTATACATAAGTATATTTAATCTGCATCAGTAATCTATCTTGAAGTCAAGACAATGAAAACTATCATTTCAATAGGAGGTTAGGAATTGGGTCTATTTAATTTTTGAAATAAGTGTTACTGGTATCTGTTAGTGCTTGAAATGTAGTAGAGCATATTCAGATCACTGTAGTAATTCTGCAGTAAATTTTATTTTCATCTGAGGCTCAAGCAAGACCTGACTATGAACTGAGAAATAAATGCTGGTGTGTGTATTTTGGTATGCAGGCATAAATTCAAAGATGGCAACTTCTAGCTTACTTAAGCTTTCACTCTAATTAGCAGAAGCACTGTTCTTGTTCCTTTAGAACTGTTTCTAAACTAATTATTTTCAAACGTTCATTCCTCACTAAGAACTAATTACGTGCCAAGTCTGAGTTTAAAAATAAAACAATGTTTAGAGCTTCACAAACATGAAGAATGGTTCCTTTGTTTTGCAGCTAATGCTCAGATCTTGCTAAATCTCCAGCTCTCAGAGCAAGGCAGACCTATAATGCTCATTCACTAAAATTTCATCCTTGGACCAAAAAGAGATATCAGTGGGCTTTTCTGGATGGAATTCTTTGCTTTCTTTGTATGTTGATTTGTGCCTACATTACGTACTGTAAAACCAGCAAGAAATCAAGCTGTTGGCATCTGATGTCACAAATCTTTTCCTTCACCAAAACACATGGCAAATTGCTTGCTCTTTAACTGTTACTACTAGATTGTCTGAAGAGGATGCTGTATTTAGCATTTAATTTTATGATGCTTAAATTATCATAAAATAAACTATTGGGACATCCAGAGATATCATTATGATAGTTCTATATTAGGAGATTAAGATATTTTCTTTTTTTAACCAGTATCAAGATTTCCTCTTAGAGCCTGTATCTACTTCCCTTTGTATAATTATGTTTGGTGGATTATGTTTTCTGAACATTTCAACAGCATAACATTTCATATTTTCTCTCTTTTTTGCACAGTTAACATGAATTTGGAATAATGTCACACTTTTTTGGTGAGATTAGATCCCATGCACACAGATGTAAAGTGTAGTAAATTCCAGTATTTGTACCCTGATCAAGTCTTTTAGAATGCCATATAAAAGCAAGGTTTAGATTAGTAGTCAACTTATATTGCCTTACTGGGCTTCATTAGTTTTAATGGCATTTAGTTATAGATGGTAAACAGCCCTTTAGCAGGCCAGAAAGTGAAAGCATAAATAGCAAAAAGAGCATTCTCTGGTGATTGTCCATGTCCCTGTGCTCAGTGAAACCCAAATCTATTGCTTTTTTTGTACACCTCTGTGCATGGCATCCTTGTAAAAGGAGATCTTCAGAATCTTTCCAATGGGGTTGTGCTGTAATACCATCTAGAAATATATACAGAAACTCGCTTCACACTTTTTAAGATGAAATTTAAAGGCAGATAATGCAGTTTCTTTCTAGAAGGCTAACATGTAGAGTCTGCTGCTTTTAAATACCAGATAGGCAATGACTATTCTAGAGGGAAAAAATAGGCTGTAACTGCAAAGGGTCTGTGCGCCTTGATGCACCAGACAAGAATTTTTCTATTATTTGAAAGCAATAGAAAACTGTTACTTGAGGGAAAGAAAAGTATGTATCATTGCCCAACTATCCAGATGTTGCAAAAAACAATATTTTTTGAGTACTGTAGTATTAAACCTCACCTGTAGCACTTTGTTTTGTGCTCAGAAGTTCATTGTGGACTTCCATAAGGACATGAAAAAGGAAAGGATACTAAAAAAAAAGTCAGTGCCATAATTTATAAGTAACTCAATAGAAAATACAGTTGATTTGCAAATCTGTGTTTTGAAAACTGTATAAACTATTTAAAGTATTGCAGTTTTTAAAAATGTAAATGTAATCTTTCATACTACATTCAGTAATTTAACATAAAAAAGAAAAGAAGATCCTGATCTTCACTGTGGGCCTGCAAATGCATGCAGTTGTGCTGGACAAGTTCGAGAGGACTTTCAGGATGATTCTTCTTTACATCTTACTAATTCTGTAGTTCAAAATACTGGCTATAATTGTGTCTGTAAAAGCACCTCTATGGCATACAGTTACTAAGCATCAACAGTTAAGAAATAACCTAGATAGATTTGCAAAATAGAAATTATAACCTTTAGGCTTTTATTTCAAATGCAAGAGTTAATCAGCAATGCACATCTCAAGATTTTTTCTTCTTCCTCTGCTTGGACTCTGATCTTGCACAGGCATCAATATGTACTTAAACATACACATTGCAAACAGTCTCACTGAATGCAGTTGAAAAGATGCTGATATTAATGTTAAATAAAAAGGCTCAAAACTGACATTCCTAAGAAGCCAAAACAATGGTTATACCAGGCTTTATAGTACTTAATTTTTAATCCTTACATCCTTAAACAAGTGAGCATCTATACAGATGAGGCTGAGCTCCTTTTGGGTCTCCACTGAAATCAGTGAGCTTCCATGTGAGTGGATGATCTAGTTGCCAAAATTGTATTTCAGCTTTAGGCCTGATATAAACAGTCAGGCCTAGGTATTCAACTAGTTATGCTTACGCTTCATTTTAAAAGCTCACTGCCTCATGGAAGTTAAAAGCCTGACGTACGATAGGTTTGACTGCTTGCCAGTTAGAGCTAATATATTTGACTTTCCTTTGCCTCTCTTGCATTTTGGGACCTTGTTCTTGTAGTATTTAAAAGTCGGTTAACTTCACTTCTCTGTAAAGTTCAATTATGTATGATATTTGTAAGAAAGAACAGAAGATGACATCAATGACTGAATTTATGAGAACATGTCTTACTCTGGCAAGCTTAACTGTAATACCATTTGCAATTCCTATCTCTGTTTTCCCGAGCTTTCCCGCAGGATGGTGCCAGCCCAGAGTGAGGTTTGCTAGTGCTGTGTGCCAGTGAGAGAAGGAGACTCTGACTTGTCCTTCTGATTTGCCAAGAGGGGGGTGGCCAGCTAAGAGCATGCTCCTAATGTAAGCCCACAACAAGCATGAAAGTGAGAAAGTGCCTCCCCTCTCTCCCTTTAGGCTTTAGCACATGCAGAATTGCTTTTTTTGGTATATCAAGTTCTCTGGCTACTTCAGAGATTGAGCCTGTCTGTTAGCCAGGAAGGAGCAGTACGAAAACAGTTTAAGTTCCCACATAATGCAGCTGCAGCACAAGCACTCTGTGTCTTTGCACTAGTGAGCTGGTTTTGAACATCCTGTTGTAGTAATGCTGAATGCAGATAAGGCCTCGCACTGACTACCTCCGAAGCAACAAATAACAAACTCATACGGTAGCGGATGTTGATTTCGGTCCTTTGGCAACAGGAGCATCTGTTGGCCACATGATTTGAGGAGGCGGTAGTGGGGGGAATAATAAACAAGAGAAATTCATTTAATTAAGAATTTATTCCAGTGAAGTATGTGGTATACACAATACCCATAATGCCAGCTTCAGCTGAGGGAGGTCCTACGGCTTCTGTTAGGAAATGAAGGTGAACTTGGCTATCTTGTAGTTTGTTGTGCTCTAAAACGTAACAAAAAATGCCACCTGTTTCCTTCAGGCTGAGCCAGATTTACCTGGATATTGTGTCAAAAAACACACACTCAATTCTAGTTTTTGAGGAAACATGATGCTCTTTTACCTGTTGCAATGTAATTGGATAATGCATGTACAAATGACTTGTTTAGCCTGCCAATGAATGTTGCTAATGCCTTACCAAAAAACAAAAAGCATATTTTTTGTATTTTTTTCCTCAGAGGCAAATCCAAACAATGCTAGATTTGGGAAACTGTTTACTGAAAAGCATTTTCTAATAGATCTCTGAAGAAGTGCAATTGTATAATTATTATTGTTCAGTGCATACAGTACATTGTCTCCATCACTCTGTACACTGCTGCTATTAGTGCTTGTTCTAATAAATCTCAATGTACACTGTTTAAACTGCTGTCATCTGTGTTCTGATTTATTAATATAAGAACCATCCCAATCACTTCAGAATACGATTCTTGAAGGAATTGTTTGTAACTAGTTAAGTGAATTGTCCATTGATCTCACAATTTAAAATATCATTGTACAGATTGATTTTATATAGGTGGGTGATATTGGCAGCGATAACACTAAAACAGCTGCTTCTCAGAGTCATCATCCTCTTCCTTTATAACCTTCTTCACTGCAGGATTATTTTTATAAAACTTTTCCCACATGACTCTGTACAGTTCCTTTAAATCTGGCAGGAGCTACCTACTGCAGTCTCAGAGAAGATAATTTTCTTTTTGACAGTTCCCAGTTTTATCTTCATACTACAGCTGGTAAGAGCCTTTTGCTTTTTTCCCTTCACCTTGCTTTTTATGGTTAAAGGGAGCTTGCAGTATGTTTCTAAAGTTTTGTGAGAGGGTTTAAGGAAAATGGGCTCCTGATGTTCTCTAATAAACTTGGGGAAAAAAAAGAGGCATGAAAGTGAAGGAAAAAAAATTACCAGACATCTTCTTAGAAAAGCAACAGTACGTAGAATTTTTCCATTATATTTTCTTGTGAATTGTTCAGTCCTTAAATCTTGATTACATTTTATTTAAAATTAAAGCATAGTAGCAAATAGTATGTTTTGGAGGAGAATTTAGGGGGTTTTATTGTTTCTTGGCATGATAAAGAAAAGAACAAGTGTTCAAACAGTCTGGAATGCAACCTGAATGGAAGCAACAGCAAATGAAGGAAAAGCACTTTTTTCATGAATGGCAATGCATTTTTTGATGCTGCAGAGTACACATTTGATCTTACCTGAACAGATGCTCAGTGCCAGGTAGCATGCTGAAAGCTTACTCTCAGCTAAACAATTCTTTTAGTGGAATTTAAGTCTGGTCTCACATTTATGTAGCTGGGATCCCTACTTTGGCTCTGAATGCTTTGCTGAACAAATCTACCTTTTCTCAATGACAGTTATTCAGCAAAATTACTGTGCATAAGTATGAAAAGTTACTTGTCACTACTTATTTGGTTAGAAGAAAAAAACAACCCACAAACACCTTGGGGAACAGATTAGTGTAAGAGAGGCCTGTGAGGCAGCACTACCCTTTTTTGACATCTAATTTAGCATAAAAGCTACTACTCTAAGTATGGAAGTCAATTTTATATTAAAATTTAATCTAACCAAGAGACAGATGATACTTCTTAACCACAAACATGTAGGCGCTGTGGTGTGGTGAAGTGAGACGGTGTAGGCAGCTATTGACAAGATTTCGTCCTGACTCAGCTGAAGTAGTTGCCCACATAAAGCTGCTTCAAGCTTCACTGCTGGTACAAAAATCTGTTCTGATGTGATGATACACAGGATTTTTTGCCTACCCAACATAAAAAGACAAATGGTTCCTTGAGTCCTTATTAGCTTATTAAATATTTAAGATATTCTAAATGTTAAAGACCACCATAACTATGCAATATTGACTGTTCGTGAATCTGAATATGCAATATCGTTTTTTCCAGTAAGTAATCATTACTAAATAAGATTAAAAGAAACTGAATGGAAATATCATTCAAAACTAATGAGGTACCGTGGGCTAGCTGGGGAAGTATGCTATAATTTATTTTGGACTGAGTGGTGAGTCTATTTTTACTCAAAGCCAATAAATATCTATAGAATGTTGTCCTGCAAATGTGTCTTGTATTTAGACTGTGCTTTTTAATTCTGAAAGTTATGTCGAAGATGTAACTAGTAGGCTAAGTAGCTAAGAGACAGGTTAAGTCCTGTATCCCATGAAGTGTTTTGAATCATGCTTTTATTAAGGGCAAATTTAAAAGGAATTCAAAAGGAGTTGTTAAACTGTGCAGAAAAACATGTTACAGACGTGAATCAGGTGTGAATACAGTTTTCACATGTGATTGATTAAGATTGCATGTGTAGTCAATGTCTGACTTGTCTTTTCATATGGAGAAATTCCACAGTAAAAATCAAATATGTATATGCTTTTCTTATTGCTGAGTGTCTGGGTATATTTCAGCTTTCTTCAATAAATAAATGAGAGTAATTACTCATTCAAATTTAACTGCTTCCCTAGTTTTCTTGAGCAGGTTTTTGACAAGTCAGTGGAGAAAAAAATATACACATTTCCAAAAACTAGAAGTTTTTGGACTATAAGTGCTGATAGGGACATTCAAGTTTTCTTTTTTTAACTGCTAAAATTTAAGGTATAGACATATCTTTTAAGTTCTTCTTTAAGTAGGTTATTTTTGAGAGCCTGGCATTACATTTAGTAGTCAAAAAAAAATTAGGTGATATAACAGAAGGGCATGTCCATTCTTTAATTCCAATTCAAGAGCTGATTCAACTTAAATGCTGATCAGCCAACCCAGTACAACATCATTATTCAGAAAATTCTTGTCACCAAGCATAAAAAGGAGCCTGAGTATGTCACCTGTCTGTTAAAATGTTTACTGTCAGGAAACTGCTCAAGTATCTTCTTATTTTATGCCTACATGTGTGAAAAGGGAAAAAAAATCTAGGGAACTAGATGAGGAAGTATTCCTTTAGTGTGAAAAAAACACCCCAAATAAGAATAGGCGTAGTTATGAAAGAGGATACTGAATTCTTGAATGCCCTACAAACACCTACTTAATTTTGTCTATTTATAAATATTCTCTATCCGAAGATTTGAAAGTACTTTATAAATATGAGTCAGTTCTTGCAGTATCCTACTCAGGAAAGTGATATATTAGCACAGCCAAATACAGGAGGTTTCATAAGACTGAGGTTAATTGTCCAGTACTACAGAACAACTAGTGGCAATGCCAAAAGTAAGCCCAGTCCAAGTCTCCTACTCAGATTAAAGTTCAAGGAGAAGAAACAAGCAACAGGATATGCCTACTACTGAACAAAGTATTGTATAGAGATAACTACCAATGCACATCAGACTGATTAACATGGACTACTTGTATTATGGTAGTCAAATACTTTGCTTTGTGACCTTTCTCAAGGTGTTGTGACGCAGCAGCTCCCATTCTGCATCCCAGTCCAGGTGGGTGTTTGAGCCCCAGAGCTGTCCTCTGACACTGACACTTACCCACTCACGGATGCTGGCAAAAGGGTTTAGCCATTAGGGCAGCATTAAACCTACCCTGGATCACACGAGCTTGTTTGTTTTCAGATTTGTCTTCACTAACCCAATATTAGTAGATGAAGGTAGTTTTGTTGTATATGAATAGGGTTTGTGTAGCAAATGACAGACCATTTCTTTTGGCTGAAAGATGTATCCACTCCTCACAGTTAATAAGTTGAAATGCAAACATGCTCTCTTTCAAGCTTCTCCATGGAGTGCTACTTTTGCATTTCTTACTATTAAATCCTCTGTAGCTAACACATCCATCTGCCCATTCAAAATGCTGCATACAAAATTAGGGCAATTAAAGAGAAACAAACCTGGGATATTTCAGACACTTCAACCAGCAATAGATCTAGTCATTTAATATCATGTTAATAGAAGACACACACTTGAAATGCAGATTGAGTAGTCTCTGCCCTTTTGTCATCAAAGCTCTGAAAACTGAAAGGTAAGTCTGTGGAAGAGCATTAAAAATTATCACCAGAACATATGCTCCTTAATCTCTTCTGTGTTTCCTTTTCATCTTTAACACTGCTGTAGTGGGAAGGCAGTGAAGTGGTAGAAAGGAACCAACTGTGCAACACATTCCCCTTCCATCACGTCAACAGATGTTGCTAGTCTAAAGGTGAAAGGGGGATGATGTCAACCAAAAGACATAGAGAAGTGAGTTGAACTGCACATCTTGTAGCCTTTCATCGATGTAATACTTACAAAGTGCAGCTTTAAATACCTTGATTGCTGGGCAAGTATCAGGTTGTAACCCAGCGCCTCCTAGCAGGAGGCCCAACTTTTCTCTATATTGCAGCAGAGCCTATGAATATGTATTGTCACAGTCTATTCTGTGACAGAGAGGAGAAGGAGGCTCCAACAGAGTTTACTTGAGCTGTAAACCTGAAGAAAATGGTAAGATGTAGGAAATATTTAGTTATAGTGTATGTATACGTACATGAGAGCTTAATGCAATAAATCTGCACAAAATAAAAATCTAACCATAGCTGCTTTAGTTGTTCCAGTATACTGCATAATTAAAATAGCATTTGTGATTTGATTTTAAAGTTTCACTGCACTTGAACTATATAATAAAAAATCCAATATGGAAGTATCTCTGCATTAGCTCTTCTGAAAGCTTTCATGTTGATTTAAATAGCTTTCATCTTGTTTTAAATGACTTTTCTTCCCTTCACGGCCTCTGAATAGTGTAATGCATTGTGAGCAGCAATCATTGTGAGTGTTAGGCTAAGAGAGCCCAGTACCATAGCAAACTATGTCAAGACCAGGTAAGAGACCACAATGACAGCAGTACTGTCCAATATATATTTGATAACTATGTTCAGCTATGTTATATCACAACCTTGCTGTTCACCACGTTCTCCCAGTAGCTGTACGTAAATGATGTTTCAGATACTTAGTGGACTTTTCCTCAGTTGAGTAGTAACTTTTTTCTCCTGATGAGATTCCTGGTGCATCCTGAATTTTTTCATCTTTCAACTTGAAAAGGAGCTGGATTTTTCTTTATTTTTAAACCCTGGCTTCATTAACACCTTTGCTTATAATAAATGGTTATCAATGACAACATGTCATGTGAAACTTATTTTTATCTATAAAACACAGAAGATGGTATTCTGACAGAGTACCTCCATATAGTCCTATGGGGAATCTCAGCCTTCCCACTGGATTTCTGTAGTGTGACAGAGTGGTGGACTCTAATTTGTTTTTCCGTATCTCTTGAACTCTGCCAAGGTTTGGTGACAAATGTCTTTTTTTGCCCCGGGCCCCATTCATGCTCTCTTCATCTCACATTCCTTGCATATTTTGGTTCCCTCTTCTGTTCGTGGTAGGTTTTTTTCCTCTTCACCCAGAATCTCTGGCAGCTTCAGCTAAGCCCCTTTGCCAAGAGCACTTTTGGCTCTGCTCTCGTTCTCTCCCCCCGTGTTTCTCCTTTCGTTCTGACTGCAATGGGGAAAGCGGGCAACTTCCTATTGAGACGAGGCACTGTGCTGCTAGGAAGAAGCAAAGCAAACAGCACATGCAGCAAACAGCAGCACAAGCCTGACAGTTTATGCTGCTGCAGATAAGCCACTGCATGTCAAGTATGGATAAACTCAGTGCACACACAGAGCACATGCTAACAGGCTATCACACCTTCTATTTTCGTTATACATGATGTACACACTTAGGCTCTCTGTTGAATCAGCATGGCATGTCGATATAAACTGTATCAATACTCCAGGAGCAGCAGATTATCAGATTTTTCTAATAATTTGTTCCTTTTCTCCTATTTAAGTGTTTTTCACATCCTGGCTCCCAGAATTCTTTATGTTAAAAACTAGCTTTGAGCTGTTTGACCTCCTTTCCTAAATATCACATGGGAGGTGATTTATCCAGTAGCTCTTTTCTCTGCTCCATCACCCTCCTGTGAGAAAGCCTGACCAACTAATAAAACTACTTATATTTATTGTTTAATAAAGCTAATTAAGAAGAATAGCCCAGAAGGTAATGCAGTTTTTCCATTCTGTATACTTATGTCATCTCTTCCTTAATTTTTAACCAATAACCAAGATCTGTCTTCTTTGAATGTAAGTAGCTTTCAGATCTACTCACAAATAAGAATTTAACGTAAAACTGCATGTATATAATAAGGACCATATATGGTCCCATAATTTATGTTATTTTTGTTACCTGCTGAAATATGACAAGATCTGTGTTGCTCAGACCCTTGCTTTCTAAGGAAATACTCATGCCACCTGCTGGGAAATGATGGAATTTGGCAAGTAATTTTTCAACAGCATTTTATTTTGCTAGTTTTTTTAGATGTTAAATTTTTACACCTGTTCTTTTGTAGAACTTAGTAAGTAAATATAACTCAAAAGCACTTAAGTCAGGAGATCTGGCAAACAAAAGCATCTTTTTGTATGAGAAGAGGATATACCAAACAATTTAACCAGCCCAATTTGGTACTAATTAGGTGGATTTAGCCCTTTCAAGTCAGCTCAGTTTATCCAGTCAGTTAAAACTTACACCTCTTCCCCTCATCCAACTCACTGGTTAATGATACCTGTGCAAGGAACGGACCAAAATCAGCTCAGTTCTTGTAGATTACAGAGACATTGGAATCATCAGGAGATTAATGTGCTTGATTTAAATTGGTGAGATAATTCCACATTTTCAGTTTCTTGGGCAATCCTTGGTCCAACTGAAGTCAGCCTATAAATGCAATTTTAGAAGTCTCAGAGTTACACATAGCTAACATTTCTGCAGGAATAGTCTAGGATAATTATCTAACAACAAAAAAATTGTTACGGAGTTACATAATAACTTTTGAAGAGGAAGTGCTTTTTATAGTTATGCAGAAACCCAGGCTATGCTCTAGATTTTACTATTAATTAATAACCTCCATGTTCATATCCATATAATGTAAGGAGGGAAAAAAAGTATTTGAGCATCAAAATTCGCAGCTGTATACTTGCCCGCTCCATTACTACTTTATGGCTAAGACCTATTCTGAAGAATAAGAACTCATCCTGCATATGAAGAAAAGGATCTTGTTATTCATCTTCTGTACTAAGTATTTTCAACTTGTTTCCTCCTCTAAACCCCATGTTCTTAATTTCAGCTTAACATTAGTATTTGAGCCTCAGTAAACTCATTTGGTAGTCGCCTTCTCTCTGCAGAACAAGCAATCCAAAAATCAGTTTGGGGTTTCTCTCCAGCTAAGACAGTAGTGGTCATTAGATCACAGAAAAATACTTTTAGCTATAAATATAAAACTGTAAATAGTTTCTATACTAAAACTACTACTAACTATAAATAGTTTCTCAAAGGAGGCAAGTTTATTAAGTGCATTATATGCATTATTTTAATGAGTAATTAAAATATTACCTGTGCTGATTCTGTTTAAATGTTGATGTCATCTGAAAACTCATTTGCTTGCAGATTTCAGAGTGACATGACAAAAACATTATTATATAGGATACCACTTTTAATCCCTAGCCTTAATAAGGCTTTTAAATATTTTCTGTAAACCTATGCCCTTAAAATTTTGCTGTAAAACCTGACTAGATAATTGTCTGTTGAAGCTGACAGACTCCTTTTATAAACATGGTATTAACTTGCAGTAGAAAACTGAAATTGCATTTCAATATTTGAATATAAAGAATTTAAAAGAAAGTATTTTGTTTTGTGTTCCAAGTGTGCATAATGTATGTTGAGGATCCAATAAATAAATGCACTAATAGATATTCTTTTAAAATGAAATGAGGAAAAGAAGCAACACTGACAATGCATTAGGAACTACTAATGGAAACTAGCCACATGAATGAGTTCTGAATTTGTCATGTTCTGTTTTGATTAAAAGAAAATAAATACCAGTTTCTAGAAACGTTTCTATTCTGTAAGTCACTGTAAACTCTTGTCTTATAAGCAGACCCTGACTCATGCTCAAGTAAATATTCAGGTAATCTCCATCCCTTCTGAACTGCCAGTTCTTAGAGATACAAAGGTTAGACCCAACTCCATGAAGGATTTAGTTCTGTTCCATCTGTAAGCTTCCCTTTCAATAGTTAGTCTTTGGTTACAAAAACTCATTCATTCTTTATTATTACAGTCACAGTTATTATTTCAGTAATAACTGAATAGCAAAATAAATATGGCAAAATAGCCATTCAGATGTCTGAAAAGAATGCTTTTAGCAGAAGCAAAGGCCACATAAATTACACAGGGGTACACTAAAAGGCAAAGACTGCTTCACATAAAGTCCAAAGGGTCTTGGTACCATTGTACTCCAAAAATCAGCTAAGAATAGCTGTATGGTCTTAGTCACGTTGGTAAAACAGCCATAAATCATGCTGTCATATTTAAGAATAATGGAAATTTTTTTTTATCTATTAATCCAGGTGAAGGTCATAGCAAGGAAACTGGAAAACACAGACCTGAATAAGCTACCTTACTGCTCCCTATGTTGAGGCTTGTGATGTCCTTAAAAGACAAACTTACAGACCACTCCACTCTACCAGGGATGGACAACTTGAACAGAAACAGAACTGAGTGTTAGGAGCAGTTAGGAGCAGAGAACAGAGTTAAACTAGAGTTATCGAGGCAGAAAATGTATTAAAAATAGAGAATATCTACTATGTCTTTACATCACTTCTTTTTTTTTTCTTGCACAGAATCCCATCTTCTGGCTATATGCATGATGAACCTGCTCTGCAGATCAATTGGTGAATGAGGCTCTTGCTAGTAAGATTTTTCTTCTCTCTCTCTCTTCTTTTTTTTTTTTTTTTTTTTGCAAAGGTTGGAGGGTATGTAACCACAGAGAGAGGGGGTAACATGAAGAGAAAGTGGGTTCTCATGACCAAGGAAACTGAAGGAATGATTTTCTCTGACACTAACAATGAGTTCTTGTATGATTCAGAGCAGATCACTTAAGGAAAAGGTTATTGTTTTAGGGATCCTGCATCACGGTAAGGGTTCAAGTGTGACCTAGCTCCTGTAACGTATAAAGGTAGCCTAAGCTCAGCCTGCCTAGAAGGTCCTTTTGCTCTTCTACAATGGATGCTATGTCGCAAGAGCAGACGGGGTTCACAGTCACTTTAGTTACATGACTCTTTGCTAAGGGGTAATGTAGGGTCCAGTCCTGGCACTCCTCAAAGGTAGCCTTGAACCTGTGTATGAGGAAGGATTTTCATCTACACAAGTCTGCAAGGCAAGATTTTATTCAAGTGCTGACTCAGGCATAATGTATACACAGCATGTTTTTCATTTACTGGTTGCCCAAAATGAGACAGAGCCAGGGCTGCAGAAATGCTGAACAATCATAGCTACACCTGTATGCCAGATATAAGTATTATAAAATGTCTAGTACTGAAAAAAGGTTCTTAGGTATCTTAACTTGGATGTACAAAATTAGTGAATGTTTTTGGAACATGGTGACATTAATTTAATTGCAGTCCAGTTCTCTGATCTGAAGTATGAGGATGATACAGACACTACTCTGACAAGTGTATTCTGCAGCATTATAGGGTGATGGAGTAACATCAGTACCACAAACATATCAAATGAAACTATTAATTGTCAGAATTGGTGCTAGGATTGAACTGAATATGATCTGTGATGACATACTAAACAAGACAAATACAAATAGATATTGAATAAACAGTGCCCACTGAGCTTAATATCCATTAGAAATGATAGTATCTTCACATATAGTTATCATAAGAAATATACAGGACAAATCTAAATCAAGACAGAATGGGCAATTTTAATGTAAGAATTTTCTTAGCTTTTCCTTCCTCTTATAATTTTTAAGTTCTGTTAATGTGCTTTAAGTAAATATGTATAGTTTTTCTTAGTGCAGTGTAATATGGACTACAGTCAGTTGAGTTGCAGTGTTTCACATGATTTTAGTTCAAAGCCTATAGCCAGCTTAGATTTTTCAGCACCCTCTAGAGTAAGCAGGAAGCTCTGGCAGCCTTTCCTTTCATCTTGTGGAAAGAATATCTTAAATAGCCAAGGCACCATATTCATCTTTTTGCCTTTTTATTGAACTTCCTAAAAATCTAAACATTTAAACATGGTTATGGAAGTATGGAAAAGAACTAATTTGAAACATGTTAAATCATTAAATAAATGATCGTATCATTAAAATAGCTCTTAAAATGCTTTCAAATGAAATCCCCAGTGTAAAAAAACCCAACTAAACAAAACCTGTCAACCAGCAACCAGTGATAATATTCATACTGAAGTGTAACATTACAAGCCTGTGCCTGATGTTTTACCTGCTGTGACTGCAAAAGTAGTACCTGGAAGATGTACTACAAGGCTAAACACTCTTGAAAGACAAGTAAGTATCTCTGCTGGCTGAACAGTTATCGTGTATATGAGACAGGGTCAGCTCAGGCTGCCTCTGTCACAGATTCTCCAAGTTGCTGTCTACTGAATCCCTTTCTCTTCTTTAGGATTTTTATACCATTTTACACTGGTGTTTTTTTCTTGAATCCTTGAGCTGCTCCCTAATCCTGTATCAATGATCTCACCTTGGTCTGCAATTTTACTTGTCTTATTTTGCACGATTCTGTTTTATATACTTTCTCACAGTTCTTTTTCACAACTCAGCAAATTCCTTAGAAGTCTGATCCAATTCTGTGTAACTAGTCTGTGTCAAAACTAGGCCCTGGATCACAGACAGCTGAATCCCTAGGATGAGGGTATTGGGGTTACACCTGAGGAGACACTAAAATATAATGAACGCCCACCTATTCTCCACCCTGACCCCAGCCATCACTAGTCTTCTGCTTTGGCCCAGGTGTTTCCAAAGACTGGCACACTATTTACACACAGTCTGAGCTGTTTTAGAGGTGTGTCATGCAACTGCTATTGAAAGGAAATACCACCTCAGCAGACCTACCAGCTTTCACAAATGCGTAATTTAGGAGGTCTCCTGGACTGCTTTGTTCACCGTTGGCGAAACATGCTGGAATTCTACTGCAGCAAGGATACAATAAAGAGTAAATAACGTGCTAACAGGAAACTAAAGACTGCAGAATTTACAATCTTTTGTTTCTAAAATTATAATTTTGGTTTTCAAACAGCAGCATTAAACTGCTGAGGAAAGGGCAACCTTTCCCCTATCAGTTTACACTGGTAATTCATTATTCATTACACAGAATTAGAGAGCTTAACTGGAGGTCTTTGAGAGAGGTCTTGAGCAATACACTTTAGAAGCTGCGTAGTTAAGATGCTGTTGGTTCTTTCCAAGTAAAAAAATAACTTGCTTTATAAAAAAGTTTGACAGCTTTTTTTTGGTTGTATTAATTTGTTTGAAAGAATATTGCAAACAATTTGAACATGGGTTTCAGGTTTGGAAGTTACAGCTGATACAGAGCTTTTTATTATTATCATTACTAATGCCATAATATGTTTGCTGCTGCAACCAAAAACTTTGTTAAACAGGTTGGTGATGGAGGAAGATTAGTTCCTGTGCCCAGTCTCAGTGAAGCTGATAAATACCAACCTCTGAGTCTTGTAATTAAGAAAAGAAAATGTCTTTCAAAAAAGTCTAAATTTGCTTCAACACCATTCACATTAAAAGACATCCTTCAAGGGGAGAAAGAAATTTCTGCGGGTAAGTTTTCTATCTTTCTTTAAAGCTGAAAAATGTATGTTTTTCAGTAAATACAGAACAGTAGTTATAGTTGAACCTTGTACCGGTAGTATGATGGTTCTTTAGCACATTTGTAAGAAAGTTCATCTCTGTTACTCATGTAATAAATATTTAGGAAAAAAGTACAAGTCAAATATTGATTGAAATACAAAACATGACTTTCTGGAAAAAGTGTGAAAAAATCAATTATATTGACAACCCTTTTTATTTTCTGTACTAATACATAACAACTTCAGTTAAGCCTTATGTTTTTTCAAAAATCACAAGAGATTCCTGATAAATGTATTAATGTATGTTGATTAATTGCTACTTAAAATTTGTATGTTTTAATATTCACCTTGCTCTATATATTCACTTTTGAATATCTATGACACAACTGAGTCAATGGTCTCAGTTCTGCAGTTATTTCATGCTTGCATTCCCTTGTGCTGACTTACTGAATTGGCCTCTACACAGGCCCAAACATTTGACAACAGCTATCTGACTGAAGCAATGGGATTTTCAAAAGTTTTTTCCATGTTTGTAATCTTTCTCATATATTTAAAGAATTTAACTGTGTTTAAATTGCCTTTGCTGTGAAATACCATAATGTTTGAGGAGATTCTATCAGAATTAGAAGCTGCAAAATTGAACTATACTGCCTGTATTTATTTCCCCTATTTTTCTTTGAAAAGTCCATGTAATTAATATCTACATGCTATATTTTCTGAAATATTTTCATTGCTTTATTTTCCAAAATAAAAAATAGCTCATTAAAAAAAAGAATTAAAAATTCTACTAAGACAAGGCAGTATGTGTACAGGAAGACAGAAATATCAGTTGACCCCACATACAGGTGATATCGGGACAAAAGCAAGATGAAAAATATTAGAATCCTGCTAATCCTATTAGTCCTACTACATTCAAGACAAGTCAGCTAGCTTACTTGGCTGAGTAAAACATTGCAGAATCTCATTAAAAAGTCTGAATAAAAGGTTGTAAAATCTCATTAAAAAGTCTGAAAAAACCTTAACAGTCTTTTCTGTAAAGGTTAGATGTCATGAGCAGAATGTACTATCCTTTAACATAAGGAAATAACTTTGTAATTGAATTTCCATTTTTTTGTAATAAATACAAGCATTTTCAATCTTCTCAGCATTATAAAAAATATATGAAACTTTTTGTTGTTAAAAATAAATAGGATTTATACTAGGTGATTTTATAATGTCACTTTATCAAAAAACCTTCAAAGAATCAAAAAGGATGGCATAAAACCCAGATTATCAAATGTATTTAGATGCCTAATGCCTGTATTTTATCTGCTCTATTCATATTAACATGGCAACCAACAAGTTCTTTTTTTTTTTTTCTGGTAGCATAACAGAAATATGTTGAAAGGTACAGGGAAAGCATTATAAAAATGCTTTGAAGCTACCCTTTTATTTTACAATAAATGCATGCAAACTTTCAAGTAAGTCAGAATTGGTCTATTGTTTTCCTTCAAAATAAACTGACATAGTCTCTGGAAACATTAGGTATATACCCTTACCATATGGAAAGTGTGGTAAGTCTTTCTAATTGTCGCATGTCAGGTAAAAGGCAAAATTAATGTTACTGGCAGGCCTAAGTTTCATTCATTTATTGCAGAAATGAAGAACAAATTTAGGTTCATTTGTACTACATACCTATACAAAATTCAGAAATCACTAACTTTATTTACATGGGAAATATTTGTAAGTAACTTAAAAAATTTGATTTGGACAAAAAAATAGAAAGAAGGAAAAATTACCTATGTAGTGCAAGTCTGCACAAGGAATTGTGTAGTACCAACGCCATACTCAAGTAATTAGTAAAGTGACATGACATCTACAGTGGCTAGGCTGGCTTTCAGTTTGTTCCTAGATTTGATACTCTGTGTGGTCTCCATGAAGTCATTTTCTTTGTGTTTCAGAGTCTCTGTCATTAAACCCAGACCACTGCTTATCTGCTTATACAAAGAAACAGCATACTTACCATTAATTCTCCTAAAGTACTTTCACCCATACATACACAAATATAGAAATAGCCCTAATCACAGTCACATGTCTAGGACATGTCACATGCAAGACTGTGGGCACAGCTCTGCTAATGAGAGGCACAGGAATCCCTTACACCCCTAACAACCTCTTTTCCAATTAGTCATCGGTAGTAACACTGATAACTAAGTGCACCATGTTGGTGTGAATCTCACATCAAAAGAATAAAGTTTCAGGTTAAGCACTGTAAGAACAGTACAATTTACTCTGTTTTTAAATTTATTCTATTAAAAATTTAAGATAATCATTGTCTACAAATGTAGAACGCTATATAAAAATACTGCATTCAGACTCTTCAATACAGTGACTATCTTCTTTTACTCAGGTGTCTCATCCTACCAGTTGCTCAACTATGAAGATAAATCAGATGTTTCGCTCAGTGGTAGAAGAGGAAATCAGATAATGAACGATGTTGGTTTTGATGTTGCTGGATCAGATTCTATTGCCTTTAAAGCTTCATTTGGCATAGTGACCAAACATGAGGTTGAAGTACCAACACTACTTAAAGAACTTAATACAAGGTTACATTATATATATTGTTTTCTGGTTCCATAATTAAATTTTGTGCAGTTAGGTTGAACCTCTGAACAAAATCACATTAATACAGAAATAGTTAGGTTTTGATTATTTTTAGGCAATCAATAACAGTCACAATAGTTTTTAAAGCTTCTTAAAGGTCTAAAGAGTCTCAGGTTAGATCACTGTGATTAGACACACGACCTTCTGCATAACAGAGGCTATAGACTTCTTCTGGATTAAGTCTTTGAATTACAGTGCATCCTTTAGGAAGAAAGGTATTAAATAATATCTAGAGAGGAAGAGTTCATCAAAACCCTTATGTATGTTATTCTACACTACTGAAAATTCAAAATTTACTTTAAATGACATTATCTACCTTCAGCTTTCAGAAATAGGATCATTCCTCTGCCTTCATCTGATGAACTGGAGAACCATATGTTGCCAAAATTATTGCCAGTGTAGGTACTTCAGGATTTTTTGAGGTTATTACTCAACCTTTCCTTTGAAAAGCAAAACAGATTTATCTGCTTGAGTTTTTTTCATTATGTGCTACGGTTCTTCTCTAAACACAGTCCAATTTTTAAAACACCTTTTTTGAACTGTGGACACTGAAACTGAACTCAGCGTTCCTGTAGTGTTGGTGCAAATGCCAAACTCATAGGTATATAATGCGTTTACTTTTAGGTGATATTCTTCTGTTTATATGTTCAAGGATTACTGCCTGGTCACCGTGTTGCCCCTGTGAATCCCAGTGTTGCATCCCAGTAAATTACTCACTGTGCATAGCTTGACATTTGGTATATTCAAATATATATTGCTTGCTTCTACTTATTTATTGAGTGGTGCAGGTCATTTTGTATCTGTAACCCTGTCTTGTACTATACTTACCTTTTCCTTTGTTTGTAACCTCCAAACATTATCATTAATAATTGGGGGTGTGTGTTCTTGTTTCTTGATAAAAATATTTACTATTACAAGACTAAAAACCAGTGCCTGTAGAGATCCTCTAGAAATGCACTTGTTTGATGAACATTCCATGTTTATAGTTACTTTTTGACACCTGTCAATTAGCCAGATTTTAATCCATTTAGTATATGCCAGCTTCTGTATGTATGTTTTAGTTTTCTAATCAAAATATTCTATGCTCAAATGCTTTATAGAACCCCAAAGTATAGCATTAAAGTTATTGCTTTTATTAATTGGACTCATAACTGTATTAAAAAAGATCTGGTTTCCATAAACCCTTATTGGCTGACATTAATTACATACCTCTTAAAAAAATCTATATTAATTAGTGTCTGTGTTGACAGTTACTTAACTGTACTTAAGAACAGTGTCAGGAGGATAGACTTATAATTTTCTAGGATGTCCACTTACCCTTTTTAACATTGGTACATTATTAGCTTTCTCTGAATTTTTTTGGTGCTTCTGCTCCCAGTCACTAAAAATCAACGTTAAGGTTCCTGAGACCTCCTCAGCCAGCTGTTTCACAGATACGAGACAGAAGTTACGGTGATTTACTGGTTTAAAGTTACTAATTATATTAGCTGCTTTGTAAATTGCTACTAATCTCTGAATTTCCTTCCTGCCTCTTGATTTTAGAAAAATAAATTTTGATCATTGTCTAGTTCATCAATCAAGAAAAAGTAGGATGGAAATTTTGTGCGTGGTCATGGAAAGTATTAGAACTACAAGGCAGTGCTCATTAACTGTCCATACTGGAATGCGTGGAGAGACAATGAGGGTAAATATGTTTGTCAAAGTTTTGTAACTAAAAAAAAAAAAAGTTCATCTTTATAGATGTTTATGGTTGGATTTAATCACATTTTTACTGATGTAATCTCTGAAAGACTCTAAAGTAAATCAATATTATTGCACTGATGTAAATTGAATTAGAACCTGTTTTTTATTAGTATTGCTTTTGTGAATGAGGGATGGGAAATTCATGAAAGGATGACTAGGCAATGAGCTATTGCTTTGAGTGAAGTCTCAGCAAAAATGTGGAAATTACTTCTTTTTACTTTCAACCTCCAATAAACATATCTTTCATTATTATGTTCATCTTCTATAACTCATTACAACTTCGGGTTGATATTAATACAACGGTCAGCGTCTTGCTCCCTGTTTTATATGCTCTTGAAAGTTCTCCTAGTCGTCAGTTGGCTTTGGACTGGGTACATGTCCTTTTATTTGAGGGTTGTGAGCGAGTTGTTAGAGGCAGGGGATATAATAGGGGGATTGGTTTCAGGTGGTCAGAGAGCTAAGGTTTATTGGGAATCAGGTCACTGGAAAGATAAAGACATGGAATTGACCAAGATTCTCATGCACACACGCAAGATTATCGGTGTGTTTGAATAATACAACTTACAAATCTTCTGAAGTTTGCCCATTACTAGTATTTATGAATCATTCACATAATTCTCAATGACCATGATGCAAGTTAGGTTACTGTCTCTTTAGCAAACTTTGTTAACATGCACAGTTGTTAATATAAAACTCCTTAGTTGTGAAATTTGATGTTCAATTTCAAAGGTTCCTGCTTGCATTACTATTCCCAATATATATAGTTAAGCTATTATTCTGTTTATTTTTTCATTTCAATTTGAAAATTTTTTTCTTTTAATACTTTTCTAAATCACAGTTTCACATTATTGAAGATCAAAATTGTAAAGGACGGGACAAAGCCATTGTTTTTCCTGCACATACAACTATTGCATTTAGTGTGTTTGAACTTTTTATTCATTTGGATGGTAATTTTGGTAAGTGACATGCATTACTGTAATTACTGCTATTATTTATAGAAGCCTGAGTTTTTAAAACAGTTTTTTTGATCTTGGTATACATAAGCCCCAATCCCATAAAATGCAATGCCTCTTCCTTAATTTTATGAACATAAGCAGTCTGACTTGAAAAGGGACACAATTCTTGAAAAGATAAACAATGCAGACATTAGAAAATAGTCTGTCATGGAAAGAGTTTTAAAAGTTAAGTATGACCTTTAAAAAATTTATCTTTTTTAAATCCCACAGTTGAATGGAACAAAAATAACGTCCTTACTTTCTGGCCTTTAAGGAACTGGCTCATAAGACCATCTGATCATTTTCACATAGAATGGGAAAGTAAAAACCCCAAGCAAAGAAGAAAGTACGCAGAACTTGCAAATCAAACCAATATTTTTTCTGTCAGGGCTTTAACTTCAGTCTCATAGATCATTACCACATTTGGTTATCTGAAGATATTTACAAAGAAATAACCCCAATTACTCAAAACAAATACAAAATTTTACATAGCTCCTATAAGTTATTCTTTTGTGGATAGGATAGACCTTACATATTCACATTATTTTTCAATATTTCTTATCATAGCCTGTAACTAATTAAATTGTAGACTATAACATTATCAGTGCTATCAATACTGTTTGTAATGATGCAGAAATTCAATTTTAGGGTTTGATCTAATTCTTAATAATATCAAATGTAAAACTCTCTTTTGACTTAAATAATGTTAGCTAAAGTTTAACAGCCAGCTTCACATGTACTTAAATACAGAGATCTCTGTGATAGTCAGTCAACTGTTACAGAAAATGCTTGACGCTATAGTTAACACTATTTTTTTTTTTTTTAATAGCAAAACCAGTAAGACATCATTTGGGAAATAGTTTTTATCTCTTCAGATGTATGCAACACTATTTGTTCTAGAAGTTGCAAATAGCTCCGTATCATTTGGCACACACAGTATCTGACTTCCGTGACAGAAACTCTGCATTTTAGAGCAGTTATGCTAAATTATGAGATACCTTTACATTTCTGTAAAAATTTTAAATATATTCCAAAACAGGCATAATTATGGGTTTAAAAGTAAGAGATTAATATAGTACAGTATTTCTTTACATTCATTTACATAAGCTCAACATCAATTTCAATTTTGGAAGTGTTTTGATTTTACTTTACCTTTGTGCAATGGTAGGTAGATGCATTAGATTTGCTAAAGTCATTGTCAGTGAAATAATCAATGAAACTGGTATTCGTATTTGCACAATTAAAGAGACTTCTCAACTGAGACACATGTGTTTTCAGTTCTTTATAATTAACCATCCATATATTTCACTGTAAATCTTTTAAGTTATGGATAGAAACTTGGGTGACACTTATTTTTATCTAAAAAATCAGTTTTTGCCGTTAATTCTGTGTTGAATGCGATCACTACAGAATTCAGAGCAAACCTTGCTTATGATTTTTCATTTTTAGTTTCAAGTAAGATTATGGACATGTTTCTCCTTCAGAAGTGAGACTTCCATTTATACGATGTTGACTGTCTTGGCCCCTTAACATGACCAGAAATTGAGCAAAATAGAAAAAAAAATCTTACCTAATGCGCTGTTATAAACCACTAAAGTTCTGAAATTAATTAATTGATATTCTATCTCATTGAATCTCTCCGTTGCATTTCATTCGGTGAGCTATTACTATGCGCAAACTTGTATTAGAAAGTGGTCCTATTCATTATAAACATTAGCAAAGCTCTATTTTATCACTGTAAGCTTTATAAACCTATTATAAAATAGAAAAACATATTATGGTAAGCTGTGTTGTACAACTAGCATTTTTCTATTTCATCTAAAAACTTTATAAAGATTTCTTCTACAAACTTACTTTTCTTTATTACAGAACTCTGTGTGACTCCAATTTCAAAAGGAGGATTTGAAAAAGAGAAATCTGGATCATCTTCACTGAACAAATTAAGGATGTTGAGGAATAATCTGTTTCATCGAAGTATGACATTTGATATTTATAACTAAATGTCTTGATCAATGCATGAAGCTTGTATTTTTAATTTTGTGTGCAAGATTCAACATATAATCAAGAGCAAATTTCATTAAAATGTACCTCATTTTAATTTCTTATCTATCAAAATGATTGTAAAGTTCTTGAAAGTTATATTGAGATATTCTGACTTTTTCACAAATAATAAATTTATGGTTTTGTTGTTCATTAAAACTCAAATCTTTTAAAAAATGTACGGCTGATGATAAACTGATATAGAGTTTTATACAATTAACTTCAATTAAAAATTAAACCTGTTTCATGTGTTTGCAGTTTACAAACAATATTGGGTAATTCCAAGTCATAACATATATACTTCATGGGCAAAGCCTTTATGATTAAGTAAGTTTATATATTAAATGATGTTAATTTAAGTATTAGAATGCACTCTTTGGGGTGTATCTTCACAGGGCAGGGAAATGGGCAAGATACCATCATAATTTTCTTTTCTCACTCTAACAGATACGAACACAATGTTCTGGTAAAACTAAGTCTTTATCACTGTATGTAACTATACTTTCTGCAGGCTGCCTCTGAAAATGTGCCACTCAAATTTGGGGATTTATTCACATGAATGTAGAACAAGATCCTATTTTTGAATACTTCTTGGTCTAAGTATTGTGGAAAGCTGCAAATTGGAGAGTGAAGATAAATCCTTAAAAAAAGATGCTCTGTTTAAGTGACCTTGCTCCAATTTATCCAGTTCTTAACCCAGGGCCTTTATGGTCTAAGCCTTCAGTGCTGCTTCAATCTGCTGTAAGGGATAGATCTTTGGGGGTATAACACATCTCACTTAGTTGTAGCTTCCCAGAAGTTTGTTGCTTAATCTAAACTAGTCCATCACTGAAGAGAGAGGAGAAAAGTAGTTCCAGAAGTGATTTCTTCCTGTGGTTTTTAGATGCTCAGAAATCTGGTAAGAGGTCAAAGTGGAGCCCTTCAAATTTTCTAAACATTTTGAGCACTGGCTGTTTTTTGTAAACACTCAAGCATAATTTGTAATCTTTGGAAAACAAAATAAGAAATGAAAAAATAAAAAGAAATTAAAATAGGAGAGTACTCAGCTGTAATTTAGCATCTATTTTTCAAGAGCTTGCCTCATGCCTATCTTTTTAGGTGCTTTTTAAAATAATAGTATTGTACAGGTAATACACAAAAATTCAGAGCGTCTTTTGTGAAGTTAAAGGAAAGTCATCTCCCAAGGCTTCTGATGGAAAGTAACCTTCGATGTGTAAAGCTTATAATGGTTTCATAAATCAGTTATTACGACCAGTAGATTAACAGATTGTTTTGTAAATAATTGATAATATAAACAATTGCTATGTTTGTGCATTCTTTTTCAGATAAAAGAGTAGTGGATACCATTGCTAACTCTGATACTTACTTGGAGGACCTTTTTACAGATTATTATGAAAAAGCTGCAAGCATGACTGATCTCTCTACAAGCTATCTCAGAGAAGGGGCTCATATCCGAATAAATTTACTTAATAACAACATCCCAAAAGGTCCCTGCATCCTTTGTGGAATGGGAAGTTCTAAAAGGGAGACAGTCTATGGATGCCTAGAATGTTCTTTTAATGGACAAAAATATGTACGACTGCATGCTGTGCCCTGTTTTGACCTCTGGCATAAGAGAATAAGGTAACTGATCTAGGTAAGTGCCTGTTGTTGCAGACACGGGCATAAATGTGCCACAATTTTTTCAAAATTAGTACATTTGACTTGAGTTCTTTAAATGTAAAATAGTGAAAGTGCAAAAAATTTTATTACACTACTGTTATTTCCAAATGATTTGCTTCACAAATACAAATAATGACTTTAATTACTCAAAAAAGCCCTAGTGCATTCCCTGACATTTTACTTTTCTTCTTTCTAGCACTTTCTCGTTTCATCATTCATGATAATTAAACATGGACTTTTAAACTAAAATTTATGTTAGATTATATGCTAGAACTTATTTATAAATAAGCTGTTTACACAAACTTGTTCTTAAATCCAAAGATGTTGCACCTTTATCTACACTGGTGTATGATGGTAAAATGAGAAAATGTGTTAATAATTTAGTGTTCTCATGAATGTTTAATTGAAGTATCAGATTAAAAAACATGTTAAAAAAGTTCGCTCAGTCTAACGTTTCATTTATAAAAGGGAACAACTAAACCTGGGGATAGGAGTTTCATATTAGGATGTGATTACCATATGTCAGTAGTTTGTTTAGATTACAAAAAAGTACCAGCCATTCCACATTTTGCATTTGGATTTTAGATTGTATCTGCTCTTGACTTTTGTGCCTGTTATGTGTTTAGAAAACATTTTTTAGCAGAAAATTTTTATAAAAATATTAGACCTAGATACTCGGGTGGGAAGGTTTAATCCATGGACCATAACTGCAAAAACTTAAGTTTGTGTTGTTGAGAATATATACGCTAGAGGGCACTGCAGAATAGAGTCTCAACAACCATAAACACACATTAGAAGTGCTATTGATGGGTATACTATCCAGCCTCTTCTCATGCTATTTTAAAGTGAGAAAACAATTGGTTTTTTTTCCTACCTTTTAGAATGATGTTAAAGATAAGCCATGTATGGAAGCCTTTTTATTTGTGCTGCCATTTTCACTATGTACATCTAATTATTACATGTTGAAATAACACTGCAATCACTTTTCTCACAAGAAATTAAAAGATGTTACTCAAGAGTTATGATGACACTCATATAAGAGAAACAACCAACTATCCAGAATTACTGTCTGATATTAACTGTAATTGTTCTTCGCATTTTTTCAATGTGAGGGAAAACAGAATCACGCCCAGATATCTACTCATGGCTATACAGAGCATCTCCCATCATGTTCAATCTCATTCAAATAAAACACAATCTGATAGATTTTCAACTTTGTGCTGTTGAATGAATTGGCTAATTTTATTATGAATTTTATTAAGATTAAAGTTTAAAAATTCACTTACAATACTGAATTTTCATGAGCACCAAATTATTCAACTTAGTATTACACCACAGAGGTTATTTTATGTTCCTTTAAAAACCTGTTTTTCTCTTTAAATTCTATAGACAGCATTCATTTATTCTAAGACTTTTAATAGTTAAATTTGCTGCATAAATCTCTAAAGCAGTAAATGGTAATTCCTAGAGAATCTGGCCTAAAAGCCAGCAGAAACCCTACAGAGTTTTAATAAATTTTCCCTCCTGAGAGTCTGTTTTCCCATTTTGTTCTACAGGGTATTGGAACTGATGAATACTTCTAACTATGTCAACAGGTATTGGAACCATTTTTTTGTGCCCGATAGGACAGAAACAACTGTTTTGATCAGTGATTTACACTGAGCAATATTGTAGATTAGGACATGACAAAAAACTAATAATAGATCATGCTATTTTCCAATTTTATTTCTTTCTGTTGTAAAAATCTATCACACATTTGACTAATTGAGTGTTAAAAACAAGATTTTTACAATCACCTTAAGAGATATAAAAAGATGCTATAAAAATGTAAAAAATTCTGTGACAAAGAATTATTTTGCAAATTTTTTAAATTCAATGTCCAGAAAACAGCCAAAGATTTTGTAAGTACTTAGAGTTCATCATGCTGATAGACATTGTACTCTTTTGCTGATATGAAACCATCTCCATCATGGTCATTCTTCTTGAATATATCAGCTAAGATTTCATCATGGACTGAGGGATGACGTTTTTTGCCATCTCTTGCAAATTCTTCCTTCAAATACTGGCTTATCTAAAAGAAAAGGAAAAAAACTGAGTTTGCTGCGTGTGTCACAAAAATTAGTGTATAGATACACTTCTAATCAAAATAACTTTATATATTCTAAAAAATCCCAATATTTCAAATTCCATAGCAAAACTTTGTCAAACCTCCCCAAAATGTTAAGCAGCCTTTAAATTTGAGGGGGTGTAACACTCATTAGCAGAGATAACAGAAATTTTCAAGAAGTGGCTGCCATTAAAACTTCTGGCACTTTCTGAATTTGTACTAAGCAATAATCTACATCCAAAAAGTACCATCATTTTTCTGGCAATTTAAAGAGTGTCAGAAGCAGAAAGAGTCCAGATTAATCTCTGGCTTGTTTCTCAGGAACACCAAGGACACAAACTGTGTCCAAGAAACTGAGTAAATATTCAGGCATTTTTTTAGTGCTGAGTTCTGCACTGTTTTGGCTTTTAGGCCAGGAGTACTCCACAGCTACCTTCAAGCACACTTGCGATATAAACATGACCTACTGTGACTGCTGTGCAGACAGGTAAGTTTGTTTCCTAGTAAGTCTGAGGCATACCATCATATTGAAGCAAACGTCAACATTGCACAGTGTAGTCTGTGTAAGTATACAAAAGCTTTACATGATAACTGAAGCAGCGGCAGCTCATGTAAAGGTAACAGTAATTAACTATATCTATGGTTTATAAATATGACCTATTCCAAATTAGTTACATCATATTACCTCAAGTTGAGAGAGCTTCTTGTCACTGTCCTTGTCTATTTGATTAAATGCTTCAACACTGCGTGGTCCCTTATTTACTGCATAAAGTTCAATCTCAAAGATCAATGTTGCATTGGGTGGAATCTTGCCCTGTGCTATGAATATAAAAAAAAAGCATTTAAGAAATAAGACACTGTGGTCAGAGATCACACATATGACAAATGCACACATAAAGTGTCTTATTTTTCTGTTATGGAACGTTGTATTAATATGCAGATCAATTTGGTAACAGAATGACAATCTAAACCCTGAATTTAAATATTACACAGATAGAGGGGAGGATTGTTTAGGTTCTGGCAAAACAAAAAATGCGACTGGTTGAACAGGTCACTGTTAAATAAAATACTTTTGAGAGAGATTTGGAAACAATATACTTCCCTGAACCAAAACTAAATTGCTCATATCGATTCAGATATTTTTTTAAATTAAGATATATACAACTTCAAGAAGGATTTGCATATCATGAAAAACAAATCATATTTCTGAAGTCCAGACCATTTTACATACTGTCATATGATGGGCTTCACACTGAGAGATTGACCCTAGACATATGCCTTTATTTAATATCTCCAATCTGATTTTGAAAGATTAAAGTACTAAAGCAATGCTCGTATGTAATTTTTGCCTGAGGGGACAAGCAGATAATATCAGGTTTTACAAACTTCCTATGAGATTACACCTATGGTTAAAAACATTATGCAAAATAGTGTTTTAAATATGCAACCTGTTAGAAAGAAGCAACAGAAAGCAAGTTCAGATTCGCAAAAAGATGAACTAGTGGATATTTTGTTTGGTCCCAGAAAAGAAACTATGGTAGGCTTCATTATTCTTGTGTCAAAGCATTATCCGATATCTGATGTAAAAGAAACTGCCTATAAACACAGGTCATTGTACCGTGCATCTGGCCATAAAATAAAATAAAATAAAATAAAATAAACCTCACACAGGATACTGAAAAAAACCAGGAACAAACTAACAGGGTGTAAAAATCAAGCCAAAACAGCGTCTAAAAATCATGCAGTGTACAATTAAAATGTAAACATGCAAGTTGCTTCTATCCTTAGCTAAAGCTAGTGAGTATGACATTGTAACCTCAGAATTTTGACAGAAGTTAATTTTGAACTTGTGCCCATCCTTCAAGCTGGAGAACAGGTAAAGAATCTACTTTGTTTATAAACAGAAGGCAAACAAAACTATTACTTGCACTTCTCATCTAAAATATCTATAATAAAGTGATAGGTTTCAGAGTTCAAAAGATTTTGATCTTACAAGCTTTAAATGTGTAGAAATTTTAAATATATCTCAATATATGCTATAGTTTCTACACTACTTATGAAAGAAAGATACAATACTAGAATTCAGTGCCAGTAGTTTTTAAGAATATACATACCAACAGGAAAAGATATGTAAAGACCTAAAAAGCCACATGCATCTTTTCTAATTCAAGATTAGGCAGGCATCTTCCCCAGCATGCAGAAATACGCTGAGACAGAGGACAGGAATGTTGTAGGAAAAAAATACTTTCTCGAAGTCCTACCTAGAACAAATCGTTACAACTAGTATTAGATTTTAAGAACACTTCTGTTTGGTACCAAGTGTTTTTCCTTATTGTTACAAGACTTGCTTATTAAACATTGTTTATGCTCAGAGGCAAAACTCATTGCTAGTAAGCTTTGCTGGCCGCAGTGGAATTGTATCACAGATGAAACTGGTTCATGGGATTCTGACACAACACCATTACGAAGTTATGACCATACAGCAGGAGTTACCTATTCATGGAAACTACAACACCCAAGTTAGAGATGAATTTAAAATATCTAAAATTAGAGTGCTGAAACAGTGCGTAAGACTAGGACTGGAATTATCTATTTTATCTATTTATTTTTATATACTGCACATGTAAGTATCAGAAATTCAACCCCCATTTCATGCATTGTATTATTGCAATTATTATGTAGTCATGACATTGTCCATTAACTACCCAGAATGTAAGCAGTCTTTTAAAGAAATGATTTCTAGTTAAACTGATTCAGTGGCATGCAGTGGATCATATTCCATTTTGCTCAGAAAATGCAGGATTTCATTAAAAGGTTAGGCAGGTAGCATTCACATAATAGAAAGTAAACATGAACAGAATATAATACAGTAAGACAAAAACTGCTTGTATGGATGCCAGAAAAAGATCTTCCTTTTGCTGTCAATTTTTGGCATTGTGGCAATACTCAGAGAAACATGTCAGGTGCCTCATAGTACTGAATTCTGATACAAACTGCAAGGCCTGGCTGTGGGTCTATGGTAAGGACTGCTCAAACTGCACAGGAACGAGCAGGATTAGGTCCCACTGAAGTCATCACCTTAAGCACCCTCCAAAAATAATGGTGGGCCAATTCTTACCAAGTCATTTACAATACTAAATGTTCATTTGAAAATGTAACTAAAACAGAGAAAAGACACGAAGTTCAGTATTAAAACTTTTCTTTTACCGTATCCTTGCTGTCCATATGCTAATGATGGAGGAATGGTCACCTTCCGTTTTTCTCCAGGACACATATTCATCATAGCAATATCTAACCCTTTTATGACTTGTCCAACACCCAGAACGAACCATTTTGGGTGACCTTCATTTTGCGTCCGACTATTAAAAAAAATTGTGAGTGGATAACAATGAATTCATTATTCATATATTTTTTAAGAAAGTAACTTTACTGTTAGCAGTCACACTAAAAAGATGCATTAGATTATTAAAACACAAATAGAGTAGAATGATATTTGAAGTACTAATGCTATTTTTCTGCTATGTCCATCATTCATTGAGGGTCAGATCTTGAGACATGTAAAATGCAACCTCCCTTTGAAATCAAAGAAAAAGTAAAAACCTGACTTCTTAAAAAAAGGGGGGGGGGAGGGGAGAGAAGAGAGAAAGATCCAGTCTTTCCGATCATACACACTCCACGCCAGAAACTTCATAGATCTGACAGTCACAAGGTGCTGCTGCAGAAAGTCTGGGAGAGGAGGAGTGCTGAGATCAAGTCACTGCTCAGAAGCGAAAATATCTTCAAGAGTTCTCACCACAGGGTTGTGGGATGGGATGGGGTGGGGTGGAGCACGCAGGCGAGCGTCATGGTGATCTGGCAGTCTTGGCTGCAGTACATACCACCCACCTCTCTGCGCAGTTAAGATGTTCAGTGTTTGACCCAGCTTCTGGTCATATGAGGTAGCCCCAGGGGGGGGAGCTATAGTGAGCTGTGCACAGCAGCACATAGCTCGAAAGTTAAAGTTACTGTATATGCTGTGTATTTTCCTTAGATCATACAAATGGGAGATGAATCAAGATTGTGTAATAAACTAGGCTACTGTCTAAAAGACTTGTCAAAATACGGGTAAGGAATGAGGCAGGTACCTAAAAGAGAGAAAAGCCTCTCCCATATAGTTCTGAGCAGGCGAGTCCTGCCTGACTAATAGGACACACAAACATTAAAAGTGAGGCATTGTAAAAATAAAGTTTTTGCACAAGAATTTCTGTGCAAAGAAAGATAAGGCAAACTGAAACAGCCTAAAGATGGATGGATGGGGTGAAATGAAGAGGCAAAAGCATAAATGCTAACACTGGGGCAAAGAAGAAGGCAGCACAGAGGAGGAGAAGGCAGGGAGGTGGCAGAAATATTGCAAACCACTAGTGTAACGTGGCTGCACTGCACAGTGCTATCTGTAAAAGTATAAAGTGTACACTGTACTCAAATTTCTGACAAAAATGCTCAGATTTCTCAGGTCAATCTATGTCCTTGCCAGTAGTTTCCCCCCCAAAATTGAGATTTGTCTACAGATTTCAGCACAGAACAAGGGAGGTGACAATCTGCACGTCTTTTTTCTTTTAGCAAAGGGGTTCTCCATTTTAGGTGCAATTACGGGTTCGCAAAGAGGTTTCTCAGTTCCCTGAGCTGTGCATGTCACCTAACGACCTTCAGGTTCAGACCTCGCTCTCACCTCGAGCAACCCAGCATAAGTGGATTTCAGCACAGGTATCTTTTTATCCTTGCTAAAACCCAGCACTTTCAGCGCTCGACTTACGAAACGACAAGCTGAGATGGGGAAACTGTTCAGGTTGCTTTAATGCAGTTCTCGTTTTGTTTCCAAGCCGCGTCCGGGCCGTGAAAGCACGGGGCGCTTCCGCCGGGCGAGGCAGGGCCGCCGAGCGGGGCGGTGAGCGCAGGAGGGCCCCGGCCCCGGCCCGGCCTTGCCCGCCGCTCCCGGGGCGCCCGGCGCCGCCCTCACCCACCTGCAGTAGAACCGGGAGCCGTCGCTGGCCAGGTAGCCGTCGTAGTGCGCGTTCAGCAGGTCGCCCTTCTTGCTCCGGGTGCTGCACTGCTCGGGGACGTGCAGCACCTCCACCCTCACCTCCTCCGCGGCCTCGGCCCGCGCCGGGGCCGCCAGCAGGCCCAGCGCCTGCCACAGCAGGAGCAGGCCCAGGCCGCGGCCCATGCCGGCGGCGCCCGCTCCGGCGGCGGCTGCGTGGCACTGTCCCCCGCCCGGCGGAGGCCCGGCCCGGCCCGGCCCAGGGGCCGAGCCAGCGCCCGCGGCGCCGCCCCCGCCCGGGACAGCCCCGCCGCCTCTGGGTGAGGGGCAGGATGTGGCGCCGCTCGGCGCGTCGCGGCCTCCCCGCGCCCGGCCGCCCGCCGCCAGGCCGCGCCCCGCGCCGCGCCTGACCGAGGATTCACGCAGGCGAGCGGGCAGCGGGCCGCGCCGGGGGGGGGGGGGTATGCCGCTGCCGGGCCCCGGCGCGCCTGCGCACCGAGGGTGGCCGGGGCAGGCGGCTCCGGGCGGTCCCGGCCGGGGGCTGCGCCGCGCGTCCCGCGCCGCGCCGGCTCGGCTCCCTCGGCCAGCCAGGAGGCGCCAGGGTCCGCAAACAGATGCGAAGGCCGCGGGCGGGGGGGGAGGGCCGGGAGGGAAAGAGGCGGCCGCGCCGGGCGGGCGGGCGTCGCTGACGGGGCCGCGGCCGCCGCGGGCCGCCGCTGCGCCCTGAGCTGAGCGGCTCCGCCTCCACGTCCGCAGGGAGCGGCGGCGGGGGAGGGAGATCCGCGCGAACCCCGGCAACGGCTGCTGCCCTTTCCCCCGCGGAGGAGCAGGAGGATGCGGGTCGGAGCCGGGCTCTGAGCTATGGAGGGAGTCCTGTACAAGTGGACCAACTACCTGGCGGGTAGGCGGCCGGGAGGGCGCGGGGGGCCGCGGCCGTTGGCGGGGCGGCGCGGGGGGGCGGCGCGCGGGGCCCCGAGGAGGCGGCCGTTAGTCGGCAGGGGGTCCCGGCACCGCTCCCGGCACCAGCTGGCGGTTCGCAGCCCGGAACTGCTGCTTGTTAGCTCCTGCGCTGTCTGCGCCCTGCCTTCGGGGCAAAGCCTGCCGTGGCGGCCGAGCGCGCCCGCTGTGGCTCACGCCGCCCGCCCCGCCCTGCCCGCGGGCCGCGGCTTTGGTGGGCCACTTCCAGCTCTTTGCGGGTTAGATCGAGCTTTGGACGCTGAGACAGCAGGGGATACTATGTGACGGCCATCGCCAAAACACCTCCTGCTATTCCACGTATATTTATATTCACGACACTCTTCTGAGACAGGCCTAGCCAGTTTGCACCTTTGCTGGCAACTTTTGTGCTGTGGGTACTAATGCAGCTCCAAGATCCTCAAAACAGAGATGTGCCTAACTCCTGTGATTTTTCCTGTGGCTAAATACCTTTGAAGATCTGGATTGAATATTGCCAAGTTAGTTAAGAGCCCTAACAGAACAGAGACCTGAACTGCTGTCTTAAGTGTCGCATCCTAACATCCAAAGTATTGGATGTTTCCTTCCATCTTTCTTTTGCCTAGTAAATAGCTTTTATTTGTGGCATACAAACTTGCAGGGTATCTTCAGTTGCAGTTAAGGAATCATTTAATATTGCATCTTTAAATCTTCAATGGTAAATATAAAAGTTCTTTTAGTATACTTTTTGGATGGTAATTTTTTTTTTAATCTGTGCTCCCATATCCTAACCTGTAAAACTTACAGAAAGCTTTAGTTCTGGGTAATTTGTTCTGGAAATGCATTTTTAGAAGTGCTGCAGAGAGAAGTGTAATCAATGCTTGCATTTACTATCAGAATTCTAGTTTTGTTTGCCTCATCCTCAGGAATAATAGAGGTACCTCCCCCTGGAGGTAGCAATGGATAGATTGTACTTTCAAGGTGAGACAGATGTCTTTTCTGACACTGTAATAGGACTGATTGTCCCTCAGGAGCAGATCGGTGTTGGATCATACATCATACTTAATCAGGTCTCTTGTTTGACTGCTTTGACAGTATCTTGTTTGTCCTCTCATTGTCCTGCGCTTTACATGTGCTCTTCTACATGTGTGCGGTCCTGCTTCAGTAAATTCAGATTTCGAATGTGAAGTGATGTGAAAGTCAATTCTCAGAACTTGTAAAATGCGGGCCACGTTGCAATGATGCAAATGAAGAAAACACGGAGCGGAGTCTCCATGCACAAGGCTGTCCATAGTACCTGGTCTTTTCCTTTAGAACAAGCAATCAACTCACCTCAGACTAGCTTGTTTTGCTGTATTTGCTGTATCATGCACAATCTTGCATGTTGCTTGGATTGTCGATCCAGGAACAGAGTTCTAGCCTAGCTCCTGAATTTGGATAATTTAAATAAAGAAAAACTATGCACTTGCTTAATTCACTAACAGTCATATTTGGGTTCCATTACTGCATGAGCTTGCCGTGAACCAAAATGTACACGGCGTAATCTTGTATATATCTGAGCAAGTATGTGTCCATGCATACAGGGCTTCCAAAGAAAGAGAGCAGTTGTACTGCAGTCAGATAGCTATTTGATAAGATATTTTTCTCACTTCTCCACATTAAACGTGGAGATACTGATAGAGAAAAACTGTGGTTATAAAAGAAATAATGAATACAAGTTTCTTTTCAAAATAGTTTTGTCACTTCCATTTTTGTGACAAAAAAATTAGCAAAATGTAAAAGGTCAAAGGTAATGAGTCCTTGTGGTGTAGTTGGTGTTTGCTATAGACTTTACATTTAAACTCTTGTTATTTAATAAGTAAATGTTTAATAGTAACTATGAATGCTGGATAATAGACTCTCACAGGACTCTGCATAATAGACTCTTATGTCAACATGCATCTAACTTCCACTGAAAGTTAGTAGAATACCAGTCTCCAGAACCCTTGCTTGGGATATGTAGGCCAGCTGATTCAACAGAAGCATCTAATCATATTAGGCAGATTTTTAAATGATGTTAGCAACTTTCTTGTTACTCTATATTTTTGTAGCCAGAAATAAGACATACTGCTTGTTTTCGCTAACCATAGAAGCCAAGCAGTGAAGGAACTTGCTAATATTGCTGAAGCGTTGCAAAAAAATATTATTTAGCTTCCTCCTTCATTAAAAATAAACCCAAAATACAGCTTGTTTTTCTCACTCAGATAATGTGCGTGCATCTACAAATTTGTGAAAGTGTGAATTTGTTAAATATTTTGTCAAACATAGAACACTTTCTCAAGGGCCCAAGTTCATACAAGAAGAGGTATCTTTGTTTTCATTGTTTTGCTTGCTTCTGTAAGGCACTTGGAGTCTTTTCATGCCTTGCTTCTGTTTTTTCAATGCTAGCATAATGTGAGGCTGGAATAATCATCTATGCAGGGTCCCTTTTTATCAGTGCAAGACTTTAGAAAAACATTGACTTCTCTCCTCTGTGTGCATTTAGAAGTTGAGGGGAGCACAGAGTCAATGTTTGGCAATGCAGTGTAGCAGGGAAAAATACTGTTTTTTCATAATAAATAAAATAGCATTTTTGAGCTGTGTTTTACAGAACAGGGTCTTCGGTATGGTCATTTCACAGCTATTTATGTACTCTTTTAGTGTAAATAGTGATGTATATGTGTAACTTGAAATCTTTTCCTATGGGAGCTGGTATCCCTCAATGTTCATAGCTTTTTTCATTCTGTTTTTATATCAGTGTGGATCTGCTTATTACTTACCCACTCTGCATTTTGAAAGACATAAATGTTTACTGATATAGTTAATAATAATAATAATAATAAAAAATAGTAACACATTTTTACTTCCTTGTCCTGGAATTGTGGCATGATGCAATGGGGACTGGTCTTGCACTTCTTGAATTAGTGTTAAAACTTCTGATGACTTACTGTGAGTAGTGAAGCCTTTATCTGATATTCAGCAGTCTAGTACCTGATTGAGCCCCCTGTGTTCTAATGCACTGCCACTGGGTGGCTGCAGCTTGTTCTAAGTGCTGTGACCATACCGTTATATCACCACACTGGTGAGTTCATGGCCAGACAGCTATTGCCATTCCAACCCATAGTCCAAGCAGCAAGTTAGAAGTTTGGTGTCAGCTTGTAAGATAGAATGGTGATCTGCTCTGGTTGTCTGGCTGACCCAGACTCTAAAGAGCCAGTGTTCTTGTACTCTTTAGTTTCATGTCATTTTTAGAAACCTGTTAATTCAGACAAAGAGTGATTTACTAGACATAATGATTTGTATTCAGTAGTGTTAAAAATTAGGGCTTCTATTCCACTGAGTGTTGGGTTTTATGAAATGGTAAGTTTGCCCATAAAATAGCTGTTAAAAAAAAAAAAGTAAATTACTGTCATGGACCCTCTTTATCTGTTTAAAGTAGATTAGCATTTGTATGTGGTATGATGTTGCATGCAGTTCTCCCATATTTGTGCATATGCATAATCTGCTATGTTCTGTAGATGTATTGAAGATCATTAAAAAGTCTTGCTAATACAAAGCTGGTGAAAGCATAAGTACAGGAACTTGCATATGCTTTCCTCGCAAATGGACTCTTATTAATATAAGCCATGTCTCTGCTAGGTCATACTAGAAAATACGAGCACAGTGCCTGAAATTAAATTGTTGCTGAGCAATGAAGCTGGGCTACTTTCAGAGAAAATGGCATGTCATTAGTTAAGGATGAAATACAGAAGCTCTCACTGAAATACAGTATGTAGAGAAGATGATAACGTAGCAGTTACTGACGTCAGTCATTTATTTGTATGACTGTATTTATTTTTATGACTTTTTTAAAGAAAGTCTACCTGAAAAATATACCTGAATGAGAATGGTTCATCAGAGGTATGTAACTTATCAGCCTTCAAAATAGGATTTTTTGGTGGCTAAACTAAAATTTCATTCTATTGCAGAATGGAATATAGTGAAGACTGAAATACTACTAATCTTGCATTCAAAAAGAGTAAGAGTGAAATATCCATATAATATTAGTTTGGTTATAGAGCAACTCTGGTTTTCAGAGCACAGATTCTTTTCTTCTGGTGTGACACAGGCATATTATAATGTTTGCATATTTGATTCGCAATTTAGCAATTAGACTAAACTTTCCTTTTCATGTTTTTGATCTTGCTAGGTTGGCAGCCTCGATGGTTTGTTTTAGACAATGGGATATTGTCATACTATGATTCACAGGATGATGTTTGCAAAGGCAGCAAAGGAAGTATAAAGATGGCTGTTTGTGAAATTAAAGGTAAGAATTATAAGGAAATTTCTGCTAGAGGAAATTTTAGTTGTCAGGGTAATAGATAAGAACACCTTACATACCCTTTGTATCACAAATTTTTATATGTACTTTAAGTGTATGTACTTTAAATGTACTTTTATATACCTTTAGTCCAGTGTGATTCCTTCATAGTTCACAAATAATAATGAATGTAAATTATGACATGGCAACAAAGAAAAATGGTTTTAATACATAAAGCTCTTTTCTGAGATCTAGAACCTACCATATATTCCTTTACCTGTTTAAAAAGTTGTGTGCACATGGCTTATACTTGAAGTTACCTGAGCTAGTTATCTTAGTTTTACCATTTTTCCCTCTTATGGTCAGAGGTAGGAGACTGAATCATGAACAGTAGTTTTTCAGAAGAGCAGCTGCCGTGACCTGAAAGGGGAGATGTCTTTAAGGAAGAGCTTTTTTTTTTTTCTCCCTCTTGAGTCATTTTTGCTTTTAATGCTGTTAGCTGCATACATGCATAGGTGATGTATGTATTAGAGTTAGTAAATGAACTGATGGTGCCAGACTCTGAATTTAGCCTGTACATTTAGTGTAGATGTAGATCTAAGCTGTAAATCAACCTCCTTGGCTAATAGTAAGGCATTACCTAACTCTCCATTGCTTTCAACTCTTGGCCTTTTTCCAGATATCCCCAGAGGACTGCAGTTATGGTGTGGGTACTTGTACATTAAAAAGTGGGACTTATTTTACATGGGCCACTAAATATTTTTCACATGGTAACTCCTTTTGGTTACTGTTTTCTTGGTCTAGATTAAACCAGTGACATAAAAGTGGAAGATGCCATGTTTCGACTGTTCCAGTTGTTCATTTTGCTTGTCATCTTCTTTTTCCTCGTCTTCTTGTTCTTTTCGTGTATGAAAGATAATAGCTGAAGTCTGGATTTGATGCAGTCTCCTGCATCAATGGCAAGTAGGTAGTGGGTCTGGAGAGACTGTCGTTGATAACATGAAACTCAGCAGAGTATTCTAGTTAAAGACATAATTCTGAATATGATGGGCCATTAACAAAGTCTGCTTTAATTCTTGAATTTAGGACTCTGCAACCTGAATCCAGATTTCATCAAGAAGGGACATTCATTCAGTTTTTAGTTTAGTTCTCCATAAATATTTGTCCTTGCAACAAAACTTTCTGGTTTGCCATGGTTAGATCAGGATTAGCATACAACAGCTGTTACAAATTCACAAGCAGTGTATTGGTACTGCAGTAAGGGAACCTCACTGTGCTTGAGTCTGTCTGTTGTTTGGTAATTGATGTTCCTAACTGTTTATTCCACAGTGTGCTAAGGAGAAGGGCTGAGCTATTTTTTTGTTATTTGGCAGCAATACGTTATGATTTATGATATTACTATACGATTGTAATAAAAATGTTGAAGTACTTTGATCTGCATGTCATAAATAATCCTTACTGGGTTGAGGGTTTTTTTTTTCCTTCAAAATTATTATTATTTTTTTCCCCTCTGTTCTAAGTTCATGCAACAGACAGCACAAGAATGGAGCTAATCATCCCAGGGGAACAGCATTTCTATATGAAAGCAGTTAATGCAGCTGAAAGGCAAAGATGGCTGGTAGCTCTGGGGAGTGCGAAAGCCTGTTTGGCAGATACCAGAACAAAAAAAGAAAAAGGTATGTATGTCACCTAGAGCATGCACAATCTAACCACTTCTTCAAATGCTTTTTCAAATAATGATGGTACTAATCGTGTGATATAAATCCAGTATTATTGTCTTTAACTATAACTCTTAATTATTACTAGTGATCTATTTGGTAAATTCTCTTTTGATGTTTAAATTGTGGTAGTAACCAGTGCAAATCACTGTGTTGTGGTCTGTTTCTGACTTTATTTTGCTAATCATAGGTTTTATCACTTCTATGGTTTCTTTATTTCCTTTCCATTTTGGATTTCTGTGCTGTGTTCAAACTTGTCTTGCACCTGGTATCATCTGTGTGGTATCCTAGGGATGTTGCTGTGACCGTATGAAGCACCAGATCCACAAATGTTATGGATTAATAGAGTTCTGTTGATTTCAAAGAAACCTTTATCAGTTGGCCTCAGTTCAGACTCTCTTCCCTGTTTCCACAAATACCCCAATTCTGACTGAGTCTAACAATCAGATGGATAAGGAGTTTAAACTGAATTCCATGGGATTTGGGTGGCTAGTTCCCTGGGCCATTTTTGAAAAGCTGCAAGTTTCCTGGTTATATGCCTAATACATTTTTACAGACAGTATAGCAGTGATATTCTAGATCTTTATTCTGTACAAGGCACTGCAGAACCACTTGTATGTAAAATCAATGACATGCTTCATTGTTGAAATTCTGAATGTATTCAGCTCTGTCCCGCTTGATATTAAGGTATCCAGCATTTCAATATCTGGGCATTGTACAAGTTTCCTTTTATTGGAGACAAAAAACTACCCTATAACATCTCCCTGGATGAAATCACCTCCGTTGAAAGAAGGCAAGGAAGATTACATGTGAGCTTAAGAGCTGCCTTACTGAATCAGACTGAAAGTCTCTTATGAAAGTCAAGAGTAAAGTCTTGAGAGGGAATATAAGAAAAAGAATGTAAATAGAGTGATCTCTCCTGCGTATGCTGAGGTGTGTAACCTTACATACACACCTTTCACTCTTAAAGGTGGATGTAATCTGATCTTTCCAGGTCCTGAGCTCTTCTACCTGAAAAAGTTGAAACTTCAGCAAGTTAGGGTTGTTGCAGGAACAACGGTATTGTTTGTAGCAGTTATGAAGCCATTGAATTTCTGCTGTTTTGATTCATTATAGTTACTATTGTTTTTCTCCTCAATTTTTCTTGGATGACTTGATGTAACCATTTCCAGTCAATCTGTTGGGGTGGGAAATTTCATCCATTAAAAGTTTTCTACATTACAGTGTACCTAAGAAAAATTTCTACTTGATGTTTTTTAGTTAGATGCCTCTTTCTTTATGGTCATTAAAGTAGCATCAGTTATCATTAAGTACAAACTGGTGTCTACTTCAAGTAAAGTTCTTAACTCATTGCAGAATCCACTTTTCCTCAAACTAACTGAAAGTTTAAATGAATTTTTAAATGAAAATTTAAATGAGCATATTTTAAAATATGCACATAAATTGTATGCCATAATTGGTATTTCTTTTATTTTTTATAGAAATAAGTGAGACCAATGAATCTCTTAAAACCAAAATGTCCGAACTTCGTCTCTACTGTGATCTTTTAATGCAGCAAGTTCATACAATACAAGAATTTGTTCACCATGATGAGACTCGATCTCCTCCCAGCATTGAGGTATTGAATTTCTAGAATGGCACTGGAGAACAGAATCACAGAATAGTTGAGGTTGGGAGGGACCTCTGGAGATCAAATGGTCCAACCCCCCTGCTCAAGCAGGGTCACCTAGAGTAGGTTGCCCAGGGCCAAGTCCTGTTGGGTTTTGAATATCTCCAAGGATGGAGACTCCACAACCTCTCTGGGCAGCCCATTTCAGTGTTCAACCACTCTCAAAATTAAAAAAGTATTTTCTTATCTTCACATGGAATTTCCTGTGTTCAATTTGTGCCCATTGCCTCTTTTCCTGTCACTAGGTACCACTGAGAAGGGTCTGGCTCCACTGTCTTTACATCCTCCTATCAGATATTTATAAACACTGATAAGATCCCCATCGAGCCTTTTCTGTTCCAGGCTGAAGAGCAGGAGCTCTCTCGGCCACTTCTTGTGTGAGAGATGCTCCAGTCCCTTAATCATCTTAGTAGCTCTTTGCTGGACTTGCTCCAGTAGCTCCGTATCTCTCTTGTACTGCTGAGCCCAGCACTGGACCCAGCACTCCAGATACGGCCTCACCAGTGTTGAGGGGAAAGGATCACCTCCTTTGACCTGCTGGCAACATTCTGCCTAGTGCAGCTCATGATACTGTTGGCCATTTTGTGCTCGTGGTCACCTTATATCATCTGAAGTTTCTGTTGACATCTTATGCTTCTTTTCCTCTCCCTGATGCTGGGATATTTAACCTAAGGTCAATTTCTGAATGCTTTACAGTTGACTTTTGTGTAAGAGTTTCTATGTGCATAAAGTACCTGGATGATTTAACTGTAATTGTAATGTGTATTAGGAAACAATTGTGTTTTGAATCATTTGATAAAAGACCAGAAGAGGTGCCATATTAGTTGTGCAATAATTTGTCCTGTCCGAGATCTTTGTTGTAGACAGAGTAGTTGAAACTTCTGTTTCAATGAGTATTTGAAACCTATTGTTTTTTCCCGCTTTACTTCCTTGTATAGGAAGGTATTTCATTTTGTTACTGATGAAAGCTACCATTACAGATATTGGAAACTTGCAATGTAAATATGACCCTCTGAATACACACAACAAGTAAAATTATTCTAGTATTTCTGCTTTTGAATGAAATTTAGTGCTGGAAATTTGGAAGTGGCCTCCTACACGCCTTTGAGCAGTATGTGGACAAGCAAAGTAAAGCAGTGTTGTAACTTTGTAGTCACAGCACAGCAAAGTGTTGTCAGCTTACAGCAAAGTTGCAATTGACCCATAGACTGCTTGCACTGAAGCTAATAAAGCTGCATGCATGTTCTGCTGCAATTCATTTATTTCATAGAATGATCTGACACCTGTAGGAATTTAGTCATTCTAAGAGAAAAACTTCTTATATTTGCAATAAAAACATTATAGCATTATTTGCCAATACCTTAAAGAAATTCAGATGCCAAAAGGAGTGTTGTCACATCTGTTTATTAAAACTGACCTCATTGAAAAATGTATATTTGATTAAATAAAATGGGAAATGGAAGTTATCACTAGGTCTTCCTAGTAAGGAGGGAAATTAATGTGTTTTTTTTTTTGGTATTTGCATCTTTTCATTTTTTCGTGCTGATGATTGTGCTTTCATTTGTTTTCAGAACATGAATGAAGCCTCTTCCTTGCTTAGTGCCACGTGTAATACGTTTATCACAACGCTTGAAGAATGTGTGAAGATTGCTAATGCCAAGTTTAAGCCAGAAATGTTTCAGCTGCCTCACCCTGATCCCTTAGTTTCTCCTGTGTCACCATCACCTGTCCAAATGGTTTAGACATTTTAAAATACTATTTTTTTATAAGTGTCATATTGTTGGTTAGATGGGGGTGAAGAATGATAGGAGACTATGCTATCGCTATATGCTGTGATGTCAACAGATGAAACCTTCACTCTATTAAGATCAGTACCAGTCCTAAATATAAATCAATACTACTCCATTCCCAGTCTTTGTTTACCAGCCACCACATAATCAGACTAATTTTTCATACATATGAAGACATTTCTGATTGTATTCAGGTATCTCATAAACGAACAGAATCTAACCTTTCCTCAGTTCGACTGTTTGTTTTTTATAGTGCTAACTGTACATTGACCTTGCCTCTTGTTTAAACAGACAACTGCCTTGCGCATTAGAACACTTCAGCAAGATAGCATATCTTTCAATGTATATCATTCAGAAATGTTTGTATTAATCTAACATGCCCTATTTAACAAAAAGGCAAATCATGGTAAAGATACTACTTTCATAACTCTCCACTACTAATTATTTTCCTTAGGAGGACAGGCGATTATCTTATTGTATGTGTAATCATCTTAAATGTTCTTTTGATCATATATATAAAGATTCCAAGATCAGCAGTATTTTAGGTTTCTGTGGGATTCCATTTCTTTGTGCTTGGATCTCTTGTCTCTTTGTCTTCCATCCAATCAATTGACTTTTAAAGCTGAACGTTAATAATTTCAGTCAGTTGCTTTCTTTGATATGCATAGAGATTTGTCAGTGGTATCAGAAGAACCGCAAAGAATCAAGAGGCAGAATTTTAGCTTTTTTGTGTAATGGGGAATTGAAGCTGGCATTTGTTGGGGAAAAAATGTCCTGATGTTTCTGCAGATCACTGCAATTAAAAATGGATATATGAGTAATTCTGGAGCAAGAGAGAATGAATTCTATAGAAACCAGATAATATTTTAGGAAGTAAACTGTGTTTCTTGTGTTAGTGCTTTAAAACTTTTAATATTGATGGCAATCCATCCATTTTCATATAGCTACATAAGATATTTAGCCAGGAACTCTTGTTTTTAATCAAAGAAGTCACCCTCCTTTGCAGAACCAGTAAATAGAGTATCAAGTAGTGTTGTTATGCATATTACTCCTAGAAGTTCCTTATGACTTTTTTTTTTCTTCCCTAGATGAAGCGTTCCATTAGCCACCCTGGCACTTGCTATTCAGAGAGGTAATTTTCTATTTCATTAAGGTTTTTTTCAGATTCCTCCAAACACCTGCCTGAATCTGCCAGCATTAAAATCAAAAAGTGAGAGAAATTATTCATTGGGGAAAAACCTTAAATAAATAAATAAGCTGATCTAATTTTGATTGCTTGGAGATTTGGAAACTAAGGTGAGGATTATCAGTTTCAGTGGCAAATAATGGAGCTGTTGTCTCTAATACTCTGTAAATATTTCTTCATGCTAGAAGCTTTCTGCAAATGACTCATTCTGCTGAGTTCATAAAGTTATGCGTAGAGCCAAAACATTAAGGTTCTGTTTGGTTCAGTCTTTCATATTCTTGAATGATTTTCTTTTGCGTGCAAAATTGCATTCATACCTCAATTTTCAGGCTTTAAAATTGTGAAAATTAATAATGTTTTGTTGACCATGCCATTTTTAACGTAGCACAGTGAAAAATATAATTTATATTAACAATATAATATAAACACCAAAATTAATTTAGGTATATTAAGTTGGGGTATGGGTTGTTTATAGATTTTTCTTAGTAAAACATTTCATTTCGTATGCAGGAATAGTCACTCTGTAAAAGAACCAATTTCATCTCTTTACCGATTATCACAGCGACGCAGAAGAACATACTCAGATACAGAATCTTACAGTGATACTCCCCTTGAAGATTCTCAGAGTAAGTTTGGAAGAGGGATGGTTTTCTTCTGTAGAATTTATTCCCATATTTGCAGTGGGTATTTTAATGCTGATATCAGTATGAAGAAAATACTGCAAGTTTTGTTAGCTCTAGTTACACAAAGATTTGTTGTAGGTTTACTATATTATAAATCAAAGCAGTTTTGTGGTTCACTGTGTGGCTGACTTTTGCTGGCTTTCATTTATATTGACAAGAATCTTAAACCTGGTGTAGCTGCACTGAAATCAGTGGGACTACTTGTAAGCTAAAATCCTATTTCAGGTAAAACAGTCTTGAAACATAACCAGAACAGGGACATTTGTACTAATATAATCTTACATGAGCTGATATTCTGCTAAGTGGTGTGGAATAATATTATTTGCTGTTCGTTATCACAAAACAAAATCTCCTTCTGTGACCCCTGTGACTTGGGGGGAGGGAGGGCTATTAATTTCCACCCAGTGTATTGCTGAAAGTTTATTTCAGTGGCTGCTTGCCTTTTGTAGAGAACAACTGAAATTGGAGCAACTGTAGAGAAATGTTCTGAAATAGCACAGTCTTGCTAAGAATAAATCAAAGCAACTCATGAAAACTAAGAAGTGATGTCATGATCAGAACATTAGTCCCTCCTGATTAAATGGGCCTGCTGAGTTAGTAACCAGTTCTGTTTTTTTTCCTCTTGAATCTTATTGTCATTTGACTCCATCCTCACTCCTCTTGGGGAGACTTTAACTTGATCAGATTTTCTTGACTAGTTCTGGTTTAGTCTTGCTTCCTTCTGCAGTATCTAGTGCCTCACTTGGGTTGAAAAAACCTGAGGCCTGTGCATTGCTGAAAGCCCACATGAACCCCAAGAGGTACTAATGATTTACACTCTGTATCACGAAGCAAGCATTCCCACCTCCACACCATTTCCTTGTTTTTTTGATCCTTGCCTATTGCAAGACAACCATCGCTTTCACCTCCTCCACCAGCTTATGGTCTGCCAGCATGTATCCCAAGCTAATAAACATAGTTTAGACCCCATTCTGTGTCTCGTCGCTAATGTAAGTCAAGACATCAGTCTAGCTTCTTAATAACACAAGGCTTTGGTTGCTATGGTCTGGACTTTCTTCTGCGGTCAGATACCCAGTCTGACTCTTTTCAAGATTGCTAAGAAGAGTCTGTCTTGTGGGTCTATGCTAGTACCTGCTTTTTTGGGGGGGGGGGGCAGGGAGGGTTCCTTATTGCATAGCTCTAGTCTGTAGCTCAGTTCCTCTGTTCACTGTTTTCTTTTTCTGTGAAAGAAGCTCCTTGTGCTACCTTTCAGTTGTCTTCGTTCTTCCTCTTCCCTACCAAATAGTCTATCAATACCCAACTTGCAGTAAGTCATCCATTTCATTTTGATCATAGAAAAATGTTTGTCTGCACTCCACAGATTACTGTCCTTCATATTATAGAAATCATTGTAAGAGAAAGTTATCTGACTTACACTAGCTGAACATTCTTCATCCATCATCCTCTGCCATGATGTTGATTAGAATATTTCAGGAAAGGTCCAGAGTAGTTACACCTTCTGATTACTTATGTATAGGAAATATTTAGCAAATAGAATAACTGACAGATTGGATGAGTTGGTTGAGGTGAAATTTAAATACTTATTGATATCTTCATAGGATCTGCTCACTGTTCTAGAAGTGCTGTCAATGGAGATTTGGTATCATCAGCCATTCCTGAAGAAAATAGATCAGTGTCTAAGGAAAGATCTGAACTGGAAGAGACTCTTCCATCCTTTTCTTCCTGAAGAAACTGAAAGTGTTCAATTTTCTATAAATAATGCTATGCAAAGGCTGCTGTAATTATACTGTTGTTATAGGAAGTAGTCATTTCCCTTTTTAGAAGGACTTCTCTGCACTTTATAGAATAACATAAAAACTATCTTTGAAGTGTATTTTATATAGTTTATTTGCAAGAGTATTTTCCTAATATTTCACAGTTTGAATGTGCATTTTTGGAACAAATAATGGTTTAACAGATAAGCATCTACATTTGTAAATGTAGCTCTTTTAAAAAGTGTGAAGGTCTGATTGATACATTAGTAAACCTGCAAATTATAAACTTCAGCAAAAGGGTTTCAAGTTTTTGGAGAAAATGTAACTTGTGCCATGGGCCTGTTGGTCATTTGTACAAACTCTAGAGCAGTCCTCCTGGAGCTGTGATACCACTGCAATGGCTTTTTTGCCTGTGTAAGGGCTGTGGGATTAGGTATTAATGGGTTTACTTTAGCAGCTTGATGGTAATTAACATTGCCTTCTTTAAAAACACAAGGATATACATAATCTGGTCCTTATTTTTAGCCAATGAAAGTAGAAATATTTAGTGTATTTTTCTAAACAAATGTATAAAAATAACTTAATATAAAGCATTTGTACCAAACATTGGATATTTAACAATTTTTATTTATTTATTCTTTTTTGCATCAAAAATTTCTACCTACTCTCACTTCTAAAGATCTACTAAAGGCTTCAAAATGTGCATAAATTGTTTCTGAGGTGTGTAGTATCACAAATGGCTAATGCAGCACTGCTAAGATTTATTCTGCTGATTAAGATATCTTTTTAACAAAGTATTATAGAAGCAAGAGCTGAAATATTAGACCATTAAGCTGCTGTTGTAATGAATATTTGTATCTATACATATTTTATTTATGACACATTTATACAAAAAAGGGGCTTCTGTTTTGCGACTTCTTTGTATCACTTCAGGATGGTATATGCCAGGAGATGGATTCTAATCTCAGTTATGTCAGTATAAATTTGCATTAACTGTAAGTGAGATGAGATTCCGCTTCTCTAAATATTTGATGAATAATATAGTAGAACAGTGCCTGCTAGCACCTTGCTCCATAAGGTTGCTGGTGTTTGCATTGTAAGCTTTTGGGGTTTTTCATTTAGGGATAAACTTGGTCTATAAAGTCTCAGCTGTAGAGCACTTTAAACAAATGGTTTACTGTTTTTGATCTACACAAGTGTTATGTACAGGGGTTTTTTGCACTCAAGCACATACCAAAATCTGTTTTTATAATCAAATCTTTAATTTGGTTTAATGAGTCTTCCTTTGGTATATATGAATAATTTGGTGTTTTTGAAGCAGGCTGGAAAAGACAGATTCCTTATAAATTTCTGAAATGTTGATTTATCTGAATCAAAAAAGGTCCAGATGTTGACAGAAACATATGAGCTGTTGCCAGTCTAGAGTACCAGTTACAAACCATTATGTCTGGAACAAATAAAATGGAATGGCTCGTATGAGTAAAGTTATTTGTGGATACAAGCTCAGAACTGTCATTTGTGCTCAGATTTGTCAGTTTTCATGTAACTAGCATTTGCGTATGCGTATCAGCCACACACACATGCTTGTACAGTTTTTCTGAATGTTTGCTTTAATGTATTCTGTATTACACTTCTTCAGTCTTATGGCAATTGTAAAAATAAGTATTAAAAAAAAGACGTGTTCAGTGAAGTAAACTTCGCAGAGCAATGTGAGTATTGTCCTGACTCTCATACACTGTCTTAGATCTGCTTGCTGAAATGTCATTGAAGTTTCTGCCGGCTTGTGAAGTGTTTAGTACATATCACATTAATGGATATTTATTTCTGGTTTTCAACTATTACAGAAAAAGTAATTTGGACTCTACACTGTGCGGGGGGAGGGGGGAGATCCATGAGACTATCTGGGCATGCAGCCTTAAATCATCATTGGAAATACTGCCACAGATATAGGATTATTTAAACTTAAGTTGTAATGCTCTAGATTTAACAGTTGCATATAACTGTATCAGTACTGTTTGGGCTTCTCCATGTCACTAAAGCTGGAATGATGTCTCAATATATATGCAACATGTTCTCACTAAAGTTAAATAGGCATTTTTATGTACCTGTGCCAAACTCTACTGGTAAAATCCCAAAAGGTTTTTCAGTGAGCTCAGTGGAGATGATGTACCTTCATACTTTAAGCAACTGAATCTAAGAAGTCACTTCTGAAAATGATACTTAGCTGACTGAATCACAGTGATCAGTGTGTAGTAAGACTTTAAAAAAAATCTGGATTCTGACTCTTATGTTTTCATTCTTTGAAGATTTAGAGTTTAGGGGTGAGCTAATCAGTAATGCATAATAGTATCAGTACTCCTTCTGGTGGAGAATGGGAGCTGAATCTCAGCAAAGGATGTACAATTAGTACTTCTAATTTTGTTCTCCCTTGCTTTTTAAGAGATAATCTGAAGCCAAATTCAAATTTTCTCATAGTGTTTATCATATAAAGCATATAAGCATACTAACTATATTTAGGCAAAAAGTGGTTATTGCTAGTTACTGAGTCTTATCTCTAAAGTCTCTAATATCAGAAATTAATGGTAGGCAATTAGAAATTGAACATGCTTAAATGGCATACCAGCTTGTACTATAAAGGATTACTGACCAGGCGCTCGGAAAAGCTGATTTGGGAATGCATGAGTACTTAGATTACCACATTCAGAAAGCCTTTAAACTTTGAAAATTAATGTTTGTATTTCTTTCCACTTAGTGTATGTAGTAAGATAGTCAATCAGCTTGACTTATTTATTACACTTTTTTTTTTTTCCCCGGGGAGAACAATGTTTGGGATATGAAAACTTCAGATATTGTTTGCACATAAAAATTTTGCATTTAATTTAGTTAAAGGCTGAAATCATAACTATTTATGTTAGGTTTATTTTCACAAACTACAAACTTGAATTTTGTTTGTCATCTCACCGTCAAGTTAAGTATGATACTGTAGCTGTTGTTCCTGCTGATCTAAGTTAATAACTTTTTAAAGGTGTATAATACCTGAATGAAAGAAACTTCTGTGTCTGAAATCTAACAGTATTTTTTCAGCTCTTCCTAATTATTCTGCTTTAAAAGAGTTAATATAAAACCTGCTTGTCATTGACATTCCTTTACAGACTGCTTCTGGGACTAAACCAAAGAGTTCTAGATCCAGATCTAGAAGAGAACTTAACTGCTTAAAAGGGGGTTATGTAGAATTGGGTTCCCACATCTAAAATTGCCGTCCTGCAACTCTCTGCTGTTTAACACTGAAAACCAAAGGTCCACATACATTTTTGTTTCAATGACAGTTACTGTTTACATAGAATTGCCACTGTCTTGGTAGGACTCAGCAGCTTGGCACATAACTTACTTAGTGAAACTGATGATAGAGATTCAAAACTAGGCATTCCTCTGTTATAAAGCAGCTCTTTACTATTTTGCAAAGATTGTCTAACACACTAACATGATCAGCCTTACTGGAAAATAGAGTAATGGTCTCCCCTACTTTAAAACATGGCAAAAGAAACCTTTTACCTCTCCTTTCTGCTATGTACAGTAGTGATTAGAAGGTGCCCTTTGGTCATTTGAAATACTTTACTAGGCATTTTAGTATTTGTTAAGTCCAGGTGAACTGCCCAGAATGTTGTTCATAACAAAGTAGTCATACTCTTTTCCTGCTTTGCAGACTGGTGCCATCTTTTTCTTCATGGTAGCACACTACCATCTTGGTTGTTTATGCACCAATACCCACAGGGACATGTATAGCCATATCCTGACTGTTCTAACCATGGAGAAGAGGTCCGCGATAAGAGCACAGCCTCATCCTACAGATGTGTTTTAAAAGAGGTGACTGAGCTCATTCATGGGTTTTGTTTTGTTTTTTTTGAAAGAAAAGGGTAAACATGTCTCCAAGAGTGTGGATTGCAAATGTTAAAGGTAATTTCTTTCAGTTAAGACAGAGCAATGGGATTTGAGTGTCGCCTCCTCTGTGTTTCCTTTCCCTGCGCTCCATATTCTCTTGTGCTGAATAGTGTGGTTGGCTGTTTGTATATCTTTGTTTTCTCTGGGTGCATTGTAGGCTGCTTAAGCATTTTACATAAAAAGTTTGGATGACAGTTGCAGAAGAAGGTAGTTATGGCCTTAGATAGGTCTGACTTTTACTTTCTGTGTACTTTTTGTGTAGTTCTTATTTTCCTGGCATCCTTTCTCTTTTGTATCACTGCTGCTATTACTATGGCATTTCCCTTTTCCAGTTTGAGAAGACTGTATGATTTATTTTTGACTGTGTCATACCATGTTTTTTTAATAGACATTAGCTATTCTGATATTTTTTTTTAAATCCAAGCTCTGACTTGATTTGAGAACATTATGGTCTTTAAAAAGAAAACAAAATCCAGAGGAGATTTAGTTTAAATAAATATTTTACCAGTGATGTGGGGTTTTGTGGTTTGTTCCATTTGGAGGCCTCTAAAATGCAAGACAAAAGAAAAAAAAAATTTTGTTGTTGTTAGCAACCCCCCCCCCCCAAAAAAAAGGAAAAGTTGTTGGAGAAACTGGAGATGATTGTGGAAATTGAAATGCAAAGTTAAGACTAGGGTTTCTTGTCCCCTAGCAATAAAATGAATTTCTAAGTGTTATTATTACTATCCACCATGACAGTTATTTTTCTCAGGCTGCCAGATGTAAAATGTTAGTAGAAAATGTGTATCTCTGTAGTACAATTTTACATATCTGTTCACTAAGCTGTGCTGTTTTTTGTGTGTGTGTGTGTGTGTGTGTGTGTGTGTGTGTCTGTCCCCTTCCCCCTATGCATCAAGGCCCAGAAGCATGACATCCAAATACCTTCACACACTTCTGTGGTAGGATTTTTCTTTCTAAACTGGGTCCTGTAGTGCAATCTTTAAACGTAGCACATGTCAGCTTGTGCCATTAGAAATCCCTGCATTCTACCTGAATATAATAAGCAAATCATCTGAAATCTTTATTGCTCATTTGATGTGTTTTTTCATTCAGAGACTACTCTGTTGTCGTAAGAAATACTCCTGTTTTGGGATAAGTTTTACAAAACTGAAGAATACTGAAACTTTATGTTGTGACTTTATCAGTGGCTCTGTAAATTATTTTTCACTTAGCAGTCTTGTGAAAAAACACTGGCTCAGCAAGTTGGCACATAAAGTTGTGTTAATATATGTTAATAAGCTGTGCTTCAGCAAAGCCTGTAAATACTTTAAATCCTATTTTTTAGGCATGTGACTGACTCATCTACTTAAAGTTAGGTGTGCTTGCTTAAGTAAGTACTGTGCAGAGCTGGGTACAGCCAGAAGACGCTTGCTTACACTGCCACACCAGTATGCTTTCTACTTGATCAAGTAAATATGTCTAGACTCAGTGAAGGCCACTGAAGAATGAATTTCCACTAACAGCAGTGGAGTAGAGTCCCTGTTTAAATCTGCAAATACTGTCTGCCAGTGTCACTTTCTGCTGGGGCTATTGACTAGTGCATTGTTAGTGGTAACTTTATTGTGTACCTGTGCGTGCAAATTGGTTAAACAGAACTGTTTACTTGTGTATCTTTGTGCCTGTGCCTTGCATTTATTTATTTATTTATTTATTTATTTATTTATAAATACCCTTAGTGGAATGTACTGTACTAAGCTAATATATCCTATTGAGAAGCAAGATCTTTCTTCCCAAAGTAGGGTTGCTTTGTTCTGATAAGCGTTATCTGCTGACAGGAGGGGTAGAGAGCTGATGGGGCATGGACCCTTACTCACCCAGAGGAGGAGAGAACTTTTAGCTACAAGCAACAGATGACTGACTTACTTGCTACTGCCAGAAGAGAAGGCAATAGCAAAGCTTTTTGGAGTCGTTTTTTTTAACCACTTTCAGCAGACACCTGCTATAAAAAGAAGAGATTAATACTTTCTTGCTATAAGGCTGACTGGGAGGCCTGGACATTCACTCAACAGAGGGATAATAAGAACAGTATAAGGCTTAGGCATGTGCTAGAATTTGCCCTTTATCAGTGATACTGTAAGAACCATGGTGTCAACTTTGTACATTTGGAGGCCACATACGCTTAACCTGTAAAGAAAACTTTTTTTCAGATCTCTCTCTGCTGACTGCCTGCTGGCTCTTATTATCAGCCAAGCCCTTCCTGGCAGATGGCTGGATTTTCAACACTTCACTATCCAGTTTACATCAGAGAATTCCAGTTCTGCCCGTCTTTTCTTTCACCAACTCAGTTTCTGTAGTGTAGTGTAGAAACCATAAAAGAGAGTATAATAAATAAACAGCAACAGCTTTTAAGGTGCAGATAGCATGCTTTATTTCAAATGAACAATACTATCTCAAGGAGGTTCAACAGCTAACAAAATTTATTACTACATTAGAAGAACTAAAGCAAATTGAACTGCAGGGCGGTATTTGATGTTATAACAACAGCTTGTTTTCAAACTGTGGTTCATTGCTTAGTTGCCTAGAAGTGACTAATAGATGTCTAATACTACCACACAAACTCTGAATCACTGCACCCTACGAACCTCCAAGAGTTGGTACTGCTGCTGCACTTGAGAACCTAAATGGCTTTGTTGATTAAGGGGATGGCCAGGTGATGTTACTTTTTTAAAAGCTATTCAGGTAGTCAATATGCCAGAAACAGTACACAAATAGTGAGTGAACAAAGTGCTGGCCGCTTGCACTTTGTCCAAAAATTGTCAGTCAGTCATGGAAATTATAATATGACATAATCGGAGCCAATGTAAAGCATTAAAGCAGTGCTTACAGGAGGGTAATTGCAAACATTACTAATGCCTTACATTTCTGATTCAACATAAATATTTGTGCATGTATGAAATACTATGCACAGTATCATCTCTTAGGTGTAGGTAATCTTCAACAGGGAGCCTCTCTACCTGTTGAGGCATTCTTAGACATCAACAATGAGTTGAGGCACAAAAATTAGTTAAATGTTGAGCAGGATATTCGTTTCCTAGGAAACTTTCTCCTACCAATGGATAGTTCCAAAAGTTACATTTCAAAATGTCATAAAATAATGGTAGAAAACTCCATAACCGTTTGTTAACTTCGGCTATATACAGTATATACATGTCAGTGAAAAAAGTGTTTAAAATTCTTAGGTCAATAATGACTATAAGTCATAATGTATATCTTTGGACTTTGTCTCATTCAGGTAGGTACAAAAATATTTTTTTTATATTTACAGATCAGATAGATATTTCAGTCCATATATGAATCACTTGTAAAAAGACAAGTGTAAATAATACAGATCAAGCTCTCTAAATTGATCGAATATTAATATTCACAGTGGCAGAATCGGTACCAAATTCATTTCCTAAATTTAGGGTATAAAGTCCACCGTCGTTCTTCTGGACATCCATGATGATCAGCGTGGTTAGATCGTCACTGGTTTCGATGTGGAATCTGCCTTGCTGGTCCTGACTGGTTATTTTTCTTCCTCTGCAATACCATGTTATTTCAGGAGCAGGTTCACCCGAAAATGCACAAGATACTGTGAGAACCTTTCCTTCCTCAATGCTGATATCAGATGGTAGAGCTTCAATTTTGGGTGGTACTCCTTTTTCAAAACAGGAGAAGAAATAAATAGCAAGTTAGTCTGCTTTCACTAAGACCTTTTGCCATGCAGCAGGGTTACTCTAAGGTCTACTTCAGAATATTTGAAACACTAACTCTACTAGTAATTGTATTGCTCACCTCTCAGACCCGATTTAAGCATTTTACTAGTTGAACTCTCCAGTTGAGTCATACTAGATTTCCCCATAATACTGCTGGAGCTCATCTCTACAAAGGATTCTTTCATGGAAGACATGCTTTTGGCAGACATGCTTGCAAATTTCGTTTCAGTCATGCTGCTACTGCTGAAACTGCTGAATGAAGCCTCTTGTTTAGAAGAAGCCATTTGAAAGGACTGAGAAGAAAAACTTTCCTGCATGCTTGCATCGCCACTTGTCTTCAATACTACCTCTTTTAGAGGTTCTTCAATTAGAGCTGTGGAGCATCGCAAACATAGAAGGAAAAACCAATAACGACACATTAACTAAGGAGGTCATGCAGTTCTATATGGTTAACTTTAAAGAAATGAAGAAACAGCAAAGTTTGCTTTCAATGGAAAACTGCAGTGGAGCATAAAATTGTTTCCAACCATTTGGTTCAAGATGTCCAAATCACTAACAATAATTTATAGAGGAAACAAGTAGGAAATGGAACCGTTTGATGACATGTATGAGCTTGAGGGAAAACCATATTTAAGAAGAGCTATTTAAATGTCCTGCTATTCCCTCAGTGTCTGACTGCCACTGTGATTTGAAACAGGTCATTAGACAGCGTTTCCTGTTGGAACCATTACTTAGAATTACACATTGAGAAATCGTGTGCCTGTGTTCAGTTCATATTTGTAGAAGCTGTGAAACATTTACAAGTTCTTATAAACATGGTATTGGAAATTCTGTTTCACTGCATTGTTCTGTAGCTATCAAAGGCAGCAGAAGCCATCAGTCACTGCAGCTTTCCTTTAAATGTAAGTACACATATATAAAAGCAAACGTAGCAACCCCTTGATGCTGGGAACTGATGTACAGTCAATAAAGTACTAAACCCAGTTTAGTTATGGTTAAGTTACTGCAGCAGTTTTTAACTATAGAATTACTTTGTTTTACTGGAACAGATCGTGCTAGTAATTGAGGAAAGAGTAATCACCAGCACCAAGGGCTTAATAACAGGGTCATCCTAGAAGGAATTCTCATAGCCTTCTGTTAACACTCATTGTGAAGGAATCTATGTGCTTTTTGTATAGATGTTATGAGGATTTCTAATGCTGTTTATTTTTAGTTCTTTAGATACAAGAGACATGTCAAAATACATAAATCAACATTACCAGTAGATTTTATCATTAGCCATTCTACTAAACACACCAGAGCAGAGAGAGCTGATTAGTCCAAACACAAGACCCAGAGAGCAAACTTACGGAGTACAGTCAAGGATGCTGTAGCAGAACACTGCCCGTGATAATTTTTAGCTTTGATTGTGTATTTTCCAGTGTCACTCACTGCAGCATTTTGAATCTCAAGAGAATATATGTTTTTAGAGCGAGTTACTCTGATGTGAGATGAAACAGCAATCTGAAGAAGGGGAAAAAAAAAAAAGTGTTTCATTACGATCAGTTTTATCAAGAATTCCAATTTTCCAGTCAGTATATTAGTTACTTACAGGTTGATTATTCTTAAACCACTCAATTTCAGGAGAAGGATCCCCAGAGACTTCACAGGTGAGCAATACATCTTGTCCTTCATTGACATTTTGAGACTTAGGCTGCATGATAAATGCTGGTTCATTGGAACGTTCTTTAGAAAAGGTTAGGTCATACTGGCATTTAACAATGCCTTCCTCAGTTTTACCTTCACAGGTGAGTATACCTTCATCTTTATGACTAGTTTTTTTGATAGTTAGAGTGTGATCACTTCCAGAAACACCATATCTGTAATCATCTGAATTTCTTAGCTCCATTCCATTCAGCACCCATTTTACTTCAGAGGCACCAGGAATGTTGGCTTTCAAGGTAACTTTCTGCCCTTCGGACAATGTCATTTGAGTCGAAGAAGCTTTAATTTCTGCCTTTAATTGTTTGACATCTTCAGTAACAATTGACTTCTTAATGACTTCTTGAACTGCTGCTTTTTCTTCAGTTGCCACTGCTGATTTCTTCTGAGTAGAAACTGTAAGTGCCTCAGCCTCTTTCTGAACTGATTTATGAGTTTCAGATACACCTCTTACCTGGGAATGGATATTTTTAAATACTTGGCCAGTAAACTGGAAGTTAGTTTTTGAAACACCTCCTTCCCCAATGATTTCACAGGTGTATTCTCCTTTGTCAGATTCTGTGAGCTCATAGATTTTGAGTTCATAGGTGCCATCGGCTGCATAATGAAACTTGAAATGATTGTCTTCTTTCAGTTTTTTGCCATCCTTGTACCAAGACACTTCTCTGACACTTAAAACACTGCTTTCAACTGCACAGGATAACTTTACCTTATCTCCAAGAGTTTCTGCTTTCAGCTGCTGTTTTATGTTGGGTGGAGAAGCAGTTGGTAATTTTACTTTCTCTGTTGGTACTGTTTTGTCTCCAGGTGGTGACTTTGCTTTTGGGAGAGCGCTGGTGGGTTCGGGAGATTTCACTCGTTTAGGAGACTTAACTGGCTCTGGAGACTTTACACAAGGCTCAGGAGATTTGATTCTTGGAGGTGATGTAATTGTTTTTTCAGGAATCTTTGTTCTTTGAATGGTCAAAGTGAAGTGCGCTTCCTGTCTTCCTTCAGAGTTTTCCACCACAACAGTGTAACTTCCTTCATCTGACATCTGGACCAAAGAAATTTCAAATGTAGACTTGTACTGTGTTCTTGTTACTTGGAAGCGCCTTGAAGAAACAATAGGTTGACCTGCACGGAGCCATGTTATTACTGGTGCTGGTTCACCATCCACGTCACAGGAAAATCTTGCAGTCTCCCCTTCAGAAACTGTGACTGACCGTGGTTTTGTAAGGATTGTTGCTGGCAGAGTGCTTTTAAATGCCTTGTGTGCAGTCCTCTCTTCCAATGACTTTTCTTCAGCTGCAGTTATTTTCTCTTCAGAGGAAGCATAGTGTTCATATGATAAAAGTGATTCTCTTGTTGCTGACATTTCTGATTTGACCTCTCTTATTGAGGAACTTGCTTCTGTAGCAGATGCTTTCTTAAATGAGGAGATTGCATATGCCTCTGTTTTTGTCAAGTCAGGTAAAATTGATCTTGGTACTTCTTCATCTCGGCGCTGAGAAGAGTAAGTAGTGTAATCTCCTCCTGTAACATCTAATGTTGCATAATCAGAACATTCCCCTTTGTAGTTTGTGCACACAGCCCGGTATGTTCCACTGTCATCAATATGGCAGTCAAGAATCTCCAGAGTTAATACACCACTGGTATTAGTAAAATGTATCTTATTGCTCTCCTGGATTTCAATACCATTATGGTACCACTTCACTTCAGCAGTTGGCTTTGACTGGACATTTAGAATGAACCTAGTATTATGGCCACACGGCACCCGGTGTGAGCGCATTCTCAGGGTGATGCGAGGAGCATGGTCAAGGGTGAAAGGCTGTTGAGTCAGAACTTCATGTTTCCTTTCCATAGTTTTCTGAGTTTTCAAAGCAGATTTCATGGACTCATATCTAGAAAATATATCAAATCTCGCCATCCTCTCAAAGCGAGAGAGTGATCTTTCACTAGAAACTGGGCTAGGTGAGCGTGGTCGAGTTCTCTCTGGTGTTGGGGATCTTCTCTCAGTTTCTTCAGGGGGCCGTGACCGAGGTCGAATTAATTCAGATACTGGGCGCATCAGCTCAATGTAAGTTGGAGAAAGAGATCTTCTTCTCCTTAGTAATCTAGAGGGAGGTGAAAATTCCCTGTGGATATGTTGCACCATTTCTATCTCTTCTTCTTCTTCTTCTGATGTGATCTCCATTATTTCTCTTTCCCGCCTTCTCCTAAGTCTACTCTTTTCCTCTTCTGCCATATATTCAAGCTCACTCCTGTATTCAGAGAGTCGCTGAGTAGTGCCAACTGGACAGAGCAATTCTTCATCTTCTCTTTCATCTATTATTCTTTGCTTTTGTTTTGGTGGTCTGTAGGCAGCCCTGTCATGGCGTTGACGAAGCTCTGCATAGCTTGCACTGGTTTCAGCTTTAGTTGGGATGTGATAGCTTGAATACCTCATCTCTCTTTTTCTTTCCTCCTCTGAACTGACCTGTGCTCCTTCACTAGAATACCGAAGTGCAGACAGTTCAAAGCGTGGGGGGCTTCTACTTGGAGGGGAGGCAGAAAAGCCTAACTCAAGCTCTTCTTCAAGGCGTAGCCTTTCCTCTTCAGTTCTCTTCATAGCTAAATAGTCATCAATAGGCAGGAGTAACTCCTCATCAGACAAGTCACCAAGTGATCGTCGTCTTGGTCTGTAGTAAAACTCATAATCTGGTGATGGAGCGCGCCGACGCGCTGGTCTCACAGTTTCAAGATCATCTTGTGTTAGCTTTGGTATGCGCCATTTAGGCTTATACTGATCAGTAATGCGTGGCAGTGGCATCACATAGAATTGCTCCCACCTGGAAAGGCGTATGCGTTTCTGGCGTTTCTGAACAATTCTCTCAGGTTTTCCTGGCATTTCATACTGGTCTCGCAGTCTCTTGTACCACTTCATATCTGACAGAGGCACAAAGTGTTTAATGTGCTGATCTTCCTCAAGAGTAGTACGCACATGTTTGCGAGGCTCTGGGACTTCATACGGCATACGAAGTCTCCTTTCTTCCTTCTTTTCTTCTTTCTTAATCTCATATTCACCTTTGACAGTCTTAGTGCTAACAGCTGGTTTATATAATATAGCAGCTTCTCTGAGCGCCTCTTGTGCAGTCTGTGTCAATGGAACGGCTTCAGCCCCAGAAAGTATTTCTGCCATTCTTAGGGTCTTGTCAATTTGTCTTTGTACATGCTTCTCTCGTTCTTCTTCTGTCTTGTACTCACGCTTGACATATTTCAAGCGTTCAACTTTAAGGTAAGCCTGACAGCTTGTAGATCCGGCACTGTTTGTAGCAGTAACTCTGTAATAACCACTGTCTTCTGGTAAAGTATCCCTTATGTGTAAAGCATAGTAATCTAAACCTTCATGAATTATATCAAAGTTAGGGCCAAAGGATAGAGGTTGACCATCTTTCTCCCATTTCAGCATTGGTTTTGGTACACCAGATACCCTGATCTCAAAACTGACATTTTGGCCTTCTTGACATTCTGCATTTGCCAGCAGTCTTTTAAACATTGGCCTTAGTGTGGCATCTGCTGGAGGTGGATGTGGAATCACTGTCAGCTTAGCTTTGCAGCTGTCTTCTCCATATTTGTTGCGTGCCACAATACTGTATTCAGCATCATCCTCTTCAGTGACGTTATTGATGATGAGTTGGTAAAGACCCTTGTCAGATTCAAAAGTATACTTTCTATCGTCATCACCAGGTTTGATTTTCTGGCCTGATTTGAACCATGTTAAGCGAGGTTCTGGGTGGACTGTTATAGTTACTCCAAACCTGACATTTTCTCCAACATATGCAGTGCGATTATACAAAGGCAGAGTAAATTCTGGTGGACGTTCTAGTAGTCTCATAGTATCAACTCGGCGTTTCACTTTCCTAACAGTTCTACATCTGTAGTGCTCAGAAATTTCTCTCACACCTTTAACAAAAAGTTCAGCGTAAGAGCTGTCTTCACCATAGTCGTTTACTACCTTGCATCTGTAGGTACCATCATCTGATTTAGAAACATCTTTGACATACATGGTTGCCACACCTTCTTCATATTTGATTTCATATTTCTCATTGCTCTCTAATTGCCTCATACCAAAGTACCAGCTGACTTGTGTGGACTGATCATAGTTTTCAATCTTACACACATATTTGGCATGCCCTCCTTCTTCTACGACAGTATGCATTATCTGCCCAGCAATGGGACCAATGTCAATTGGTGCAACTTTAACTTTAGCCACTGTTACCCCTTTCTGAGACCTAATTGCACCTCCACAGGAAATGCGGGCTGCTGACACTACTGTGTTCCATTCCTTCTTTACTAGAGTTTGGTAGTAACGTCTGTGTCTTAATGTCTTGATGACTTTAGTGCTGGTCTTTTCGGTCTTCTGTTTCAGCCACACGTGGTTAAGTGCTTCAGCAGCTGTCATCCGAGCTTTTCTTTCCTTCACCAGTAGGCGATCAATGAAATCCATGGCCTCAATGCTTATGTCTTTGAATGCTTCATCATCAAAGTTGTATTCAGCATTTAGAATATTTTCAATAACCTGTTGGTTTGTTTCAGCAATGAAAGGATTAATACCACTGAGGAGTATATATGCTAGAGCACCAACTGACCACATGTCAGTAGCTGTGCTGACCAAATCATGATGATGTATTTCAGGCCCATAATATTCAGGAGAAGTGAACTGGAGTCTAAAGCTGTCTCCAGGTTTCAGCTGTCTGGCTTGACCAAATTCAACGATTTTAACTACTGAGCTTCTTCTTGTGAAGTAAATAATATTGTCTGGTCTAATATCAAAATGTCCAATGCTGTGACGATGTAAAAATTCTAGTGCATCACAGACTTGGCGTATATAACTTACTATTTCCCTTTCATTCAGTTCGAATGAAGCTGTGCTAATTCTTTCAAAGATGTCAACTCCAGATATGAACTCAAAGATCATGACCAATTCTTCTAGACTTTCAAATGATTCGTGAAGATACAGGATATTTCGGTGCCTAGCAATGTTTAGAATGGAAATTTCTTTCTTTACTAAAACTTGGTCAGCACCCTTTACTTTGACAAACTTGGCCAGATAAGTCTTTTTTGAAACTGCCTCAACACAGCGGTGTGCAATTCCAAACTGCCCACGTCCAAGCTCTTCTGCAATCATATATTTGTCATAGAGCTCCTTTGTAGAATAGTGAGCTGCTTTAGCTGTCGTGACTTCTCTGGTCTCATCAACTTCTTCATCGTAGTTCATTACTCTGGTCTTATCTTCCTTTGTTATAATTGGTTCGGTAGGTTCAGAAGGCTGGCTTTGTCCAAATTTGTTTTCTGCAGTTACACGGAACTGGTAGGTGGTCTTGCCAAATAGATTCACCACTGTGTATCGTGTATCACGAGCTTGTGCAACACGAATCCATCTCTCTGCTGTTGTAGCACGTTTCTCAATAATGTAGTTTATGATTCTGCTTCCACCATCAGTAACTGGTTCATTCCAGGTTATGTTGACTGAATCCCTTGAAATGTCAGTTACCTTCAGACCTCTTGGTGGATCAGGCACATCAGCCACATCTAATTCAACTGTTTTTTGATCAATGCCAAATCTGTTTTTGGCACAAACAATGTAAAAACCTGCATCCTTTCTGTCAACACCATTTGGGAAAACAAGAGAAGTGAATGAGCGTGTAACAATGACTTGGTAATGTCCATTAGTATCGATAAGGTCTTGTCCCTTCTGCCATGTGATCACTGGGTGAGGCTTGCCACTGAATGGAATCTTGATGCTCACTACTTCCCCTCGGAGGGCATGAACAGCTCCCATGCCTTCCAGGTTTTTGGGCAAGTGAATCTTTGCAGGAACTGAAATAGAAAGAGAAAGAATAAAAACATCAGTAAAACAATACCTGAGAAGACCATCAATAGTCTAAATATTCAAAGCTTGAAAAGAATTTGTTGTAGGCATCAAGACCCTTTATTCACCTTCAACATCCAAAGAGGCAGTGCCAGACACAGATCCTCCCTGGTTGGTGGCTCTAACTTGATATACTGTGGCATCATCATCTGTTACGTTTGTGATGATCAGCTGGTGATATCCACCCTTGAATTCTTGTATCTTGATCTTTTCACCATCCGGCATGATTTCTTTACCTTGTCTGTACCACTTAACAATAGGCTTAGGATGACCAGTGACTTTGCAGACAAATGTGGCATTAGCTTGAAATTTCACATTCAGATTTCTTAGTTCTTCTTTGAATTGTGGAGCTTGAATTGGTACATCAGATTTTGGAATGACTGGTTGTGATATTTCACTCCACTCACTTTCACCACCTAGATTTTCACATTTTACACGGAACTCATATTCAAGACCTTCAATAAGATCTTTCACAGAATAGACAGTTTCACGAATTTCATCTGTTGTTACTGAAATCCACTTGTTTTGTTTTTTCTCACGTTTTTCAAGATAATAAGTTCTAATCTTTGCACCTCCATCACTTGCAGGCGGTTTCCATGAGACAACACAAGAGTCCTTTGTAACAGCACTTGCTACCGGCTGACCAGGTTGTCCTGGTTTTTCTGTAAAGAATAAAAAAAATCAAAATTTCAAGTGAGCTTGCCTTAGTAATTATGCAAGCATACAGAAATGAATGTTCTGGTGTCTGCTTACCAAATGGAGGCTTCATAACAACAACTGTTGAAACCTCTAGTGCTTCACTAATGCCATATGTATTCTGAGCAGAAACACGGAAGTAATAGCCTGCATTTTCAGTAAGGTTAACAATTCTACAGGTTGTGCCTGAAATGCTTGAAGATACAAGTTGCCATTCTGCTCCTTCCTTGGCTTCGCGTTTCTCTATAATGTAATTTGTTATCATAGAACCTCCATCATCTTCTGGTGGTTTCCAGCTAATTACCACAGAGTTCTTCAATATAGACTCTATAACAATTGGCCCTACTGGTTTATCTGGCTTATCTGTAAAAAAGAAAAAGAAATATATTTTTAGTTCTTTTGCTGGTAAATATTTCAGAAAATATTCCACAAAAATACTAAAAATAAAATCAATTACCTTGTATTTCCACATTAAGTACAGTGTCAACTGTTCCAAATGTGTTACTGAGTTGCACTTTGTACTTCCCAGCATGAGTCTTGTGCTGGACATTTTTAATAGCAAGGTGAGTATAATGCTCTGTGTTCTCGATAGTAACAGTTTCTGATCCTCTCAAAGGTTTGTTGCCATGGAACCAAGTTATTGCCGGCACTGGTCGGCCAATATACACAACATGAAGGCGAAGGGTGCCACCTGCACCTGCATAGTATTTCTCTTTCAGTGGGAAGCCAGGGTGGAACTGAGGAGGGGCCTGCAATAATAACTTGCCACTAGTTTCAATTTCTCCGACATCATTGGTAGCCATACAAGTATAGAGCCCTTCATCCTCTTGTTCATCTGTTATTACTGTCAGCGTATGGTTGCGTCCATCAGATGACATTTTGTATTTTCGACTTTGCACCAGTTCTTTGCCAAAGCGATACCATTTAATATCAGGAAGAGGTCTCCCAACAATTTGGCATGTCAACTGAGCTGCTTCACCCAGTTTAGCTGTAACATCCTGCATTTCTTTTCTTATGGCTGGTGCTTCTCCAGCTGTGACAAAGACAGGTAAAAATAATGGAGATTACTGTGAAATCTTCCTTGATTACTATACTACTGGTATTTAATCTTCATTTATACTTGTGCCTCTTATACCTGCAGGATTGTGCTTTAGGACAGTCACGTTAGCAAATAACATGTAAAGCAAACAGCATTTTAAGTGCAGCACCACAGTTTATAACATCTAAAATCACAGGAAATATTACAATATATTTGTGCTTACATGTTAGCTTAGTTTTCACTGCCATAGCAGTCCTTCGAGGTCTGCTGAAGCCAGTCTGATTTTCTGCAAAAACACGGAATTCATATTCTGTAGCTTCTAATAAACCTCCTACAGTAAACTGCCTGTCCTTGATGCGTTCTTTATTGCATTTCTTCCAGGTGCTTTCTCCAGACTGGCGATACTCAACCCAGTAGCCAAGGATCTCTTTGCCACCATCACTTTCAGGTCGTTCCCATTCTAAGGTAATGCTATCCTTAAATACAGAGGTGATCTCAATTTCTCCAGGTTGGCTTGGCTTGTCTGAAAATTACAATAGTTACAGAAGTTAAATTTCTCTCCCAATGTCACTAAATTGCTCTTCAGAAGATCTGTTAATGCAAACATTTTCTTACCAAATGGATCCTTGCATACAACTGGTTCAGAAGCAGGACTTGCTTCACTTTCACCAATGTCATTTTGAGCAATGATACGGAATTGATATTCAGCGTCTGGAACAAGTCCTGTGACTGTGTACATGGTAGTGGTGATATGAGTCTTGTTATGCCGGACCCATTTCTCTGTGGATGTCTCCTTGCGTTCAATGTAGTAGCCAGTTACACGAGACCCACCATCATCTTTAGGTCTGGACCAGGATAAGTTAACAGAACTCTTTGTGACATCAAGCACTTCAGGTGGGTTATTTGGAGGCTCTGGAGGGTCTGTTAATAATGATAATAATAATAAGAATAATAGTAATAATAACCACACAGCATTAAAGCATTTGTATATTTGCACATTTAGAACTATAATGTAGTAGTTAAACAGCGTATTTATTTCACCAAATCTAAAATGAAGACTTACTTAGAGGTGTTTTTGGTATGGCTGGTTCTTCAGATTTGAGAGATTTGCTCATACCAAAGTGATTTTCTGCAGAAACACGGAAGTGATATTCCACGTTTTCTTTGAGGCCCTTCACCACTAACGATGTCCCTTTCACTCTAGAGTCAACAGTGTACCAGGCAGTCTTTGGTACTTCTCGTCTCTCGACAATATAACCTAGAATATCTGCACCACCATCATCTGTAGGAGGTCTCCAGCTTACTCTGACAGAGCGAGCTTGTATGTCATCATATTCAAGTGGTCCTTCTGGTGGATTTGGAATGCCAATCACTCGGACTTTAATATACACAGCTTTTTTGCCACACTTGTTTTCAAGTGCCAAGTCGTAGGTGCCAGAATCTTCTCTTTCTGCATCTTTGATCACAAGTTCTGTGTGAGTGTCAGAAGTTGCAATCATGGCCCTCTTGCTGATGTCATGTCCTTCTTTTGTCCATTTGCATATTGGGATGGGCTTGCCCTTAATTGGTATTGTAAGCCTGATAACTCCACCTTGTCTCACCATAAGACCTTCTTGGTATTTTTCATCAAGTTCATAGTCAGGGTATTCTGTAAACAAAATCAACATGTCATGCTGTCTCTATTTTACAGATGGTATCATACCTTCTTTAGGCAAAATACTTCTTTAGGACAACTTTCAATAAGAATTAAGACTTCAAATGTCTTACCAAGCATTTCTGTTACTTTGACTGTTCCTGGCACTTCAGCAGGTTCTCCTGGCCCACCAGCATTACAGGCTAACACACGGAATCTGTACTCTGCACCCTGGGGGAGATGTGTCAAGGTGTATTCACGAATCTTGGTTGGAGTGGTATTGCATTTGGTCCATTCAAACTGATCAACCTTCTGCATTTCAATTAAGTAGCCAGTAATTTTAGAACCACCTTCATCTTCTGGTGGACTCCAGGCCAGGGAAACAGATGTTCTTGTAGTATCAGTGACTCTTGGATTCTGAGGTTTACCTGGAGGAGCTGGAAGAGAAGATCAGATAGGATGGCAGGGTCTTTTTGTGAATATTTAACAGCAGTAACAACTGCTAACTTGCAACATACAATCTGTATTTAATCAATGTAGTGTTTATACAGGGAAAGCTTAAGAACAAAATATTTTCAGTAATATTTTGCTTGGTTTTCTTCAGTCAGAGTCTCCTCTGCTATTCATTAACATATCCAGATAAAATTTTCAAATAGTTAAAAAGAGTAACTTTTATTAGTATCATTCCCTTCTGCCACAGAGGGCTCAATCTATATAGGGAATTACTTACCAATTGGATCTCTGGCAACAGCAGACTTGGAGGGACGGCTGGGTTTCCCAGCACCTCTGGCATTGATTGCTATAACCCGGTGTTCATATTCTAATCCTTCAACCAATCCAGTGGAACGGTAACGAGTCATAGTGACTGGAACTTTATTTACACGTATCCATCTATCTGCTCTAACTTCTTTGCGTTCCACAATATAGCCAGATATCTGAGAGTCACCATCATCTTCTGGAGGATACCAAGTTAATGTCATGCCATCTCGGGAGACATCGAATACTTCTGGAGTGCCAGGAGGACCAGGAATACCTGTAAAAACAGAATGCAGAATTAGGAAAGAAAGCATCAAATGAATCTGCACATTAATAATATGCAACAAATTGTGAATTACAAAGACAGTAATATCAACATCAACACTTTTAATCAGCAGCTATCAAAGTACTTTACAAACTAGGTCAGTGAAATTATTCCTGTTTTTGTAATGGGAAAAGCAATTTTCCAAGTTAGTGGTAGACCTGGGCATAAAATCCAAGTTTACAGAGTTCCAGACCAGGTCTATGCAGTGCATCTATAATACCTATACAGAGCAATATATTTAGGTTTATGGATGGCATTTTTCTCCAGAAGTATAGCAAGACTACTATGCATCATAATGCATCACATTATTTGGTGAAAGAAGGTAATAACATCTAGAAAATCTTATCTATGTGTGTGTATGTAAGCCCATGTAAATTACTTTCTATAGAGAAATTAGCAAAAAGAGAATAGAGTGAGACAATCAGGAAAATTCAGACTTACGGATTTTGCTCCTGCATTCTATAATCTCAGACTGCAGGTAAGATCCGATTCCAAAGCGATTTGTAGCAGCCACACGGAAAACGTATTCTGCACCTTCAACAAGCCTAGTGAACTTAAACATTGTCCTGGTTACTGATTCTGAAACTGGTAGCCATCCAGGACGGTGAGCATCACGCTGTTCTACCACATAGCCACTAAGTGCAGCTCCACCATCCAGCTCAGGTGGCTCCCAGGCGATGGTTATATAATTTGAATCGATTTCATCAATTCGGATAGGTCCAATAGGTGGTCCAGGTTTGTCTAGAAGAAGAAAATTAAAAGACAACAAATTAATGCTGAGAAAAGGAATCATATTGCTGATGTGACAAAGTTCATGATGGAGAAAGACCATGAACAACTATCTTAATAAATACTTACCAAGGATTATAACCTTTATTGTGTCGGTAACTGTTCCAGTTGTGTTCTTCAGTTCAAGTGTATACTCCCCAGTGTCATGTATGGTGGTCTCACGCACAGTTAATTTAGCCATTTTGGCAACGGTCTCCATTTTGACGCGTTCTGATTCTTTTAGTTTAGAACCAGCAAAAAACCAAGAAGCGGCTGGAGGTGGTCGCCCCTCAATTGGAATAGCTAACTCAATTGGCCTGCCAGCGGGTATATGAATTGTCTTCTGAGGTATTCCAGCAAGGTCGATTGTTGGTAACACTATGAAAAGAAAAACACTGGTATTTTAAATATCTATTTTATAAATATCACATTCATTTGTTGTAATCCTCACCCTGTTTTTTGTGTTTTTTTTTTTTAAACAATGATACCTACCTTTTTGGTCTTGTACTGTCACTGCTGTGACAATCTCTCGTGGTTCTGACACACCCTTCTGATTCTGTGCTCTGACTCTGAACAAGTACTGTTCACCTTCATTGAGAGAGATAATTGTATGTTCATAGATGGTAGACTTCAGTGTCACTACTTTCAACCACCTTTCTGTTCCAGCTTTGCTGGCCTCAATAACATAGCCAGTCAATCTGCTGCCACCATCATGTGGTGGCTTCTCCCATGCAAGAGTAACAGTTGATTTAGTGGTGTCAACCACTTCAAGTTTCTGTGGTACCATGGGAACATCAGATACTAGTACTGCATCAGATGTTTCACAAGCTTCACCAATGCCATAAATATTTTCTGGCAGTACTCTGAAATAATACAGAGCTCCTTCTAGAAGCCCAGTAACTCTATAAAATGTCTTGCTGCATTTAGTAGTGACGGTCTTGTAAGCTCTCATGGAAGCTTCACGTTTCTCAATTATATAATTGTTGACTGGGGCTCCACCATCAATGGTTGGAATATCCCAAGTAAGTGTCACAGAATCTTTTGATACTTCCTTAATTCTCACTGCAGCTGGTGGACCAGGTGTATCTAAAACAAAATCAGAAAAGATTATTTTTTCTTTTGGCTCCTTTCTTCTCTTGGTCAATGACTGAGTTCTGCATTAGAAAAACACCATTGTGTTTGAATTTCATAGGCTAGCATAGCTTTAGAAATTATGTACTTTCCTCTGTTTTAGTTTTTCTTCCATCCCAAACATTCTCATGTTATTTATGCTGCAAGCTTCTTTTGGAAATAACTTTATTTCTTATTCTTGAGCGTCATGCACTGAGTGATGTAATACCCATATACAATTGTAGCAGTACTTACCAAACACTTTTACAGAAATAGTTGCTGATTTTTTTCCTGATTGATTTTCAGCCTCGATGATGTATTTTCCAGCATCATACCGATTAACTTTGTCCACAAGAAGCAAACTGTAGCTGTCTGTAGTATCAATAATAGCTCGACTTACAAGGTCAACACCCTGCTTGCTCCATGTAATTACTGGAGTAGGTCTGCCAGACACAGAGACCATTAAGCGCAGGGAACCACCAGCTCTGACTGTAACTGTCTTCTTCAGATCATCAGCAAGCTCAAGCTCAGGTATTTCTGATAAATGGAGTAAGAAACATTAAATGAATTAGTTTTTTAATAGTTTTAAAGGAAAATAAAATTCTTCCTTAAAATATATATGTTGAGTTTTTAAATTACCTATTCTTTCCACAGTTTCTATTTGTGCTGATGATTCACTAAATTCACTCGTACCATTCACATTTGTAGCAGCAACTCTGAATTGGTATTTCTGGGTTGTTTTAAGACCAGTCACAGTGAACTCAGCATTCCTTAGAGTGGCAGTCGTATGTGGTCGGTACCACTGTTCAGTACCTTCTTCTTTCATTTCAAGAACATAGCCTAAGATGTCAGCACCACCGTCATATGTGGGCTTTGACCATGCTAAACTTATGCTGTGCTTAGTAGTATCCACAACTCTTGGAGCTGACGGGGATGCAGGAGTATCTTTGAAACAGAAGAAAATGGATTTCACATTGGTGAAGGGAACATTTTACAGTTAAAAAAACCCCTAAAATTTCTAAACAACTAATTCCAGGAAATGCATTTGAAATTAACTATAATGCTTTTATTTTAAATTTTTTACAATACAAGCCAGTTCAGTTAACTCATGTATCCTTTTGGTTATCTTAGTTGAAGTGTCAGATTGGGTTTATGCTATATTATTATAAATAAGTATTAAAGTATATTTTATAATTGGCAACTTACATGATGGTTCTTTGCATAACATGTATTGCGAAGCTTCACTAGGCTCACTGTTCCCAGCAGCATTCACTGCAGTGACACGGAACTGGTACTGGCAGCCTTCCATAAGACCAGTGACTTTCAGTCTGGTATCATAAATAGTGTAATCTCTGTTCACTCGTGTCCAACGCAGACTTCTCTTTTCACGTTTGTCTACAAGATAGTCCCTAATCTCACTGCCACCATCTGATTCTGGTTTCGTCCACTGAATGATGATATGTTCCTTGCCAACACTCGCTTCTTCAGGAGCACCAGGCTGTGTTGGGATAGCTGTTGTTTTTTAAAAGTTGAAAAAAATTATTATTTTTCAAATTGTTTATCTATGACAAATATTCCAAACATTCTGACATGCAACCAAAGGTAGTAACACTCACTGAAAGCATTTCTGGCAATGACAGGTTCTGTTTCAAGTGGAACGCCTGGCCCATATTTGTTGACTGCTCTCACACGGAAGATGTACTCATTATTCTTAATAAGTTTTGTTACCACACATGATAATGTCTGGCACTCAGCCTCAACAATAACCCAGTGAAGTCTGCTGGTTTCACGCCTTTCTACAATGTAGTGGGTGATATGTGCCCCTCCATCTTCCTCAGGAATATTCCATGCCAGAGTACATTTCTCTTCTGTTACTCTGCTAACCATGATTTTGCCTGCACATGGACCTGGTGAATCTGGGTAGAGATGAAAATAAGTACTGTTATTAGCAGCTAAAGAAAAGCTTCTCACTCTTGTTTAAAAGAATGAGTTTTTTAGTATATTAAATATAATTATTTAATCATGGAATACATACCAAGGACTTTCACAAGAACAGAAATTTGTTTTGTCCCACTGGCATTTTTAACTGTTAGGGTATATTTTCCACTATCGCTTCTGTCACAGAACTTGATAATTGCAATGGCTCGTTTGCTGGTGTACTGCAGAGAGATCTTCTCACATAGATCCAATTCCCTGTCACCTTTGGACCAGAAGACTTTTGGTTCTGGTTTCCCACCAATGGCTGCATCAAGAACAAGATCAGATCCAGCCCTAATGGTCACAATTTCTCCCTGCAGTCTGGCATCGAGTTCAGCCTTTGGTGGTGCTGTCACAAGGAAAAAGAGATTAAAAACAAATTACATGGCAAGAGTAAAAAATGGAAAACAGGTAATGTTTTTAAATGTTTCAAATGAATATTTCTTACAGTATTCATCTTTGCAAATGACAGCACCAGTCGATTCAGATCCTTTGCTCATCACACCAGCAGCATTCTTTGCTAGTACACGGAATTCATATGCTTCACCTTCACTAAGAGCTGTCACAGTAAAGAAGTTCTCTGAGACAATGGTATAATTGCATTTCAGCCAGCGTCCATCACCAGATTCATTATATGGTTTGCGCTCTATAATATAACCGATAATTTTGCTTCCACCATCATAAAGTGGTGCTGACCAGCTCAGTGACACTGCAGCTCTGGTGACATCTGTTACTTCTGGTCTTCCTGGTGGATCTGGAGAAAGAAAATTCAAAATGAGAAATGCAGCTCTATTTTAGGTTAAACAATAAAATAACTCTAAAAGTAATACCTACCAACTGGATTTTGAGCCACTACAGGTCTGGAAGCTTCGCTAGCTTTGCTAACACCTGCAGCATTTAGGGCATAGGTTCTGAATTGATATTCCAGGCCTTCCACCAATCCTGTGACTTTGTAGTTGCATTCACAGCATGGCACTTTGTTTTCCTTCACCCAAAGGATGGTGTTGCGCTCCTTCTTTTCAACCCAATATCCAATGACTTTGCTGCCACCATCGTGATATGGTTCCTCCCAGCGAATGGCCATGGCAGTTGCAGACACAGAATAGACTTCTGGCCTTGAGGGTGGGCTTGGTGGGACTATGTGCAAACAGGAGGGGAGGAAAATGTTAGCTATTACAAATATTTATGTCAGGCAGAAGGAAAAAGAACCTTGTAAAATGTGTTTCACTTACCAAATGGATGCTCAGCAACTACTGTTTTTGATTCAAGGGGTTTACTGACACCAAATCTGTTTTCTGAGCTTACTCGGAAACTGTACTCCTGGTATTTTGTGAGATGAGTGACTTTGATCTGTGTACGTTTGACACTGGAATTTACCAGCTGCCATGCTGTTGTGCCAGATTCACGTTTCTCTACAATGTAGTTTGTAATGTCGCTGCCACCATTATCTTCAGGTTCTTTCCAGGTCAATACACAGGATTCAGCAGAGACAGATGATATTTCAATTGGGCCAGTGACTGGGCCTGGCCTTCCTATGACTACTACTGTGACAGTAAATGTTTTTGTACCAGCAGTGTTTTCAAGTGTCAGGTAGTATTTGCCGGAGTCACCTCTCATACTGTCCTTAACAGTCAGTGTGGTTCTGTCTTTTGTTGTCTTGATGGTCACTCTCTCTGTTTCCTTCAGCCTCATCTCCTCAAGTTTCCAAGTCACTTTTGGAGCTGGGCGTCCACTAATTGGTATATCAATAGTAAAGGTGCTTCCAGCCTTGCAAGTTATAAGCTGTCTGCTTATTTCACTGAGATCTGCTGTTGGTTCAATTTGTGGCTCCTTAATAATAACAGAAGAGAAAGCTTCTCTGGGCTCACTGTAGCCAGCATCATTCTTTGCCTTGACCCGGAACTCATATTCGTTGTTCTCCATAAGGCCTTCAACAGTGAAAGTAAGCTGTTTAGTTTGACCAGCTTCAATCCAGTAGTCAGATCCTTTTTGTTTCATCTCAAGAAGGTATCCAGTTACACGGCTACCACCATCATGGTCAGGTTTAAGCCAGGCTAATACTACAGAAGATTTGGTAGTATCAACAATATCTAGTCTCTTAGGTGGAGCAGGTTCTTCAGTGGCTACGACTGGTTCTGTTAATTCACAGGGTTCACCTACACCATATTCATTTTCTGCTGACACTCGGTAGTAGTATGGCATACCTTCTGCAAGATCAGTGACCTTAAAGATTTGTCGAGTGCATTTTGAACTCACTACTTGCCAGCTACGACGGCTTGCTTCCCGTTTTTCCACAATGTAGTGATGGATACGTGAACCTCCATCCAAAACAGGAGCATCCCACATTAAAGTAATAGATCCTCGGGTCACATCTTTAAATGTAATAGGACCTGGTGGACCAGGAGTGTCCAAAACCTTGACAGTAAATGTAATAGACTTACTTCCACTGTTGTTTTCTACGGTAAAGACATACTTGCCACTGTCATTTCTATTGCATTCCTCCACAGTCAATGTGCTGAATGAATCAGTTGTTTGAATGTCAGCACGTAAGCTAAGATTTGCATCTGCTTTGGACCACACAGCAGTAGGAACAGGTCGTCCAGAGAAGGCAATAAAAAGACGAATGCTTGCACCTGCTCTGACAATGTGAGTCTGCTTGAAGTTTGCATCAATGTCGATTTCAGGTGCAGAAAGCCTGTCCACTGTTTGGATTGTAGCAGGAACTTCACAGCTTTCTCCTTTGCCGGCACCATTGACAGCACTAACTCTGAATTTATAGTGTTCTCCTGCCTCCAAGTCAACGACAGTATATTTAGTAGCAAGAACAGTCTCTGCATTGACTTTCTGCCATGCTCCTAAGTCGGCTTTGCACATCTCAATGATGTACCCAATTATTTCCATGCCTCCATCAAAAGCTGGTTTGGTCCACTCTAAGCTTACGCTGGTCTTTGATGTATCTGTCACCTTTACAACATTAGGAGCACTTGGTGGGCTGACTGGTTCTCTACATTTAATCAGCTTTGATACGTCACTTGGCGGTCCAACTCCTGCAGCATTTTCAGCCATGACATGGAATTCATACTCATTGCCTTCAATAAGGCCAGTTACTCTGTACCTTGTCTCAGCAATGGGCCTTTTACTGGATACTTTAACCCAGCGCATGCTCTTCTTTTCTCTCCTTTCTAGAATATATTCGTTTATCTCACTTCCACCATCTGATTTTGGTCTTGCCCATGTGAGTGTGATACTGTCTCCTGTTACATTGGTAGGCTCTGGAGTTCCAGGTGCATCAGGAAGAGCTAAAAAAGGAAGAACATCATTAGAAAAATGAGATGGTAAGTCTACAGTTACTTCTACAGAATGAGGTGGAAACTTACTGTAAGGTATTTGTGCTGTAACTGGATCAGACTCCAATGGTCTGCCAACGCCAAATTTGTTTACTGCAGAGACACGGAACTGATACTCATTGCCTTTGATTAATTTAAGTGCAGTGTAGCTGCAAGCTTCACACTTATCTTCAACTAATGCCCATGCAATCCTGCTGGTTTCACGTTTTTCAATTATGTAGTGGGTAACAGTAGCACAACCATCATTAGCTGGAGGCTCCCACCATAATGTCACTTTTTCTCTGGTAATATTTGTGAATCGTATTGGTCCACCAACTTTTCCTGGTGTATCTGCAATATTAAAGGTTCAGAATTATAATTTGCTGACACTTAGAATCAAATACTATTTAAAAACAGCATGATTTTTGGTGCAGTACCTTGTACTCTGAATGTAATGTCTTCTCGTTTAGTGCCTGAGGCATTTTTGGCTTCTACTGTGTATACACCACGATGGTCCCGGGTAGCATCTCTAATGAAGATTGTGCTATATCCAATAGCTGTAGTTATTTCTATATTCATCATTTTCTCAATCTCCTTACCATCCTTAAACCACGTCACCTGAGGTACTGGACGTCCTTTGATTAGAGCTTTAAGTCTAATGCTCTCTCCAGCTTTAACAGTAAGGCCTTCAAAGTGCTCAGGGCCAAATTCAATTGTTGGAGCAACTAAAAAAAGAAAACAAACATAAATCAATTCCTATATAGCTAAGTATTTGTTCCTGATACTCTTTTTAAATAGTTATTATAAAAGATTCTTTCCCACAGAATTCTTTCCCACAGAAAATGACATTCTCTAAAAAGCAATTATAATATAAACTGTAAACTTACTTTTCATGTTAGCACACAGTGCATCATATTACAAAGCTGAAAGACTTCAATATATGCTGCTACACTATGTCAAGCTACCTGAGGCAAATTTTCAGTGCATCTGAATATTACACCATCTATGACTTCTTTCTAGCTTTGCTGCTGCTGTTTATCCAACACTGATGTAAAGTGTCATGCCTTTCAGCAAAGGTATTTGGAGTCTCTGGTTTCCCTGGTCAAGTTGAAATTACTGTGAGCACCTTCCTGATGTTCACAATCATTAGAAACTTTTTTCTGACTCAAAAAGGAAAACTACAGGGCTGCTATCCATAACAAGCTTGCCAAGCCTTAGAGTATCTGATGTGAACTGTCAAAGTTGCCACAAGGTAGCAAAATCATAACTAAATTTTAATACAGAAGCATACATGCTGCACAATTTCAAGACATGTTTTGATTTCCACTAAATCTCAGCAGACAAAAATGTAGTAACAAGGCAAAAAGAAGTCTAATAATATCTTGAAAGCAAAATTACTGCCTTACTCAAATACAGCAACTGATTACATGTATCTGCTAGATTCTGGTCTTAAATTTAGTCTTTCCCACCTTGGGGTACATAGAAAAATGAGTCTGAGTTGACTGGAAGGGCAGTCATGCATTCTTTCCCCAGCTGGCCTGACATCCCCATCAGTACAGCCAGAAACTCTCTGGCTTCATTACCCAGATACAAGCATATTAAGAAATGATTCTTACTGCTTTCATCTCTGGTCATGATATAGCCTGAAGACTGTGAAGGTGGGCTGATTGTTCCGACAGCATTTCTTGCAAGCACTCTGAACTCATACCGGTCACCTGAGCTGAGTCCTGTAACTGTATATTGGCATTCACTGACATCAGTAAAGTTACATCTGAGCCAACGGTCTTCGCTTCCTTGCCGTTTCTCAATGCTGTAGGCCACAATCTTACTGCCTCCATCACGCAGTGGGGCAGTCCATTTAAGGGTGACTGTTTCCCTGGTGACATCAATATAATCAGGAGTACCAGGTGGGTCTGAAAGGAAAATAATTGTATCAAGATGTATTTTTATTACAGTTTTTTTATTACTGCTCACCATAGTCCACAACACCAGAATTTTCTTGGCTAAGTGACTGGTCATTCACTCACCTACTGGAGAGACTGCCAAAGTAAATTTGCTTGGCTCGCTAGCTCGGCTTAGACCCGCAGTGTTTTCAGCATATACTTGGAACTGGTAATCCAGGCCCTCAAGCAATCCGGTAATCCTGTATTCTCTGCTAGATATTAATGCAACATTAACTTTCTGCCACAAAATGCTGTTTCTTTCTTTCTTTTCAACATGGTATCCAATAATCTCTGAACCGCCATCATAAGCAGGAGCATCCCAAGATATGGTCATTCCATCAGCAGTTACATTGTATACAACAGGCTTGCCTGGTGCACCTGGTGGTCTAAATTGGTGTTTTGCCACAACATCTGCTGAGACAAGAGGTGGGCTCACTCCATATCTGTTTTCTGCGCGAACTCTAAACTGATATTCAGTGTCTTTAACAAGGTTTGGTACTTTGAAAGTTGTTCTAGCAGCGCTTGAACACACCAGCTTCCAGTTGATTTGTGAAGTTTCTCTCTTCTCAATACTGTATCCAGTAATTTCTCCTCCCCCATCATCTTCAGGAGCTTCCCATGACAAAACAACACTGTCTGCTTTGATTTCATCTAGTCTTAAAGGTCCTTTTGGCTTAGATGGAGGGCCAAGAGTTATGACTGTGATTGTAAAAGTTTTTCTGGAGATCACATTATCAAGAACTAAAGTATACTTGCCACCATGCTCCTTTTTCACATTCTTGATGCTTAAGCTTATCTTGTTTTCAGTTTTCTTGAAACGAAGTTGTTCAGTTTCTTTAAGAGGGAGATTGTCCTTCAGCCAGCTCATCGATGGCTTAGGTTTACCTTTATAGGGCAATTCAATGTGCAGGTTATGTCCAATTCTTACAGCAATTTGACCTCCAGGAATATCAGAAAGGTCAGCCTCAGGTGTTATTGTATATTCTTTCACTGTAATGGGTCCAGTGGTAACACCGTCACTCATGCCTTTTTCATTTTTAGCAAAAACTCTGAATTCCATGACAGAAAGCTCCTTAAGTTTTTCAACTTCAAATTCACAGCTCTTGCTTGTACCTGCATATGTCCATTCTTTTTCTTCCTGCAGTTTCTTTTCAATAACATAGTCAGATATAATGCTACCACCATCATAGTCAGGTTTGTTCCACTGCAGTTTAACAGAGGTCTTTGTAGAATCTTTCATGGCTAGGTCTTTTACAGGTCCAGGTATGTCTGCAGCTTTCACTGGTTCTGAAGTCTCACAAGGTTCACCCAGTCCAATTTCATTTTCTGCAAGAACACGGAAGAAGAATGCAGTCTTCTCTGACAAGTTAGTTAGCTTAAAGGTGGTATGAGCACACTTCGTTGTTACAGTAGACCAGGCTCTCTTTGTAGCATCTCTTTTTTCAACAACATAATTCGTTATTTCAGAACCACCGTTAATGAGTGGTGGCTCCCATACCAGTGTAACTGTGCCACGAGAAACATGTTTAAGCTGCAGTTTCTGGCAGGCAGATGGTGTATCAAGTACTTTTACATTCACAAATGATGATTTTGGTTCTCCAACTCCATTTTCAATTGTAAGAACGTATTTTCCTGTGTCATTTCGGGTAACTTGAGGAATAGTGAGTAATGTAGATGATTCTGTGTTCTGGATGATATATCTTTCATCAATCCCAAGATTCTTGTCATCCTTTCTCCATGTGACAGTTGGAGGAGGTCTTCCTTTGAATGGAATCATTATTTGCACATCTTCACCTGCTTTAGCAACGACAGAGGTTCTGAGAGCAACATCCAGATCAATCTCTGGTGCCACTGTGGGAATAAATAATGAAAATGAGTAATACATACTTGAAATGTAAAATAAGAAATGATTTGAAACATCAAAACATGGAAAAATGATAAATCACTGAAAGGCATAGTACCAAGAATATCTTTAGCTTGAACAGGTTCCGTCATTTCAATAGGCTCTCCTTGTCCAGCACAATTTATAGCAGATACACGGAAATAATAATTAACGCTTGGCTGAAGATGGGATACAACATACTCAGTTGTTCTCACTTCTCCCTTAGTACTGACTACAGTCCATTCCTGCTCTTCACCTTCCCTTTTCTCCACCACATAGCTGGTAACTGGACTTCCTCCATCATAAGCAGGCTTAATCCAGCCAAGGGTGACAGACGTCTTGGTTGTATCCACAACCTTCAACTTTGTTGGTGGGCCTGGTTTATCTGTAAGTGATAGTTTAAGAAAAAAAAATCAGAAGCCCTATTTACAATTAATTGTAAAAGAAAAAGGAATAAAATCTACCCTCAGTTACATTTGTACAATCCCATCTAAATGGCCCACAAATCCCTATCCAATTAGACACACTGTACGTTGTTTCTTACCAATAGGATCTGCGGCTTTGTAGAAGTCAGAAGCTTCAGAGAATGGACCTTGTCCAGCTGCATTGACAGCACAAACCCGGAAATGATATTCGCTGTTTTCAGTCAGACCTGTCACTTTCTGTCTAGTGTCACGAATAGTTTCTTTAGTAACCTTGAACCAACTCAGACTCTTCTTGTCACGTTTCTCAAGAAAATATCCTGATATTTCACTGCCTCCATCAACAGTGGGCCTATTCCAGACAACGGTCATAGAATTCTTGGTTATCATTGTAACCTCTGGTACACTAGGTGGTCCAGGTGTAACTGAGTTAAAAACATATACATGTCAGTAGATCAATACCGAGAAAAAACACATAGGACAATTCAGTTGCATTAGTTAATATACATGTTTCTTACCAAATGAATTTTTGGCTATAACTGGTTCAGATTCTAGGGAATCACCAACTCCGAACTTGTTCACACCGCGGACACGGAACACATATTCATTTCCTTTGATGAGTTTTGTGGTAGTTACGATACATCCCTCCAATTTTTCAGAAATTAAAGACCATACCACCCGACTTGTCTCCCGCTTTTCAACAACATAGTGTGTTACAGGTGCACCACCATCGTCTGCTGGAGGCTCCCACATAATTGTAATCTTTTCAGCAGTGACTGTCTTAAACTGTATAGGCCCAGTTGGGGGTCCTGGCTTGTCTGTTGAAGGTGGAAGAAAGGAGATGTTAAGTATATTTTACTGAATTATTGTTCAACAGTGTAACAGTATAATAGCTCAAAACATACCAAGTATCTGTATTCTAACATGGGCTGATGCTGAACCCATGGCATTCTTCAGTTTTAATTCATAGGTGCCACTGTTAAATCGAGTTGCATCCTTGATGAGTATAGAAGCAAATTCTGTTGTGTTTTCAATAGACACTAGTGCACTAGTTCGTATTTCGTTGCCATTTCTAAACCATTCAATTGTAGGTATAGGCTTGCCTGAGATGCCTAGTTTTAGCTTAACTGAAGTTCCTGCTTTGTATTTCACTACTTCTGTATATTCGGGTGGCACATCAATTTCAGGTGCACCTTAAGAAAAAATAAGAATAAAAAAAATTAAAAAACATATAATTATTTTAAAGATATATTTAATAAGAATAAAAATAACAGTGCTTTATCTAAGCTACTATGTATAATAGTTACAGGCATTTTAGAAATGCTGATTAAAGTAAAGCTAGCATGTATATCCGTATGGGCAGACTACTGTTGCTAAAAGAATAAAAATACCACAAGAAAAATACAGACATAGCCAAAGAAACTCATTATGATCATGCCCAAGTAGCTCACAATCATCGAAGCTTATTAAATCAAGGTAAGTTAGGTTTCCCTATTAAAAAGACGATGGTTCTAAAAAACAGTGCTTCCTTTAAGCTTTCTAGTATCACAGAACAGTACTGTTATATCATTGCAAAACACTTACCATATGTATCAATACATGTGATAGGACCCACAACATCTGACGGATTACTAATGGAACCAACAGCATTCTTAGCAAAGACCCGGAATTCGTACCGGGAATTCTGTGTCAGACCAGATACTGTAAACTGAGTCTCAATAACATTAGTGAAGCTAGCTTTTGTCCATCTGCCATCTGGAAGATCACGTTTTTCTACAATGTATCCAGTGATCTTGCTACCGCCATCAAATGCTGGTTTCTGCCATGACAAAGCGATAGCAGTCTTGGAAATATCTGTGACACGAACATTTCTTGGTGGTTCTGCAATAGAAAACATGAGAATATTGGTAATGAGTACCAGCTAGCTTTGTATATTGGCTTACTATACAGGACAGAACATCACAGGGAAAAAAAAAAGTGCTAGTTAAAATGGTCAGACTCCTTCATTTTCTAGAGAATACTTACCACAAGCATCAATTGCAAGGACTGGATCAGAAGGATGACTTGCTTTTCCAATTCCAGCTGCATTTTCTGCATAAACCCTAAATTCATAGATAAGGCCAGCACTGATGGTTGTAACTTTAAAGTGAGTTGTGCGAATGAGGGTCTTGTTAGCCTTCTGCCATAGTATACTATTCCTGTCCTTCATTTCTAGGTGGTATCCAATAACTGCACTGCCACCATTAGTGACTGGTTCATGCCATCCAACAGTAATACTTTCTCGGGTGACATTAGTGACCCATGGTGTGGAAGGAGGCCCAGGGGTAGCTGAAGAGATCAAAAGAAGTGGTCAATTGTTAACAAAGTTAGACTATCAACAATTAAACATTAAAATGTCAACACTCATAGTGTTAGAAGCATATTACTTACTGTAAGGAAGCTTGACAACCACACATTGTGAGTCGATGTGGTCACTGATGCCAAAGCGGTTCTCTGCTTTGATACGGAATTGATATTCTTCTCCTGTTGTGAGCTTCATGACTTTAATAACAGTTCTAGCAACGGTGGCAGACACTTCAGACCAAGCAGCAGTACTTGTTTCTCTTTTCAGTACAATATAGTTGGTAACTTGACTTCCACCATCATAAGCTGGTGGCTGCCATTTGAGAGTTACACTCTCTTCAGTGATATCACTAAGGACAACAGGACCAACAGGAGGACCTGGTCTGTCCAGCACAACAATATTAATGAACGATTTTGTGGTGCCACCTGAGTTGGCAGCAGTAATGTCATATCTGCCAGCATCAGCAGCCACACTTTCTTTAAGGTTAATGATGAGACTTTCTGCTGTGGTTTCTGTATGAAATCTCATGGTAGGTTTCAATGGAACAGCATCTCTAGACAAAGTCACCTTTGGCAACGGTTTTCCAGTAACTGGAATTTCAACTTTTAGGTTTGATCCTGCTCGAATATATACAGTATTATGAGGGAAGCCCTTCATGTCAATCTCAGGAGATTCTGAAAAAAACATTTTCAAAACATTAAAAATGTTATTTTTTTTTAAAGTACGAACCCAGTGTAATGTATTTCAGCTTTTGTCTCTGATGTCAGGAAGCATACCTAGTTGTTCTTTAACTGTAACAGGGAGTAGTAGTTCCTTAGGATCACTTAAACCAGCTTGGTTTTCTGCAGATACTCTGAAGAAGTAGTCAACATTCTCCTTAAGACCATGAACAACATGATGAGTTGTCTTTACAACTGCACACTTAACCCATTTTTGCTGTCCTTTCTCAAGAGCTTCGATGAGATAGCTCACAATTCTGCTTCCACCATCATGTTCTGGTTTTAGCCATGAAAGAGAAACACTGTCCTTTGTGACATTTGTTACTCCAAGCTTTTCTGGTGGGCTTGGTTTTTCTGGAAAAAAAAAAAAAAAAAAGCAATGGGTTAATCAATATAACAAGTATTTCTTTTTTATGTTAGCTGATTACACAGGAATGCCATGTGAATTGAGGAAATGTGGTTTCAATGAATTCGTATATTAGAAACATTCTAGGTAAAATGCAAACGAAATTTAAAATTCAAGCTATTACTTAGCTCTTTTTCATCTGTAAAACTACAGAGCTACCTACCACAAACTCATCTTGCTTATTGTAAACAGAACATTTTAATATTATTTTGAAGTAAACATTTTAAAACATGTATTACTTCATGTAACTAAATATTACCAAATATTTTTCTTAGTGAAACATACCTGTTATTTTAGTTCCCTCCTTGGTCTCAGTGGGCACTCCAACACCGTACTCATTTTCTCCAGAAACTCGGAAGTAGTAAATGGCACCTTCTTGCAAGTCAGTTACCTTGTATGAAAGGCGATGACAATTGTTTGTCACAGTGACCCATGCCTTTTTGCTAGCTTCTCGTTTTTCAATAACATAGTTCTTTACAGGTGCTCCACCATCATTTTCAGGAACATCCCAAGATAGCACAGCAGATTCTTTAGTTACATCTTTTGCAGCAATATTAGATGGTGGCCCAGGAGTATCAAGAACTTTGACAACTAAAGTCAAGGTGGCTGTGTTCAGGATATTTTGTAATGTTAATGTGTATTTTCCAGAATCATTTCTTGTTGCTTTTTCAATAGTAAGAGATGTGCAATTATCTGAAGTATCGATGCTTGCTCGTGTACGGAGATCAGTTTCTGGTTTATTCCATGTTACGTTTGGAATTGGTTTGCCTCTGAAAGGAACAGTCATTGTGAATGATCCACCAGCCTTTACAATTAAAGTCTTCCGCATTTCGCTGTCAATATCAAAGGCAGGTTCTTCTTCTCTTTCCTTTGCCACCTGAGGTTCTGAGACATCACTCGGTTCACTGACACCAACTTTGTTGATGGATTTTACTCTAAAGACATATTCAGAGCCTGATATTAACCCAGTTATGGTGTATTCTGTACCTCTTAAGTTTTGAATAGCGGTTGACCAGTCAGTTTCATCAGTTTTCTTGTATTCAACTGTGTATGCAGTTACGGGAGCACCTCCATCAAACAGTGGCTTTGTCCACCCAATTGTGATATTTGATCTTGTAGAATCCATAATCTTAGGTTTAGATGGTGGAGATGGCAAGAAGACTGGATCTTCTGCCCGAATCAGTGGTGTTGTTTCACTTGGAGGACTGAGACCGGCAGCATTTTCTGCATAAACCCGGAATTCATATTCACATCCTTCACGAAGACCAGATGATTTCACTCTTAAATCATAAACTGGTTTTTTGTTTACACGGATCCATCTTAGACTAGTTTTCTCACGTCTTTCAATTACATAGCCAGAGATTTGATTGCCTCCATCACTCTCAGGTCTTGCCCAGCACAGAGTCATAGAATCTTTGCTCACACTAGTGATCTCTAAAGATGTAGGTGGACTTGGAACTGTAAATGGATCTAGGGCCTTGATGGCAATACTTTCCAGAGGCTCACCAACGCCATATTTGTTAACTCCCATCACCCTAAAAATATACTCATTACCCTTAAGTAATTTTGTCACTTTACAGGATGTTGTTCTAAGCTCTCCTTCACAAAGTGTCCATGCAATTCTGCTGGTCTCACGTTTTTCTACAATATAATAATCAATATCTGCACCACCATTTTCCTGAGGGGGTCCCCATGATAAATGGCACTTTTCAGCAGTAAGGCCATTTATTTCTAATGGGCCTGCAGGTGGACCAGGTCTATCAAGTACTTTGCAATTAATTGCCAAAGATCTTGTTCCTGCAACATTTTGTAATGTTAGTACATACTGTCCTGAATCACATCGAATACAGTCCTTAATAGTTATTGCAGTAGTGTGGTCTGTTGAGGATATTTCAACTCTAGCTTTTCCCTCTAGTTCCTTGCCGTCCTTTGTCCATGAAACCACTGGTATTGGCCGTCCTGCAATATCAGCATTGACTTTAAACACTTCTCCAGCTTTCACAACTACAACATCCCTGAATTTGACATCCATCATAATTCTTGGAGCCTCTACATCATCTTTTACAGTCACAGGCCCAGTTGATTCAGATGGCTCACTAAAAAGTCCAGCAGCATTCTTTGCAATCACATGGAATTCATATCGTTGGTCTTCTGTAAGTCCACCTACATCAAAGTATGTTTCTTGTACATTAGTAAAATTACACTTTAGCCAACGACCATCTGGTAGCTCTCTGCGTTCAATAATATATCCTGTTACTTTAGCTCCACCATCGTATTCTGGTTTAGTCCATTTCAGTGAGACACAGGTTCTTGTAATATTAGTAACTTCTGGTTGACCAGGAGGATCACACGGATCTCTTGCAGCAACTGGTTCACATGATTTACTGCATTTGCCTATTCCTGCAATGTTTTCAGCATACACACGATATTCATATAGCAGTCCTTCATCAAGACCTGTAACTTTCATCTGTGTATCAAGTATAAGGCTTTTGTTGACTTTTGTCCAAAGAATGCTGCTTCGTTCTTTACACTCCAGGTGATATCCTAGTACTCTGCTACCGCCATCATTAACTGGTACCTGCCAGGTTACAATCATGAAAGCTTTAGTTGCATTTGCCACATGAGGAGTTCCAGGTGGTCCTGGAGGCTTAAATGGATACTCTGCCACAACAGAGGGAGAACTAGCACAAGTACTCTTCCCATAGCGGTTTTCTGCACAAATACGGAACTGATATTCAGATCCAGTGGTCAGTCGAGATACTTTAATTGATGTTCTTGCAACTGCTGCAGATACTACATCCCATGTCGTTGTGGTAGTTTCTCGCTTCTCCACAATGTAATTGCTAATATGGCACCCACCATCATATTCTGGAGGTTTCCAAGACAGCGTTATACTATCAGCACTAACTTCATCGATATGCACATCTGTTGGTGGTCCTGGTCTGTCAAGGACAACTACAGTTAAAGAAGCTGTTGTTGATCCAGCACTATTTGAAAGGTGCAATTCATAATGTCCCAAATCTTCATTTAAAGCTTCCTTGATGGATAGCGAAGTTGAAGTCTTTGAGGTGTGAACATTTACCCTGGTTGTCTCTTTTAAGGGATTACCATCCTTCTTCCAGCTAACAGTTGGAAGAGGCCGCCCTCTGAATGGCACATCAATCTTAAGATCATCTCCAGCTTTCACACTGAATGTGTTGAAAAGGAGCTCAGCAGAAGGAGGGATTTCAATATCTTTTGCAATGACTGGGACACCAAGTTCTCTTGGATCACTTTTTCCTTTTTCATTAACAGCAATCACTCTGAAACTGTACTCTTCTCCCATACTTAGGCCTGTTATTGTTGCTTCTAATGTTTTCACTTGGGTACATGCACTCCATTTTATACTTCCTTTAGTTTGCATTTCGACTATATAACCAGTAATTTTACTGCCACCATCACTCTCTGGCTTTTCCCATTTAATTGAAGCAGAGTTATGAGTCACATCTACAAGAATTACCTTTGCAGGTGGGGAAGGTGGTTCAGAAACCTTAACTGGGTCAGGTGTTTCTGCTGGTAAGCCTGCCCCATATTCATTTACAGCTAAAACACGGAAGTAATAACTACATCCTTCTTGTAGTTGAGTAATTTTGAAGGAATTCTTAGTGCAGTTGTTGGTAACTGTAGCATATGCCTTTCTTGTGGATTCTCTCTTTTCAACTATATAGTTGGTAATTTTAGCTCCACCATCAATAAGTGGTGGTTCCCAGGCTAATGTTACAAAATCTTTCTTCACTTCTCTGATTGTCAAGTTTACAGGTGCGCTAGGTGTATCAAGCACTCTGACATTAACAAAAGCTGATTTTTTGCCACTGTTGTTCTCTAAAGTCAGATTGTATCTACCACTATCAAATCTATTCACATTGTCAATGACCAGCATTGTATAGGAACCAGTGACTTCAATCTGAGCTCGATCACTGATTGTTCCTTCTGCTTTTTCCCATTTAACTTCAGGTTCTGGTCTTCCTTTGATGGTGACAAACAGACGTAATGTACCACTGGCACGTACAGTGACTACTTTTCTGAGATCTGCATCAAGTTCAATTTCAGGAGGTTCAATCTTATCAGCTGCAATGACTGTACCAGGTATAATAGCTGGTTCTCCTACTCCTTCTGAGTTAATGGCACAGATTCGGAAGTTATACTCCTGGTTCTCTTTAAGTTTTGTTACAGTGAACTGTTTTCCTTGTAGTCCTGTTGGTGGTGTGCAGGTAGTCCATTCATCAGCAGAAGCTTCTTTTACTTCTACTACATATCCCTTAACAGGAGCACCACCATCATAAATGGGCTTACTCCAGGCAAGGGAAACTGATGACCTGGAAGTATCTGTAACCTTTGGATTGCTTGGTGGGCCTGGCGGGTACAGTACATCACAGGCACGATAGAAAATGGATGGCTCACTGGGTTCCCCTACACCAGCAGCATTTTCAGCAGAAACTCTAAATTCATAGAAATGCCCATCACTAAGACCTGTTACTCTGAATCGCAAGTCTGTCAGCCTTTTCTTATTGCATTTGGTCCACCGGATACCATCTTTATCTCGTTTTTCAAGTATGTAACCTTCAATTTCAGCTCCCCCATTGTCTTCTGGGCGACCCCATGTTACAACCATAGAATCTTTTGTGATTGCTGAAACTTCAGGTGTTGAAGGAGGACTAGGGGGTTTGTATGGATTACGAGCCACAATTGGCTCAGATTCCAAGGGCTCTCCAGTTCCATATTTGTTCACTGCCATTATACGGAAAATGTACTCATTGCCTGCAAGGAGTCTGGTTACTTTGTGGTTAAGAGCCTGCACATCTGTAGCTACTTGTGTCCATGAAAGCCTGCTTGTCTCTCTCTTCTCAATGATATAATGTGAGATATTAGAACCACCATCATGTAAAGGTGGAGCCCATGCCAAGTAGCATTTTTCTGCAGTGACACCTGTAACCTTCAAAGGTCCTTCTGGGGGTCCTGGTCTGTCAAGCACTTTTACAGTGATTGGTATAGATTTTGTGCCACCAACATTTCTGAGGTTAAGAGTATAGTGACCTCCATCTACTCTTATACAGTCTTTGACAGTAAGAGTTGTTTTCTGAATGGTAGATTTAATTTCCATTCTTGCAGTTGCTTCTTCAATGTCTTTACCATCTTTTGACCATGTGATGTCAGGAATAGGTTTGCCATGGATATCAGCTTCAAGAACAAAAGTTTCTCCAGCATGAACAACAATGACATCTTTATATTTAGGATCCAGTGAAGCCCCTGGTGCTTCAATTTCATCTCTGGCAGTAATGGGCCCTGTGCTTTCAGATGGTTCACTCAAGCAACCAGCTGCATTCCTTGCAATTACTCTAAATTCGTATCGTTGGTCTTCAACAAGACCACTAACTGTAAATTCTGTTTCCAACACATTGGTAAAGCTGGCTTTCATCCAACGACCATCTGGTAGTTCTTTCTTTTCTACAATATATCCTGTTATTTTGCTTCCACCATCATATTCTGGTTTTTTCCACTTCAGTGTGACATTATTTCTTGTAACAACAATGGCCTCTGGGTGGCCAGGTGGGTCACATGGATCTCGGGCAACATACAATTCTGAGACTTTGCTGACTTTGCCAATGCCAACAATGTTTTCAGCAGAAACTCTGAACTCATATTCAAGACCTTCTTCAAGGCCATCTGTTTTATATTTGGTGTCTGGAATGAGTGACTTGTTCTGTTTTGTCCAAAGAATGCTGTTCTTATCTTTACGTTCAAGGTGATAGCCAAGAACTTTGCTTCCTCCATCATTAACTGGTTCATTCCATTGTACGATCATATGGTCCTTGGAAGCTGCTGTTACAAATGGAGTTCCAGGTGGCCCTGGCACCTTATATGGGTATTGCACAACAACAGGTTTAGAATCCAAAGGAGAGCTCTTCCCATATCTGTTTTCAGCAGAAATCCTGAACTGGTATTCAGAACCTGTTTTAAGCTTTGTTGCTTTGATAGTTGTCCTTGCAACAGTTGCTGAAACAATACTCCATGTGGTAGTGCTTGTGTCACGCTTTTCCACTATATAGTTGCTTATCTGACAGCCACCAGTATAATCAGGTGGATCCCATGATAAAACAACAAAGTCTGCACTAACTTCATCAAAGAGGACAGGTCCTCGTGGTGGGCCAGGCTTTTCCAGTACAATTATGCTCAGATGCTCTGTTGCTGTACCAGCTGTGTTCGATGCTGTTACTGTGTATTTACCAAAGTCATCTTTGTTGCTTTCTTTAATATGTAAGATAGTTGATGCTGATGTATCCTGAATATGCAATCTGGTTGTCTGTTTAAGCGGCTGGTCATCTTTTGTCCAAGTAATAGTAGGTTTGGGTCTACCTATAAATGGTACTTCTACTTTTAGATCTTCTCCAGCCTGTACACTGTATGTATTAAACATCAGCTTGAAACTTGGCTCAATTGTCAAATCTTTAGCTATCACAGGAACTCCAAGTGCTCTGGGATCACTTTTGCCTTTTTCATTGTAGGCAATCACATGGAACTGATATTCCTGTCCTGGACTCAGACCAGACACAACTGCATTGCATGCTTTGGTCTCACTAACAACACTCCATTTTTCTGTTCCTTTAGGCTGCATTTCAACAATATATCCCAAAATTCTGCTACCTCCATCATGTTCAGGTTTTTCCCACATAAGCGATGCACTTCGCTGAGTCACATCTGTGAGTGTTACTTTCCCAGGAGGCAGAGGTGGCTCTGAGGCTTTGACAGCATCTGTGGTTTCAGCTGGAACACCAATTCCAAATTCATTTTCAGCCATAACTCTGAAGTAATAAATTGCTCCTTCTGTAAGATTTTCAACTTTAAAGCTTGTCTTGCCACACTTAGCACTTACATTTGCAAATGCCTTCCTGGTTGACTCACGCTTGTCTATTACATAGTTCTTTACCTTTGCACCACCATCAATAATTGGTGGTTCCCAAGATAATATGGCAGAATCTTTCTTTATATCCTTTACTGCTAAGTTTTGTGGTGGTCCTGGTGTGTCCAAGACTTTTACTGTAACGAATGCAGTTTTAGAACCACTGCTGTTCTCCAACTTAAGAATATACTTTCCAGCATCATTTCTATCACAGTTGTCAATTGAGAGTTGTGTGTAGTTTATGCCTTTATCGATTTGAACTTTCTCTGTGAATTCACCTTCTTCTCGAGACCATGTGATGTCAGGTGTTGGTCGGCCCCTGAATGGTATGTGAATCCTAGCAGACCCACCAGCTCTAACCACTATGCCTTTCCTTAGCTCTGAATCAATATCAAGTTCTGGAACTTCAAGTTTATCTTCTGGTTTTATAGTACCAGGAATGGATGCAGCCTCTCCTACACCAACCTTGTTGAGGGCACATACTCGTAGTTTATATTCTTGATGTTCAGTAAGCTTTGTGATTTCAAATCGAGTGGCACGCACACCTGTCTGTGGAGTAACAAGTGACCATTCATCTTCATCTGCTTTGCAGATTTCTACAAGGTATCCCTGGATCTCAGAACCACCATCATAAATAGGTTTACTCCAACCAAGTATAACTGAACTTTTGGTGGTATCCGCAACATGAGCATTTGTAGGTGGACCAGGCTTGAACATGGGATCACAAGCTTTAAAGTAAGGAGAAACTTGGCTTGGTTCACCCACTCCAGCAGCATTTTCAGCAGAAACTCTGAATTCATACTCATGATCCTCTGTTAATCCTGTAACTCTTAATCGAAGATCTGTAATTCGGCGTTTATTACATTTTATCCATCTGATGCCTGTTCGGTCTCTCTTTTCTACAATGTAACCAATGATTTCACTGCCTCCATCGCTATCTGGTCGGCTCCAGCAGACAGTCATAGAATCCTTTGTGATGTTAGTAATTTCTAAGGCCTTTGGTGGACCAGGGACTACAAAAGGATTTTTCATCATTACTGGCACAGATTCTAATGGCTCACCAATCCCGTATTTGTTAACTGCCATAATACGGAAAACGTATTCATTTCCTTCCAAGAGTTTTGTTACTTTCAGCATTGTAGGTACAACCTCTGAAACAACAACAGTCCATGCTAGGCGACTAGTTTCTCTCTTCTCTACAACGTAATGAGAAATATCACTGCCACCATCATGAAGAGGAGGAGCCCATGCCAATGAACATTTTTCAGCTGTAACTCCTGTCACTTGCACTGGGCCTTGTGGAGGTCCTGGCCTGTCCAGGACTTTTACATTTACTGGTACTGTCTTTGTCCCTGCAACATTAGAGGCTTCTAAAATGTACTGTCCACCATCAACTCTAATAGCATCTTTTACAATCATTAATGCACTGAAATCTGTGTTCTTTATTTCACATCTAGCAGTTTCTTCAAGTTCTTTATCTCCTTTGTACCACTTAATTGTTGGTAGTGGCTTTCCATGAACATCAGCCTCAAGTCTGAATGTTTCACCAGCATTTACAACAATTGTATCTTTGTACTTTGGATCCATTGAAATTCGTGGAAGTTCAACTTCATCCCTTGCTGTTATTGGTCCTGTACTGTCAGAAGGTTTGCTTATTGCACCTGCAGCATTCTTTGCAATTACTCTAAATTCATATCTTTGGTCTTCAGTAAGCCCTGTTACAGTGAACTGAGTTTCAATGATATTTGTGAAGCTAGCTTTCATCCAGCGACCATCTGGTAAGTCACGTTTCTCTACAATGTAACCAGTAATCTTACTACCGCCATCATATTCTGGTTTGGTCCACTGCAGAGTGATAGAGCTCCTTTTTATTATTATAGCTTCTGGGCGTCCTGGAGGATCACATGGGTCACGAGCTACATAGCACTCAGAAACTTTACTTGTTTTGCCAACACCAACAATATTTTCTGCTGAAACTCTATATTCGTATTCTATTCCTTCTTCAAGGTTAGTTGTCTTAAAACTTGTGTCCTGAATAATAGTCTTGTTTACTTTAGTCCATAAAATGCTGTTTTTCTCCTTTCTCTCAAGATGGTAGCCCAAAACTCTACTGCCACCATCATTTATTGGTTCATGCCACTGTACAACCATGGAGTCTTTCGTAACAGTTGTCACAAATGGGGTGCCAGGAGGTCCTGGTTCTTTGTAGGGGTACTGTGCTACAACTGGTGCAGATTCCAAAGCAAAGCTCTGCCCGTATCTGTTCTCAGCAAATATTCTGAACTGATACTCTGAACCGGTTTTCAGTTTAGCCACTTTCAGAGTAGTTCTTGCAACAGTAGCTGAGACTGTTTCCCATACAGTGGTTGTTGTATCTCTCTTATGAACAACATAGTTGGTGATTTGGCAGCCACCTGTGTATGCTGGGGGATTCCATGATATTGTAATACTTTCTGCACTTATTTCATCAAACTTCACAGGCCCCACTGGAGGGTCAGGTTTGTCTAGAGTTATAACTTCAACAGAGGCAGACTTTTGCCCAACAACATTAGCCACTGTGATTTCGTATGTGCCACTGTCCTCTTTGCTAGTTTCTTTAATATTCAATATAGTCAGGTCAGTCAAATCGCTAACATTGACTCTGGTTGTCTGCCTTAATGGCTGGCCATCTTTTACCCAGGTAACAGTTGGTTTAGGTCGACCTTTAACTGGTACTTCTACTTTCAGATCTTGTCCCACTTGGATACTATAACTATGAAAAGCAGGTCTTACATCAGGTTCAATTACCAGGTCTTTGGCGACTATTGGAACTGCAAGTGCTCTAGGATCGCTCTTACCCTTTTCATTTACAGCCATTACTCTAAAAAGATATTCTTCCCCTTGAGTTAGGTTCGTAATAACTGCTTCAAGTGTTTTTACGCGAGCACACTCTGACCATTTCTCACTGCCCTTTACTTGCATTTCAACAATGTATTGTATGATTTTGCTGCCACCATCATGTTCAGGTTTTGCCCAGCTTAGTGAGACACTGTTTCTTGTGACATCGTCCACTGTTATTTTCCCAGGAGGCTGTGGCGCTTCAGCAACTTTAATTGGGTCACTGGTTTCTGCAGGGAGGCCGATTCCATATTCATTTTCAGCAGAGATTCTAAAGAAGTAATAGCAGCCCTCCTGAAGTTGATCTACTTTCCATGAAGTCTTGTGGCAGTTTGTTGCAATGGCTGCGTATGCCTTTCTTGTTGCTTCACGCTTTTCAATAATGTAGTTCTTTATTTTTGCTCCACCATCCAAGAGAGGAGGCTCCCATGAAAGTGAAACAGAGTCTTTAGTGATCTCTCTGATTTTTAAATTAACAGGTGCACTTGGGGTATCCAATACTCTTACACTGACAAAGGCAGACTTTGTTCCACTGCTGTTTTCTAAAGTCAGAGTATATTTTCCAGTATCAAATCTGTTAACATTGTCTAGAACAAGGGAAGTAAAGCTGCTAGTGGTATCGATAATAGCTGCCTCTCTGATCTCACCATCCATTTTACCCCATTTTACTTCAGGTGTTGGACGACCTCTGATAGGAACAAACAGTCTTAAGGAACCACCTGCCCTTACATTTACAATCTTCCTTAATTCCATGTCAAGGTCAAGGTCTGGTGGTTCCATCTTTTCTTCAACGATAACAGAACCAGGAACATCCGCATGCTCTCCAACTCCTGCTCTGTTAACAGCACAGATACGGAACTTGTATTCGTGTTTTTCTACTAATTTTTCTACTTCCATATGAGTGGTTTTAATTCCGGTTGGAGGGGTACAAATTGACCATTCACCATCAGTTACATCACATTTTTCCACAATGTATCCCTGAATTTCCGAGCCACCATCATAGATAGGTTTACCCCATGAAAGGAAAACTGAAGATCTTGTAACATCCACAACCTTAGGATTATTGGGTGGACCTGGCTTGTAAATAGGATCACATGCCTTATAGTAAGTGGAAGGTAGGCTTGGTTCACTAAGACCAGCAGCATTTTCAGCTGAAACTCTGTACTCGTAATCATGATTTTCTATAAGCCCAGTCACTCTGTATCGCAGTTCACTTATCAAGCGTTTGTTACATCTTGTCCAGCGAATACCTTCCTTATCTCGTTTTTCAAGGACATAGCCTAGGATTTCACTACCACCATCTGAAGCTGGTCTTTCCCATACAACTATCATAGAATCCTTGGTAATGGCTGTGACTTCTGGGGCCTTTGGTGGAAGCGGCACTACAAATGGGTTCTTTGCAAGTACCGGTTCAGATTCAAGAGGTTCACCAACACCATATTTATTTACTGCCATGATGCGGAAAACATATTCATTTCCTTCTAAAAGTTTGGTAACTTTGCAGTTAAGGGTTTGCACATTTGAATCAACAACAGTCCAAACCAAGCGACTGGTTTCTCTTTTTTCTACAACATAATGTGAAATATCACTACCACCATCTTGTAGTGGAGGTTTCCAGGCCAACATGCATTTTTCAGCAGTAACGCCTGTAATTTCAACAGGTCCTTCAGGCGGTCCAGGCCTATCGAGAACTTTGACATTAACAGGAACTTTCTTTTCACCTGCAACATTCTTTGCCAGTAATACATACTGACCACTGTCAACTCTAATGGCTTCCTTTACACTAAGGCTTGTTGCAAAATCAGTACTTTTTATTTCCATGCGAGCAGTATTTGTCAGCTCATGATCACCTTTTAGCCACTGAATGGAAGGTATTGGTTTGCCATGAACATCAGCATCAAGCTTGAATGACTCGCCAGCATGTACTATGATAATGTCTTTGTATTTTGGATCCATACTTATCTGAGGTGGTTCTACTTCATCTCTTGCTGTAATTGCCCCTGAGCTCTCAGATGGTTCACTGAAAACACCTGCAGCATTTCGTGCTATAACACGGAACTCGTACCTCTGGTTTTCAATGAGGCCAGTTACTTCAAATTGGGTATCAATGACATTTGTAAAACTTGCTTTCATCCAGCGACCATCTGGTAGCTCCTTCTTTTCAACAACATAACCTGTGATTTTGCTTCCACCATCATATACAGGTTTCTTCCACTGAAGTGTTACTGAGCTTCTTGTGACAATAATAGGTTCTGGACGACCTGGAGGGTCACATGGGTCATATGCAGTATAGCATTCAGATGCTCTACTTGCCTTTCCAATGCCCACTATGTTTTCTGCATAAACTCTGAACTCATATTCAAGACCTTCCTCAAGGCCACTTGTCTTAAATTTAGTATCTGGAATAGGTGTTTTATTCAGTTTAGACCATAGAATGCTATTTCTTTCTTTGCGCTCCAAGTGGTAGCCGATGATCTTGCTACCACCATCATTGACTGGTTCATTCCATTGTACCACCATACTGTCTTTTGACACAGTTGTTACAAAAGGTGTTCCAGGTGGACCAGGAACTTTGTATGGGTATTGGGCTATGATTGGCTCAGAAATGAGGTAGGTGCTCTTTCCATATCTGTTCTCAGCTGCGACTCTGAACTGATATTCGCAGCCAGTCTTTAATCGACATGCTTTTATGGTTGTTCTTGCAACAGTAGCTGACACGATCTGCCAAGATGTGGTAGAAGTGTCCCGCTTTTCTACAATATAATTATTGATAGAGCTGCCACCATCATACTTTGGTGGTTCCCAGGAAATAGTAATACTATCTGCTGTTACTTCATCTACTTTTACCGGTCCAGTTGGAGGTCCTGGTTTGTCAAGGACAACAATATTTAGGGTCTCAGTTGCTTCACCTGCAGAGTTTGTAAGTTTAACCAAATATGCTCCCACATCATCTTTACATGCTTCTTTTATTGTTAGCAGTGTGTTGTTTTCTGAACTTTCTGCATTTACTCTTGTAGTCTGCTTCAATGCAATGTTATCTTTATGCCAAAACACTGCTGGTTTTGGTCGACCAACAAAAGGAACATCAACCTTTAAGTCCTCTCCTGCTAGAACACTGAAAGTGGTAAACAGTAGTTTGAAAGCTGGTGGAATCACAAGATCTTTTGCCACAACTGGTATACCGAGCTGGCGAGGATCACTAATACCTTTTTCATTCTGAGCTGAAACACGGAAGGTGTATTCTTCACCTTGGATCAATCCTGTGATAGTGGCTTCAGTAACTTTTACTGTCGCACAAGTTGACCACTTTTCACTACCTTTGCTTTGCATTTCTACAATGTAGCCCAGAATTCTGCTACCACCATCATGTTCAGGTTTTTCCCAAGACAAGGAAACGCTGTTTCTTGTCACATCCAACAAAGTTATTTTCCCTGGTGGAAGTGGTCTTTCTGATACTTTTACTGACTCTGAAGTTTCAACTGGAAGGCCTATTCCATATTCATTTTCAGCTAGGACTCTGAAGTAATAGTTGCAGCCTTCTTGCAGTGCATCAACTTTCCAGCTAGTCTTGTGGCAATTGGCATTAACAGTTGAATAAGCTTTTCTTGTTGACTCACGCTTTTCAACGATATAATTTTTTATTTTAGAGCCACCATCTATGAGAGGAGGCTCCCATGTGAGTGTAACTGATGATTTTGTAACTTCCTTTATTTTCAAATCCTGAGGTGCCCCAGGGGTATCAAGAACTCTGACATTCACAAATGCTGACTTACTGCCTGAACTGTTTTCGATTGTCAGTATGTATTTGCCACTATCAAATCTATTTACATTTTCAACAATAAGTAAAGTATAAGAGCTTGTTGATTCAATGCTTGCTCTATCCAAAGATGCTCCATGTTCTCTTGTCCATTTTACTTCAGGCACTGGTCTTCCTTTAATTGGGACAAAGAGCCTTAGAGTACAGCAGGCTCGGATAGTGACAACTTTACGTAGCTCTGCATCGAGTTCAATCTCTGGAGGCAGCACTCTCTCTTCAGCTTTTGGAGTTCCAGGAACAAGAGCAGGTTCTCCTAGACCTTCAGAGTTCATAGCATATATCCGGATCTTATACTCTTGATTTTCTTTCAGGTCAGTGATGGTAAAGGAAGTGGCTTTTAGACCTACTGGTGGAGTTACAATCTTCCACTCATCTTCTTCAGGTAGTGCTATCTCAACCATGTAACCTGTGATTTCGGAACCACCATCATATATTGGTTTGTTCCATGCTATTGTAATTGAGGACTTGCTGCTATCCAAAACACGAGGATTACCTGGGGGACCAGGCTTAAATACAGTATCACAAGCTTTATAGAATGGACTGGTTGGGCTTGGCTCACTGAGTCCTGCAGCATTTTCAGCCATGACCCTGTATTCATATTCATGGCCTTCTGTCAGTCCAGACACTTTATAACGTAAGTCAGTAACAACCCGTTTGTTACATTTCACCCAGCGTAGACCAGCTCTGTCACGACGTTCCACAATATAGTTAGTTATTGGGCTCCCACCATCCGAATCGGGGTGGCCCCAGCAGACAACCATAGAATCTTTTGTAATTGCTGTAACTTCAGGTGTTTTAGGTGGATCAGGTGGCACATATGGATTTACTGCAAGAACAGGCTCTGATTCCAGAGGCTCACCAATGCCGTATTTGTTAACAGCCATAACACGGAATACATACTCATTGCCCTTCAACAGTTTAGTAACCTTCAGTTTAGTTAATGGAACTTCTGTGGCTACAGTTGTCCATGCCAATCTACTGGTTTCACGTTTTTCAACCACATAATGGTCAATTTTTGCACCTCCATCATCCAGTGGAGGTAACCATGACAGCACACATTTTTCTGCAGTGACTTCAGACACAGCCAAAGGCCCTTCTGGGGGACCAGGTCTATCAAGAACCTTAACATTGAAGATATGCTTGGCAAAGCCACCAGGATTAGATGCAGTAAGTGTATAGGCACCACCATCTCTTCTTGAAGAATCTTTGTTAATAAGAACAGTAGAGAAATCTGCTATTTTTATTTCTAATTTTGCTGTGTCTTCAAGTTCTTTTTCTCCTTTTGTCCATGTCATAGTTGGTGGAGGGCGACCTGAAACATCAGCCTCCAGTCTGAAAACTTCACCTGCTTTCAGTACTAAAGTGTCTTTGTATTTAGCATCCACCCTTATCTTTGGTGCTTCAATGTCATCTCTACATGTTATGGCATCTGATGGCTCAGAGGGCTGACTAACAGCACCACCAGCATTCCTGGCAATCACACGGAATTCATATGCAGCATCTTCTGTCAAACCACTTACAGTGAATTCAGTCTCTAGTATATTGCTGAAATTAGCTTTCAGCCAACGGCCATTAGGAAGGTCTCTTTTTTCAACAATGTAGCCGGTTATCTTAAAACCTCCATTATATTCTGGTTTAGTCCACTTCAGTGTCACTGCATGTCTTGTAATGTTCAGAGGAACTGGCTTACCAGGTGGATCTATTGGGTCTAAAGCAAAGACAGGTTCAGATGGCTTGCTTGGTTTACTTTTACCAGCCAAATTTTCTGCTATAACACGGAATTCATACGCAATGCCATCAGTAAGTCCAGTTGATTTAAAGATATTGCCTGATACCAGCATTTTACTTACAGTCTGCCAAAGAATGCTATTTCGTTCTTTTCTTTCAACATGATAACCCAGAATTGGGCTTCCACCATCAGTAACTGGCTCATTCCAGCTAATGGTCATGGTTTCTTTCGTGACTGCAATCACCTGAGGAGTACCAGGAGGCCCAGGTACCTTAAATGGATAGTTGGCAACTATTGACTCTGAAGTAATGGCTGGACCAATTCCATATCTGTTTTGAGCTTTAACACGGAACTGATACTCAACTCCAGTAGTAAGACGAGTGGCTTTAAACATGGTACGTATCACTGTGGTTGCCAGTTCAGTCCATGTGGTACTGTCAGTTTGACGCATTTCTACAACATAGTTACTTATTGGTACACCTCCATCATTCAAAGGAGGCTGCCATGAGAATGTTATGAAGTCAGATGAAATTTCATCAAATTTAATTGGTCCAGTAGGAGGCCCAGGTAAGTCGTGAACTTGAACTGTGATAACTTCACTAACTTCTCCAACAATATTTTTAGCTGACAGTGGGTATTGGCCACTATCACTTCGTATACATTCATTGATGTTTAATATGGTTGCAGTTGCAGTATTTTCATAATTAACCCTTTGTGTTTGCTTAAGTATCTGGTCTTCTTTCTTCCAAGTCACAGTTGGTCTTGGACGACCAAGCACAGGGATTTCAATCTTGATATTGTCACCAGCTTTGGCAATGACTGTTTTCTGGTAGATACCACGGAGGTCAAACTCTGGAAGCATTGTTTGCTCTTTGATAATAACTGGCCTGCTTTCTCTTGGGGCACTCCTTCCAGCGCTGTTAACTGCCATAACCTGGAAAGTATACTCTTCATTTTCAGTCAGATTCTTCACTACACAGTCCAGTGTTTTCACTGTTGTGATGTGTGCCCACTGGTTGGAACCTTTCCTCTGGGCTTCAATTACATACCCAGTGATCTTGCTACCACCATCATGTTCTGGTTTTGGCCAAGCCAGGCTAACTGAGTTCCGTGTTACATCCATAATATGGAGGCTCTCAGGCGGTGATGGTGCCTCAGAAGCTCTTACTGGTTCTGCAGTTTCAGCTGGTTCACCAATACCAAACTCATTTTCAGCCAGCACTCTGAAATAGTATTCACACCCCTCAGCCAAGTTAGGAATTCTTAGAGAACACTTCTGGCAGTTGGTTGTGACTGTTGAATATGCTTTCCGAGTTGATTCACGTTTCTCAACAATGTAGTTTGTTATACGTGAACCACCATCTATCAGAGGCATATCCCATTGGAGGGTGATGCTGTCTTTGGTTATTTCTCTAGGCTTAAGGTTTACTGGTGGACCTGGAGTATCCAAAACTTTTACATTTACGAAGCCAGTCTTCTTGCCAGCAGCATTTTCAAGAGTCATTATATATTTTCCTGCATCATATCTGGTGCATTCTGTGACAATCAAGAGTGTAAAAGAGTCTGTGTTTTCAATGCTGGCACGTCCTTTGAGTGAAACATCATCTTTTGTCCATGTGACTTCTGGAGTTGGACGTCCTTTAATTGGCACAAAAATCCGAATAGTTAGTCCAGCTCTAACAACAAGTGTTCTTCTCAACTCAGCGTCTAATTCAAAGTCAGGAATTTCTTCCCGGTCTTTGATTTCAACACTTGGAATTATTGCTGGTTCACCAACACCTACAGCATTCATGGCAGAGATTCTGAAATTGTATTTGGCTCCTGGCTGCAGATGAGCAACAACAAACTGAGTGATTCTTAAAGCAGTCCCTGTTGTGTCTTTTACCCATTCTTCTTCTCCTTCCTTTTGATGCTCCACTATATAGCCAATGATGTCAAGTCCACCATCATAGTGAGGCTTGCCCCAGGCTAAAGATGCACTTGTCTTTGTAGTATCAGTCACTCTTGAATTTGCAGGTGGACCTGGCGGGTCTGAAAAGTGAGGAAAAGATAAAATACCACATTATGTTAGATAATTATATTATAGAGGAAGTAACTCTTACTGTTTGTATGAACTTTGGTAAAAGAAAGGCATGATACTAACATGCAACATCCTTGCATATGACTGAGTTTGAAGCATCACTTGGTGGTCCAACTCCTGCTCTGTTTTCTGCACTGACACGGAATTCATATTCATTTCCTTCCAGGAGCCCAGTTACTTTGCATCTTAGATCTGAAACCGGTTTCTTTGTTGCTCTGACCCATCTTAAACCTTTCTTTTCTTTCCTCTCCACATAGTAACCTGTGATTTCACTTCCACCATCATCTACTGGTCTTTTCCAGGTAACTGTTGCAGTATTTTTAGTCACATTTGTTACTTCTGGTTTTCCAGGAGGGCCTGGGGGACCTGATAAGGAAGAAAAAAGTACAAAGTTAAGGCAAAAATCAAGTCTTTAAAATTAATAAAAACACACTTGCACATTTTATCTTGTTCTGCTTACCAAATCTATCCACCATTTTAACTGGTTCTGATTGTACTGGTTCACCCTTGCCATACTGATTGACTGCTGAGACACGGAAAACATACTCATTTCCTTGGATGAGCTTGCTAACAACATGTCTACAGCTCTCAATATTTTCAGCAACTAATGTCCAGAGCAGGCGGCTGGTTTCTCTCTTTTCAAGAACATATGATTTGATTGGTGATCCACCATCTTCTGCAGGAGGTGACCATGTAAGAGTGGCTTTTTCTGCTGAAACGTTACTGATCTCAATAGGCCCTGGAGGTCCTGGAACATCTAAAACTTTCACATGTATGCTCTCCTGTTTAGTACCAAAAGGATTGGTTGCAGTGATTGTGTATTCGCCAGAATCTTTTCTGGCTGCGTATTTGATGCTTAGAGTCGAAGAAGTTGGTGTTGTTTCAATGTGCACAACCTCTGAAGGTCTAAAATCTTTTCCAGCTTTGGACCATGATGAAGTTGGAAGTGGCTTGCCACGGATGCTAATAGCAGACACCGTGATGGTGTCTCCTGCTTTCACTGTTAAACCCTCCTTCAGTGTAGGATCAATAACAATAGTTGGTGCCTCTGTAAAAGCAAACCGAAAACCCAGGATTGTTTTAACAAGAACATAGTAAAAAAAAGCATTTGGTATTAATAATTCAAATAAAATCCTTCAGTTCTTAATGCCATCTACATACCATACTCATCCTTGCATATTATGGTGTCTGTGGATTCTGATGGAGGACTGATAGCTCCTGCAGTGTTCTTTGCTCTAATTCTGAACTCATACTTGGCACCTTCAGTAAGGTCAGTTACAGTAAATGCACAATCTGGAACATTCACATGATTAGCCTTTGTCCAAGTCTTTGAAGGCAAATCTCGTTTTTCAACAATGTACCCAATTAACTTATGTCCACCATCATATTTTGGTTCTGTCCAAATGAGTGTTACTGAGTTCCTGGTTACATTGATAACTTCAGGTTTCCCAGGAGGATCTAAAGAAAAAATAATAAGCCACGGTCAGACAACAGTGATTTCAACCCTGAGAATTTTTATTTGTGTTCTCCTGATGACTCACCAATAGGATCAAGTGCCACAACTGGTTCAGATGGCAGACTTGGTTTACCTACTCCAGCCAGATTGATTGCCATTACTCTGAATTCATATTCCAGACCTTCAGTTAACCCTGTCACTCTGAAATCTTTCATCCTTATTGGAGTTTTATTGGCTCTTTTCCATAGAAGACTATTTCTTTCTTTGACTTCAATGTGATAACCTAAAAGATAAAAGGTAAGATGTAAAATATGGGGGTTTTGTAGAAATCTTCATGTACCATAGCTTTGTGAAACACCATTGTGCCTATATGGCATTGTCACATAGGAACCGTGCTGGAGTGACAATGAAAACAGATTAAGAAATGGATGTGAATATACATTACAGATGTTTGTAATTATATAGTTTGTAAATGTAAATTGTTAATTTTAAAGACCCAAGTAATGTAGATGGGTTTGTTGTTCTTTCTTTAGGTGTTTCAGCTATGTGTGCAAAAATATTGTTTCTCAGTTACTGACTTTAAAGTTAAACCTTTAAAAAAGTTCAGCATAAATAAAGAACAGGAAGTAAAACAGTTCAATCAATCAATCAATCAATCGATTTAAAGCATAAACATCTCATAGTTTTATGTTACTCTTTGAAAGGGAGGAAGAACTATTAAGAGGGGAAATACTAAGGAGGCTTTTGGGGATATACCTGTGATTGGTGAGCCTCCAGTTCTTCTGGGGTCAGTCCAAGTTAAAGCTACAGAATCATGCCGAACATCAACGATATTGGGAGGTGGAGGAGCATCTGGCACATCTAAACAATATAAAAAATGAAAAAATAAATATCACTCCTAAAACATTATTTTAAAGCTTAAAAATGATAATATATACTTACCAAATGGATGTTTTGCAATGACAGGATCAGATTTAAGACCTTCACCTACTCCATATTTATTTTCAGCCCTGATCCTGAATGTATATTCATTTCCTTCATGAAGTCTTGTAACTCTAAATGTAGTTTTCTGGACCGCAGAAGCACAAGTAACCCACTTATTGTTTACATTATCTCTCTTCTCTAGGACATAGTTAGTGATTTCTGAACCACCATCATCTTTTGGAGGACCCCACTTTAAGGTTATGGCATCAGCTGTGACTTCTTCAAATTTCACTGGACCTGTTGGTATGCCAGGTTTGCCAACAACTTTTACAGAAATAGTGCCTTCCTTACTGCCAGCAATGTTCTTCAGAGTGATTGTGTACTTTCCAGCATCAGCTTTCTGGCAGTCACGTACTAAAAGTGTGGTGTTAACTGCTGTAGATTCAAATGCCACTCTTCCACTCTCAGTAAGTGCCTGGTCTTCACCTTTCTTCCAAGTTACAGTTGGGACAGGCTTGCCTTTAATGGGTATTTTAAGACGGAAATTGCTACCTTCTTTAGCTACATAGCACAAATCAGGTAGATCTCTTAAATCAAGATCAGGTGCCACTGCAAAAATAGAAATAACCAATTACTCAACTCTGTGTTAAAATTCAGATGCTGTTTTAAAGGCACCTGATTTGTATGTATGCATAATAATGATGCTAAGCATAAAATCAGTATAATTTGGATAAATGACTGAGTGAATGAATGATCTTAAGTTGCTTCTTACCAATGTCATCTCTTGCAACAATTGTGAGCTCGGTTGGAGTTCCATATCCAGCATCATTTTGGGCCATCACTCTAAAAGTGTATTCCTGTCCTTCTTTTAGGTCCCTCATTGAAAAATGGAGGTTCTTTGCTCGCATAACTTCTTGCCATTTATCTTCACTAGTCAGAACCTCAACAACATATGCAAAAATACGGCTTCCACCGTCACTGATAGGTTTTTTCCATGCTAAATTGCATGATGATTTTGTTACAGCTGAAGCTTTTAGATCCACAACTGGCCCAGGCGTTTCTAGAAGGAAGAAAAGCATAGTAAGTGTCCATTTAAGTTAAAAAATAAAATTATGTGAGTAGCAAAGTAGGAGAAATAGATTATTTTTTCTTACCAGAAGCTTTAACAGCATCACGAGTTTCACAGGGGTCACCAATACCATATTCATTTTCAGCAAAAACCCTGAAGAAGTAAGATTTGCCTTCTTCTAAGTTAGTTATCCTGCAGCTTGTCTTTGGACACTCTGTTGTTACTGTGGACCATGACTTTCTTTCTGCATCACGTTTTTCAACGATGTAATTTTTGACTGGACTGCCACCATCTATTAGTGGAGGCTCCCATGTAATGAAGGCAGAATCCTTAGATGCTTCTTTTACAACCAGGTTAATAGGAGGGCCTGGAGTATCTAGATGAATACAACCCCCCTCATTTGATTTAGTAAACAAAATACAAAAAATTATTGGTTAAAAATTGAAAAAATATATTAGACTGGGGGAAACTCTGACACTTACCAAGTACTTTTACAACAATGGTGTATGCCTTCTTGCCACAGCTATTCTCCAGACTTAGGACATATTTTCCAGCATCATATTTGTTTACATTTTCACAACGCAGGAAGGTATCAAAATCAGTTGACTTGATGTCTAATCCTTGTCTATCTCTTAGGTTGGCATCCACTTTAGACCATGTAATCTTTGGAGGTGGACGTCCTCTTACTGGCACATAAAGCCTCATTGTGACTCCAGCACGCAACACAAGGACTTTCCTTAGTTCTGCATCAAGTTCTCCCTCAGGAGGAACTGTGTGTATAGCAAAAAGCATGCAGTTAAAACAACATCTTTAAGAATATCACTAAAATTACTGTGACAAGAAGACTTTGTTTACTGTCATTTCACTAGATTAACTAACTTGCTCTCATGTCCATGGTGATGTTAGTTAGCAACCTGATTCCCATTTCAAGATCATTTGTAAACCTGGGGTTTTTTTGCACTAACTTCTCTTCCTTCTTTTTTGCCTTTGCCACTACTTACATTTCTTATTATATGAAGAAGTCTCCCAGTTCCTCCATAATTCAAAGGAGTTTCAAAACCTCCTAGACAGTTCCCCATATCCTGAATCAAGACAGCTCTGTGAAGCAATGCTTTTGTACATACAGCAAAGCACATAGAGTAGGCAGCATGGCTATTAAGGAATAAGTGCCATACAATTAAATTAAATAGTGTGCCACATAGATGCTTAATATAGTAATCTCAGCTCCAAATGCTTTAGAAGGTCTGAATAAGACTGAAAGTTTTAAGAATGGGAGAGAGGTCTGAAAAATCTGATTGTAAGATTAGAGATAGAAAAAATTCTTGAAGGCCCAAAATAAGAGGTGAATGCATCTGGCATGCAAGTAAAAGAAGCAGACACCATATTCAGATTCTATTCAATTTTGCCCCATTCTCTTTCAAATTAGCCACTTTTAACCAATAGTTTTTGAGAAATGCCACATTCTAAATTAATCTTCTTCTCTCATCTGTGGCAAACCCTTCCTTCAGAACCCATCCTATGAATTAAAAGTCAGCAAGTTAAATTGTTTTCAGTAAACATACTTAAAATGTCTTTGGCAGTGTGTTTATCAGGAACATCACTTGGATCACTGTATCCAATCTTATTGACAGCATAAATGCGGAACTGGTACTCTGTATCCTCCATCAGTCCCGTTACCACAAATTGCGTATCCTGTAAGTTCTTGGGTAGATTGCATCTGACCCAGTTGTCTGTGTCAGCTCTTTTTACTTCTACTAGATAACCAATAATAGGGCTTCCACCATCATATGCTGGTTTGCTCCATGACAGGCTTATTGAATTACGGGTAGTATCAACCACCTTCGGGAAGGCAGGTGGGCCAGGAGGATCTGAGAATTGAAATAGCAAAGTTAATCATAAAATGTTGTACAAAAATATTTGGACATACCAGCTGAGACATTACTTTTAGCTTACATTGAGGATCACGAGCATATGCTGCTTTAGATGGTGCGCTAGGCTTGCCAGGTCCGGCCTTATTCAGTGCTGTTACCCGGAACTCATATTCTGTTCCTTCTTGGAGTCCAGTGGCCTTAACAGTTCTTTCAATGACAGGCTTCCTGTTTACTTTTGTCCAGTTAAGAGTCTTAGTTTCACGCTTCTCAAGTATATAACCAGTTATTGGGGACCCACCATCACTAGCTGGGGGCTTCCAGCTAACAGTCATAAAGTCTTTTGTTATATTACTAATTATCGGTGGATCACAAGGTCCGGGTACATCTGTGAAGATTTATTTGAAAGTTATGTTCACATTCATAAGCATACACAAAAAAGCAATGATTCATGAAGCTATACTGCAAAACACTTACCATATGGATTCTTAGCGACTGCTGGTTCAGTGAAGATAGGGTCTCCAACACCGTATTTATTTTCAGCACATATGCGGAACTGGTACTCATGTCCTTCTATTAGTTTCTCCACCGTGCAGCTTGTAATTGGTACATTGGCAGTAACTTGGGCCCAGTTTGGTCTGCTTGTTTCACGTTTGTCAACAATGTAGTTAGTAATTTCTGAACCTCCATCTTCCAGAGGAGGCTCCCAAGAAAGCATTGCACGATCTGCATACATATGTTTGATTTTAACGGAGGCTGGAGGACCAGGCTTATCTGGAAGAATTAAGATCACATTCTTATAGATCTAGCTCTTGCTATATCGTTTAACTATAAATGTATTTATTAACAGACAGTCTTTAGCTTACCAAGGACTTTAAGCTTAATGTTTGCCGACTTTGATCCACTTGCATTTTCAGCAGTAATAGTATAGTCTCCCGTTTGCTTCCTGTTAACACTGAACAACTCAACTGTAGCAAGGTTTCTCTTAGTTGTGATCTTAACACCTTCGGATGGTTTTAAAACTTCTCCTTCTTTCTTCCAGGTAATTGTTGGCATAGGCTTGCCATATACTTTTGCCTCCAGACGCACGTTAGTTCCAGCTTTTACTGTAAGCTGTGATTGCATAGATACATCCAACTCTATTCTGGGAGGAACTGAAAGGAAACAACACAAAAGTTAAACTAGTGAGAAATAAACATCTAACTCTTCACATGAGTACTAGTTAAAAATGCACAGACTCTTATCAGAGTTCTCAAATATTGTTACATTTCTCACCATTTTCTGGATGAATGGTCACTGGATCAGAAGGTTCTGAAGGTCGGCTAATGTTAACTGCTGTCTTGGCAATTGCTCTAAATTGATACTGAGCATTCTCTTCCAAATCTGTAGCAGTGTACTCTTCTAGAGGTATTTGATGAGGAGTTGTATTGCACCGGACCCACTTATCACCAGGTAATTTGCAAGCTTCAACAAAGTAGCCAATAAGTTTGCTACCACCATCATGCTTTGGTTTTGTCCATACCAGTGATACAGTACTCTTAGTGACATCAATAACTTCAGGTTTCCCAGGGGGATCTAAGCCAAATAAGATTATGTTATAGTCTGTTTTGCCAAAAAATCTGATGAATAAAAAAATGGCTTTAATGGATCTTATTTACAGCATATCTACACACAGAGCACTCACAGTGCACTTATGGTAGACATGAAAACATAAACGTATGGGCAAATTGAAGATTATGGAGTTGCATATATATTTAAACTAACCATAATAACAGGAGTTTGTTGCAAACTATTAGTGTGTTTGGCTTACCGACTGGTGTCCTTGCTGTGACAAACTCAGTTGGTTTGCTAGGTTTACTTGCTCCAGCTCTGTTCAGTGCATAAATTCTGAAAGTATACTCAAGACCTTCAATCAGCCCCACACAAGGGTACTCTGTGGAGCGCACAGCTGTGTCATTAGCCTTCACCCAGAGTAAACTGTTCCTTTCTTTACGCTCAATGAGATAACCAGTGATTGGACTGCCTCCATCACTATCTGGTTTATCCCAGGCAACAAAAATGCAGTCCTTATTGACCTTGGTAATACGTGCATTCTTCGGCTCACTAGGAACATCTAGAGGGAAATATAAGGATGGATATCAATCTCATGCTTTCTTGCTAGGAGACTAAAAAGAGAAATGCTGCTCTAAAATACTGACATACCAAAGGGGAACCTTGCAATCATCTTGCCAGATGTAAGTGGCTCAGAAATCCCAAAACGATTTTCAGCACGAACACGGAACATATACTCTTCTCCAGGAATCAGTTTTCCAATTCTGCAACTTGTCTTTGTAACAGAAGCTAAAGCTGTTACCCAGTCCCCTCGGCTTACATCACATTTCTCAACTACATAGTTTGTAATGTTACTGCCACCATCTTCAAGAGGTATATGCCATGCAAGAGTGCAAGCATCAGCATCAATTTCAGAAATGTCAAAGGGAGGCTGTGGCGGACCTGGCTTATCTGCACATACATTAAGAAAAAGGGATGTAAGAAAATGGCAAACAGTGGAATTTACTAAAACTAGTTTTGTATAAGTCTGGGTTTAAAAGTAATAAAATGAAACGTACCCATGACTATCACTCTGATTTTCTGACTGTCAGTGCCAGAGCTGTTTTCTGCAGTAAGAGTGTAAAAATCAGTGTCTTTTCTAGTCACATCCTTAATGATAAGGACAGAAGATTTTTCTGCTTTATGTACAGCAAGGCGACTGGATGTTAGTACATCTTGGTCTCCTTTCATCCATTTACAGACTGGCTGAGGCTTCCCGTATACATGAGCTTCAATTCTCAGTTTCTTTCCAGCTTTAATGTGAACATGATCAGGCATCAGGATCTTAGGTGGGACTGGAAAAAAGCACACACAGACATATAAATTCAACTTCATATTTTTCTTATTTCTTCATGCAAAAGTCCTCTGCTTCTACCTAAAGTGGTGTTACCAGTAGGACTGATGCAATAATTTTTAATTTAGGTTCCACTTATGGACAACTTGGGGTTCTGCAGTGGGCAATATCTACTCCAGTTTTACTTTTGCATTCTGATACCAGTTACAGGAGAATATTTTTGAGTTTGGATTACCTTCTCATGTATTTATGTAGAGACTAGCACACTATTTATGCATCACACACAATTCTTCTTTACATCTGGAACCTGTCATTGCCCACTCTATGTTTGAAAAAGTTCCTGTCTTATAGTGCTGCCTTGCTTTTCCCCTCCTTTATGTCTGTCTTGCAAAAAGACTGAAGTTTTCACTGAACTAAACCCACTTACACAGTCAATCTTTTTACTACCTTTGAATTATTCTTCAAGTAGAACCCCTTCTCCCACTTCTTCATCTGCACAAATTCTTTCCAGTCGTCCCCAAATCTGCCCCTTAACCCTAGGCCTTCTTGTGCCTCAAGGATCCTAGCCCTTAATTAGTTCAACCTGTCCTTCCTCCCTCTCTCTTCACATTTTTTACTGACTTTACAACATAAACAATTTCATTTCTGTTACCTTAAAACAGCTCCTAATTTTGGCCCCATTTATCTCTTGAACTCCTGAGCTGATTCTTTTTGTCTCTCATTTTAAGTTCATTGAATATATTTATTATTTCTCTTTAGTTCCTACCTTCTGGTTCCATTTGCCCTCAACTGAAACCATACTCCAAAATTCTTTAATGATTCTGAATTAGTGTTCAACCCTCATCCTTTCTGACCTGTTAAAAGTATTCAGTACTGTTAACCATAATCCTCTAGATAACTTCATAAAGGAGCTGGCTTACTGGGACTCAGTCTAAGAACTAACATTCTCGCTCATTTCATTATTAAAACAGTTTATTTTAACATAGGTAGTATTTAATCAGATACTTACTGAGCTGTTCTTTAATTTCAAATACTCCTTCAGTTTCTCTCGGCAAACTTACTCCTACAGCATTTCTAGCTGCCACTCTAAACTTGTATTTCTTTCCCTCTTTCAGACCAGCTACAACAATGGACAGATCTTTAACGATTGAATATTGTGTCCAGCGATCTGCTGGTTGTTCATCTTCTTTGTAGCTAACAATGTACCCATCAACTTTAGAGCCTCCATCACGCAGTGGTGGCAGCCAGCCTAAAGTAGCACTGTTCTTTGTAATTTCAGTAACTTCAAGTTTTCTAGGTGGATCAGGTTCACCTTTACAAGGGAGAAAAAAAGGAAACACATTAAACATTGAATTTCCAAGAACTTGACTATTGAATATTGGTTAAATTACTAAGAAAACTGGATGCTATACATGCTATCTCAACAAGGAAAATACTGAAAAGAGCAAAATTATGAATGACTATAAAGGTACTACATTCATAGACTGTGTTATTTGTATGCAGGGAACACTGACATGGAAATATTTATGTTTGACATTGAGCGGTTAGCAGCATTGTCTGACTTAGAAATACCTGCTTTCAAAAAATGCAAAATCGTATTAAAATTAGAGGAAAACAATAAAACATGCATAAATGCATACTTACTTAGGGGATCCGTTGCTAGGATTGGTTTTGGTATGTCACTTGGAACACCTGACCCATATTCATTTACTGCTATTACTCTAAAGAAGTACTCATTTCCAGGTACAAGATTAGCTACTTGGAAACTAGTTTTCTTTAGTTCTGCAGTGACTGTTGCCCAGGTCTTTCTGTCAGCCTCACGTTTCTGCAGGATGTAATGAGTCACTGGACTACCCCCATCATTCTCTGGAGGTGCCCATGAAAGGTGACATGACATCTTGGTGACATCTGAAACCTTGAAGTCTGCCACAGGTCCAGGAGTATCTATAAAAAAATTTCAATTTATGTTAATATTTTCTTCTTTAACAAGTTAAAATTTAAGTGGGTTAATAGCTTCTTATACAGGGGGAATTAGTGTTAGTTGATACGGTTGTGCTCAAATACTGTAAGCACTAGGGATCATAAAAACTCCTGTAATTAACAGACAAAATAATTAAAACATTGTCTACAGGTGTTTTTCTGGTTACTCACCTAGGACTCTGACGTTCACGAATACAGCCTTTTCTCCAGCTGCATTAACAAGTGTCAATGAATATTTGCCTGAGTCATCACGTGTTGAATTGGGGATGACACAGAAGGCCATAGTGTCAACCAGATCAACTTGTCCTTTTCTGATGACATTATCAACAACCATTCTCCTCCAGGTGACTTTTGGTGCTGGGCGACCCCTAATAATAGCAAAAAGTCGGATAGGGCATCCTGCTCTGACTGTGACTAACTTTCTCATGCTTGCATCCAACTCAATCTCGGGAGGTTCTGAAAGACAAAATTAAATAAATAAAATGCAAAGTTTAGCATATGAAATAAAATAAAAACAGAGTAAATAGAGATTGTATGTAAAGACTCATAAAGAAGATGGGAAAAATCACCAAGTATTTCTTTAGGAGACACAGCTTCTTTCAGTTCAGCTGGACGGCCAAGGCCAACCTGATTTTGGGCAGAAACTCTGAACTCATATAACTGGTTCTCATCCAGGCTGGTGGCTGTAAATTCTGTATGAATAACTTGTGCAGCAACATTACATCGTTTCCATCCTGCTTCAGGATCAGCACCCTCAACTTTTGGTCTAATTTCCACAACATATCCAATAATTGGAGCACCACCATCATACACTGGTTTTCCCCAGCCAAGGGTAATGGAGCTCTTTGTGCTATCAACCACCCTCAGGTTTGTGGGAGGACCAGGTGGTTCTGAAAAACACAATAAAAGTTACAAATAAGAATACATTTGAGCAATTAAGCAATTTGTTAAGTTAACATTAAAAAAATACAGTAAAATACTGCAGTATGGTACCTATTGGGTCTTTTGCTACTACAGGTCTTGATGGCAAGCTTGGTTCTCCAAGTCCAACTTCATTTTCGGCACTGACGCGGAATTGATATTCATGACCAGGGATGAGATTTGTAACCTTCTTGCGTCTCTCTGGGATTGCAGTCTTAGTAACAGGAACCCATCTCAGTGATCGTTTCTCTTTCTTCTCTAAAATGTATCCTGTAATTGATTTGCCACCATCATACTCTGGTGGATTCCAAACTACAGTCATCTCTTCTTTGCTAACTCTAGTGACCTCTGGAGGGTCGGGGCGTCCAGGTCTATCATATTTAGTTTTTGCAATAATTGGCTGTGTTTCTGTTGGTGGACCAGTGCCCATTTTATTCTCTGCACGGACTCTGAATATATATTCATTACCTTCGATGAGGCGTGTCACATTTGCATAGTTTGTTAGGACAGAAGAAGAGTATGTAGACCAAACCATACGTTTGCTTTCACATTTTTCTAGGATGTAGTTTTGTATTTCACAACCACCGTCATCTTCTGGAGGGTCCCAAGTAACAGTACATCTATCACATGAAATGTCAGTAACTTTCAAGTTTCTTACAGGACCTGGTTTATCCAAAACAATAACAGTAGCATATGCTACAAAACTACCAGCTGTATTAGTTGCAGTAATCACATATTTCCCACCATCACTACGCTTTGATTTTGTGAGAATAAATTTAGATGTGTCAGAAGTTGTTTCAATTTTGACTCTTGGAGATCTGGTTAGATCTGTGGCATCTTTGTCTTTTGTCCATACAACTTCAGGCTGTGGTTTTCCTCTAAGTCCAGCCTCAATTCTAATTGTGTCACCTGCTTTTACAGTCAGCACCCCACTTAACTTCAAGTCTAGCACTGGTTTCTGCAGATCTTCTTTTACAACAACTTCAGCTGTTCTTACCCAGTCACTTTCACCTGCCTCATTCTTGGTTTGAACTCGGAATTGGTAAATTTTATTTTCAACACATTTATCTACCATATAGTGTGTTTCCTTAATACTGCCTTTGTGCACCCTTTCCCATTCATCTGAATCTTTCAGTTTTCTTTCAACATGGTAACTTAAATTGGGGCTTCCACCATCATAATCTGGTCTTCTCCATTTCAGATATACAAATGTCTTTCCTTTCTCTGCAATGTGAAGATTTTCTGGCTCTCCAGGCTTGTCAATAGGATTGATGGCAAGAATGGGAGTCTTGGTCTCAATGCAAGGACCTGGACCTATTTTGTTTTCTGCACAAACTCTGAAGAAGTATTCACGGTTCTCTATAAGATTTGCCTTTACTAATCGTTTAGTGATATCAGAGGAGACAATTGACCATCCTCTCTGGTTTGGTTGTCGGTACTCTACTATATAATTTGTAATTTCTGAGCCACCATTATCCACTGGATTCTCCCAAGCAATCATACAAGAATCTTTTGTGACATAGCTTATTTTCAGGTTCTGACATGGTCCAGGTCTATCTAGTACATTAACAATGGCAAAAGCTTGAGCATATCCGCAGCTGTTCTTAGCTGCTATTATATATTTGCCATGATCAGATCTTTTGGCTTCTTTCACCTGCAGTTCAACATTAGGTAGATCGTGAACTATTTCAACATGCTTTTCTTGGACTAGCACTTTGCCATCCTTAGACCATGTTATGTCAGGATCTGGCCTGCCTTTTACTTTCCCAGTAATATGAATTGTTTGGCCTACTCTGACAGTGATTATGTCTCGACAGGTCACATCTAGGCTTACTTCTGGAGGAGAAAGAATATCCTTTGCAAGTACAGTTTCTGCCAGTTCTCTTGGTTCTCCCTCTCCCACAATGTTGACAGCTTTTATTCGGAATTTATATTCATTTCCTTCTATTAACCCAGGTACTCTAAAGGCACATTGTCTAATGAGTTCATCTTTATTAATCCTATTCCACTGTGTAGTTCCAGTTTTCTGACACTCCACAATGTATCCCAGAATTGGGCTGCCACCATCTTTGAAGGGCTTTGTCCACACAAGATCAGCCATTTCTTTGGTTTTGTCTTTTAATTTTGGATTAATAGGTGGTCCAGGAGGAGTGATAGGACGTGATGCTTTTATTGGATCAGAACTCGGAGATGGTTTGCTTAAGCCCACCATGTTTTCTGCTAACACTCTGAATTCATATGTGTTACCTTCAAAGAGACCAGTGACTCTGTACTTCATATCAAGTATTGGTGTCTTATTGACACGAACCCATTTACCAGATGCTTCCCGACGTTCAAGTATATAACCAGTTATTGGTGTTCCGCCATCAGATCTTGGCAGGGTCCAAGACACTGTTGCAGCATTTTCTGTAATATCATAAACTGTTGGTTTACCAGGTGGGGATGGTGGATCAAACATATGTTTAGCAACTGTTGGTTCTGAATCAAGGGGTGCACCAATGCCTATCTTATTTTCTGCTCGAACACGGAAAATATATTCACAGCCTTTCTGCAGTCGTGGAATCTTAATTTTTGTGTGACTTGTTCCTGAGCTAACCACTCCCCAAGTTTCTTTCTTTGATTGACGCTTCTCAACAATATAGTTTATTATAGGACTTCCACCATCATCTTTAGGAGGGCGCCAAGAAATAACCATATGCTCTGGTGTTACTTCAAGAATATTAATAGGACCAGTTGGTGGACCAGGAACATCCAAAACTGTAAGATGTAGAGCAACAGTTTTGCTGCCAGCTGCATTAGATACTGTGAGTAGATATTCTCCTGTATCTTTTCTTATACAGTCTTTGATGGTAAGTACAGTTGAATAATTGTCAGTCTCAATCTTGTGTCTGCCTTCTGTTTTAATTTCAGTGCCATCAGTAACCCATTTTGCAGTCGGAACCGGAACACCTCTCATAATTGCAGGAAGTCTTACTGTACTACCAGCTTTAACAACAAGACCTTCAATTAACTTCACATCTAGTTCCACAGATGGAGGTACTGAAATTACAGAAAAATAGAGAGAAATTACCGTATGCTTTTCAGGGGGACTACTTAAAGAAAAAGAGAAAAAAATCAGTGAAACAACATGAGAAACTAAAAGTTACCTAGTTTTTCTTGACACTCTATTGGTATAGTTGTATCTGGAAGACTAAGACCGACAATATTTTGAGCTTTCACACGGAATTTGTAAATCTTTCCTTTTTGTAGGCCTGTAACAACACAGTCTAGCATGGGGACTGTCTGGAACTTAGTCCACTCCTCTGCACCATCTTCTTGATATTCCACCAAATATCCAGTTATCTCAGCACCACCATCACGATCTGGTCTATTCCAAACAAGGGAAACTTCAGTCTTGTCAACATCTACATGATGCAGGTTCTTCGGTGGCCCTGGAGGATCTTTTAAAATGTAAAAACAAAGTGGTTACTAAGATGGCCAGTCTATGGTATCAGAGTACCATGAGCACATGGGTACCAACAAGATCGACAAAGTGAATCATATAACTGAACTTACGCAGTGGATCTATAGCTTTAATTGGCTTGAGAGTTTCCACATATGGACCTCTACCAAACTGATTCTCAGCTGCAACTCGGAAGAGATACTGAGTGCCTTCCATCAGGTATTTAGCCATGTGACTGCGTTTCTTGGAGGATGATGAGATGGGTACCCACTGTGCAGAAGCTACGTCTTTTCTTTCCACCACATAGTTGGTAATGACAGAACCACCATCATCTTCTGGCTCCTTCCAAGTGAGGTAGCAAGAATCACTTCTAACTTCACTGATCTGAAGATTTCTGGGTGGACCAGGCTTATCTAATATTGTCAAAAAATAAATCTATTATGTATTTGATAACAAAAGCATATTTTACAAAACTGAGCAATTTTCAAGAGAATTAATGTATTTTTTTATCATTTTTAGTCCTTTTTCTACATAGACTGCATATTTTGTGATTTCTTATATCTCGGTTTATTAATATTTTCCAGGCATTCCTTTTTTTCTTAATCTCTAATTAAATAATGAGAAACATGCAGTATAGAAGGAACACCAAAAAGATTACCTAAGACAACAACTTTTACTGAAACGGTCTTTGATCCAGCTGGATTTTCAACAGTCAGGGAATAAATTCCACCATCTTCATGGACAGTGTTACGAATTTCAAGCTTACTGCCAACTCCTGTAACCTCAATATCAGCTTTCGGTGAGACCTCATGATCTTCTTTCTTCCAAGAAACTTTTGGGAATGGAACACCTTTAATCACAGCACTGAGTCTCAGGGTATCTCCAGCTTTTACGTGTTGTTCTCTGGCCATATTAGCATCAAGTATCAGCTCAGGAGGTTCTGGAATCAAAATTATGGGTTTTTAGAAAATAAGAAAAAAAAATCTTCTCTTAAGTAAACTTACATGATTTTATTATACTCACCAAGTCTGTCCTTTACTTCTACTGGATCAGGAACATAGGCTGGTTCTGATTCACCTGCTGCATTGACTGCCTTGACCCTGAACTTATAGGTCAAACCCTCAGTAAGACCAGTGACTTTATATTTTGTTTCAGGACAAGAATCTGCTGTTAGATTAGCCTTTTTCCAGTCTTCATCTCCAACTTTCTGATACTCAACAAGGTAGCCAATTATCTTGCCGTTACCATCATGGCGTGGTGGTTGCCAGGACAAATCAACTGAATTTTTTGTTTTATCTACTGCTTCTGGGTTAATAGGTGGACTTGGCTTTGCTGTTAAAAAAAAAAAATGAAAAAAGGAAACCATTAAAATTGATTTGTAACTGAAATGAAGAGCACATTAAAATTTGAATGAGAAAATTTAATACTTTACCAATTGGATCTCTAGCAAAAATTGGCTTTGATGGTGGACTAGGATCACCAACACCAATTTCGTTTTCTGCTGAAACCCGGAATTCATATTCACAGCCTTCAAGGAGGTCAGGTACTTTGAACTGAGTACTGGGGAAAATCGGATCTTTGGTAACTCTGACCCATCTAGTTGCCATTGTTTCCTTCTTTTCTACAATATAGGTTGTTATTGGCTTGCCTCCATCATATGGTTTGTTCCAAACCACCACAGCAGAGTCTTTGGTAACATCCTTAATGATTGGTTGCTCAGGTGCATCAGGAACACCTGAAAAAAATTAATGAGTTCATAACGATAACAGATGGAGTAAAGATTAAAGTATCAAAGTAAAATAGCAAAGGAATGACGTACTGAAACGGTCCTTGGCTTTCATCTCATCAGAGATGAGAGGATCACTTATGCCATAAAGATTTTCAGCATAAATTCGAACTTGATATTCTCTTCCTTCAAGCAGCTTAGGAATTTTGCATGTTGTCTTAACTGTAGCAGATGTAACTGGCATCCACAGGTCCCTGTGTGCATCCTTCTTCTCAATGATGTAATTTGTAATTTCACTGCCTCCGTCATCTAATGGAGGTTTCCAGGAAACTACCATATAATTTTTATGAACTTCATCAAATATAATGGGGCCTACTGGGGGCGATGGGCGATCTATTAAAGAAAAAAGAATCAAATCCATTCTTTTATATGAGCTTCAAATAATGATATAGATTAAACAGTGTCAATACAGTAAATATATCATGCAATTAGAAACATGACCTCATCATTTTATGTAAGGAATCGAGACATCTATTCCTCTTTAGTACTTGTTTGGCTCACTGGATTTAATTAATTAATGCTTATAACATGTCTGGTGATTGACATTTTCTATGCTGTTGACATTCTCTGAATGTGAAAACATTAAATTATTCATGGTGAATAAACTAAGCCAGAAGTTAACTAAGTACTCAAAATCAATAAATAGTATTTCAGCATAAAAAAGAGGGCAGTAAATCAAAATATTGTTATAAATAAAACATTTTAATTTTTACATTTATATAATTCAATGAATTCTAATCTCTATTAAAAAATAAAGACAAATCAAATCAATCAGTAAAACCTACCAACAACATTAACTTGACAGAATCCTTTTCTTGAACCCGTGCTGTTCTCTACAGTAACACAGTATTTGCCTGAGTCTTCACGGACAGATTTCAGTATCCCCAAGCAAAGAGTTGTAGGAGTTGTCTTGATCTTTGTACGATCATTTTCTTGCACAACAATATCATCCTTTAGCCAAGTAACCTTTGGTGCAGGCTTGCCTGAATAACGTCCAGTCAGGCTGAAAGCTTCACCAACCCGAACAATAAGCTTGTCTCTAAAGTCAAGGTCAAGTGTCGGAGGAGCTGAAAGATAAAATTAAAAAGTGCAGTGCCCCAAAATGTCAGCAATAGTAGTAAGAAAAAGTAAGAAATCACTAAATGTGTCACTATTTTCAAAATAAATTTGAAAAAGATACATACCAATTTCATCCTTGCATGTGATTGGTTTTGTGCAAAATGATGGCTTGCCTTGCCCCACAATATTGCAAGCACTCACACGATACTCATAGGTGTCACCCTCTTTCAAGCCTTCTATAGTATATTGCCTATCAAGCATTTTCTCCTTTGTAACTCTGTGGAATTTCTCTTTTCCAATGAGACGGCTTTCTAGAACATACATGGTGATGTCCGATCCTCCATTATATTTTGGAGGGTTCCAAGTCAATGTAACAGAGTTCTTGGTAACTGCTTTTACCTCCAGGTCTTCTGGACGGTCAGGAACAGCTGTGAAAAAACACAAAAATACAGTAAGTGCATTTTTATACAGATTTGTCTCATGTGACAACAATCCAACCCCCAAAATATACTTACTTATTGGATCTCTGATGACAAGCTCTTTTGGTGTCTCTGTGAATGGACCCATGCCAATTATATTCTCAGCTGCAATTCGGAAAAAGTAGGCTTTCCCTTCAGTGAGTCCCTGAACAGTAGCATTCTGTCTTGTAACTGTACAGGTTACTGGAGTCCAAGCTCTATGGTCAGATTCACGTTTTTCAATTATATAGTTGGTAATAGGAGAACCACCATCATCTTCTGGAGTAAACCATGTTAATTTGCAAGAGTCACCGGTTAGGTTCTCAGTAAGGAATGGCATGCCAACAGGGCCCGGCACATCTAAAAGCAACAAAGAAATGAAATGTTTAAGTATACATGCTGAATGTTATAAAACTCTATTTGTTCACAAGCACTGAAGTTACTATTTACCTAGCACATCAACAATAATGGTCTTCTTCCGTTCTCCACCTGCATTTTTAGCAAGAAGAGTGTATACACCCTGGTGGCTCCGTTTGCAATTCTTGATGACCAAAGAAGAACTGATAGCTGTTTCTTCAATTTTAGCTTCTTCTGGTAAAGCTCTGTCATCCCTGCTCCAAGTGACTGTTGGAGCTGGTTTTCCTGAGACATATGCTATGATCCGAATTACTCCTCCAGCATGAACAACAATTCTGTCCCTGACACTTGCATCCAAATTAATATCAGGAGCCACTGTGAGAGGTAAACAAAATATTGCAATGAATTTCCTTCTTTTTTCCAAGCTGACTTAGAAATAATAAAAATGTAAATGTAAATAATAAATACCAAGTCTGTCCTTCATTTCAATAATGTCTGTAACTTCTCCAGGCTCTCCTATGCCAGCAGCATTCACTGCTCTAACTCTAAATTTGTAGAAACATCCTTCTTTTAATCCTGCCACAACAAACTTGGTTCCTCTAATTTCTTTATCTTTCACCTAGAAAAAATATTATAACATCAGGCAACATCAAGGTATCATCAATTTCTTTGTGATGTTTGGAACAAATCTTAGATCAGATACTATTGGACATTTACAAGCACACAATGCTCTTAAGCATAAAGAGATCTAGTTCACATAGAAGTGTTCAGGGACTGTGTAAAGAAATACAGGATAGGGACATCCAAGCTACTCTTCTGAAGATTCTCTTTTTTGATAATTGTAGCAGGTACAGAGGCTACAGTAGTCTGTGGTCTCAGAAGAATGGCATCTGTTACTGTACAAATAAGTTCATATAAGTGAGAGTGGGGATAAAATGGATTGTTTGGTCCTTTCTAGACCCCCTGTATGGAGCCTGTTTACCTGGAAATTGTGCAACAAATTTAGGTATTACTTAGAATGCACCAAATGTTTGTAGAGATGCACAAAATGGCCAGGGTATGCATCAGTTAAATTTTCCTACTGAAAAAAGTAGGAAAATGTAGGGATGTATTAGTTGCAAATAATTTGGCACAGCCTTATAGCAATGTGACTCCTTACTTTTATGCCAGTTCTAACTTGTTCTTGTCTTCTGTTCTTTTATCACTGATTACCTACATACTTCGTCACATCTTTAAATACAGAATTTAAAAATTCTAAGTTTAGGAAACTGCAATGTTAACTTGGCACTCAATTACTTACTGTTAAATTTGGTCTTATATTTTAAATATATGAAGATAAGTATTGTGCAAAAACATTAATGTATAGAAAATACCTTGCATAATGAAAATTTGTAGAAAATATATTTTCTGATGGAATTTCTTTAGATAGAGACACAGAGAGAAGAAATGCAGATTCTATTATAATATTCCACCTACCCTTTCCCATTCTTCCTTTCCTTCCTCTTTATACTCAACAATGTAGCCAGTGATCCTAGAACCACCATCCTTTAGTGGTGGAGTCCACTCCAAGTCTACAGAAGACTTTGTCCAGTCAGTAACTTTTGGAATAGGAGGGCCAGGTGGGGCTGGAAAATATCATCACATCATTACAGCATAACAATATATTCTATGTTTTCATTAGAACATTTTCAATTTCAAAAATAGGAACCTAAGATATTTACCAATAGGATCTCTGGCAATTGCTGGATCAGATGGCATGCTTGGTGGACCAACACCAGCTGCATTAATAGCTGATACACGGAATTGATATTCAGAGCCTTCAATAAGACCTGTAACTTTGTATGAAACACCTAGTGTCATAGGTTTGATAGGATCACGGTTAACCCTGGTCCATCTCTTTCCAGTAGTTTCTTTGCGCTCCAACCAGTAACCAGTTACAGGGGAGCCACCATCATATTCTGGTTCTTCCCAGTTTACAGTCATGGAGTCACGTGTTATACTGCTAACTGTTGGCTTGTCACATGGTCCAGGAACAGCTGGGTAAAAAAAATTTACACACAGCTTGTAAAAATGCCAAAGGAAGGTGGAGACAGCTAGAGTACAAAACAGGACTATGCAAACACATGATCACAGTTCGATAAGGTGATCAGCCATCTGCATGAGACTCCTTCCCTCTTTCACTTTGCCATCCCTCCTCTGGTACATATACCTCTGTGCAACATAAAATATCTGCCCCTTAAACAACAACTGTCAAGAATTAATTTTTCTTGCCTTCCTGGATCAGTACCTTTTTTCAGTGCCCAGGCTAAACTTCCATGTTTTAGGAATGATTTTCTCTTGTCAGACTTTACATAAAAATGCTAATTTCTTTAATTGCCCTTATCTTCTTCCAAAATTGAAGACAGCAAATTGACTCTTCCAGAGCTATAAGGTCAATAATGTCTCAGCTATAACAGAATGAGCCAAATCTTATCAGATTAATTCCTATCTATGTATTCCAACCTTAAAAAGCTGGAGATTATATTTTAATTTATAACAAGGAGAAAGAAAAATATTTTAAGCACTCTGAGTGCTTTAAAGAACTAACTACTAATGCTAAAATTCTTCAAAGCATTCTAGAGAATTTACTGAAGTGAAGAGAGAAAAGCAGTAGTGGTATTAAACAGTTGTGGTACATGTACAAGAGTATGAAAACAATTTGCATCATTTGAAAGCATATTCCTACTTACTGAAAAGATTTCTTGCAGTTTCTGGTTCACTATCCAGAGGTTCTCCAATACCATATTTATTTTGTGCCATAATGCGGAACACATATTCATGGCCTTCCATCAACTTGGGAACAGTGAAGATGCATTCCTTAGGTTCATTAGTAACAGGTACCCATGTCCTCCTATTTGCTTCTTTTTTCTCAATAACATAGTTTGTAATCTTAGAACCACCATCATCTAATGGAGGAAGCCATGATATTGTCATCTTATCAGCCAAAATAGATTCAAATTTAATAGGTCCCACTGGAGGTCCAGGACGACCTAAAAGATAATTTTTTGTAAAGAATTAATTCAAACGCAATTAAAATAAAGTAACACATGAATATAATCTATATATGTAGTGTATAAAAATTCTTGATATCTACCCAGAACATTTAGTCTCATCTCCTTGGAAGCAGTTCCCAGATTATTTACAGCAGTTATAGTATACAAGCCTGTATCACTTCTGCGAGACTGCTGAATCAATAAAGTGCAAGTATCTTCACTGATGAGCTTGTTGACGTGCTGATCATACAGTACTGGTGTTTTGTCATCTGGTTTCTTTGGAGAAGCTTTCAGCCATGTTAATGTGGGGAATGGTACGCCCTTTATCTTGGCCACAATGTTAACATCTGTTCCTTCTTCAACCTCCATAAATTCTGTGAGTTCAATAGATGGTGGACCTACAATGAAATATTGAAAAAAAAATTAACATAAAAAATGCTTCATAGATGTAGAATGGAATTTGTATTTACTGGTATCAATCAGTACTTACATGTCTGGTCTTTGACAACAAGTGGGCCAACAGTGGCTGATGGCCTGCTAGGACCTGCTATATTTACAGCTTTGACCCTGAATTCATATTCTCCACCTTCTACAAGATCCTCAACAGTAAACTTTGTTTCCTCCACATCACGTCTGTTGCATTGTTTCCAAGTCTCTTTCACCTCTCCAGTACGATCCCAGCGGAGACATTCAACATTATAATGTGTAACAGGAGCTCCGCCATCATTCTTTGGTGGTTTCCATGTTAAGCTCACCGTGTTCTTGGTTACAAGGCCAATCTTTAGCTTAATAGGTGGATCAGGAGGATCTTTAAAAAGGAAACAGAAATGTGAATAAATCCATTGTACAGCACTATCTGGTTTTGAAGGAATCAAGTCAGTTTTATTTCACTTACGGATTGGATCCCTGGCCGTGGTCCGTTGGATAGTTTCTGCAGGAGGGCCAACACCAAAACGGTTTTCTGCACGTACCCGGAAGAAATACTCTTGGCCAGATATTAGATCAGGTACAACAAAGGAAGTGCTTCCACAGTTTGCATTGACTTTTGTCCAGGCTTTCCCATCAATTGTTCTTTTTTCTATAACATAGCCTCTGATTCTATCTCCACCATCATCATCTGGCATCTTCCAAGAAAGTTTACAACTTCCTCTTGTGATATCACTTACTTTTAGGTCTTTTGGTGGACCCGGCACATCTATTAAGGTAAAAACACAGCAGAAACAATTTTACATAAATATATAGAAAAATAAGAATAAAAACTCTTATTTGAACACTTCAATATGTGTAAGTCATACCAAGGACATTGACTCTGATGTGAACAGTTTTTTGTCCTGCTTTGTTCTTTGCTGTAATACTGTATCGTCCAGAATGACTTCTGTTGCACTCAGGGATGGTAATCACTGAACGTGTATCAGTTGCTTCCACCTGTGCATTATAGAAAGATAGAGAAGTTACAGATCAACTTTAATTATTTACATATGAAAAATGTAACAATACAAAAATTATTTTCTTTACCTGAGCTTCTTCAGGTATATTATGACCTCCCTCCTATAAATAAAGGGAAATAAAGTAAATATAAAGGGGATAAACTTAAATAGCTAGAAATAGATATAGAAAAAAAAGCTTTTTCTTTTATTAACCTTTGCTGTTGTCTTTGCTTTTCCTTCAAACTCCCAAAATGTTTTTGGAACTGGACGACCCTTGATAACAGCTGGGATTTTAATTGTTGTGCCAGCACGACAAGAGAGAAGATCCTGTGCTCCAATGTCAAGGAAGATTTCTGGTTCCTCTGCAAAAATATTTTAATATGTAATTTTTTAGAGCTGCTGAAAACAAATTTCTCCCAGTACTGGGCTAAATCCCCAGCCAGGCATGCAGAATGCATGTTTATGTGAGAACAGGCTGAGTGCGCCTAAAGAGAAGCTGGGAAGTGTATAAATAAAGTGAATTTGTTGCTGTCATTTCTTCATAAAATACATAGTATTTGCTCAGTATGGCTGTAGGCACTCATCAGTTTTCTAACTGATCATGCCCTGGTGATGGTCATCATGCCACTTTCCAAAATATGTACCAATCTTTTGTTACATTTTTGCATAATTATTTGATTGTTTTTGACCTGGGCCTGATTGACATTCTGCGTGAAGATTCACAGCAGTAGGTGGCATTTTGATATAAATAATTAATTCCAAGAACTCTTACCTAGAATATCTTGGACAGGTATTTCGGATGTTGCAGGACTTGGTTCTGACTCTCCAGCAGCATTTACAGCTTTCACTCTAAATCGGTATTTTCTGAGTTCTTTCAAATTGGGAACAACACATTCACATGTAGGAAAGAGTTTGTCTCCTTCATTCACCTTCTTCCAGTCAGTACTACCTTCTTCTTGCATTTCAACAATATATCCTTTTATTGGACTGCCACCATCCTTTTGTGGAGGCTTCCATGCAAGAGCTATAGTTGATTTAGTTTTGTCTTTGACTTCTGGGCAAGATGGTGGATCAGGCACAACTTGTAAAACAAAAGCAAGCAAAAATTACCTGAGAGTTAGTGTCTGTATTTTTCTGAATAGCTTCTAAAAGAATGCAAGTATTTTCATTTTTTTTCTATCATACCTAGAGTATATAATGCTAATTATACATAGTCTAAATATATTTAAGAACATGCATAATAATTACATATATTGCATATATTACATAGGAGTACTTAAGATACAATGCATAAAGATTAAACTCTAATATTTTAACAATAAAGAAAAATAATACTTTAAAAATCAGATTTTGAACTTAAATAATTTTATTCAGCAACGTTTCCATTGGTGTAATCAGAGTTTACATAAAAGAGGGTAAGAAAATTTAAATTAGGGCTAATTATCTTAAAAACAGTGAAAAATAACAAATCAGGAAACCACTTGGCATCAATTACATTTTTTAGCTTAATGCAAACATAAAGCATTGGATTAGTTGCACTAAATTCAATATAAATTGTGGTAGTATGTTGTGTTTCTAGTGTAGCATAGTGTAACATAGTCCTTAAAAGTAGTCATAGAAACTATATACTTACATATGGGATCTGCTGCTAAAGCAGGATCTGATGGTTCACTGGGAGGGCCAATTCCAGCAATATTTTCAGCCATAACTCTAAACTGGTATTCAACGCCTTCAGCCAAACGAAGCACATTAAACTCTAGACCTTTTACTGATGGTTTTGTTACTGGAGCCCTATTAACACGTGACCAATAGACACCTCCCACCTCTCTCTTCTCCAGCCAGTAGCCAGTGATTGGGGCTCCACCATTGTGCAGAGGAGGCTCCCAAGTCACCAGCATTGATGATCTAGTACGATCTAAAACTTTTGGCTTTCCAGGAGGCCCAGGAAGGCCGTAGGGATCCTTAATAACGACTTTTTCTGAGAGGCATTCATCACTTATTCCATATTTGTTTACAGCTCGCACTCTAAATTGGTATTTTTCATTTGTTGCAAGATTCCATACCTGAAAAATAAGATTTCAATCACTATTTGGCTGCTTTCAGAATAAATGTATTTGAAGTTAATTAGGGTTTTTGGCTTTAAATTCTCTGTCTCGGAATCTCATTGACCTACCTATCTGTATGCAACTACACAGCTGTATGTAATGTCCTAGGGATACTCTCATTTTGTGTGCATAGAACAAACATTAATAAAAATGTCATCATGTTTCTCTTTGCAATTGGTAAAGCTATAAATAATTCTGGGAAATGGAAAAAGTCTTCTAAACTCAGATGAAGTTAAGTGGCAAGAGAAAATAATTTATTTTCTTTTGGCAGATGAGGAAAATACACATACATGCATGGGCAACATGCATGCAGTAATTCTGGGCTCAGAATGGAGCACTAGCTCAGATAGCTACCCAAGTAGCACTTTTCATTACATGTATACTATTGTTATTTTTTATGCATTCTGAAATATATAATAAAAATATTTTATAAATTACCCCAAATCTTCTCTCAACAACACTTTTGGAGACTTCTTCCCACTCAGATTTCTTCCTACTAGCATCGCGTTTCTCAATAATGTAATGGGTAATTTCACTACCACCATTATCAACAGGAGCATCCCATGTTAAATAGCATGATTCAGCTTTAATATCAGAAACAGCAAGGTTTCTTGGTGGAGAAGGACGGTCTGTATGAAAGCAATAGAACACAGAATTACATTAAGAAAACAGTAAAAGCATTTTATTAGCTGTCATTTTATTAAAACATTGTGTCCTTACCATACACTTCAACATGCACATTGCGAAATGCAGTGCCAAGACGATTGGAAGCTCTCACAGTGTAAGTGCCTTTATCATCCCTCACTGCTGCAGGCAGGATAAGTTCAGTTTTTGCCTCACTTCTGGACACTTCTTCCTTGGTTATCTTAAGTGCACTGGATGTTTGGTCAATTAAAGCTTCATTCTTGTCCCATTCAATCTTTGGCATTGGCAGACCTGTCACATCAGCAGGAATATTAACTGGTTCTCCTGCCTTTACTTTGATAGTATCTCCTCTCACAGCCAGGCGCAATGTGACAGTTGGAGGTACTGAAAAACAGAAAAAATTGACAGCATGAAGATGGAGAGACAGAAAAATTGCCTTATAATATTTCAGAGATGTTTGTATGGATTTCTTTACAGCAGATATACCTTCATCATCTTGTATAACTACATTGAGGGGCAGTGATGGTTCACTCTCTCCAATCTCATTAACAGCTTTGACACGGAATTCGTACATGTGAAGTTCATCAAGATTTTCAACATGAAGAGATGTGGTTGGGCAGAGCCTTTTGTTAACTCTTTCATAGTCTTTTGAATCATGTCTCCTTTTCTCGACAATGTATCCTAAGACAGGACTGCCACCATCACTACGTGGAGGCTTCCAATCAAGCGTAATGGTTGATTTTGTCCTCTCCGTGTACATGAACCTCTCAGGTGCTGTTGGAGGACCTATGAACACAGATAAATCATAATGAAAAAATATATATTAGAGAATTTTTAATCATATGAATACAGTAGCTCCAGTAGCTCTGGCTTTTAAAAGCCATGTCTTTTGTATGCAAAGTATTTGAGTATGGTTATGGCTAGTAAAAAGTTTCTCTTGTATGTAGAAAAAAAGGCAACAAGTAGTGTTTCAGCAGGCAATAGTATTTCTTTACATAAAGAGCCGAGGTAGTTTTACAGAACTATTTTAGAGCTCTGACTTAAGTAATAAATCTCTTAAAGGCAGATGCACAGTAGGCACATAGGAAAGTAAATACACTACCATTACACTGAAAGCAATCCACACAGCATTACTGGAATAACTGAGTATTAACTTATATCTCTATAAATTTAAATAATTTAAAAAAAAGTTATTTTACCTAATGGATCAACTGCAAGAATGGGTCCTACTTCAACAGGTGGACCAGTACCAAACTTATTCTTGGCACTAACACGGAATTTATATTCTTGCCCCTCAACTAGACCCGTAATATCACATTTAGATCTTTCTGTGTCTATAGCTAGTCTCCACGTATGCATTTTGGCATCTTTCCGTTCCACAATGAAGCCTATGATATCACTGCCTCCATCATCTTCAGGATCAGACCAGTTAAGCAAACACATTTTTCTGTTTGTGACCACTGGCTTTAGGTCAAGGACTGGCCCAGGAACATCTGTGAAAACAAAATCAAACCAGTATGATAAACCCCAAACTTTATTTCACCAAAATAAACTTCAGTTGATTTCAGAGAATATATTTCTTACCAAATACTTCTACTCTGGTTCCTGCAGATTTGGAACCACTACTATTGGTAGCAGTAATTACATATCTTCCATGGTCTTTTCGCAATGCATTCTTAATGGTTAGCTCAGATTTTGTGCCAACATTTTCAATAACAACTCGATCTTTATCTAATTCACCCTCCTCCACAGTCCATGTAATGGTGGGCGTAGGACGCCCAGTCACAGTAGCAGGAATTTTAAGAGTTTGCCCAGCCATGATCTGAATGCCTGCTTTGACAGAAACATCCAGCTCAACAGTGGGAGGCTCTGCAGAAGAAAGTGAAATAGTTCATTAGTTCAAGGGAGAGATTCAGGTATACCTTGCTGGACATTTCTTGAAATTTCTTGAAAATGATGTGATTACAGTACCTTGAGGTTCTGCAACTGTTACAGGTTCCGTTTCACCAGGTGGTCCTTCTCCAGCTGCATTAAGTGCAGTAACCCGGAGTTTATAGTCTGCACCTTCTCTGACTTCTTTAACGGTGTACTGTCGAACCTTAATAGGTTTCTCTGTGCAACGTGACCATTCTTTTACCCCCACCAGTTGTTTGTATACATGGTAACCAGTGATATCTCCACCACCATTATACACAGGAGGTTCCCATTCTAACTCAATAGCAGTTGAGCTTGAATCAGCAACCCTTGGAATGGGTGGACCAGGTGGCACTATAAAAAAATAAATGTAAATCAAAGTTAAAGGCTATTAATCCTATTCTGTCATCTCTCTGCTACTAACTTCTGTCAAGTTACTTACTTATTGGGTCCTGTGCAGTTTTTGGATCTGATGGTGGACTAAATTTACCAGGGCCAGCTGCATTTTCAGCACATACTCTAAATATATAGGTTAATCCTTCCAAAAGTCCTTCAACTTTCATTTGCAGAGCATTCACAAGGTTTCTGTTCACCCGAGCCCAATGAGTGCTATTAATTTCACGTTTTTCAATCCAATATCCTAAGATAGGGCTGCCGTTGTCTTTTGGTTCATTCCATTTAACCAACATACTGTTGCTGGTAACATCTTCCACCTCAGGCTTATTAGGTGGATCTGGTGGAGCTGAAAAAAAATTGGTAATTTTGCCATCAATACTGTCTTATTCAGAGGTGAAGTTTAATTTTATCTATCTTAGCCTAGCAAGCTAAGAGAGAACAAAGGTATGAGAAATGACTAATTTTAAGTCATTCTTAAATTCACCTATTCTCTTTCTTAGTAACTTTGACTACTAACAGTAACTAGTAATCAATGAAACTTGATGTGGTTCCCCTTCTGGGAAGAATACCAGTTTACCAAACACAGAATGTTAGGATTTAGAAGTTACTTTTTCAAGTTAAAGGTTTATAACAGTGACAGTTATCTCTTTATTATTAAAATTAGAATGCCTTTTAATAATTCCCTTTATCTCAATGGTCTAAAATATGCAATAGATAATAATTACATTGCTCAAGCTTCTCCTAGGAAACATTCAGATGGATGAAGCTGAGTGTTCTAAGAGTTTGTCTAATTTTAGAGTCATTTTCTAAAAGGACTGTATTTCAAAATTAACACAAAACTTACAGAAAGGATCTTTTGCTGTCATTGGTTTTGAAACACATGGTGGCCCTGCCCCAACTCTATTTTCGGCACATATACGGAAGAGGTATTCTTTTCCTTCAATCAGTTTTGTCACATGGAATTTGCAATGCCTGAGTGTTGAACTGACAGTGACCCAGCCCATTTCAGCTTTTGTATTGTCTTTCTTTTCCAGTACATAGTTCAGGATTTCACTTCCACCATCATCAAGGGGAGGCTCCCACTTGCAAATGACAGAATTTTTCCTCACATCTTCAAAAACAAAGTTGATTGGAGGCCCAGGTGTATCTGTTTATAAAGCAAGCAAAAATGATGAGCACCCTTCTTGTGCACTTCTTATCCAACACTCTGAACAAGAAGGTGTTTATGAGGACTTCACTACATACCTAACACATTGACTTCACAGGAGGCCTTCGCAACACCATGATCATTTTCCACTTTAATTGTAAATGTGCCATGGTCAGCTCTGATGGAGTCACGAATTGATAATACAGACTCTCCTTCTTTGTGATTGTCAATACTCATACGTTCCGGCAGTGAAAGCTGAAAAGGTTCCTCTTCTTCAGCTTCACCCTTCTTCTTCCTGGTATACTTTGCTACTCTCTTTTTGATTTCTTCTGGTCTGATAATTTCATCATTCCTCAGCCAAGTGATAGATGGATAAGGTGACCCTGAAATATGGGCCTCAAGTATGATCTCATCACCTCGCTTCACCTCAAGGCCAGACTGTAGGTTTGCAGCAAGGAAGACTTTTGGAGCATCTATACAGAATGAAAATGGAATACAGAATGAAAATGGAGAGTAGAATCTTCCCATATGTTTGAGGCTCTATGGCAATTACAACAAGCAAAGAAATAAGCAAATCATACCAATAGGATCCACAGCTTTCACAAAAGGAGTAATACGAGAAGGCTCACTGATGCCGGCAGCATTCTCAGCACGAACACGAAACTGGTATTCCTTTCCTTCCTCAAGACCTTTCACTGGATATGTTAATAGAGGTACCAGATAGTCATTGCACCTCTCCCACCTCTCCTTGCCCTTAGCAAGCTTTTCTATTATATAGCCCATAATCTTGCTTCCACCATCAAACAGGGGTGGTTTCCATGTAAGTGTTACTGATTTTGATGTTGGATTATGGACCTCAAGGTCAACAGGAGGATCTGGAGGCTCTGTGGAGTAGTAGCAAACAAGAGATCATGTAAGAAAAGAAACTATGAAGCATTTAGTTAAAAATCAACCTGCTAGGTCATTTACTAGTAAAAACTTACGTTTTGGATCTTCTGCAATGATTGGGTTTCTTAGTTCAAGATATTCACCTCCTCCAATCTTATTGACAGCTTTAACACGGAAATAATATTCACAGTTTGGGATAAGATCTTTGACTTGCCAAGAAAGCTTGTTTTCACCAGACATGACTGGGATATATGTTCTACGACCAGCTTCTCTGCGTTCCAGAACATAATGCAGAATAGGAGTACCGCCATCAAAGTCTGGAGGTTCCCAGGTTACCTTGCATGAATTCTTAGTTACATCACTTGCCTTAATGTCTTTACACTGTCCAGGTGGACCTGTTTTAAATAATGATAAGTAAATATATTAATGCAATAAGAACCAAAATAGATGGGAAACTCATACAAATATGATGTCACATTGCATTTTTTTGCTTTGCAGAAAGCAGACCAAAATCACAAATGTTGGCTACACAGTATATATATGTATATAGTATATATATACATAGTATATATATGAATTTGTGTTCATAAAGGTGAAAAATATTAAGAATTCTTGTAAGATTGCTTATATTTATATGCTTTACTAGCCATAGTTGTAGCTTTGAAAAGCCACAGACCAATTAGGCCTATCTGGGGCAAAGTGGTTATTGCTTTGGGTTTTTTAATATTAAATGTGTTTATGGCAATCTACATGGTATCTGAGTTGAAGCAATTCCTCCACATTGCAGAAAAGGAATGTTTCTAGTCCTTTTTTCTGTCATCTGGGGGGCTTAAATGGAGATAAGTATCTCTTCCAAAATGGAAGAAGTCTAGTTACCTATGACTTTGACATTGACTGAGCCAGTTGTTGATGCCAGCTTGTTCTCCAATGTGATAGTGTAAACACCAGCATCAGCATGGTCACTGTCTGTGACTTCAAGCAATGCAGAGGTGTAGTCACTCTTCATTGTTGTTCTGTCACCAGCTTTCAGCTCTTTGCCATCTTTGTGCCAGGTTATCGTTGGGGATGGAACAGCTCTGAAGGGTACAGGGATACTTAATTTCTGTCCTTTAACAACAACAATGTCATGAGTCTTCAGATCAATGGTTGGATTACCTATGAAAGTAAACATAATATTATTAGAAAGTTGCCAAACACCCAAAGTCTTTCTTCAGTCATCAGTTACACATATCTGAAAAAAGTAAAGCTATACTTACAGTCTGGATCTTTGGCAACAACTTTTTCTGAGATATCTGATGGCTCACTAGCTCCAACAGCATTGACAGCTCTGACTCTCAGCACATACTCCTTGTCTGGAACAACACCTTCTTCCACTTTGCATTTTAGATCTTTTATTGGACGAGAATTGATGCGCATCCATTTTTCTGTTCCTGCTTCACACATCTCAACATTGTACCCAATAATAGGGCTTCCACCATTCTTCTCTGGTGGTTTCCATGCAATGGAAATATGCTTTCGACCTGCATCTGTGACATGTAAATCCTGAGGAGGTGAAGGAGGGCCTGCAAAAATGGAATAGGATTGTGTCATTTTTTTTCCCCAGAGTATCTGTACTACATCGTACACTGCTTCTATAATTAACATACTGCATATTACACTGCTACTTACTTGTTGGATCTTCAATACGAATGAGGTCAGTTGGTTCACTTGGGTGACCACAGCCAGCTTCATTTTCTGCACGAACCTGGAACTGCACATCTGTACCTTCAATGACATCAGTCACTCTGAAATTGCAGTCTGGACCAGCTGTCTTGCCAGCTTTTACCCAGCGGGTGGCTAGTTTTTCTTTCTTTTCAATAACATATCTGATAAATAGGGGAAAATACAATCAGGCACTTGAAATATGAACACTTCAGATTTCCTGCTCAATAAAATAGGCTGAGAGAGATTGGAATAATGTAGCCAATGAAAAAATAGAGAGAGAGATGGGTGACAAACTCAGTGACCTTATCTTCACATATCAGCCACATAGTTCTGGTAATTCTTGGATGTAATGGGGCTGATATTACTGACAGACCCAATTTTGAGAGCCTGTTCCTAAACTTCTGCTTTGTTCTCAAGCTTTGGAGAGCTGCAGAGGTGAAGGAAAGGGCATCTAAGCTATATCTGTATCTTTGCTGGTTTGGATCTCTGTAGCAAAGTCTACCAAGCATGTTTGCAGATACCATCTGTGGGGTCTTTAGCCATCAAAATTCCTTCTATAATAGGCTATGGGAAAGTGAAGCAAATTAAGTGGTTTAGGGTGTTGCTTCAGGCAGATCTCTGTAGTTATCAGTTTGTTTAAGACAAGCTTACTGTTTGAGGGAAGGAAAGGAAGAGTGAAAATATGAAGAAGAAAAATCTAGCTTGGATTCAAGGAGACAGAGGGGATTTAGGGTAAATTTTGGAGGAGAGATACTTGAAAAAAATCACAGAAAAGGAGAACTTAAAAGAAATCCAAGGGAAGAAAATAGTCTGTTTGACAAGCATAATGAAGAAGAGAGTAACAGAAAAGAAATGAGGCTCTGTCGTTGCTGATTGTATGTAGTTTGAATGAGAAACTGAGGCAGAAGGAAAATGTACAATATTATTTGGTAAATGGGGCCAAGTGGCTGCAGCTCTGAAGGAGCCAGAGGCCATGTCTGCATTAAAGCCAGCTGGGTTTTGTGTACAACGTGATTTTATCCCATTCCTTTAAATGACATTTAGAGGATGGTTATACACATCCATTTTCTATGCAGATTATAATTTATATTTACATAACTCACATTTTTTTGAAATCAGAACCTTAATAATGTGACCATATGGTATCTGTTTTACATTCCATTCCCCTCTTTTTCACTTAAAACACATTCACTTAAATTTTAAACATTTTGAGAGAAATGTCATGTCTTCATTTATGAAAAATTTTTCACCTACAGGAAACATTACACAAACCTCTAATGATCTTACCTTTGAATTGGTCTGCCACCATCATTCTTAGGGGGTTCCCATTTCAAATCAACATGACCTTTTGTCACTTCAACTATTGTAAGAGCATATGGAGGGCCAGGGGTTGCTAAAGAAAAAAAAAATTCAAATTAGAAGAAAAGGAACCCATTGAGTGGTTTCTACTGGTCTCTCAGCAAGCAAATCTGGAACTTACTGAAAGTATCTTTAGCAAGCACTGAATCTTCAATTTCACAATAGTCACTCTGTCCAATGGCATTTTCAGCAGCCACACGGAACACATACAAAGAGCCTTCAGTCAGTGGGCTCACTGTGTACTTGATATCTTTCACTGTTGTATCAACTGTCTGCCAGCCTTTTCGCCTTACATCTCTCTTTTCAACAATGTAGTTGGTAATTGGGGAACCCCCATCTTTTTCTGGTACTGTCCATTTAAGATCTGCTGTGTTTTTTGTAATATTAATAACCTCAAGCCATCGAGGTGGTGAAGGAGGATCTGTAAAATAGTGAAAGAAGGAAAAACAGGTTAGTCTATTCCTCCTTAAAAATGCTTAGAAGACAGGGAACTCTGCAATACAGAAACTATTAAAACTTCCTATTTTCATAGCTAAAATAGTACACTTTAATATTTCATAAGCCTATAACAGTTTACCTGGTAACTAAAAGGTAGGTAGATATAGAGCTTTTTATTTCTAAAGATAGAGATAGTGAATTTGCAGTAGCAGCACATTTTGAAACACTACTCACAAAGCCTCTCCTTGCACAGCACAGGGTCACTGGGTTCACTGGGCTCACTCTCCCCAGCCTTGTTCACAGCTCTTACACGGAATGAATATTCTTGTTTCTCCATAAGCCCTTTGAGAAAATGTTCAGTTGTGGGAACTCCTTCAGCCACTCTCACCCACTCGTCTGTTCCAGTCTTTAATAATTCAATGACATAAGATTCGATCTTTGCCCCTCCATCATGTTCTGGCTTTGTCCAGTTCAGGAATAATGATGTCTTGCCAACATCTTTCACAGTTGGCTTTCCAGGGGGCCATGGTGGATCTAGACAAAAGTCAGATAATAATTAGATCACTGAAAACAAAGAAATAATTTGATTTTTTGTTAAATTAATCCATGAAAAAAAAGTGTTTATTATACCAATTGCGTCTTTCACTAAGATTGGCTCTGTTTCCTTGCTTGGCTTTCCAGGTCCTGCTAGATTCTCTGCCAAGACACGGAACTTGTATTTCTTCTTGTTTGTAAGACCTTTAACTCTGAAATCAAAAGTAAATTTGATTAAACCAAATCTACTTATTTACTCATGCTTAAAACATTATCCCCTCTACTCTTTGTACTATTATTTACTGAGAAAGCCTGAAAATACCTAAGGTAGTGCTAATGTTGTTATATGAAAATGTAAGCATTCAAAATAGGCATATATTGTCAGCAGTAAAATGGTATGCTGTCACACAGAAATCAATGTTTTCAGAGCCGTCATACATTTTTTCATGTCCCATGACTGTTAGTCAATACAAGTATCAGGAGAAAAAAAAGGAAGATTTTTGCCAAAAAGAGGCATGAGATGGTTATATCTACTCTTTTAGAATGTCTTATGAGTAACCACAGGGAGCAACTGAAAACAAAGCATAGAAATTGTTAACTGTAATGATTTTTTAAAAAAAGAAGAGATGATTCAGTATTCTATAAAGACTTTCTTATTTAAAACTAATCATCAGAGAAAGAGTATGTCACTAGATATTAGTTGAATCTAAACTTATGGAAGCAAGCAAAAAAGAACAAGAACAATGCAGGACTTGTTTGAAAGGTTATTGTTACATTTTTACGTTTCTGTTACCTATTTCAGATTAAAGTGACTATAGTCTTACTTGAATGTTGTATCTTTCACCGGCATTTTATTGCATTTTATCCATTTATCCTGCTCAGGATCATATCTTTCAACCCAGTAGCCAGTGATGGGGCTGCCACCATCTTCATCTGGTTCATTCCATGTTAGCGTCACTGAATCTTTAGTGACCTCTATAGGCTTGAGACCTGTTGGAGGCCCTGGTGGATCTGTATAAATTAATAAATTAAAAAAAATACCATCACACATATGTATTTTTTCTGTTAATATATTTACATAATTTAACATTAATTTAATGCACTAACCAAATGAATATTTAGCAATGATGGGGTTACACTGTGCTGGCTCCCCAATACCATACATGTTCTCGGCACTGACTCGGAACACATATTCTTTATGAGGAATTAAATTGGTAGCTCTGAATTTTGTATCCTTAATAGTTGATGACAACTTGTGCCATATTTCACTGTCTGTAGCTCTTCTCTCAAGGACGTAGTTGGTAATTTTAGAACCCCCATCATCTCGGGGAGGATTCCATGTCAGAAGGCAGGATTCATTTGTAATTTCTGATACATCAAATGCAGCTGGTGGACCAGGTTTATCTGTAGAGGAGAAGGTATAAATGTTAATCTTTTCTGCTTCCATACCTCAGTACTTACTGATGATTTCTTTAAACAAAGTAAAATACATGCATACCGAGAACATTAACTTCAACAACAGCAGTAGCACGTCCACTGGAATTAACAGCTTCTATAATATAGGTTCCACTGTCGCTTCTCTTGCTGTCTATAATAGCGACTGTAGAACGATTAGGTTTGGTTTCAATGGTGATTCTATTGTCAGGTCTCAGAATTTTATCAGCCTTGGTCCAAGTAATCTGGGGTTCAGGCTTTCCAGTTACTTTAGCGGGCAGCTCAATTTTAGTTCCAGCTTTCACAGTAAGTCCAGCAAGCAGTTTCACATCTAAGAAAATTTCTGGGGCCTCTGATTTAGGAGAAAATTAAAATATTGTTATAGAAACAGTATTTCAAGGACTGGTAAAAAGAAAGCAGCTACTGTAATTCACTGATTAATGTAATTACCTTTTGCATCAATGGCCTGAATATCATCTGTTGGCTTGCTTGGCTTACTAGCTCCTATTCTGTTCAAAGCCTTAACCCGATATGCATACCACTCTCCTTCCTTGAGTTTTGTTACTTCCATTCTGTTAGTTAAAAAAAAAATCCAAATATTTAAAGTGGTAAGAATGGTATGTTTAGTTAAAATGATGTATCTTCTGATTTTAATTTACTTACTTTGTTTCAATAACAGGCTCCCCACATGTCTCCCACTTGTCTGTGCCACGCTGGGATTTTTCTACCAAATAGCCCTTGATGCGGGCACCACCATCATACTTGGGGGGCTCCCATGTTAAGAAGATTCCTTTTGATGTTGGATTTCTCCACTTAACATTCTCTGGTGGATCAGGCACCGCTATTAAAAATTAAATACATATAGGACCTCAGAAACCAATCTAAGAAAGATATTTTGTCCATATTTTCTTAAAGAAAATCAGCAAGATAAGACAATGCAAAAAGATGACTCACTTGCTGGTGCTGACATATTTACAGGTTCATCAATATATGCGGGTTCTCCTGGGCCACATTTGTTGCATGCAGAAACTCTAAATAAATATTCTTTGCCTTGTATGAGGTCAGGTACAGTGAACTCTTGGTCAACAACATGATCCATAACCTAAGGAGAAGGAAGACTCCAATGTGTTTATTTAAAGTTTGTTCCCAAAGAGCAATTGACCAAAATACTACACAAAATTCAGTAGCATGTGTAGAAACAATATAGGAAATAGGAACTGGAATGAGAAAGAATGAACTTACTTTGGTCCATGTTTTCCGGCTTACTTCACGTTTTTCAATTACATAGCCAGTCACTGGACTTCCACCATCATCTTCTGGAGGTTCCCATGACAGCTGTACTGTATTCTTGATTACGTCTAAAACTTTAAGTTCTCTTGGTGCACTTGGGCAATCTAAAAATCACACAAATTGTACTAATTATTTTATAATCAGGGTTTGTCAGATGATCTCTATTTCATTGGTCTGCCGAAAGACTTATTCTATTTAGACACTCTTCCTTAAATGGCAAACAGTTGGATACTGAAAACTAAAAAAAAAAAAAAAAAATCTTTTAAAAGATGTATTTCTATTTTTTAATTACTGTTTAATATATCTGGTTTACTGAAAGTTGTGTCATTTGTCATTTGTCATCATGAACAATTAGATTTTAGCAAGTCAAATATGGAATAGTAGTGGTAAAATATAACATGTCCACTTACCAATGACATTAACACTAATTTCTCCTGAAACGGATGATACAGGATTTTCTAATGTTAAGGTGTAAATTCCCTTGTCTGGACGTTCACTTGGAGTAATTACAAGCTCTGCAAAGGCTGCAGTGGTCTTCATTGTTACACGATCACCCTTTTCTAAGACTTGGTCACCAAAAGACCATGTGGCAGTTGGCACAGGGTAGCCAGCGATAGGAACACGGATCTTGATTGGCTCTGGGACAAAAACTTCCAGACCATCTTTAAACGCACTTAAGTCCATTGTAGGTCCAACTAGAAAAAAAGGAATATAGATTCCATGAAATATTTTCAGATGTTCTGCTCAAGATAGCTGTGTTGAGATGCTGACCCTAACTGCATCTCAGTCATCTTGCTGGAGCTGTCTATGCCCAGCTGTCGCTTCTCACTCCTTTTCTCTTCCAGCTAGATGTTTTTTAGAAATACTTGAGATCATAAGGTAGCTTAGCATTATCAGGTGGGAGATCTGATTTACCCTTTTATATTAAAACTTTACATTATTTTGAATTTTTCTGTCCTACCTTTCTCTTATTCTGTCTCCTTCCACCTCCCACACAGCTAGGTCAGGACACAAAAGGCCATATCTTGCTCTTCAGTCAGCCTAGTAAGTCTCTACCTAATAGTGCAGCATCATAGTAGTACACTGCATGTAGTGCAGTGCATCTACAGAACTGGTTATAGAGGAGAAATAACCCAGAATCTCAAAGGCTCTAAGGCTCTTCCTACCAGTTGGCATAACAGTCATGTGGTGAAAGATATGCATATTGGCCACATGATGCACTTTACCTGTGTGTCTTATCTGATTAATTATCTTTAATAAATAGAATACAGCTTACCAAAAGTATCATCTGCAGTTAATGGTCCAATAGCCTCAGCTGGGTCAGACACACCAGCTGCATTTTCTGCTGAAACTCTGTAGTAATAACTGGATCCTGGTTTCAATCCAGTTACCTAAAAAGCACAAATACTCATTTAGTAACTAATGTTGAGGATGATCTGCACATTCTCAGCACTTTGTTGACGAATGAAATATCCTACCTTAAAAGTAAGAGCAGGTACTAGTTTTGGGTTACAGCGGATCCATTTGTCTGTTCCTTCTTCCTGCCTTTCAATAATGTAGCCCAAGATTGGACTTCCGCCATCTTTTAGAGGAGGTTCCCATATGAGCTGCACAGATGACTTAGTTTGATCTGAATGATCAAGGTTAATGGGAGGACTTGGTCTCTCTGAAAATAATTTGAGAGAAACAAATATTAGCAACTGATAAAGGATTATGGTTCTGCATATAATCTGTCCATACCTTAAAGCATTATTTTTAAAATCTTTGCATCATCTTTTCTAAACCATTTTTTAGATTGAGATTGTCTCCTAATTTCAGAGCAGAAATATTTGGAGTTCCTACTGGACCAAGTGATAGTGAGGTACTTCTGACATGTCTAAAGGACAAAAGTAGGAAAAATCTAACTCTGTACACAAAACTTTCAGCTCACACATTTCTTAATTGAATTTGTGGCCTTTCCTGCACACATACTATATAAATTGTCAAAATGTCCATTTTTCATAAGGCAATCACAACCAATGCTTGCAAACTTACCAACTGGGTCCATAATTTTTACTGCACGTGTAGCAGGACTTGGTTTGCCAACTCCAACTATGTTTTGAGCTCTTACTCTGAAGAAATATTCTTCATTTTCCACAACATCAGTCAAGATAGCTGACAACTCATCAGCTCCAGTGGTCATAGTTGGCTCCCACTTGATGGAAGCTCTGTTACGCAGTTCAATAACGTAGCCAGTAATTGGAGATCCTCCATCATACTCAGGTGGTTCCCAGGTAAGTGTAGCTCCAAACCTGTTCACATCGGTAACTTGTACATTTTGAGGAGGACCGGGAACTTCTGCATTTTATTTTAGGGAGAAAAAGGAAAAACAAAGTATGTGTTCTTTTATCTATTAATAGAGTTTGCATTGCTTTTCTCACACTGTCACTAAACACTGGGTTATTCATAACTTCTGCTTACCAAATTTGCTCTTAGCTTCCACAGGTCTGTCTGTTTCCACGGGCTCACCAGTACCCACTCTGTTCCGTGCACTGACACGGAAGAGGTACTCAACTCCTCCTTTTTGAAGTCCAGTAACAGTGTATTCACAATTTTCAGCACGATCAGTGACCACAATCCAGGTCTTACGCTTGATATCACGTCTTTCAACGACATAGCCAATGATTTTACTTCCACCATCACTTTCTGGTTCCTGCCAGGCAAGGCCAACTTCACCATCATAAGTTTCAGTGACTTCCAAGTTTCTAACTGGACCTGGAACATCTAAAAAACATATGAACAATATTTTAGGGTATTCCATCTTTTTTTTTTTTTACTTTGGCTTAAAGAAATAAAAGCAAGGTCTTAATATTGGGATCACTTACCAATGACCTCTACATTGATGAATGCTTCTGCTTGGCCATGTTTGTTTCGAAGTATAACCTTGTATCTTCCTTTATCTGATTTCTTTGCTTCAAAAATTTTGAAGGTAGTGCAGTCAGTTGTTGTATCGACAGTTGTTGTGGGCAGGCTTTCCTCTCCTTTCAACCACTCTGCTTCTGCTCTTGGATAGGCATCATATGGAACAGTCATGGTTAAAGGCTTTCCAACATCAACGACAAGATTTTGATCACCAGTCTTGATTCTAGGTGCAGCTAAAGAAGATCAACGTGACAAGTGAGTACTTACATATTGAAAATAATTTGATACATCTCCGTCATCAGCAAAGAAGCTAACATAAAAAAGTAAAAGGATCTGTGTGTGAGTTCTAAGCCAATCATTCATATACTTCAGGGACTGCTCCAGTGAAAGAAGCTCAGGCTGGTTGGTATGTACCGTGTGCTCCTATAAAATCTAGGAAGAGGGAGCTGCTTTTTGAGCATTAATTCAATGTATTTTATTGGTCTGATCCTGTAAAACAGGCAAATGAACTAAATGTTTTGTATGACTGAAATGAGTATTTGCATGTTTTAGACCTGCAGTGACTTAAGGAACAGGTTCTGTGTCTTCTTTAAGCTCAGTCCATGCTCTCTAGTATAGCTATTGAAAAGCAGCCTGTGTTTTCCTCAACTAGTGGATCAGTGTGGTATAATAAAAAAACTTTGCTGTCTGAATTATAATTCATACATTTTTCACAGATTCTAAATTGTCTCAGCCTGATTACATATTAATTTTAATTCAACTTTTTGAAAGCATCAAAATGAATTTAATTAGAAGTAAGAGTTAACTCACTACTCTCAAATTTTCCAAAAGAAATACAAAGCAGACAACTCACCAGCTAATTCAAGTTTAGCTCTAGCTTCTTTATCTTTGGCAATAAATCTGTATTCCCCTTGGTCACGGGGCTTTATCTCACACACTTGCAGCCTATGGACCTTTCCTTCACTCATCATCTGATGTTTGTCACCTTGGACAATAATCATGTTGTTTCTCAACCATTTGACTTCCACACCATCTTTGTTCAACTCGGCCATGAAGATGACATCTACACCAGGAGCTTCATAAACATCTTGTGGTGGCCGGATAATCTCCACAGGGATTTCTGAAATAAAGTCAATTCATTTGTTCTTATGTGACTGTCATTTCTATTACTAAATATTCTATTCTATTTCTTATTACTAAAATGGATAAAATAAATCCTATTTAATTTTATACATACCTTCAACAAAAAGTCTTGCCCTAGATTTCCTGTCATCCACTCCACAGGAGTATTCACACTCATCATCTAGTCTGCAGTCTTTTATGATTAATCTGTGCAGATTTCCATCCTTTTCAAACTGATACCTTTATGGGGAGAAAATAATTAAGCAATATATTAATTTCCAGACAAAGCATCAAAATAAAGCAAGCATGTTTAGCCTATTAACAACCATAATAAAATGTGCATACTTTTTGCCTTCTTTGATTTCTCTTCCATTTCTGTACCATCTTACACTGGCTTTCTCTTTGGAAAGCTGGCAGGTAAAAACAGCATCATCAAATTCAGTGACAGTCTGGTCCTGGAGATGTTCAATGAAATCTGCTGGTGCTTCTGTGATGAGGAGTTCTGCAACAGATTTGTCTTGTCCAGCAGTAACAGTATATTCACCTTCATCAATAAAGCCACAGTCTTTAATGATGAGTGAGTGTTTGTACTTATCGATTTTATACAAAATGCGCTTGTTGAATGTGATCTCTTCACCATTCTTTGTCCATTTGAGGGCTGCATTGAGGCGATTGACTTTGCACCAGAATGTGACAGTTTTCTTTTCCATGGTCTCAATGTCTTCAAGAGGCTCAACAATTCTGAGATCCTCCTCTGTTAAGACAAAAATTGAAATGTGATTAATTTACATCTTCATAATCCTTATGAGAAATTGAATGCAATATGATTAAATAATTTTAATACAATGCAGGTTATTTACCTAATACTGTTAAAGCAGCAGAGCTCTTGACATGCTCCCCTCTCTGGTTTGACAGTGAGATAGTATAGGTAGCTTGATCTTTCAACTGTGCATCCCTGATTCTGAGAGTGTAAACTAAATCCTTCTGGACAATAATGTATTTTGCACTATCAAATATTGCCTCATCATTTTTGTACCACTTCTCTTTGGCACCTTCTTTATTGACTTCACAGTTGAAGATAATTTCTTGTCCCTCATTAACTTCTTGGTCCTTAAGGGGAGTTATAATCCTGAGTTTTTCTGAAATTGACAAAATAGAAGAAACATGATATCATCTACTGTAAGGAATAAAATAAAATATGCACCTGCACATTGATAAAATAAAGCTTACCAATCACTGTTAAGCGTGCTGTAGCTTTAGCTTCACCAACCATGACAGTATACTTTCCTGCATCTCCCAGGATAGAGTCTTTAACCACAAGTTTCCTCTTTTTGCCATCTGAAATGATGTCATACTTATCACCAGGCTCCAGGACTGTGTCAGCCCTCAGCCACTGTACTGTAATTGGCTCTTTGGAGACTGAACAGACAAATTCAGCTTTATCTCCTTCAAGCACCTCAAGATTTTGTGGTTTGGTAATAAACTCTGCTGCAAGTTCTGAAAGACAACAATTTTGTAGATATACCATTTTATTTTATTTTTTACTTATGAAGAGAATAAACCAAATTATGCACTCTTAATGATTTTTTTTGAGAATACTAGCAAACCAAAGTCATTCTCTTACCATGTACAGTAAGTTTTCCTGTTGTAGAAGAGCTTGGGAGCTTGCAAGCGTATTTGCCAGCATCCTCAGGATGAGCATTACGTATTACAAGAATTCTCTTTCGGCCATCAGAAACATGTTCAAATCTACCACCATCAGGCACCTCCTCATCTCCTTTAAACCAAGTAACTTCAGCATTAGGCTTGGAGACTTCGCAAATCAATTTTACAGTATCAGTTTCGTTTACTTCAAGATCAGGAAGATTTTTTGTGAAAACAGCCTCTTCCTCTGCAATAGGAATTTAAAGATATGTGATTAAAGCCAGTCATCAAAATACCATTTTTCTTCTTCATGGAATAAATCTTAAGACCACAGTCTTAAAATTTACCTATGACTGTAAGTAATCCAGAAGTTCTAGCTGTTTTTGCTTCACAGGCATACTCGGCTTCATCATCAAAGACACATTTACTGATAACAAGAATGCGTTCGGCACCTTTGGAAATTATGTCATACTTTTTGCCTTTTCTAATTTCAATGCCATCCTTAAACCACTTGACCTGTATTAGGACAAATTGACATCAATGTTAATATTAACATACTCATCAGGGATTTTAGTTGTGTGTTCTTTTGCAACAACACAATAAAATTGGGAATTAAAAAAAATCTCTAGTTGAAGGAATTATTCAGATAAAAAGACCATTAATATTACTGACCTTGACACCTGGACGAGAAATTTCACATTCAAACCGAGCAGGTTCTTTTTCTTTAACTTCAAGGTCAGTTAGGGGTTTCAGGAACTCAACACGAAGAGCTATAAGGGAAAAAAAAGAAATTATGTATTAGAAGAAAGTTGCAGGTACAGAAAAATAAATTGCTCACATTGGTATTATTAATTATTCCTAGTCATAGACACTATGATAACAGAGAGTTTAAACACAAAATTAATTTTGGAGAAAATTATAAATGACTCACGTTCTACATTGAGGAAACATGATGTCTTGAAATCCTTAGCATCACAGGTATATGTTTTTGCATCTTCCAATGTGCATCCATGGATAATGAGTTTTCTGACTCTGCCATCAGAAATGATATCATACTTCTTTGTTTTGTGAATTTCTTCTCCATTCTTGAACCATTTCACTTTTGCATTTTCCCTGGAAACTTCACATTCCAGTACAGCAGTGGCCTCCTCTTCAACAGTCTGGTCCTCAAGTGGTTTAGTAAATTCAATTGGGGGTTCTAAAAGAAGCAGATAGATTTCTGATTGAAAAGATCTAGAGTATACCCAGCTCTCTGCTAGTACAGAACAGTCCTATGCTGTTTACTAATTTTCTTTGAATCAACAAGGCTCTTGAACTTTTCTGTTGAACTTTTGTATTTTTAATTATAAAATGTTTAGTTAATTCAGCTAATTTCCCCATTTTCAGCCTACTGTAAGGTCAGAGTAAGTGATGTCCTTGCTCATGGGGTTTTTACTCTCTAATCATTATCACAAAGCTCTGCAACTTCGTATCTTTAGCTAAACTATACCCATGTGATATAGCTTTTAACTTCTATCTCTGAAGTTATACCTTTAGGAATGATTTTGTGATTTTTCTTTGAATTACTAAAGTAGTGAGAAGTGTGAACAGTGTGGACTTCTGATCTGCATACTGCTTGTAAGCAGTACAAATGGGTATCCATGCCAGGGCTACATCGCCTCACTTGATGGGAAGGCTCCAAAGACCAGAAACAAGCCATCAGGGGCCATAAAGGCCAGGATTAGCAGATCGCTTCGAGGCCAGTTGCATGCCCAAGCCTGCAAAGAAGCATTGGGAACCCTAAAGAACTAATTCATCTCCCACCTTGGAAACATTTCCAGAATTTCCTCTTTTTCTCAGCTCTCCTGTGAAGCCTGAAGTGGCTTTCAATCCTTAAAAGATTTTAAGTTAGTAGCTTTTTTAATCAGGAAGGTTGTCTACCAGTCCAGTATTGTATGTATGATACTATTAATTTGATATATGGTGTATATTGGCCCCCTATTCCATGATGAATCATGAATGAACCATTAATAACTTGTATGGTATAATTAAACTCTCTGGCTTACCTTTCACAAAAAGATTTGCTTGAGTTCTGAAATCTTTTGCAGTCAATGAGACCTCTCCTGCATCTGTTAACTTGACATCTCTAAGAGTAAGTGTGTGAACTCTCCCTTCAGCACGTGTGACAACCTTATAAAGTACATAAGAAAATATCTCAGTATATACAACAAATATTTAAGGAATATTTAATGAAATAACATTTGTTATTTATTGTTATCTGTGGAGTTTTGTTGTTTATTTTTGTATGAAATTGGGATAATTTGCTTTGCATATACCAGATATAGCTCAAGATACAAATGCTTTGAAGATTTTGAGAACCATTTCTGTTTTGCCCTTTCACTTACAAGGAACTGGAATTTTAAGCATCCCACATGTTTTAATATATTTGTGTCCTTGTATTAGAAAATCTGAATCTACTACAAGGCTCATAATGAAGTTGAGTTGAGACTATGTTTATTTTGAACAGGTACTAACAAACACCAAAATAAGTAAGTGTACAGCTTTGTGGGAAAAACTGGTATTTCTCCTGGCTACATCTAAAGTAAAAACTTCTAGGAAAGGGATTTGGCTCCCTCCTCAAATACCCTTTTTCACATGCTATTTTGACTTTCTATCATTAAATTTTGGTAGAACATTCTGCCTGAGAAAAGATTTCTGTGTTGATCTAAGGCTGAACCTACTTTGCAATCATAAGTTTTATTTGGGCTACACTTGCACAAATATCCCTGTTCCCTAGGAGTAGGGGATTCAAGAACACACCCTGCCATGAAGAGGGCTGCCACTATTCATGCAGTAAAGTCCAAGATAACTCCTGAAGAAATCTAATTTTTTTTCAGAGAAGTACATGATCAAGTAGTAGATTCTGGCTTAGAAAAATGAAGGAAAATAGTTTATGCTAAGGAGGAAACAGAAAAGACTGTTACTTGTGAGAAGGCAGTCCCTCTAGCCTCAGAGGGAGGGTGGTAACTGAGTGGTTGTCCTTCCTCACAGATGGTCATTGTGTCCCTGAAAACTAACTCTGGTGATTACTCAGCTGAAAGAGGTTGAGATGAAGCCAAGCATATACTTGACTAAGATAAACAGCAAGGATACACAAAAAAGTCACTAAAGGTTAAATGTGTACAGCTGAATGCCAGCCACAGAGTTAAAATGATGGTTTAAATTAAAAATAGCTGAACTCAAATACTTGTACAATTAGATTGATTCTTGAAGGCAGTGGTAAAAGTGGTCGGAGAGGCTATTTTAAATGGAGAGAAATGTAGTAATAACTGTCAATTCACTCCACTGATTAATAGCTTTCTACAATTTATTCCTGGACTCAGAAGTGATTTTTGCATTGATGTATTAAATGTCTCATCTGCTGAATCTGAATTCTGTCTATCTGTCCTTAAATATAGTAATGGGGTTGCTACCTCTCTGATGATCATTTTTTCTCTTCTATTCCTATATTCTATTTTTTGTATGAAATTGTTTTAATTAAGGAAAATTCAGTAAAGCTTGGAAAGATCTACTGAAAACAGAAAATAGTATCTTTAAAATGACATTTAAAAGTAAAAAGTCAGTACCAGAGCAGCAGTATTACAAGTTCTGAAACTCTGGTAGCTCATGTAATGCCTTCAAAGTGTAATTTGTCTGAGATTTCCAATTTACATTTTTTTTTGCATTATTTTCCTTAGGGTTAGTAACTAAAAAAGGAAATCTTAAAACCCATTACAGCCACTTTTATTTCATGTTTCTTACAGTATCTCCCATACCATTAACTTTAAATATTAAACTGACTGCATTCCAGGCTGCTCAGATCTCAGAACTAAGAGCCAACACTTGATGAAGGGTTAAAAATAGCTAGTGAGAAGTGCTTGATGAGCAAATTTGTTCAGTAAGTTATCTGGAGAGCCAGAACAAATGCCTGAAATGGAATTTCAGTCCTCTTAATCCCCTTATATGCAGAACTGGACTGCAACTCAGCATTCAGGAGAAGAAAGCATTTCCTGACACCACCTATCAAAATCCTCTCACTATAACTGCAATTAACCTGAGCAAGCATTATTCAGTATCCCTGTGGCTGAGTTTTCCAGAGAATCAGGCACAAAAACACTGTTGTTATGATCAATATTTTGGGACCTCAATTTCTCTTTGTATGATAAGTATTTGTAGCATTACAGATCTTCCCTCCTGTATGGAAAAAAATGCCCTATCTGATTTAGTGAGGATTTACCATTCAGCAAAGCAGCACTATTGTATCTCTGTGTCTTAATACTTCTACCAGCAGAGGGTGAGAAATAAAGAAAGGGAAAACTGCTGAAAGAGGGGAAGGAGGAGGAAGCATGAGGGAAAATAAAGGTAGTCTCTTTACCTTATCACTGGGCTCCAGTTTCTTTCCTTGCAAGAACCACTCAACTGGGATTCCCTCGTAAGAGAGTTCACAGTCAAAGGTTGCTGATTCACCAGCTGTCACTGTTACATCCTTGAGGGGTCTCAGCAAGCCAATTACTCGAGCTTGGTAAGGAGAAGGCATCATTTTCAGATTAGTTACTTCTACATAAGATGGAGCTGCTACCTTTACTCACTAATCTCCATGGTGGCTTCGCTCAAGAGAGACAGGCATTGAATGCTACTCTTTAAATTCCCTAAATAGAAGGGGCCACTCTGGGTTTTTAGGGGGAGGGCTGGTCACTGAAAATTCCCTAATGCAGAGCATGTTTCTTTAAATTGAACAAGGTCAGCAGGAAAGTTGCTGTGCATCTGTCTCCCTGCCAAGCCCTGCATGCCTCTTGCTAGATAAGGTATGTGTTTTCCAAAATAGCGAGGGCTAGGATTGGAGCAGGAAACAAGTGGTCTCCAACCATGTGGTCTGTCCCTGTCCATCAAACTCCTAACCCTATCCCCAAATATCACTGTGATCCCAGCCTCTCAGGTTAACATGATATTTTAATGCGGTAAAGCCTTTGCTTGTAATACTTTGATTTCACAACAAAACAGGATGCTGTAGCATGAAGCAGCCTTGAAGGCCATTTCTTTATTTCTCTTTCTCCTATATCCTCTCTTTCTCTGTCTCCTATATCTGCTAGGATAAATGGTATGCAAGGTTAAAAAATTTAGGACATTCCCTAACTAAAAGGGATGAAGATGGTTTGAGTAATTAATCCTTGAGTTGCTGTTCCTGGAAAGAATTGCTTTGGGCTGAATACAGCATAGAACAGTATAGTCCACCCTCTCCAAAGAGGTGATATGTAGGTAATGAGTACCTTAGTTTCATTTAATTAAGTAACTCTAGTTCCAAAGACGCTTACGTTTCACTCGAAGGTGAGCACTGGATTTGGCATTGGCTGCTTGGAAATCTACTCCACCAGCTTGGTCTAAGCGTACATTATACAGTGTAAGGAAGTGTTTTTTGCCTTCTTCCTTGATTTCACATTCCTGCAAAAAGAGAAGTGGAACAATTTTTTCAATGTCCTCTTTATGCTCCTCACCACAAGAGCCCCCTACTTCTCCTCATACCATGCATCTTCTATCTCTTTCTTTTCCATTCCCAGTACTCCAGGCCCAATGCCCTCTACAATATACCCTACAAACTTTCTTCATTGGCTGCCCCTTTTTCTTTCAATGTCCTCTCCTTTCTCATATGGTCTACTTCCTCTTACAAACTTCACATTCATGTTGGTGGTATGCATGTACTAATTGACTAGCCAATATATCCTTTAGTAGACCAGTCAGAAGGCCTAAGAGAACTGAAAATTACTGAGCTTATGCTGAGTGCTTTCCCTGAAAAGGGTCTTTCTTTCTTATCCAGATATTGATTTTCATGGAATCTTTGTTTATCTTTGCTTATTATTCACATCTGTACTGTTACATCAAAGTATCACCAAATTATTTTACTGTTTCTTAAATTTCCAGATCCTGCCGGCATGGAAGTATGAGAACTCAGTTAAGCCTTACACCATTTTAAACAAATTTTAGTTCTCATAGCAATGAAAAAGAGCTTGACAATGTGATCCACATTTATTTTAACCAAACATTACTCAAAACACAAGGCAGGGAATCCAAATTCTGTATTTTTAAATGTCACTATATTTAAGAAGATTCCATGAGGTCTTTGCACTATGGATACATGATCTTTGGGGTTTGGCAATACAGAATATATTTATTTAAGCAAAACAATTTATTATTTGGCTATATTATATGATATTTTCTATTTTGCTTATATTATATTTTTATATTTGTTACTGAAAATAAAAATATTTTTATTATAGTGACTTCTAATGGAAACAGAAAGAGAATTCACTTAGCTTCTGCATGGGTTTATGTCTTCTCCTTCTCCCCCCCTCTGCCCTGCAAATTGTTGAACCACATGTGAGACACATCGATAAATACTTGCTTACAGGTGATTCATTCAGGGGTTCTCCTTTCAGCTTCCAATTGCCATGGACACCTTCCTCAGAGATTTCGATATCAAAGTGGGCAGTCTCTGTCTCAATTACCTCCACACTGTACAGTGGACGTACAATCTCAATATCCCGGTCTGGGGAAAGCATAAAAAAAGTGATTGGTTTCCTCAATCTCTACAAGACCCCAAAAGACCTCTACAGCAGAACAACTCAGCAAAATAACTGTACCTTCAATATTGAGTTTAGCAGAGGTTTGATCAGTACCACAATCACAAGTGTATTGTCCAATGTCTTTCTTCAAAGCTTTCTTGAGGATAAGGATTCTCTTTTTACCATCAGCCTTAATAACAACATTCTTTGACGGAGTAATTGGTTTGCCATCCTTCATCCACTTCACTGGGGCATCTGCTTTGCTGATTTCACACTGTAAAATCACCTCATCTTTCTCTACAGCAGTGTAATCCTGAAGCTTCCCAGTAAAGTAAGGGTCTCCCTCTGCAAGTACCAGTTAAGATAAACAGCTGAAGTTTTAGTCTTTTGAAAAGTACAATTAGTTCTTACCATAAAATATATTTCTTGTTTATACTTTGCAAGAGACACTAAGTGTAGTCTTTATAAATATTACGCAGTTCTGTTGCAAAAAGGGAAAACAACAAATATCTGTAAGCATAACTATAAAAATAGCAGCAGAAGAAGCAATTTAGTGTATTACTAATGGTACTGAAAATATTGGTCTGGTGATCTACAAGCTACAGAGCACTATATAAGCATCTATTAGTTAATTTTGCAACACTTCTGTGAAATTTTAAAATGATTTTTATTATCCTTGTAAAGGATAAATAGAGGCCAACCCTTTCCCCTCCCCATTCCGCCCCCACTCCCCAAAAAGACTTTCTGACCTGTTACTTTCTTGTAAGTAAGACTCTTCTGATAATATACATCATGTGAATTCATTTGGGTATACTTACCGAGAACCGTGAGTTTAGCTTCTGAGGATTTGCCCATAGCTTCCACTCTAATCTGAGAAGTATCATCAATAGTGAGATCTTTAATTGTGAGTGTATGGAATTTGCCATCATCTGTCATTGAAACCACCTTGCTCGTGTGTAATCGCTGGTCATTCTTGAACCAGATAACGGGGATATTTTCATGAGAGAGTTCCACAGTAAACACTGCAGTCTCACGTTCCTTTTTTGTTACATCCTTGAGAGGAGTAATGAATTTCAGGCGAATACCTATATCAGCAAAACATTTCATTAATAATAATGTTACTAACAAAAACTATTCAAAGACAACTATGGTGCAAATCTTCCATAGAAAGGCAAAGTCAGACAAACCTTCGATAATTAGCTTGGCACTTGTTCTCTTATCTTCAGCTTCAAACATATATTTAGCTTCATCCTCAAATGCAACAGATTTAATAATCAGAGCATGCTTTGTTCCATCTGAAATAATTTCAAATCTTTCATCAGGAATGATCTCTTGCGTTCCTTTCAACCAGCGGAAAGTCTTTGGTTCTCTGGACACCTCACATTCAAACTTGGCTTCATCTTTTTCAAAGACCTTCACATCACTTAGTGGAGTGATAAAGATGAGAGGCAATTCTGAAATCAAAGGAGAGCATTCTTGAGTTCAGTGATGGGTTTATGGAGGCCTTTTAGCTAATAGATTTGTTCAAATGCTCTGTAATACACACGGAAATGTTGGCAAAGTGCAAATAGTACCTTTCACTTTCAGATTAGCTGCACTTTTAGCATTTGCAGCTTGGAAAGACACTTCTCCTGTCATATCCAGTTTGCAGTTATGAAGGACAAGAACATGTTTCTTCCCATCTTCAATGATTTCACACTCCTGGTGATAAAGAAAAAAAACCCCCAAATATGACTACTATAAGAAACTATTCAGCAAACATTATTATCAAAAATGCTTTTCTAGTGCAAATTATGATTTAAAATAGTGAAGAAGTCTTACAGGTGAAGGTGTTAAGGTTTCTCCCTTTAGCTTCCATATGGGATGGACATCGGGCTCAGAAATTTCAATTTCAAAACGTGCTGTTTCGCCAACAAATACTTCCACTCCATATAATGGGCGCTCCACTTTAATTAAGCGAGCTAAAAGCAAGAAAAATTTCACATCAGCTTTATTGATTCATTCTATATCCTAGAAATGTAGCACTGGCAAGTATCAAAACTTTGTCTCCCTAACCCCTCTTTTTAGAATTCAAGTACTATCACTGGTAGATGTTTATCTAACCTCTTTTTAAAAAGCTCCAAGGTTGGGCAGTCTATAATCTCCTTCTATAATATGCCTGAAAGTTTAGTTATTTTTAGTTAGAATAATTTTCCTCATAATTAACCTAGATACCTGTTACGGTGAATTAAACAGAACACTTTTTTCTTCTGACTGTAAATGGATGTAGAGAATAATTGATCATCACCATTTTTACAACAGCCATTTAAATATCTAAAGATACATTGTCCCTCCTTCTAAATATTTGTAACAATTGTAAATCCAGGTATTTCAGCTCTTCACTATAAGGGCATGTTCTTTAAAAGTACAATTTTTGGTGCTGTCCTGTAGACTCTGTTTGTCTGACAATGTTTTATAAAGATTTCAGTTCTTTCCCTTAGCCAAGGTAGGACCACTTACGCTCAACGCTGACGTTAGCATTGGTCTTGTCAGTTCCACAGTCACATTGATAAACACCCTTATCAGTATCTGCAACCCTCTTGACCTTTAAGATACGGCGCAAGCCATCCGTTTTTATGGAAATTCTGTTGGAAGCTACTAGTTCTTCACCGTCTTTGTACCATTTTACTGGCACGTCTTTGCTAAGTTCACACTCCAGAATAATATCATCTTTCTCCACAGCACTGTAGTCTTGTAATTTCACAGTGAAATATGGATCAGCTTCTACAAAAGGCATAGTAGATACAAAACAGTAAATTAGTAATATAAATTTACTAAAACATCAATATTTTGTCACTTTCTACTTTTAAAAATTGTTTATACAAATTATATAGCGTATTTTATATTTTATATATATATAATTACCTAAGACTTTGAGGTTTGCTTGCGTGTTCAAGTCCTTGACTACAGCCTTTATCTCAGAGATATCATCAAGTGTCACTTCTCTCATTTCTAGTTTATGAACTTTGCCTTCTGAAGTAATAAGAACTGTTCTGCTTGTGTGGAGTCTCTTATCATTTTTGTACCATTTCACTAGCATATCTTCATGAGAAAGCTCAAACTGAAAGTGAGCTGTTTCCCCTTCTTTCACTGTTTGATCCTCTAGCGGTGAGATGAATTTCAGTCTCACACCTACAATGTAAAAAGAATTGATATGTAAGTACCATCAGAAAGAGGCTAATGTGATTCTAGAAGATGAATTCTTTATTCTTTTCTGTTTATAAGATACTTGCCTTCCACAAACAGTCTTGCTGTGCTCTTCTTGCCACCAGCTTCAGCAGTGTATTCTCCTTCATCATCAAACTGAGAATCATTGATTATAAGGATGTGTTTCTTTCCATCTGCAATGATGTCAAATTTTTCTCCGATCTTGAGTATATCAGTGCCCTTAGACCATATAACATTGGCCTCTCTGGTAAGGACACATTCAAACCTTGCTTGGCGCCTCTCAGGCACAGTGACGTCTTTCAGAGGCACAGCAAAGTCAAGTTCAATTTCTAGAAACAAACCAGAATACATCATTTATAAAGTGTACAGTGTGAACTCTGGCTAAGAGCGTACTGTACTCCGCTTAGTAGTGCATCGTACCTTTCACTGTCAGGATAGCTGTAGTAACTGCATTAAGTGCCTGGTAAAGGACTTCACCAGCTTGGTCTAACTTGACTTTATGTAAGGTTAGGAAGCGTTTTCCTCCTTCAGCTTTGATTTCACATGTCTGGGGAGATGGCAGACTTTGGTAAGTAGAATGTACGTTCCCTACTACTAGACTTTTTTGATAAAGGAATTCTACAGACATTATTTTATACACAGTGGAGAGTCAGACAGGAAGACTAGAATTATTTCTCAATAAAAATTAACACTTTTACTCAAAACCAAATCTGAATGGTATATTTCTTCAGCCTTCCATACTTCTTTTTAATGTCAGTATCATTTCTAGCAATGTATATAGGATATTTTTAATTGTGTTCTGAATAATAAGCTGTAAGCCTTTGGGATAATGAAGCAGTTCAAAAGTTAGCTTTTATGTCATATAACTCTTACTAAGAAATCCCCATTTTTTAATCACCATAATGCTTAATCTTTCCAAGTTCTGGACTGAGTAACCACTACAGACTTGCAAAGATCTTTCAGTTCAATTACCACAAAGACTCAATGGAACCTGTTCACAATGTTCTAATTTTAAATAAACTGTACTGTTAAATTCAAAGCTGCTTACAGGTGAGGGTCTCAGGATTTCTCCTTTTAGTTTCCATTCTCCAGGAATATCATCCTCAGATATTTCTGTATCAAAGTTTGCTGTTTCTTTCTCATAAACTGTAACATCTTCTAATGGTTTAAGCAGTGCAACTTCACGTTCTAGAATGCACAAATTAACACATATTGTGGAATTAGGTCAAGTTTTTATATAGCTCTAATATCAATTCAAGTTACAGTTTGTTTTTTTTGTTAAGAAGTTTTAGAACATTGGCATATGAGATGATTAAATGTAATACAAATAAAAGCTTCCTTACCACCAAGGGTCAGCTTAGCTGGGTATCTACGACCTTCAACTTCCACAGAATATTCCCCAATATCAGCAGGGCCAGCATTCTTAATTTTCAGGAAAATTTTATTTCCTTCTTTCAAGATTTCTGTCTTGTCAGTTGGTTCAGCAGGAATTTCCTCATCTCCTTTAAACCATTTAATGTTTGGTGTATCCTTGACAATGTCACAGGTAAAAGTAGCTGTTCCCTTTGGTTTCACGTGCTGGTCTCTTATAGGTTTTACTAACCAGTCTCTTATCACTTCTGCATGACCAAAAGTTACACAAAAATAAAGAATAACAGACTTTTACTACAAATAGATGGTTCATAAATATAAAAAAATAGACAAAACCTATAAAAATCTTATCTGCCAGTTTATATTGTAATATTACAGGAAAAAGCTTTCCTAATTTTAAAATAGCCCAAATACTCCATGGAGAAAGGAGAACATGATTTTGATTGCTTACCTACTACCTTAACACAAGATGAACATGACAGCTCAGAGTCTTCCACAGTCACAGTGTAGGTGCCAGCATCAGCATCGTCTGAATCAGTGATGGTGAGGGAATGTGACAAACCAATAATGCCCAGAGCAAATTTCCCAGGCTTGTCTTTGATGATCTTCCCATCCTTCCTCCAGACCACACTTCTTTCTTTGTTAAGCTCACAGGTCAAGTACAGTGGCTGACCTTTAACCACAGTAACTTCTTCTTCAAGTGTTTTCACAAAACGCACTGGGAGTTCTGTGGGGAACAAGCAATATTTTGATTTGTCTCATTTATATACAGGAAGTGTGATGCAAAAATGTCTTACATATTAAATCAAAATGCCTAGTGATTGATGGAAACTAATGGACGCACCTACCAACCACTGTAAATTCACAAAGTACCAGTACTGATAGCTTTGGAAATAGCTAGCCTTTAAATTATTGATAAAGCTGAAACAGGGATTACCTTCAACAATGAGCTTGGCTGTAGAGGTCTTCTCCTTGTTCCCTAGTCGTAATACACATGTATATTCACCAGCATCTGACAATTGGACATCAATAATATGCAGCTTTCTGTCTTTGCCATCAGCAATAAACCTGTGCTTTGGGCTCTCTCGGATGTTACTTCCATCTTTCATCCAGCTGGTAATTGCAGTGGATGGTGAAATAAGGACTTCAAATATTGCAGAAGACCCAACAGATTCTGCTTCTGTCAGCACTATGTCCTTCATCTCCTTGACAAACTTCAGTGGCACAGCTTTAAGTTGGTAAGTGAACGGAGGCTCTTCAGGAGGCTTTTCACCACCACTGCCTGGCCTGAGTTTCCTTCTTTCTGCATCTGCTGGTGAAGGTGTCTTCTTGGCTGTAATTCAGATTCAGAAATGAATATACAAATCCTGATATATTGCTTTTGCTTGTAGGTGTTCTGCAGAGCTGAACTGGAAAGGCCACCTGCTTCACTGATGCATTTCACAGTGTTGCCGAGGCCCATGCTTTTAATGGAACTTTAGTGGAGTTGGCTGAGATAGCAAGGTTAAATTTTCTTGCTACAACTAATAATGCTAGCTCAGCTGAAAAGACTGGCACTGTATGACTTACTATGTTTTCTTTCACAGATTTACTCTTGATTGCAAAATCAAAAATCTCTATGGGGACAAAAACGTGGGAGAACAATCATTCATTCATGTCTTTAATTTGAAAGGACAGATGTTTTGAGCAAAATTGTGTTTAAACTTGATATTAATCTGATTCATATAGATTTGCCAGGGGGTAGGGTGGGGTATCCCTCCCACTCTGCCCCTTCTTTGCCCTCACCAACAATTTGTATCCTGAAATGGAATGTATGGCTCTGCTCACCTGATGCACCTGTGCTGGGAGACTGCACAACCTCTAACTACATTTGTATGCCACCTGAGTTCAGCCCTATCTGATACTCTCAGGACGTGCAGCTACTGAGACAAGAATGCAAACATAAGCAGGGTTAACTCTCATTCCCTATCAGTGGCTGAATCAGCTGAAATTTTGAATATAGTCTCATTAAAAGTGTGCCCCTTAACAAGTATTGCTTAAGATCATCCAGAATGTTATAAAATTCTTTACTGGGTAGAGCCTAATTTAGAACAATGCTGCCAGTCATTTTTGCTTAAAGCATTATTTATAATTAGACTTCAGGAATAGAAAACCATAGCAATCACAGGTATTTAATTATAACTCTTCTTACCTTTGACTGGACTGATACCTTTTGGAGTTTCTTCTTTTGGTGGCTTGGCCTCTGAAGTAGAACAACAATAATATTAGGATGCAGTTAAAAAACCACACATATTAAAATTAAGACAAAAATTTCTTTTACAAATAAGTTTTTCTCTTCCTTTGGATAGATACACATACAGAGAGGAGGAAGATATAAACATATATATGTTTATACAACTTATATTTTCTATGTTTGAATGGTATGTTGAATATCTTGAAGGATGGGAAAGTCACATATTCTGCAGTGGAGCCTGAAAGACAGCTTAGGAGTTCCTAGTCCCTCAATTTCTTGTCCTGCCCATTATTTTGTAAAATTCTGCAATTCCCTGTCACTTAACTCTCAGCTAGGCTCTTGACCAATGAACTAAAGCAAAAAACCTGCAAATAAATACATGGTAAATGGTAACCGATGAATCTGAGCAAACCAAAAACACCCTTGTAAAGCAGAGATTTTTTATAGGTAAGTAATAGAAGAAATCCCCCTCAGTGTTTCAGAACTCATCCATAGTAATACTGACATCTAAAAGCATAATGCTAAGTGATGCCAAGGAACACTGAGAAAGAATCTCATGCTCCTCTGCCACCTGCTCAAATGCAAACAATTAGAAACCACCCCAATTTCATTGTCTTCACATAGCATTGATCTAACTATCTGGGATAACCACAAAAAATGTCTGTCTGATCTCCCCACTTATCAACCAGAATAGCTTAAGTACCTATTATAAATTATATGTTATTTTAGAAAAACAACACAGTTGTACTAATGAAGCCAACAAAAATATAAGTTGTATAAATTAAATATATGTTTCAGGACAATATGATACTCTCACAAGTGAGGGATGTTCCATTAGTTGCACAGATTGTGATGGATCATCTCACACTTTTAAAAATATTTCCCACGCGATGCTGCTTCTCATCACCATTTTGTGAAAGGTGGCATAAAGATACTTTAAATGGGAGAGCGATGTGAATGAGATGCAGGACATTTTATTGCAGTGGATGGAAAAACAAATACTAGAAAGAATGTGTGAATTTTTCTGAGAAGGTAATGGCACATAACACGATTTAGGCAGTCTTATAAAAACATAAGACTAAGACAATGAATGTAAATTACAGGGATGTAGTATGTACATACAGGTAAGACAAACATGTGACAAGGGTGGCTGAATGCCGTTTCAGACAGCTGATAGAATAGATGAAAATGTGCGTGGCATTGAAGAACAAAGACACACATGAAAATGACAAATGGTATTTTCTCCTGAAGCAAATGGTATGAGCACTTTGTGGAAGAATTTGGCAGTGGTCTTCCTCACCTCGCTTTGCATGAAACTTTGCAGGAGCATCCACAGCTTCTTGTGACTCTCCAAGTTCATCCAAATCCCAGTCCTCACTTGAGAGGCTGCTGGCCTGCTCAATCACCTGAGCAGATTCTGATTTCTGGTATTCTTTCTCTCCTATAAAAGGGTCTTTTACTTTCTTGGGAGTGATTGTCTTACCTAAGCTTGAGGAGCAAGGAACTTCTCCATTTGCAGGGATTCCCTTGCTAGAGGGTGTTTTGTCTGAAAGCTTTTCCTTCTCTTTTCTGTTGGTAATAGATCTACTTTTTCCAATGCTATATTTAACTGCTGATTTTTCATCTGATGTGCCTTCTGTCACTGGAAGTTCTCTTCCAGAAAGCTTCACTTCTTCCGCAGTCAAAGGAGATTTATTTTCTTCAGTTTTAACTTTGCTCATTTTTTTGAGAGTTGGAGGTTCTTCCCTTTCATCCTGAGTGGTTTGGAGAGCCAATCGAACTTTTTGAGGTTGCTTTTTATCATGATTCCTTGATGGCTGAATAGGAACTTTCTTTACTGACTCAAATCTATCAGCTATTTCATTGCTGACTCCCTTTTCATATTCTCCTATGGAAACTTCACTTTCTGTTCCTTCTCTTGTAATCACAGTATCAAATTCCTTTTCCACAGATAGCTTTTCAGGGGGGGTTGATTGTCTGATTTTGTCTTTTTTTAAGTGGGTGCTGAAAGTAGTTTTGTCTTTCTTCTCTGATGTAATCCTTTTTCCTGTTTTTTCATCATCGAAGAGTGCTTTCTCAATTAGCAATGGTCCTGAATGCTCCTCATAATGAGCTTCAGTGGGTTCTCCTTCTTCTGCAGCATATTTTTCTCCTGATTTCATTTCCACTACTTGCGGCTTAATGGACTGCTTAAAGATTTGGCAAGCTTTTTCTCTGGGAAGCTCCTCACCGTCAGTGGTGTGTTCCAAGTCAACATCATTTTTCAATATTGGTTCGGTCTCCTCAGGCAATTCTAAGGAATCCAGTTTTTCTGAAGTAAGGTCCAGATTCTCATCTTTCTCATTGTTTTGAATAATTTCCGTTTTCTTTACTTCTTTACTAAGAATCTTATCTATAGGAATATCAGCTACTGTGGTACAAGATTTCTCTGTCTGGTGAGTTTTCTTTTCTATGTCATACTCCTTCACGGATTCTCCAAGAGGAACTTCTTCAGATTTCTCTACAGTAAAAACTCCTCTTTCTTCTTCATTTTTAAGCAGAGGTGTTTCAGCTACTCCTTCTTCTGTGATATCCTTTACAAATGAAGCTTTACCATTAAGGGGAAATTCTTCAGGTTGCAATCTGATTTTTGATTTTCTCTCTTTACTTAGAACTCTTTTCTGATCTCTGCATTCATCAGGCTCTCTGGAGATATATTTAGGTACAGAAATTGACTCAACTGCCTCTTCTTTTTCATGCACAGGAATGTTTTCTTTGTGAGGAACACTAGACTTGTCCAGCAATCTCTCAACAATATCTTCCTTATGAATGACTAACTTAGTTTTACCCCCCTTTTCTTCTCTGGAATCTCTTTCCACATGTTCAGATGCTATATAAATCAATTTCAATTCCTCATCAGATGCTGGTGTTTTATCCTTTGCATAAGTGATGTGATCTATTGCAGCTTCTCTTTTCTCATATGTAACGGTAGGAGTCTTTCTTGAATCTATATGTGTCATTTCTAGCTTCTCTCCTTCAGGAGCGATCACAAAATATTTAAGATCCTCTTTCTCCTGATCTTCTCCCTCTGGCTTCAGTGTTCCATAAACTGTTTTTGGTGAGAATTTTAGCTCAAGTGGCTCTCCTGCCTGGATGTCCAAAACTGTCTCCTTAGGACTTGCACTCTCTTTAACATGCAAGCGTTTCTCAACTGAAATCCTCTTTAACACAATTGTTTCAATCTCGTCTTCTTCCACTGGGGGCATTTTACCTTTACGCTTTAGTATAGATGGTGCATCAGGCTTTTCTGCAGCTACAAAGGTTTCACATGTAATTTAGAGAGTTAAAATCCATAAGAATAAGCATCAGGAACAATACATTTTAAGACAATATTCCCAGCTATACCTGAAATAAAATGAACATAGAACACTTGTTCCTTCATACAACACAATTTTCAGTACAATCACAAAACAAGAGAAAGATAAGAATTGCACACACAAATAGCACAAAGGACCTAAGTAAACTGCTGTTAGGCTACAGAGCAATGTACCACTAATTTGCCAATTCAAATGCAATCCAGGTTAAAAGTAGCAGAAAATGACGGCTCTCTAATGCCTACATGGCCACCTCTATAAAATGAATTAGTGGTGTCACTGCAGGTCTGGCTACATTACAAAATGCCAAGAGGCATTCATGAGTGGGCTGCTTAAATGTCCAGGATGTGAACTGCACTTTAAGATAAGGCCCTCTGAACAACAGGTGAGCAGCATGTACATCAACTCTACTGTTGAATCTGAAACTCTGAGTGCTTTAGGGGGAAGGGACTCCTCAGGGTTCATTTTTCACAACAGGTCTGACCAGGGTCATAAGTATATCAAATAAAAGTAATAATATTCTAGTTCTTCAATATTATTGCCACTTTTCATCAGCACTTCAAAAACAAATTACAAAGCAGAAAACCAAACAAAACAGCATTTTTTAAAGAAATGTGTGTAACCTTCCATTCGTTATACAGAAAATCCAACATGTAGTTCACAAGACATACATCAGGACATGAGGAACACCAAGGAATCAACAGAATACAGATATTTCATAGTAGGACAATAAATGAAGGCACACATTAAACCATCAAGAAACAAGAACACAGATTCAACTGAATGGTATATCACAGAGACATGAGTTCTTTCAGTTTAGGTGAAAGTATCTAGCACAATGAAGAGGACCTTAAATCTTCTTGGAATTAATGATTTATATGAACGTACAGCCCTTAATTCTCCTTTTATCTTGAATGTAATTAGGTATCTCAGAGAGTAAAGCTCTGTGAATAGAATAGAATTAAGATAATACCTGCTTTCTTTCCAACAACAGGGACTGTCACTGGAGCGGTAACAGTGGGTGCTGGTTCTGCTGCAGGTTTTGGAGATTTTAGAGCTGTAGAAAAGAATAACAGTACTCATGTATTTGCTATACTAAATTCTTTTGTTTTAAGTACAATATTCTCTAAAATGTTCTGTAAAGTGTGTGAAACTTCCGCTCCTCATAGCACTAAAATTGAGTACATTGTGTAATGTACTTTTAACAGAAATCTCTGAATGGAGAATACAAGATGCACAACAAAGAGTGCACCGCTATTCATGACTAAAGAAGTCTTACCAACTGCAGGTTTAGGTTCAGGCGCAGGAACTGGGATAGCTGCTGGCTTTGGTTCTGGCATTTCAAACACAGCAATAACAAATAGGTTAATCTACATGTTTTATAGTCTCATTGAACATTAAAGTTAGCAGCAGCAATACCCAGAGAGTTAATGGAAGACAGACTTTATTGTTTTATACTTTATTTAGCCAAAAAGCAATAAATTAACTTGAGGTAGACTCTCTTAAAGCAAGACACAATAGAAAAAGATGTATTTTTCAAGCACTGAAGAAATAAAGATGAAAAAGAAGCCCAGAAGAACGTAAAGTGGTTAATCATGACAGAATAGTCATGGATAGACTCGATGATAGTAATGCGTTATTTTAGTACAACTTGACATTCAGTGATGGATATTGTTTAGTTGCAGCAGTAAGGAAAAGAGTCGCCATGCATTTGTACCTTTTGGTGGTTCAGGCACATGTTTCTCCTCCTTTTTTATGACAGGTATCTCAGTTTTCTTCTTAGGAACTTCTGGGACTTTAAAATATTATTTTCATTTTGTAAGATATATTTAAATACCTTGAATCCCCAAATAACCATTATCCCAACATATTTAAAAGTTTTCATTTTCTGTACACATAGTTTCAGATGTTTGCAAGATTTAGGAATATGTATTTTTAAGAGCGAGATTTGAATAAATTAGAAACATTAAATGGACAAAAGGACAAATATTTGCAAGATTTTAACTAAACAAATATTTGGATTAACTAATTATTTCAGTGTAGATATATTTCTATATGTATTACAAAATGTTTGTAAAGTTCTCCTCTATGCACAGTGAAGATGGAGAAACAGAATCACAAAATGCAGAATTCAGATCCAAATGTGGGTGTCAAATTTGGCTTTGCTTTCAGCACAGCTTTAATTCATACAATTAGACTAATGAAAGCTAAATCCGGCTTCCATTCCTTAATTTCACAGAATACTGCTTGAAAGTGGGTTTTTGGGTTTTTTTTTTTGAGTTATTCTTTATCAGATAGATACAAATGTAATCTAGTACCTTCAGGTTTCTTAATTTTTTCTATTGGTGTAGGTACTGGTTTAACTTCTGGTTTAGGTTCTTTCTCAGGTTTAGGTTCTTCTTCTTCTGGTGTCTTTTTAAGAACTTTAAAAGAAAAGGAATTTCAGCCTTTAGAGCACTAATAAACAAAAGAGTAAGACAGTGAACAAGACAAAATATTACCCAACTAAACACAATAAAGAAGAAATAGGCATCTAAAATATATTGTTTAGTATGAATGGAAGATTTTGTATAACTACTTAAGATATTATTGTGAAAGTATTTTTAATTTCAAAGTCACCCAGAGCAAAAAGAAACTTTAATTAAGAGAAGTTCCTATGAGGGGAAAGATATTTTTAACTATCTACACTAAAAGAAAATTTCTTATTGTAGTACTTTCATGAAAAAGATATGATGGGTACATACTTCTAAGGAATAGTAGAAGTAATTACTATAATAATGAGATTTTTTTCTTAAAAGATCATCAATTTACATGTAACTATGCATCAAGTAGAATATTGTTTAATAAGGACATTTCATATCAAGTTACTTTTAATCTTATCTGCAAATACCCAATATGATATTAAAAATGTTGTAACAAGTTAAATAACATTGCTCCAGTTCTCTTACATTTGCTTTTCAGTACGTTTTAGATACTTTTCTTAATGTATCTTATCTGTACATTTACACTGAATGAATACTGGATTCATTCTATGAAGTTTTATTCTGCAGAAAAATGGCTGTATATAACATTTGAACAACTTATATCATTCCCATTTCTTCTTGTGGGATAAAAAGAATATATGTTATATTTAAATGATGAATTACCATAGATAATTATGCATTAATATTACTGTTACTGATAATTTTCAGGGATAAAATGCACAATTCTTGATTAAACTCCTATTGACTTCAGTGAAGGAACAGGACTGAATCTTCCAATGTAATGTTTGGAGAGTTCAAGTTTATATCATGTCTTGTTTTCATTTCACTTATTTTTGTCCTGTCAGATTTCTATCTTAGATAGCTAATGAGACTGTCATCTGAAGAACTGAGTATCTATGTTTTATGTTGTCTGAAATTTGAAGGTCAGCTGCAAGGTATACGGACATGAATGATCCCCTCCCCTCCCCTCCCCTCCCCCCCCCCCCCGCCATGGTTTTCAAGGAGAATGGGAATTAGTGCTTTCTTTTTTTAAAGCAGTAACTGAGCGTGAAGTGATTTAGAAAGCTCCAGACTTTGTAGGAAAGAATGATTGATGTTCATTAGTACCACTGGATCCCTGGGGTCTGTGAACTACTTCTAAGAAATCCATAAGAGAGAATACAGATGCTACATATGTGATTTTTAACAATGTTTACGCTGTCACTGGAAAATATTTAGGGTTCCAGAAAACTGCCAACTCTAGTATCAGCTTTCCAAAGAACAGCAAAATGGAAGAAAGAGTGTTACAGGGAACCAGATTCTCAGCATCATGCTCCAATTTCACCATAAAGCCTTTGGATCTGATGAATTTTCAGAATGACCCTGCTTCATCATGCAGCTATAAACTCCTTCCCCAGGAAATGGACATCAGGTAGTACTTCATTTATGTAATTTTTTCCACCACACACATAAAGCAGTGCTACTTAGTGAAATGTACTGAACAGTCATAATATATAGGCTTTTAAAACAGAACCAATACCTCTTTTCAAAACAACTTCTTCTTTTGGTGGAGGGGTAACTTCAGGAATTATTCTGCGAGGTTTCTTTACAAGTCCAGGCACTTAAAAGAACATTATTGCAGATTTTATTATGGGTTCATGGCAGTAATAAGAGGTAACCAACAATTAACCACTCCAGACACACAAAGCTGGTCCAGCTGAACATTCAAAGCAAACATAAAACTGCAGAGATTGAAGTTGATAGTTTTAATCCTTTTTCTGTATGTATTTATGCACAGTTGATTTATAGGTCTATGCATAAGAGGAAATTCTCATACAAATCAACAAAAGAGAAGTATGGTCTGACAAAACTATAAAAGTTATGTATTCAAAGAGAGTTATCTCTCTTTTTCCTCTTCCATTACAGGCTTATGCTACCTATTTATCTGAACTGCCAACCTACGATATTCATAAGGATCAAGCCATTTTAATTTCTGAACTTTGAACAGCATTCAGAAGAGATGTTCACTGTGTTGCTTAGCTTGCTTAAGTTTGAGTACATATGAAAAATATAAGGGAGTACATATAAGGTGGTGGCCTATAGTGTAAACTACAAAAGCTTGCTCAATTTATTATTCATCTCCAGCTATGGAAAGTTTTTCTCAGAAAATTAAGTTACATTTTAGACAATAGTAAATTAAATATGTTTGAATAATGTTTTATAAATTAAATATGTTTGAATAATGTTTTATATCTATGGAATATTAAAAAAGCATTTAAACAGTATATTTGTTTATCTTCTATTTCTCCCTAAGCAAAGAACTGAAGTGAGAATCTACACAAGTGACAAAACTCATAAAAGCACTCTTATTCTTACTCTTCTGTGATCATCTGTCTTGCATCTCATGATTTGCATTATGGAAAATTAAGGTGGACATAAATATAAGAACATGAACATATATATCCAAGATTAGAGCCCACTGTTCAGCATAACCTAACAAAAACAGCATTTGATATTTGGGAGCAAATTAAAGAAGCAGAGCAATACAACTCTGGGCTCATAAGAAGCTTGAATGAGGCAAGATGCTTCTATCAGCTAGGTACCTTTAGCAGGTGGAGGTTCCAGTTTCGGAGGCTCAACAGGTTTTGCAGTCACAACTTTCTTTCTTGATTCAGGAGCTTAAAGAAAATAATTTGAATTTTACTACACACATCCTTAGATTCAAAGATGCAAAAAAATTGCTCCAAAAAACCCAAACAACTGATTAATATTATTGACATAATAGAAAGACAATAGATATAAAGTTCAGATTCTTGCTAAGTAACTGTTTAGAAGAAGTCAGATGATCTGGAAGAAGAACAGCTGATCTGAAACCCATGTTCGTAGAGTAGCACCAGCAAATTATTGCTGAGGATTCTTTTCATTTGTAAGAATGCATTAAAGATAGAAGAATATGTTAGGGATATAAGAATGTGTTAACTTTGTTAAGACATTTTAAAAATAAATTGATTTTTTCCGTAAGTATTGAAAAGAACCTGTATAAATTAACTTGGCGTAACACTGCTAAAAATTCATAGGGGATTGACCATTAGTAAGGCTCACCATTAGAGTGATAGTAAATTAGGGAAAAAAAAAGGACTAAAAGTGGAATATTTTAAAGCACGCTTTTCAAGACTCATCATACAATTTAAAAGGATTATATGTTTGAATTTGCACTGTTAATTGTGGCTTCAGATGCTTATACCTTTAAGTAGCTCTTTTGCCAATTTAATATCTTCTGTTGGTGGAGTAGGTGCTGGTGGTTTTCGCTTTTCAGGAATCTTCTTTTCAGGTTCTGGCTCTTTAAATAATATTAGGTAGATTTAGTATAAATTTACTACCACAAAAGACAAATGAAGAGTACAGACATAAGGATGGCTCTTTTTCTATTTCTAAAGAAGTGAATGAAAAAAATCTCATTGATTTAAATGGGAGTATAAAAGGGCCTTAAACTATTGCTTTGTTGCTAGCACAGACAGACATCCACGCTGACATATAAAAAACAGAATTCATTTCCAACACATAATGACAGAAGAGGAAATACACTGAGACCTACAACGTACAGGTGTGGACAATGACAGAACAAGAAAAATATGCATAATAATGAAAGGAAGGTGTCTGGCAGCTTGTAGTTACTTTATATACCTTCAACAGGTAAAGCTTCTTCTACTTCTGCAACTGGAATTTCTTCTGCTTCTTCAGGCTCAATCTCCTTTACGATTTCATATTCTTTAAAGAATATTGACAACTAGTATAAGTTTCCAATGCTAAGATCATTTCACATGAACAATTATACAGATATCACTAAAAAGAAAGCTACTCTAATATACACACACAAATATGCTTAAGATAGGTATTCACTCAGTATCTGTTCATACTCTTATCTTTGCAGTTTATGCAAGCTTTTGAGACTACTTCTCTATTTATATGTATGAATGACTCAAGGTTGTGTGAAGGATAGTGTATTTTTTGTGTGTACAATAAAAGTTAAATAACATTGAATTTGTGGATGATTCATTGCAATTGGAAAGAATAAAAACTGGAATGCTGTCAGTTCATTTAAGATCAAACAGCAAGACTAATAATAGGTTTGAAGAGACTCATATTTAGTGGAAATTGATCATTGTCTTAAAAAGAGAATAATAAAGGACGCTCTTTCTTAAGAATAACCTGAGTAGGAGCATATGTCAGTGGAAAATATTATTTAATTTTGGAAGTGATATTTTGTTTTCATAAATGAAAATATAATAGTAGATACAAGAAACATAGATTGGTATTGCCTAAAAATAGAAAGTGAACAATTTACAAATGTTTAAATGGAAAAAGAAAGGACAACATCAACATTAAGTCTTATGTTTGCAAGAATATGACAAAGGATTTTCTTAACAATGATATCCATGATGGCATATACCTTCAATTGGTAGTGGTTCAGGTATTATAGGAACAGCAACAGGTATTTTCTCCTCTGGGACAGCTTTCTTGGGCACCTCAGGCACTTTAAAAATATTAGTTCCTTTTATTTGCATGTACATAAACATATGTACGAAACATAAAAAAAGACAAAGACAACTAGCACACAGAATATCACAGTGAATAACATTAGTATCAATAATCATGAAAGAATGTGCTCCAGAGAGTCTTTACCCAAAGTAGTCTAAATACAACTGCCACATTTTATAAACTCAGTTATTAAAAAACCTAGAGAGAAGAACAGAAAAAAATTTTCAAGAGGTGAGAACAAAGTTTTCTTCTCAGGAGGTTCCTCCTGGCAGGATGTACCTTTGGATGGAGGAGGCTCTGCTTCTTTAAATTCTGGCTTTTTAGGTATTGCAAGAGGCACTTTCTCTTCTGGGACAGTCCTCTCAGGTATTTCAGGTGCTTTAAAGATATTAGTTATTTGTTACTTTTGTGAATATTAAGATACATGTATGCACAATACTGAAAAGTGCAATGACCCAAAAGAGTAAGATATTCAAAAGATGAAGACTAAAATTTTCAGTAATAGAATACTCACTCAGATACTTGACTACTGGTTGTATCAGTAAAACAAGGAAAAAAGTAATCAGAAAATACAGAGGAGATCCTTGTCACTGATGTCAAGTACCTTTAGCTGGAGGAACTTCACGTTTTTTAAGGACAGGCACAGGTTCTGGTTTCTTGGGTACAGCCACAGGTTTCTTGGGCACAGCCACAGGCTTCTTGGGCACAGCCACAGGCTTTTGGGGAACAACCACCGGCACCTCCTCTTCTGGCTCTTCCTGCTCAATCATCACCTCAGGCGCTTTAAAGATATTAGTTCCTTTTACCTGACAGGGCTAAAGATGTGCATACAGCAAAATGGCGAACAGCAAACCATAAAAGTAAGCCCTTGAAAGACTACCAGGGAGTCCTCTGCAAACAGCAACTCTTCCCTCATGTGGGCTGTTTCCAGCAAAGAGCCAAAGTGTGGGCTTATGAGAAAGCGTTTGCTGACTAGCCCCGTTCTCTCCCCCATGCACGTACAGGCACATATAGACAGAGCAGGACCAAATACTGCTCACACACCTCCCAGCTGAATGCGGACAGGGCAAAGAGCATTCAATAGAGCGATAAGCCAGCGGGCAAGGCAGGCTCGCTCAGGACACCCCCGTATACCTGTAGCTGGTGGAGCTTCTGGCTCTCTAGGCACAGGAACCGGTACCTCCTCTTCTGGGACCTCCCTCTCAGGCATCTCAGGCACTTCAAAGATATTGGTGTGTTTCATTTTACTTTGCTGAAAACATGTGCCAAACGTAACAAAAAACAGCGAAACAACACAGACGTCGTACATCACAAAGGCACGTTCAATACCTCACGCACACGTGCGCCACGATTTACCCAGTGTGCACAACCTTGCACGTCTCAAACTCAAAACAGACACAGGCCAAGTGAGGGCAAGACAATGCTTAAGAGAAGAAAATTAAGTATCTCCTTTGTTAAGGTATCCATGGAGAAGGTACCTCTGGGTGCTGGAGGCTCTGGTGCTTCAGGAATGGCCACAGGCATTTCTTCTTCAGGAGCAGCCTTCCAGGGCACCTCAGGCACTTGGAAGATATTAGTAATAGTCAGGTTTATATATTAAACAGGAAGATGCACAACGAAACATGAGACAAGGATGCACTCCAGAAAGTAACTGAACTGGACCAACAGCATCACTCAGCGTCTCCACTCGTGCACACACACATACACACATACAGGGTGATGATGCCCAGTACATCCTGGGAGAAAACTGACGGCTGTGTTTAAATAGGACTCCCAGGTGAGGGTGTGAATTAAGATATCCCCTCTCCCTACGTAGCAGGCTTCCCTCCTTGTGAGGGGACACCACCATCCTCAGCCCTGCTGGAAGCTGGTGGCTCCCCAGGAGCGACCTAAGTCCATGTCTTATCTATCACTGATCTTCACAACACAGCCCTGGGCAGTCATGGAGTGAGGAATAAAAATCCCATCAGCATCATTGCTCTTTCTTTCCTTTTCCATTCCTACTCTTTGTTTAGGATGTTCTCTTTACTGGCTTCTTTTCTTGTCCTCAGAAACTCCCTTCTTCCCTCAGCTTTCCCTTTCTTGTGCCAACTTCCACAGCCCATATGATTCACTGGATTTAATATCCACCCCTTGCTCTTTACGGCCTCTGAAACGATCAGAGTTTGCTTTAAATACTCCATATGCCATCACTTTCTTTCACTGCTCTCATATGTGCATGCCTGAGTTAAAGAAAAGGGCTTTCAGCGTTGGAAGGTTCACGCCTCTTGTGTACACTCACTGAGGCTGTCTACAGAATCATGCGGACACTCACTGTGTCAATTTACATTACAGCTTTGGACACTACCCTGAAAAACATGCAATCAAGTTTTAAAATTTAAAATGCTAGTGTCTGATCATTCAGAAGACAAAAACTAAGTAGTAAAGTCAAAATATCTTTTGTGTTCTTTAAAACATGCTAGATAATTGAATACCCAGTTCATACACAGCACAAAAAAGTTTCAGGTAATCACAAAGGGACAGGATAACAGACATCAAACATAAGATTTAAGACAGTAAGAAACAGTCATCTTCAGGCTGAGGCTCACGCCAACAAGTACCTCGAGCTGGTGCAGGTTCTGGTTTTTCTGGCACAGCTACAGGTATGCACTCTTCCAGAACAGCTTTCCTGGGCACCTCAGGCACTTCAAAGATATTAGTATATTTTAGTTCTGTGAGGACAACAGATGCACAGGAACTTACAAGACAAACACCAACACACAAACACAGTCTTATCTGAGACAGTGCTGGGGTTACATTCAGTTGTCATTTATACTTTGCTTCAAACGTGTGCAATGACTCGGGTGTCAAATACGTTCATGCAGGAGATGGGAATTCTGCTTTTAGTTGCAATTTTTGAGTCAAGGTGGGAATGTAAAAAGGTATGTCCTCTTTGTAAAACAATTGAGCAAAGACCTGCTTATGGAATCCAAATGTATATGAAAATCATCTGTCATGTGTCATTCATGACTGGTCATTGTAACATCATTTTTGAAGATCCTTTGCTTTACTATTATCACTTCTTTCTATCAATAATTTCAGTTCTATACAACTGTCCATTTTCTGTTTTGCACAGATCCTGTCTTCTTTGTAGATCACTTTGCCTACAGGAATGCATACTTCCTCTATTCTCCTTTGGCCCATACTAAAGGTTCTTTCACGTGCTAATGGGATCATCAGTTGATATATCCAATGTTTTCCTTGGTTCACTGACTCAAACTTTTAGAGGGGTGGAGAACTGATACTGCTGCTGTCATCCATCAGTATGGACTGTTAGAAGATTCAGGGATGCAGCATCATGTACTTTAAACTGAAGACACCTTTTCAGACCTTTCTTCAGAACAAATGGTCATTCTCTTTAAAGTAAGCACTCCTTAAATCTTAAACCATAAACTTTACAAACAGGTCAGCAAACTGCAGATGTTTTTCAAGGAACTGGATCTAGTCATTATGCCAAGTTTCTGGCACCCGACATTGCAGTTTATATTCTTCACTCACATCTCTCAGAGCATCACAAGTAAAGTTAGCTCAATTAAGTCCAGAAGAACACGATGCGTCCTACTTATATGACACTAATAATGATGACATGTACCTTTGGCTGGTGGTAGTTCTGTTTTTTTGAGTACAGCAACAGGCGCTTTCTCTTGTGGGACAGCTTTCTTGGGCACCTCAAGGACTTTAAAGACATTATTTCCTCTTAATTTCACAGTAAAGATAAGTACAAAAGATTATAACACTGATCACAAAATCAAGGAATTTAGATGTTTGTAACACTGTAACATTCCACCTGCGTGTAGTTGGCTAGTCACTCATGCAGTTTCAAGCATGGGGGAGGCTAGGGGTAGCAGACACGTGACAAATGTTACACAAAAGAAGGGATAAAAAAAGATAGTATGAATCAAGACATGAAATAGGAAAGCAGCTTTCCCCAGAAGTTGTACCTTTAGCTTGAGGAGCTTCTGGTTTCTTGGGCACAGCCACAGGTTTCTTGGGCACAGCCACAGGCTTCTTGGGCACAGCCACAGGCTTCTTGGGCACAGCCACAGGCTTTTGGGGAACAACCACCGGCACCTCCTCTTCTGGCTCTTCCTGCTCAATCATCACCTCAGGCGCTTTAAAGATATTAGTTCCTTTTACCTGACAGGGCTAAAGATGTGCATACAGCAAAATGGCGAACAGCAAACCATAAAAGTAAGCCCTTGAAAGACTACCAGGGAGTCCTCTGCAAACAGCAACTCTTCCCTCATGTGGGCTGTTTCCAGCAAAGAGCCAAAGTGTGGGCTTATGAGAAAGCGTTTGCTGACTAGCCCCGTTCTCTCCCCCATGCACGTACAGGCACGTATAGACAGAGCAGGACCAAATACTGCTCACACACCTCCCAGCTGAATGCGGACAGGGCAAAGAGCATTCAATAGAGCGATAAGCCAGCGGGCAAGGCAGGCTCGCTCAGGACACCCCCGTATACCTGTAGCTGGTGGAGCTTCTGGCTCTCTAGGCACAGGAACCGGTACCTCCTCTTCTGGGACCTCCCTCTCAGGCATCTCAGGCACTTCAAAGATATTGGTGTGTTTCATTTTACTTTGCTGAAAACATGTGCCAAACGTAACAAAAAACAGCGAAACAACACAGACGTCGTACATCACAAAGGCACGTTCAATACCTCACGCACACGTGCGCCACGATTTACCCAGTGTGCACAACCTTGCACGTCTCAAACTCAAAACAGACACAGGCCAAGTGAGGGCAAGACAATGCTTAAGAGAAGAAAATTAAGTATCTCCTTTGTTAAGGTATCCATGGAGAAGGTACCTCTGGGTGCTGGAGGCTCTGGTGCTTCAGGAATGGCCACAGGCATTTCTTCTTCAGGAGCAGCCTTCCAGGGCACCTCAGGCACTTGGAAGATATTAGTAATAGTCAGGTTTATATATTAAACAGGAAGATGCACAACGAAACATGAGACAAGGATGCACTCCAGAAAGTAACTGAACTGGACCAACAGCATCACTCAGCGTCTCCACTCGTGCACACACACATACACACATACAGGGTGATGATGCCCAGTACATCCTGGGAGAAAACTGACGGCTGTGTTTAAATAGGACTCCCAGGTGAGGGTGTGAATTAAGATATCCCCTCTCCCTACGTAGCAGGCTTCCCTCCTTGTGAGGGGACACCACCATCCTCAGCCCTGCTGGAAGCTGGTGGCTCCCCAGGAGCGACCTAAGTCCATGTCTTATCTATCACTGATCTTCACAACACAGCCCTGGGCAGTCATGGAGTGAGGAATAAAAATCCCATCAGCATCATTGCTCTTTCTTTCCTTTTCCATTCCTACTCTTTGTTTAGGATGTTCTCTTTACTGGCTTCTTTTCTTGTCCTCAGAAACTCCCTTCTTCCCTCAGCTTTCCCTTTCTTGTGCCAACTTCCACAGCCCATATGATTCACTGGATTTAATATCCACCCCTTGCTCTTTACGGCCTCTGAAACGATCAGAGTTTGCTTTAAATACTCCATATGCCATCACTTTCTTTCACTGCTCTCATATGTGCATGCCTGAGTTAAAGAAAAGGGCTTTCAGCGTTGGAAGGTTCACGCCTCTTGTGTACACTCACTGAGGCTGTCTACAGAATCATGCGGACACTCACTGTGTCAATTTACATTACAGCTTTGGACACTACCCTGAAAAACATGCAATCAAGTTTTAAAATTTAAAATGCTAGTGTCTGATCATTCAGAAGACAAAAACTAAGTAGTAAAGTCAAAATATCTTTTGTGTTCTTTAAAACATGCTAGATAATTGAATACCCAGTTCATACACAGCACAAAAAAGTTTCAGGTAATCACAAAGGGACAGGATAACAGACATCAAACATAAGATTTAAGACAGTAAGAAACAGTCATCTTCAGGCTGAGGCTCACGCCAACAAGTACCTCGAGCTGGTGCAGGTTCTGGTTTTTCTGGCACAGCTACAGGTATGCACTCTTCCAGAACAGCTTTCCTGGGCACCTCAGGCACTTCAAAGATATTAGTATATTTTAGTTCTGTGAGGACAACAGATGCACAGGAACTTACAAGACAAACACCAACACACAAACACAGTCTTATCTGAGACAGTGCTGGGGTTACATTCAGTTGTCATTTATACTTTGCTTCAAACGTGTGCAATGACTCGGGTGTCAAATACGTTCATGCAGGAGATGGGAATTCTGCTTTTAGTTGCAATTTTTGAGTCAAGGTGGGAATGTAAAAAGGTATGTCCTCTTTGTAAAACAATTGAGCAAAGACCTGCTTATGGAATCCAAATGTATATGAAAATCATCTGTCATGTGTCATTCATGACTGTTTGGTCTGTGCTCTTTCTTGGCAGTCCACATCATCTTTTTAGTTGTTATGTGGGCATTATCACTATTTTTGCCCTACAATTTTACTCCTTCCTCTTTCTTCTTCTATCTTTGTATTCTTCCTCTCTTTTTTGCTTAGCATTTTCTTTCCTAGAAGAACTCTGGCTTCCACTCTAATCACTACACGCTGCTTTCAACTGTTTCCTATCATATTTATCTAAATGGCTTAAATACTTAAAACGTCATCACTATGAGCTAGTACTACAGTTTATTGAATCTCATTGTCTTTCAGATGGAGGGAATCTGTGTTGATGGAATGTATACTTCTCTGTCCAGTGCTTGGGACTTTCTAAAAGAAATGATGCAACACTCCATCATTTTAGGCTGCATACAGATTTACAGTATCCTTAAATATTTATTTAATATTTCAATTATAAAGTCTTTCATCCTCCTTATTCTGAATATGTGAAAGAGACTGAGAAAATAAATGCCTCTTATAAAGCTCAAAGAATTAAGTGTCCACAAGTATCTTACAACTCACTAGTCCAACAACTTTACAAATCGCAGATAGTGGAGAATGTTGACTTATGACAAAACACAGTGAAAAGAATAATTAACGGCTTAAGAAGAAGATTCTGCTCCATGATGCTACCCATGTCAACACAGACACCTGAAGCTATTTGCAATTATTTTGCTCTGGGTACAGAAACAGATACTCTCTGCAGAAGCCTTCAGTTTCTGTTTGTTCTTTCTTTCTGCCCCTCCTCATCCCTACCCATAATAAAGACAGTGGTTTATGTATCCATTCTCATATTAGCATGCACAGAATTCTGGCATTTTCTGAGAGACTGGATTTCATCATACCTGCTTGATTGATTGCTATAGCCTAAAAAAATCAAATATAACCTCTCAAACTTTTTGAATATGCCAAAAAACAGTGTAACAAAAGTTTGGATGGGTTTAGTAGGGCAAACATTTGACACCCCTGCATTCGGTTATTATTTGGTACATCTTTCCCACATTTTAGATATCAAAGTGTGACGGGAAAAAATTTAAAATGAAACTCAAAAAATAATCTTCCCTCTGATGATGTTGATGATGGCATGTACCTTTAGCAAGCAGAGCTCCTGGTTTTTTTTAAGTACAGCAATGGGCACTCTCTCCTTTGGGAAAGTCCTCTCAGGCATCTCAGGCACTTCAAAGTTATTAGTGCATTTACAGTTATAATACATCTAAACATCAATGCACAGACTGAAACATAGAGTACAGTAGAAATATTCGGAAGTAACAATCTGCTACTAATCAGTCAGTCAGCCACACACTCATGCTCAATACAAATTGTTCAGCAAACATCATTTAAAATTTCAGACTGGGCATGACAGACAGAACAAAAGAGGTTAAGACAGTGCTTAAGAGAAGATTTGGTGTGTTTATCATGATACCCATGATAATATGTACCTCTGGCTGATGGAGGTTCTGGTTTTCTGGGAACAGCTACAGGAGTTTTCTCTTCTGGGACAGCCTTCTTGGGCATTACAGGCTCTTTAAAGATATTAGTATCTTTTAATTATGTGTATTAAGCTTTAAAATGAGGGTGAAACATACTATTTGAGAGAAGGAAAAGAGATCCTGTTCATAAGATGTACCTTTAGCCCGTGGAGCTGTTCGTTTTTTAGGTACAGCAACAGGCTCTGGCTTTTGAGGCACCTTAGCTGACGCTGGTTCCTCAGGTGCCACAACAGGCGCTGGTTCCTCGAGTGCCACAGCAGGCGCTGGTTCCTCAGGTGCCACAGCAGGTGCTGTTTTTTGGGGTGCTGCAGAAGGCTGTGGTTTTCGGGGTGCCAAAACAGGCTCTGGTTCCTCAAGCACCACAACAGGTTCTGGCCTCTGGGGTGCCACAACAGGCTTTGTTTTGGGGGACACTGCAAAAGGCTTTGTTTTTTGAGACTCTGCAACAAACTGTCTTTCTTCAGGTGCCACAAAAAGCTCTGATTTTTGGGGTGCCACAGAAGGCTTTGTTTTTGGGGACACCACAACATGCTCTGATTTATGGGGTGCCACAACTGTCTTTGGCTCCTCAGGTGCCACAGTGAGCTCTGGTTCTTCAGATGCCACAACAGGCTCTGTTTTTTTGGGCGCCACAACGGGCCTTGGTTTGGGGGGCAAGACATGCTTTAGTTTTTGGGGTGCCACAACAGACTTGGGCTCCTCAGGTGCCACAATCAGCTCTGGTTTCTCAGGTACCACAACAGGCTCTGGTTTTTGGGGTGTCATAACATGTTCTTTCTCCTCCAGTGTCACAACAGGTTCTGTTTCTTGGGGAGCCAAAACAGGCTCAGGCTCCTCAGATTCCACAAAATGCTGCGGTTTTCGGGGTGCTACAACAGGTTCTGGAACCTCAGGCACCACAAAAGGCTCTGTTTTGGGGGGCATTGCAGCAGGTTCTTGTTTTCGAGGTGCCACAGAGGGCTTTGGTTTTTGGGGTGCTGCAGTCGGCTTTGGTTTTTGGAAAACTGCAACAGGTCCTTTCTCTGCTGGGAGAGATGTCTCAGCCACTTCATGTACATAAAAGATATTAGTTCTTAAGTTAACAACTACTCAGACATACATATCAAGTTTAAGTGAATCATAAACCATAAAAACACAATTGTAATGGAAACATTAAAAACATAGCAAGCATCCCTCATTTATGCTGGCCATTTTCAGGATGGGTAGACACATTTTGGCTTTTCTCCCTTCATATGCACACATACAGATACCCCTCACACCCCCACTCAGAAAAGCATACATGCATTCACAGTATAACTTAAGCTGTAAGTAAAATTCATGATAATTATGAACAGAATTGACAAGACAAAAGATATTAAAAACTCTGCAAGTAATAAGCTGAAGACTCTTTCAAGAATTATCAGTGATGGCATCTAATTTTTCCTGGTAGAGTTTCTCATATTTTAATACATTGATACTTTCTGCTCTTAGCTACTCTGATGGGTACTTCCCCTTCTTCGACCATTATCAATTTAAAGATATTAGTTGCATTTGTTTTCATGAACTGAAACATATGCTAGGAAGAACAGCAAGTATAACCCAAAATAGTACGAAGAATTGAAGCATAAAATACAGGTAATTCAGACATCCCAGATTTGTCACAATTCGTCAAAAAGACCCACGTATGTCTGTCTCACAGACGTACACATGTGCAGGACTCATAGAACAAGAACAGTTTAGAATCTCAGAAAACAGAAGGCCTGGAAAATAATAGTTGTAAAGATAAGAGGAAAAATATTGTTGTTATTATTACTGTTGAGATTTACCTTTTGCAAGTAGAGGTTCTGGTTCTTCAGGTACAGCCTCAGGTTCTGGGACAACTTCGGGTTCTGGTTCTTTAGGCACAACCTCAGGTTCTGGTATTTTAGGCACAGGTACTTTCTTTTCTGGAACAACTTTCTTCGGCATCTCAGGTTCTTTAAAGATATTTATTTGATTTACTTTTAGGAATTCGAAGACTAGGAATTAAAAAGGAGACAATAGCTCCAAGGTGAAAATTATCAAACAACATCAGAAAAAAGAAAAGAGGCTCAGATAAGCCCGTTATGTATTTTTCATATTGCTTGATGTGTACCAGTAATATCTATTGTTGCTTACTTGGAACTATTCACAAGGGAAGATGACAACACAATCTGTAACATTTATAAATATCAGAATATAAAAAAAGAGGATGATGCAGATTTTAAAAGATAATATTCAGAGAAACGAATGAAAATTTCTGTATGTCTATCAGTATGGAACATGTACCTTTAGGTGGTGGAGGCTCTGGTTTTTTAGGAACTTCAATGTATACTTTTTCTTCTGGAACCACTTTCTTGGGCACCTCAGGCACTTTAAAGAAAGTAATTTGTTTTATTTGTATGAAATTCAAACCTGTGTCTGCAGTTGTAAAGATAAGAAAAAGCAGAACTCAGGAACATCAAAAACATCACTGGTTTTGGCTATGAATATCAACTTTTTTCCTTGTCTACAGAAAATTCTCTCTGATATCTCTCTGAGGTAGTAGTCTCTTGCTGGCTACAAAAAGGCCAAGTTCTCTCTCTCTTTATCTCTCTCACACACATGGAAACACTACAATTTACACAACAAAAATAATTTATAGATCTTTTATAGCAAAAAACCCCTAGTATGTTAAAATAATACTCTAGAGAACAAATAGTTATTCTTTTATTCATCATTTACAGCTGTTACCTTTAGCTGGTGGAGGTTCTGGTTTCTTTGGTACTTTGACTGAAACCTCTTCTGGGACCACTTTCCTTGGTACCTCAGGCACTTGAAAAATATTAATAACTTTTACTATATGAATTTCAAAAGCAGCATTAAAGAATAACAGCAGAACAATATTAGTGAGGACAATAATTTCCCAGATCTCTTTTTTTCCACATTAACAGACTTGAAAAACCTTAGATAACAGAAGAAAATTCCAACAGAGGTCTGTCTTATTGTTTTCTATAGTGTTAAAATATTAACAGACTAATGTTTTCCCTTCTGTTTGTCTCATAATGAGAAATACCTTTAGGTGGTGCAACTTCTGGTTTTTTAGGCTCAGCAACAGGTACTTTCTCGTCTGGGATTTTCTTGGGCACTTCTGGCACTTAAAAATTAATACTTATGTTAATGCTAAGAATTTAAATTATTTTAAAATAGCAGTAAAGTGGGGGAAAAAACAAGCAAAAAGGACACCAGACAGCATCAATTAGACATACTACCCTTTCCCAAATAGGCTTTTTGCTCTCATTCTTGACAAGAGTCATTTGAGAGTATCATCAAGGGGAAAAGAGGCTGCTCCCCAAAATGAAATACATAAGTCACAGTTTATAAGGTAGAAAAGATGGAAGAATAGTATCAAAAAGGCTTTATCAGTGAAAGGAAGACAAATTATTGCCAGGGTCTTATTAATGGCAAGTACCTTTAGCTGGTGGAACTTCTGGCTTTTTAGGCACAGCAACTTTGATTTTCTCTTCAAGAACCACTTCCTTGGGCACTTCTGGCACTTTAAAGAAAGAGGTTATTTTCTGTTATTATATGGAATTTTACAGCTAAGTTCAAAAATTTGGAGTAGAAATTGCAAATTATGAATGTCCTTAACGGAACCATTGTTTTGATGTGTTTATTGACTTAAGTTTCCTTTATGTCCCTGTAGAATCTGAGGGAACACCTCAGAGACTTCTGGAGTTTTTTCTCCTCCTAATTTAGATTATTCTTCAGTTTTATTCAACTATCTCTCTGATTGCAATTTGACTAAAGTTGACACTGTTCTTTCTCCATTCCTGGTTACATTCTTCTGTGCATGATGACTTCTTCTCTGCATCAATTTTTCATCTATAAATGGAGAGTTTTCTTCCGTGTGACACCGGTGTCATTTATTCTGTACTTTGAAGTTCTCAAGCTCTCTTTTGGAGCTAACTTTTCATTGTCAGTCCAAAATATTTCAGATTACAGAAGCCCTGTTTTCTCTTTAATATTTCTTGCTATGGTCTTCAAGGATCAGTCTCTTCTCCATGCAATTTTATCAGTATTTCTGACTCACTGGTACACTAATTATGGTTATTGTTCAAAAAAGAGGGTTTAGAGTTTTCAAAACACTAGCATATGTAGAACTGTGGCCACAGAAAATAAAGATAATAGAACAAGAGGTTTTTAAAACACTAACAACACCCCCCCCCCCAACATTCACAGAAACAAGGCAGAGATTGTTTTCTCTTCCAAAAAAAATACTTTTATCTGTAGTGAAACATACCTTTGGCTGGTGGTGGTTCTGTTTTTTTAGGCACAGCAACAGGTACTTTCTCTTCTGGGATTGTCTTGGGCACCTCTGGTACTTTAAAGAAAACAGCATTCATTTTTGTTATGTTTAAGACATTTAAAGACATGTAAATTATTAAGAAGAAAGACTTTCATAAGAAACACATTAGAAAGATTCATTAGGCCAAATATGAAAAGAGACGTGTTATGCAAAAAATGTTGTATACTGCTATATACTACTAGGAATATTTGGAAATGAGAAATAAAGTTTAATATAATCCCTAACGCCCAAGAGAAAGAGAAATCTTCTCTTCAGAGTTTCACCATTGTTGACATATATCTCTAGGTGGTGGTGCTATTGGCTTTTTAGGCACAGAAACAGGTATTTCTCTTCTGAGACAGATTTCTTAGGTACCTCAGGAACTTTAAAGATATCAGTGTACTTTACTTCTAAGAATTAGAAAAATGGAACATTAAGAACAGAAAAGTAAGACGAAACAAGTAGACATGAGCAGACACACTGACAAAAATTACATGTTCAGAAATGTCTTATTGATTGGATTCCTCTATCAAAGAAGAGTTTAACGTGACTTTGCCAGGGTCCTTTGTCATCCAGTGGTGACATGCCACACAAGCTGGTGGTTCCAACAGGCTTCTAAAGAACCTGAATGAATTATAACAACTGGTTTCTGAGACTAATGCTATCTCCACTCAAAATTCAATCAACGGACCACTCAGTTTAATGAGTACTGTGAAAGAGGAAGTGTATATACTTCTTGCTTGGCTTTTTTTTTTTTTTGCAGGCTATTCACAGGACCTATGAAATACCCATGAAGTGAAAATATTTGTTCCGTTAATCTCACTGTCTACTGACTCAACTACAGTTTTCCATATTATTTTCAGTCCTTTTGGCTGGTTTCTGACATAAATTCTGTGCCATAGAAGGAACAGGTAACCTCAACTAATTTCTAAGCATTTGACAACAACGAAAAAACAAGAGACAGAAGAAACTTGAAAAAGGAGAAGGAAAGGGTATGCTGGCTTGTACCTTTGGGTGGTGGGGCTTCCGGCTTTTTAGACACAGGGACAGGTTTCTTTTCAGGGATTGCTTTCTTGGGCACTTCAGGCACTTGAAGGATATATAAGAGATTTTCATTTCATGAATTTCAAGTACACATACAAATAAATAAGACTAGTAAAGAAATATGAAAAGGGTTGCATACAACATAGATGTCATAAATCTGACATGTGAACTACAAATATCTTAAATTATTACAATTTAGACACAGTTTAGGAGACACAATAGATCTGATCAGCAAAAGAAGACAAGACGTCAATTTTATGAGTTTATCAAACTACCTTTAGGTAATGGAGGTTCTGGTTCTTTCAGCACAGGAGCAGGTTCTGTTTTTTTAGGCACAGCAATAGGTACTTTTTCTTCTGGAACAGCTTTCTTAACTAGTGCAGGCACTTTAAAGATATTAGTTCATTTTAAGAATTTATAAAGAACAGAATGATAGGTCATACAGAAAAACAAGTTGGTAATGTAAGTAAGGAAAAAAAAAGAATGAACACAAAGATTAATTACATTGAACAAGAACTATACCATGAACATGAATAATTTAATTTTCCTGGAGTTCATTGCTTTGCAATGAAGAAGAGATGAAGAAGAAGATCATATACCTCTAGGTGGTGGAGTCTTCTCTTTTCTGTGAACAGTAGAAACTTCTTCTTCTATGTAAATTTCCTCATAAACTTCATGCACTTGAAAGATATTAGTTTAGATAATTTAAATTAACTCTAGATTAGTATCTTCATACAACAAGACAATGTGAAAGACAAACAAATAAAATCAAATATTCAAACTTACTTAAAGACACACAAGTCTACTCCATATCTACCCTCAAAATTAGTCTTATTTCAATTGAGGAAAGAAAAAAAAAAAATTCTATTCTACCCTGGTCTGACCTCTGCAGGTTGTCAGAAGAAAGATCTGTGATATGTCCTAAACTGAGCCACTTCCTCGGATGCAGAGAAATGGTCCTTAAGCTTTGTCAATTTGTCTTTTTTTTTTCTTTTCCTTGGACAGATCTCAAGTAGCAGGGTCCCTTGCCATTATCTTTTGCACTTACAGCTAAACAAACACTTTTTTTTCCTCAAGAACAAACCCAGGTGACAGTATTTTTTTAAATATTTTTATTAATTTCAAGTAAATTGTCTGTATGTTCAAGAAAACTTAATGTTCTTTCACAATTTATTAAGCCCGACTGGAAACTCCATATGAACTGTTGCAGCTAACTAAACTCTAAGTTATGGTACACAGAATATTCTCAAAGATATTAAAGAAATCTATGTGAAACTATCCCTTTTATCCTTCTAATCCCACTTAATGTTTCTTTTATCTTTAAGCTGCGGTACTTCTTTAAGTATAGCAGGAGGTATTTTTTCTTTGTGGACAGCTTTCTTTGACACTTCAGGCACTTAGAAATATTGGTTTATTTTAGAAATACACACTAAGAAATAAGTAGCACAGGTCTGTAAAACAAAAGTGCTACTAGAAGAACACAAAAATACATGGTATTAAGCAGTGAATGCAATAGCTCAAACTTTCTGGAGTTCATTGTTTTTCTAACTACTAGCAGTTACAGGTGTAAATTTTCTCTTCTCTGAAAAGATAACTGTTGACTTCTTTTCCTTTAGGAATTTGGGGAATTTAAAGGCAATGTTTTTCTTTGACATTTCCAAATTAACTAAAAAAACCCTTTAAACTCATACACAAGTTGCAAAGCAAAACTCCAGTGATATTAACTAAATATTGTATCTCCAACATCTCTCTTAGAGCCACTAACTTGGCTGGAAAGAGTGCTGTGCTTCTGGGAACAAAGTCCTGCCACAAACTTTTGGATATATTTTTCCCGCTGACAGAGAATGCATTTGGGAAATGGATCAAGAAGTCAAGAAATATAAAGCTAATCCATCGCCCTGCTATGAATTGCCTGTCTACTTTAATTTCTTTGCAAGTCTTTGTTTGATTTTGTCTTTTTAGAGTTTAAACTCTTGATGCAGAATGTATCAATCTGTTTGAACAGCCCCTAGCACAAGACAAAAGGAAGAATCTATAGCTAATGTTCTTTTGATTTTTTTCTTGTATGAGGAATTATTCTGTCTTATAATTACTCATTAGTTTAACATATGAAGAAAGACACTGAAATATTTTGATTTCTTTGCAAACTTTTGCAAAATGACTGTACGTCTTTAATCTCTGATCTCCCAGCGTGCATACTCTTTCTTTAAAAGAAAATACTAGATTTAGTCTTACAACAATGGCTCAAATGTATTTACAGTGTATATACAGCACCCAGTCATGTTCTTCAGGAAAGCGCAGGAAGTGCACTTTGACAGTGATTTTAATTTTCACAGAAATCTAAGATAACTAGTTTTACTTCCCATATAGTTACTCCTGGTACAGTCTCTACTCATGTGCCTAGACTTATTAATGTTAGTAAATGATTCTAAAGTTTAGAAGTCTATAAATATCTATAGCTATCTCTGTCTATTTATTAAGGATTACAGCATCAAAACAGCAAACTATTGGCACAGGCTCTCCTCTAGTTCAGTATATGAGCATGTTGGATTTCTTACTTAGTATGTCAAATTTGAAAGAGACTAGAGAAAATCCATTTGGACATTATATACCTCTGGCTGGAGGAGCTTCTTCTTTAGGTACAGCAGCAGGTATTTTCTTAAGTGGGACAGGTTTTCTTGTCACAGCAGGTACTTCAAAGATATTAGATTCTTTAAGAATATTATCATATACAAAGTGTAAGTAACAAAGAAGCAATGACAGATGCATGGCATTTAAGGGAACATTAGAATGAACACATTGATTAATTGATTGGAACAGAAATGGAATGATAAAGATGAATAACAGTTATAGGGCATGTGCTACTTTATATATTGCTTGAGTAGTTGGTTTACCTTTAGCTGCTGGAGCTTCCAGTTCACTAGGAATAATAGCAGGGACTTTTGCTTCAGTTGGAACTTTCTCATAAACTTCAGGCTCTTTAAAGATATTAGTTTATTTTACACATTTCAATGGTATTTACAAGCCAAGATTAGAAAGACAACTTATAATGCAAACACATGAATGCGTACATGAACAATGAGTTGTTTGAACATAAATTATTTAAATATCCTAATATTTAAATATCCTAAATTATTTAAATAGCCTGATCATTTAGCTGCTATTCCTACAAGGGATTATTCCTAATCAGTAAAATACAAATTTACAAAAATATTTGTTTTCTAGTTACTTTGTTCTGTATATTAGATAGAACATAACTGAATTTCACATTTCCTCACCTGGAGTTAGTTAGCTATCTATATACCCCAGCTCAACAATGAATTAAGTCACAGTCAGGATGGCACTTAGGCAGTGTCTACTAAAGTTAATTCATTTGGTTGAATGCTGCTAAAGTACTTTCCAGGATCTGTTGTTTATGGATCTTTCTCCCAGCAATGAAGGAAAAAAGACTTTAAATATGCTAAACTATGACTTGATTTCTGAAGAGAGAGGGTCTCAAAGAGATGGATGAAAATTACTTTTAAGTAATTAAAACAAAAATTTAAATTGAAAATGCATTTTTTGTTTTACAAAACGCCCTAGAACATTAATGGATTTATTCTCTGCAGTTTACTGTTTGGTAATTGGCTCACTGATGTACCTTCATATGAAAGAGGTTCCTCTTCTCTAGGAATTATGGTAGGTACTTTCTCTTCAAGGGCAGCCGTCTTACGAGCCTCGGGCACTTTAAAGATATTAGCTTTCTTTTAGTAACCTCAAAATCATTTGCAATTTTAAAAATCAAAATCATAAATGAAACCAGAAAACAAAATATCCTAAAAGGAAAGTTCTCTTGAGGTCTCCAATACTGTGCATTTCTGTGGGAGAAGTAATATGCAGTTCTAAAACTAGCTTGCTGGAGAAATTAATTATGTGAAGAAATGTATAGGTTCTGCTCTCAAAGAGTAGAAGTCATTTGCTATTTTCACTGTGTCTTCATGCTTTTCCCTCTGATACACGGAACAGCTTTAATGGTTTTAACTTACTAACTTTCATCTTATTACTCCTCTGTGAGTATAATGACCAATATATTGACTTCAAAACCCCAGTGTAAACTAAATTCACAGCTATAGTCCAAAGATAAAAAGCACTGAGGTTTTAATATACTGGTAGTATAAGTAGTGATGCCTCCTCAGCATGTTTTAGCTGATAAATCAGAGTAGCACACATATAGCACGCTGTTTAGCCTGCATATAGCATGTATATGAAAGAGTTTTCAATTTATCTGGAATCTGAAGTTAGGGATTAGATACCCTTGCCATGACATAAATAACATTAGGATCATTTTAAAAGATGTTAGTTGGCAATAAAGATACAACTATTTCCTTTCCACAGAATCTCATATCAAAAATCCTTCTACCTTTCAGTGGTGGAACTTCTATTTCAGGTGCATACGTAGGTTTCTTTTCTTCAGGGACAGCTCTTTTGAGAACAGCAGGCCCTTTAAGATATTATTTACTTTTAGGGGTTTTAAAGTTATTTAGAAGAGGTTAGAAAGAAGAAGAGCAAATCTGACAGGCTGATTCATGAAACAACAAAGAATTAAATGCTTCCTGAAAGAACATTTATGTTGATTTTGAAGATTAGACAGAATAACAACATATGAAAAACATTTTCTTGAAAGATGGATATAGTTTTGGATGGCTGAATCTCTTCAGAAGGACCAAAAATACTCCTTGTACTGCTCTCACATGTAGCTTAAAGACAGAGCACACATTCTTTTAAAGGAACTTCACATATTTTCAACAAACGACTTGAACAAACAGGTAAAGAGACTCAGTCACAAACAGCTGAAAAAAGTACCATGCAGACATGAAACATATGCATATCTTTCTCAACAAATAATGAAGATGAAAGACTGAAATCAGAGTTCATGATTCATGAGTACAATGAAGAGAAGTATACCTGTAGCTGGTGGAGCCATTTCTTTTTTAGGAACAGCAGGTGGCACTTTTTCTTTTGGAACAGGTTTCTTCGGCACTGCTGGCACTTTAAAGACATTGTTTGTTTGTTTTTTTAAGAACTTTTGCAGTATGAATATTATGTAAGAATAAAAGTTAAACAAAAGCAAACAATGCAAAAAGTCAGAGAAGTTAAAAGACTATAAAACACAGTCTAATGCTGGTGACCTTGCAGGCCACCCCTTTGCCTCCTGATTCTGGTTGGACAATTCTGTTTGGATACACATGGCTAGAGTCTTCAGCATTCACTGAAAGAAAACACTGCTCGATTGCTGAACTTTTGATTGGGACAGTCCATAATAATTACTTTATGGACTATCAGCTGTAACTGATGGCAGCTGGAAATATATTAAGGTTTTCATTTCCTATCAGGTAACTCTAAGTCTTTATGCAAAAATAAAACCCCACCCCACTGATTTCATTATGATAATTTGTATGAGAAGCAACTATAAAATTAGCACAAAATGTGTTTCTGGAAAATCCAGTGCTTTGAACAGAAAATTACAGAACTCCAGGCTAGCACAGAAAATCTGCTTCCATCCAGATTTCACGACATTCATCTTTTGTACAGCTGATACAGGGAACATATATTAGGATTGTATGCATTCCAGCTTATCAGTAGGGTTGAAAAGGGTCCTTGGTTTTTAGGATACTATGGGTAACTAGGATTTAACTGACATGGGGTTACTACTAAGCATCATGGAATAGCTTAATGAACCTTCATTAATTTATATAACCACTTGTTTTCAACACTTAGGAAATTTCATTAATATTGTGATGACAAGAAATTGATTCAAGAATGAAGAAATCCCCTCCACCCTCATTCCTTTGTCTTCAATAGGAAGGTCATTTGTTACACTTTTAATTTGTTGAAGAAATAGGTTTTTTTGAGGGGCAGGGAGGATTCTGAGAAGGCAGAGGGCTTTGTTTTTAAATTTATCTAGTAGCTGATGTACCTTTAGCTGGTGGAGCTTCTTTTTTAGGAACGGGAACAGGCACTTTTTCTTCTGGCAGAGGTCTTTTAGGCGCCTCAGGCACTTTAAAAAACGTTTCATTAGGGATTTTTAGGTTATTTACAAAGAATTTCAACAGATACAAAGACAGCAAACAGAACAATCACTCATCCATAGAAGAACCACCTCACCATTTATGCAGGAGACAAGGAACAGCCACGTGGCTCAGAGTTCATGAGCAACGAAAGCTAAGGAATATTGCTTTATGTCTCTCTGGTGTATTTTAGATGCACTTTCTGTTTGGCATGAGGGATCCTGTGATTCTATAATCATAAATTTAAGTGATAAGAAGAAAGGCCCTACCTGAGTTCTAAGAACTCTGTAACTCACAGGCATTAAACTGGGCAAGGGAAACAAATATTGGCACATAAAAATATCGAATCTAAACTGAAGCTGAATTGCATCAGAGAATTATCATTTACTTTGTGTGTGTCACACCTACACTAGCTCATTTTAGGCAGTGCAGTGGAGAACCTTCCCATTCCACTTTGAAGGGAAAGATTCCTTAGAAAGGAAGGAATAGGAGAGAAACAATCTTTGAGTGGATTTTTTATCACCAACAGCAGACACACATAGGAATATGAGTGGGGAAAAATATACACAAACACCAAAAGGAGGCCTAAGCTGTAGCTGGAAACTCAATGAACAGCAATAAGAATAAAGAAATCATGAGCTGATGTACCTATAGCTGGTTGGATTTCATAAGCTTCCTCATACACCTCCTCAGACTTCTCACAGATCTCTTCCTTCTCCTTAAATTCATACTTTTCATAGATGTCTTCCTTTTCCTCAGCTTCCTCTTCATATTCTTGTTTCTGAATCTCCTCATAGCTCTCAGGTTCTTCAGCTTCCTCATATGCCTCAATTTCTTCAGTTTCCTGAACTTGCTCAAAGTCTTCAGTGCTTTCATATGTCTCATACTTCTCATACTCCTCATATATATACTCATATTTCTCCACCACAGGAGCAGGAGCAGGAGCAGGAGCAGGAGCAGGAGCAGGAGCAGGGACTCTTTCTTTCCGGACAAGCTTCTTGGGTACTTCAGGCACTTTAGAGACAGTGTTACTGTTACTACCTTACAATTATTTAAACTATTTTACAGTTAGCTAAGACAGTCCACATGGAACAGAAACTATTCTTGATAACCACAAACATAAGTTACAATAAAGTAGAATATGCTCTTGAAACAGTAAATAATTCTAAAAGATTTAGAAATGAAGAGGGAAAAAAAAACTTTGGGAGATTATGTGAAGAAATGTATAGGTTCTGCTCTCAAAGAGTAGAAGTCATTTGCTATTTTCACTGTGTCTTCATGCTTTTCCCTCTGATACACGGAACAGCTTTAATGGTTTTAACTTACTAACTTTCATCTTATTACTCCTCTGTGAGTATAATGACCAATATATTGACTTCAAAACCCCAGTGTAAACTAAATTCACAGCTATAGTCCAAAGATAAAAAGCACTGAGGTTTTAATATACTGGTAGTATAAGTAGTGATGCCTCCTCAGCATGTTTTAGCTGATAAATCAGAGTAGCACACATATAGCACGCTGTTTAGCCTGCATATAGCATGTATATGAAAGAGTTTTCAATTTATCTGGAATCTGAAGTTAGGGATTAGATACCCTTGCCATGACATAAATAACATTAGGATCATTTTAAAAGATGTTAGTTGGCAATAAAGATACAACTATTTCCTTTCCACAGAATCTCATATCAAAAATCCTTCTACCTTTCAGTGGTGGAACTTCTATTTCAGGTGCATACGTAGGTTTCTTTTCTTCAGGGACAGCTCTTTTGAGAACAGCAGGCCCTTTAAGATATTATTTACTTTTAGGGGTTTTAAAGTTATTTAGAAGAGGTTAGAAAGAAGAAGAGCAAATCTGACAGGCTGATTCATGAAACAACAAAGAATTAAATGCTTCCTGAAAGAACATTTATGTTGATTTTGAAGATTAGACAGAATAACAACATATGAAAAACATTTTCTTGAAAGATGGATATAGTTTTGGATGGCTGAATCTCTTCAGAAGGACCAAAAATACTCCTTGTACTGCTCTCACATGTAGCTTAAAGACAGAGCACACATTCTTTTAAAGGAACTTCACATATTTTCAACAAACGACTTGAACAAACAGGTAAAGAGACTCAGTCACAAACAGCTGAAAAAAGTACCATGCAGACATGAAACATATGCATATCTTTCTCAACAAATAATGAAGATGAAAGACTGAAATCAGAGTTCATGATTCATGAGTACAATGAAGAGAAGTATACCTGTAGCTGGTGGAGCCATTTCTTTTTTAGGAACAGCAGGTGGCACTTTTTCTTTTGGAACAGGTTTCTTCGGCACTGCTGGCACTTTAAAGACATTGTTTGTTTGTTTTTTTAAGAACTTTTGCAGTATGAATATTATGTAAGAATAAAAGTTAAACAAAAGCAAACAATGCAAAAAGTCAGAGAAGTTAAAAGACTATAAAACACAGTCTAATGCTGGTGACCTTGCAGGCCACCCCTTTGCCTCCTGATTCTGGTTGGACAATTCTGTTTGGATACACATGGCTAGAGTCTTCAGCATTCACTGAAAGAAAACACTGCTCGATTGCTGAACTTTTGATTGGGACAGTCCATAATAATTACTTTATGGACTATCAGCTGTAACTGATGGCAGCTGGAAATATATTAAGGTTTTCATTTCCTATCAGGTAACTCTAAGTCTTTATGCAAAAATAAAACCCCACCCCACTGATTTCATTATGATAATTTGTATGAGAAGCAACTATAAAATTAGCACAAAATGTGTTTCTGGAAAATCCAGTGCTTTGAACAGAAAATTACAGAACTCCAGGCTAGCACAGAAAATCTGCTTCCATCCAGATTTCACGACATTCATCTTTTGTACAGCTGATACAGGGAACATATATTAGGATTGTATGCATTCCAGCTTATCAGTAGGGTTGAAAAGGGTCCTTGGTTTTTAGGATACTATGGGTAACTAGGATTTAACTGACATGGGGTTACTACTAAGCATCATGGAATAGCTTAATGAACCTTCATTAATTTATATAACCACTTGTTTTCAACACTTAGGAAATTTCATTAATATTGTGATGACAAGAAATTGATTCAAGAATGAAGAAATCCCCTCCACCCTCATTCCTTTGTCTTCAATAGGAAGGTCATTTGTTACACTTTTAATTTGTTGAAGAAATAGGTTTTTTTGAGGGGCAGGGAGGATTCTGAGAAGGCAGAGGGCTTTGTTTTTAAATTTATCTAGTAGCTGATGTACCTTTAGCTGGTGGAGCTTCTTTTTTAGGAACGGGAACAGGCACTTTTTCTTCTGGCAGAGGTCTTTTAGGCGCCTCAGGCACTTTAAAAAACGTTTCATTAGGGATTTTTAGGTTATTTACAAAGAATTTCAACAGATACAAAGACAGCAAACAGAACAATCACTCATCCATAGAAGAACCACCTCACCATTTATGCAGGAGACAAGGAACAGCCACGTGGCTCAGAGTTCATGAGCAACGAAAGCTAAGGAATATTGCTTTATGTCTCTCTGGTGTATTTTAGATGCACTTTCTGTTTGGCATGAGGGATCCTGTGATTCTATAATCATAAATTTAAGTGATAAGAAGAAAGGCCCTACCTGAGTTCTAAGAACTCTGTAACTCACAGGCATTAAACTGGGCAAGGGAAACAAATATTGGCACATAAAAATATCGAATCTAAACTGAAGCTGAATTGCATCAGAGAATTATCATTTACTTTGTGTGTGTCACACCTACACTAGCTCATTTTAGGCAGTGCAGTGGAGAACCTTCCCATTCCACTTTGAAGGGAAAGATTCCTTAGAAAGGAAGGAATAGGAGAGAAACAATCTTTGAGTGGATTTTTTATCACCAACAGCAGACACACATAGGAATATGAGTGGGGAAAAATATACACAAACACCAAAAGGAGGCCTAAGCTGTAGCTGGAAACTCAATGAACAGCAATAAGAATAAAGAAATCATGAGCTGATGTACCTATAGCTGGTTGGATTTCATAAGCTTCCTCATACACCTCCTCAGACTTCTCACAGATCTCTTCCTTCTCCTTAAATTCATACTTTTCATAGATGTCTTCCTTTTCCTCAGCTTCCTCTTCATATTCTTGTTTCTGAATCTCCTCATAGCTCTCAGGTTCTTCAGCTTCCTCATATGCCTCAATTTCTTCAGTTTCCTGAACTTGCTCAAAGTCTTCAGTGCTTTCATATGTCTCATACTTCTCATACTCCTCATATATATACTCATATTTCTCCACCACAGGAGCAGGAGCAGGAGCAGGAGCAGGAGCAGGAGCAGGGACTCTTTCTTTCCGGACAAGCTTCTTGGGTACTTCAGGCACTTTAGAGACAGTGTTACTGTTACTACCTTACAATTATTTAAACTATTTTACAGTTAGCTAAGACAGTCCACATGGAACAGAAACTATTCTTGATAACCACAAACATAAGTTACAATAAAGTAGAATATGCTCTTGAAACAGTAAATAATTCTAAAAGATTTAGAAATGAAGAGGGAAAAAAAAAACTTTGGGAGATTATGTGAAGAAATGTATAGGTTCTGCTCTCAAAGAGTAGAAGTCATTTGCTATTTTCACTGTGTCTTCATGCTTTTCCCTCTGATACACGGAACAGCTTTAATGGTTTTAACTTACTAACTTTCATCTTATTACTCCTCTGTGAGTATAATGACCAATATATTGACTTCAAAACCCCAGTGTAAACTAAATTCACAGCTATAGTCCAAAGATAAAAAGCACTGAGGTTTTAATATACTGGTAGTATAAGTAGTGATGCCTCCTCAGCATGTTTTAGCTGATAAATCAGAGTAGCACACATATAGCACGCTGTTTAGCCTGCATATAGCATGTATATGAAAGAGTTTTCAATTTATCTGGAATCTGAAGTTAGGGATTAGATACCCTTGCCATGACATAAATAACATTAGGATCATTTTAAAAGATGTTAGTTGGCAATAAAGATACAACTATTTCCTTTCCACAGAATCTCATATCAAAAATCCTTCTACCTTTCAGTGGTGGAACTTCTATTTCAGGTGCATACGTAGGTTTCTTTTCTTCAGGGACAGCTCTTTTGAGAACAGCAGGCCCTTTAAGATATTATTTACTTTTAGGGGTTTTAAAGTTATTTAGAAGAGGTTAGAAAGAAGAAGAGCAAATCTGACAGGCTGATTCATGAAACAACAAAGAATTAAATGCTTCCTGAAAGAACATTTATGTTGATTTTGAAGATTAGACAGAATAACAACATATGAAAAACATTTTCTTGAAAGATGGATATAGTTTTGGATGGCTGAATCTCTTCAGAAGGACCAAAAATACTCCTTGTACTGCTCTCACATGTAGCTTAAAGACAGAGCACACATTCTTTTAAAGGAACTTCACATATTTTCAACAAACGACTTGAACAAACAGGTAAAGAGACTCAGTCACAAACAGCTGAAAAAAGTACCATGCAGACATGAAACATATGCATATCTTTCTCAACAAATAATGAAGATGAAAGACTGAAATCAGAGTTCATGATTCATGAGTACAATGAAGAGAAGTATACCTGTAGCTGGTGGAGCCATTTCTTTTTTAGGAACAGCAGGTGGCACTTTTTCTTTTGGAACAGGTTTCTTCGGCACTGCTGGCACTTTAAAGACATTGTTTGTTTGTTTTTTTAAGAACTTTTGCAGTATGAATATTATGTAAGAATAAAAGTTAAACAAAAGCAAACAATGCAAAAAGTCAGAGAAGTTAAAAGACTATAAAACACAGTCTAATGCTGGTGACCTTGCAGGCCACCCCTTTGCCTCCTGATTCTGGTTGGACAATTCTGTTTGGATACACATGGCTAGAGTCTTCAGCATTCACTGAAAGAAAACACTGCTCGATTGCTGAACTTTTGATTGGGACAGTCCATAATAATTACTTTATGGACTATCAGCTGTAACTGATGGCAGCTGGAAATATATTAAGGTTTTCATTTCCTATCAGGTAACTCTAAGTCTTTATGCAAAAATAAAACCCCACCCCACTGATTTCATTATGATAATTTGTATGAGAAGCAACTATAAAATTAGCACAAAATGTGTTTCTGGAAAATCCAGTGCTTTGAACAGAAAATTACAGAACTCCAGGCTAGCACAGAAAATCTGCTTCCATCCAGATTTCACGACATTCATCTTTTGTACAGCTGATACAGGGAACATATATTAGGATTGTATGCATTCCAGCTTATCAGTAGGGTTGAAAAGGGTCCTTGGTTTTTAGGATACTATGGGTAACTAGGATTTAACTGACATGGGGTTACTACTAAGCATCATGGAATAGCTTAATGAACCTTCATTAATTTATATAACCACTTGTTTTCAACACTTAGGAAATTTCATTAATATTGTGATGACAAGAAATTGATTCAAGAATGAAGAAATCCCCTCCACCCTCATTCCTTTGTCTTCAATAGGAAGGTCATTTGTTACACTTTTAATTTGTTGAAGAAATAGGTTTTTTTGAGGGGCAGGGAGGATTCTGAGAAGGCAGAGGGCTTTGTTTTTAAATTTATCTAGTAGCTGATGTACCTTTAGCTGGTGGAGCTTCTTTTTTAGGAACGGGAACAGGCACTTTTTCTTCTGGCAGAGGTCTTTTAGGCGCCTCAGGCACTTTAAAAAACGTTTCATTAGGGATTTTTAGGTTATTTACAAAGAATTTCAACAGATACAAAGACAGCAAACAGAACAATCACTCATCCATAGAAGAACCACCTCACCATTTATGCAGGAGACAAGGAACAGCCACGTGGCTCAGAGTTCATGAGCAACGAAAGCTAAGGAATATTGCTTTATGTCTCTCTGGTGTATTTTAGATGCACTTTCTGTTTGGCATGAGGGATCCTGTGATTCTATAATCATAAATTTAAGTGATAAGAAGAAAGGCCCTACCTGAGTTCTAAGAACTCTGTAACTCACAGGCATTAAACTGGGCAAGGGAAACAAATATTGGCACATAAAAATATCGAATCTAAACTGAAGCTGAATTGCATCAGAGAATTATCATTTACTTTGTGTGTGTCACACCTACACTAGCTCATTTTAGGCAGTGCAGTGGAGAACCTTCCCATTCCACTTTGAAGGGAAAGATTCCTTAGAAAGGAAGGAATAGGAGAGAAACAATCTTTGAGTGGATTTTTTATCACCAACAGCAGACACACATAGGAATATGAGTGGGGAAAAATATACACAAACACCAAAAGGAGGCCTAAGCTGTAGCTGGAAACTCAATGAACAGCAATAAGAATAAAGAAATCATGAGCTGATGTACCTATAGCTGGTTGGATTTCATAAGCTTCCTCATACACCTCCTCAGACTTCTCACAGATCTCTTCCTTCTCCTTAAATTCATACTTTTCATAGATGTCTTCCTTTTCCTCAGCTTCCTCTTCATATTCTTGTTTCTGAATCTCCTCATAGCTCTCAGGTTCTTCAGCTTCCTCATATGCCTCAATTTCTTCAGTTTCCTGAACTTGCTCAAAGTCTTCAGTGCTTTCATATGTCTCATACTTCTCATACTCCTCATATATATACTCATATTTCTCCACCACAGGAGCAGGAGCAGGAGCAGGAGCAGGAGCAGGAGCAGGAGCAGGAGCAGGAGCAGGGACTCTTTCTTTCCGGACAAGCTTCTTGGGTACTTCAGGCACTTTAGAGACAGTGTTACTGTTACTACCTTACAATTATTTAAACTATTTTACAGTTAGCTAAGACAGTCCACATGGAACAGAAACTATTCTTGATAACCACAAACATAAGTTACAATAAAGTAGAATATGCTCTTGAAACAGTAAATAATTCTAAAAGATTTAGAAATGAAGAGGAAAAACAAATCTTTGGGAGGAATAAGAAGTAAATCTGTACCTTTAGCTGGTGGTGGTTCTTTGGGTTTGGGGACAGCAACTGGCACTTTCTCTTCTGCAACAGGCCTTTTTTGCACCTCAGGAACTTTAAAGATATGGTTTTCTTTTAGGAATTTTAAAAATCTTAATGTAGTATGAGTAAATGACACAGGAAACAAAGCTTTACGGTTTTACAACCCAAACTTTGATACTGAAGAGTTTTAACATAAATTAGAGCAGAAATCTCATGACAATGGCAAAGTCAGAAAGAAGAAGGTCAAGAGTATTTTTAGTATGTATAATAATAATCATAATTGGGAGCACATATACCTTTTGCAGCTGGAACCTCCACTTTTTCAGGGTGGGCAACAGGCACCTTCTCTTCAGGAACAATTTTCTTAGGCACCTTTGCTACTTTAAAGATATGATTTGACTTCAGTGTTCTTGTTGCACAATTTTGAAATACACACAAACCCAGAAACTTAGGAACAGCAGAACAGAAACTTACAAACAAATAAACAATATAGTGGCAAATATAATACAAGACAGACATACTAAAACCAAGTTCAACTGTATGAAGAATGTTATCTACTAATGCTACAACATTTACAAACGGCAATACCTTTAGCTGGTAGATCTGGCACCTTTTTAGGAACAGGTACTTTCTCTTCAGGAACAGGTTTCTTAGGCACCGTGGGCACTTTAAAGACATTTTTTTTATTTTAAGAATGTTATCGACCAGTAGTATTAGAAAGACAACACAAACCATACACAAACATATATACTGAAATAAGAACTTATTTGCAGGATATGGTTTAAAGATGAAACTGAAATATAAACAAAAGATACTTTATATCCAGAGAAAGACTTCTTCAAAAAGTCAAATCATTGTAGAGTTTATTTTTTGTTAGAAATTTGATAGACTGCCCTAGACATCAAAACAGAAAAGACAGCACGGGCACAAAAATAATGTAAGTAAAAAAATATATATATGTAGAGCTGTTGAATGAGAATAACAACACTGATTATTTTCCTAGATATTAATTTATGTACCTTTTTCTGGAGGAAGCTCCAGTTTTTCAGGAGTAGGTACAGGTATTTTTTCTTTTGGAACAGGTTTCTTAGGAACCTCCGGCTCTTTAAAGACATTTTGCAAACATATTTTAAAATTACTTTCCAAGCATTAAAAACATTAAAAAACATGAAACAAGATAAGAAACTCCCCCAGAAGACATTAAGATTTATATACAGTTTAGAACAAGAAATAAAGACGAATCTTAACAAACCCAAAAGATCTCCCTGGTAACTTGTAAGAAGAGACAATGTACCTTTTGCTGGTATTTCTGGAATAGTTTCTTCTTCTTCTTCTTCTTCTTCTTCCTCAGGAACAAAAATGGGAAGCTTTTCTTCAGGCACAACTTTCTTTGGCACCTCAGGCACTTTAAAGACATTATTTTATTTTAAGAATTTTACTTTTGCAACATTCCAAAGAAAAATTCACAACATAAAACACAAGGACAACAACTTTAAAATAACAATGGTAATTGACAAGAAAATTCTACTAGTTATTTTCCTCTCTTCTCCTAAAAACAGCAAAATGGAATTGGGTTATATGAATTATTTGAAGATTAGCTCTCCATGCCCAGTTCTTAACTACACAGCATCATTGCTGACCATAAACATCAGCAACATATGCTACAAGGAGGTTGTAAAAAATTAGTGGCATCTAATATTTTTCACAAAAAACTGTCAGTGTCTGCTTTCCAATTTTGTTCTAAACAACTCAGCTGCTCAGGTAGAAAATGTTCAGCACCAAGGGGTAATCTCTGCAATAATCTGCTTCCATCTTGAATTTCACATTTAGGGTCCATCTTCCGGCTACTCACAGGGTCAATTGAGTTTTGATTTTCTTTTTGCATCAGTTTAGCTAATAGGCTTGAGATTTGAGCATACACTGTAAAGATATGTGTCAGAATGATCTTCCTGACCTGAAGATTTTCCAGATAAAGGCCCATAAATCATTGTTCCAGGTATTTTGTTTAAACACTATGTCATCGGAACACTGGTTCTGAGTAATGATATCACAATGCATCATGTTATTTAAGGCAGATGCTTAAAATGGAAAACCAGCAGATCATTCAAGGTCTGATTTTCAGCCCACCGAAGTCAAAAACAAAATAGACAATGAAGCCCTACCTGAGACCTAGCATTTTTTGCTGCAGAGGATCATCAGGGTGCTAGAACCAAGGATCTGACTTTACATGGGTATAAACTATGAGTTTTAAATTAAGATTCCATAGAAATATGAAAATGTAAGGGAGAGGAATTGTCTGCACACACCACAAGGTGATATACCTTTAGCTGGTGGAAATTTCTTTACTTTAGGAACTGCAACAGGCACTTTTTCTTCTGGGACAGCTCTCTTGGGCATCTCTGGCACTTTAAAGACATCATTTCGTAAAAAAATTTTCAATTACTTTTAAAGCATCAAACCACTAAAAACATGGAGCAAGATCACAAACACCCAAAAGATGAAGAAACTCCCTTAAAATGATAGCTAAGGTTTACATCAAACTTAAAATGAATAGAGGTGAAGATAGCTTAATGAACTGAACAGAGCACTCTGATAACTTTCAAGAAGGAATGGTGTACCTTTTGCTGATATCTCTGGAACAGCTTCCTCTTCCTCTTCCTCAGTAACAAAAACTGGTACCTCTTCAGGGGGAGGTCTTGGTATTTCTGGCACTTCAAAGATAGTATTTAATTGTAGGAAAATTAAAACGTCACACACAGATCACACTGTACATGACATCAGAAACCGAGAGACAAGTCACACACAAGCTGAAGAGTATGAATTAGCAAGTACATTTGACACAAACTGCTACCATAAGTAGCAGTACCATCAGTTTAATTCTAGTAAGATGCATCATTTGTATGTTCAGTTATGAGAAAAGATACCTTTGTCTGGTGGAAGTTCTGGCTTTTTAGGCACAGAAACAGCTACTTTCTTTTCTGGAACTTTCTTGGGCACTTCAGGCACTTTAAAGACATTTTTGTTTAAGAAATTAATTTTCAATGTAACATAAAACAAAGTAAAATGATAACATAATTGACATTAAGATAACTACACAAATATGTTAAACTTAATTTTGCAAGAAAGATAACATTGATTTTAAAAGTGTATGCTTTATCCACAGATTCACACAATTTTAAATTTTGAAACATATAAACTACAGAATTAAAAGTTGATGTAGTAGGGTTAAGGGGGGAAATCTGGCTGTTTAGGTACATTATCTACCTACGGAACAGCTGTTTTTGAAAGAGCAAGTAATTTAAAATCATTTAGATATATAAATAACTATTATCCTTTGTTCCACTTCAAAAGAGAGACACAACACAAGACACAAACGCATAAATTTGCAAAGTGTAGAACAAACATATGACTAACAGAAATGATCACACGTAACATCAGTGAATGGTTCCAGATCAAATACATTAGGAAGAGGAATGGGATTGTTACCCGCAGTCTTCTAAAGCAGAGAAATAAAACTAGAATTACGTGGTTGAATCACACACTCATGTACCTTTGGCTGGTGGAGGTTCAACTTTTTTAGGCCCAGGGACAAGTACCTTCTCTTCTGGCACAGGTTTCTTTGGTACTTCAGGCACTTTAAAAATATTATTATGGTTTAAGAATTAAGCTTAAGTTTTTGAACCATAAGGTAAAGAGAAGTGACATGAATCAAGTGCAATGACAAAGAATACTGATGATAACAGAAATCTGTCTTTTTGCACTACATTATTTCAAAGAGGAAAGGTGAACAAAGAACAAAAAGTAATTTTTCTTAATGCACTCAAGTCAAGAGCTGCTATACCTTTAGCTGGCGGAGCTTCCTTCTTTTTCAGTACAGGAGCAGGGACCTTCTCTTCTGGCACAGGTTTCTTTGGTACTTCAGGCACTTTAAAGATATTATTATGGTTTAAGAATTAAGCTTAGGTTTTTGAACCATAAGGTAAAGAGAAGTGACATGAATCAAGTGCAATGACAAGGAATACTGATGATAACAGAAATCTGTCTTTTTGCACTACATTATTTCAAAGAGGAAAGGTGAACAAAGAACAAAAAACAATTTTTCTTAATGCACTCAAGTCAAGAGCTGCTATACCTTTAGCTGGTGGAGCTTCCTTCTTTTTCAGTACAGGAGCAGGGACCTTCTCTTCTGGCACAGGTTTCTTTGGTACTTCAGGCACTTTAAAGATATTATTGTAAATTGAGTTTTGAACAAGAAGCTAAAATGCCATGATTTAAAAGACAGTGACACTAAACTATTGAATACAAACATAAAGAACCACAGTTCTTAAGAGCAACAATCCTTTTGCTATCATACGTTTAACACAAGTGAGAAGATAAAACAAGTCTAGAAGATCTTTCTGAGCACTACTAATTACAAGTTGATATACCTTTAGCTGGTGGAGCTTCCTCCTTCTTTGGCACTGGAACTTTCTTTTCTGGTACAGGTTTCTTTGGCACCTCAGGCACTTCAAAAATATAATTTTGGTTTAAGAATAATGCACAAGCTATTCAAAATGGAAAAGAAACAAAAAAGGCAGCACCACAAACTTTTTATATGAAGAGTTCCCTCCCACAAGAACAAGAAAAGTAATGTTTAACTAAAGCATCTGAGAAATATTGCGTGTTAGATATTTGGAGAACGTTTGCTAACAAAAGATAATGTACCTTTTGCTGGAGGAGCTTCTTTTTTCTCCAGAACAGATATTTTTTCCTCTGGAACAGGCTTCTTGGGCACCTCAGGCACTTGAAAGATACCATATTGTTTTAGGAATTTACTTCTAAAACAACAGGAACATAAAGTGCAAGCAAGCATCCCTAGCACAAACCTCAAATACACACCCAGAACATACAGCTGTGATTTAACATAGGTTGCACATTAAGACAAAATAAAACAGCAAACAAAATGTAGTTGCTTCTATTAAGCTCATTCTCCCTCCTCAGCCACTGATGTCATCAAGCATAGCGATTTTAAATTCAAGGGGATATTTGCCGATCCAAAGTTTGAGTAAGATGAAGTTTAACTTTTCAAAACCAGCTTTAAGAGAATATTAAGAAGTATTACGGTGGGGAACCTTGAAAAAATACAGCTTTACATTTTTTCTTAAATTTTTGGAGCAAATTAAAAATGTTAAAAATGGATGAAAATGAACATTCTAATAAATGACTATTTTATATAAATTGCTGTATCAGATAATTAGTGGTTTTACTACTTTTCTCCTTATTTTCCTCAAGAACTATCATCCTAATGCTTCTCAGCCATGTAATAGATAACATTTAATCACGCTGAATAAGCAGATTTAGGATATATATTTAATATAAATTGCCAAATACATTTTTTTCCTCAGAAATCTGCCAGTGGTATCTACATGAAAAAAAGCAAGTGGATCAAGTTTATCAATGGATTTGCTTCTAACACAGAACTATGGACACATTACAAGTACCCAACTGTTTATACCAGAATTTGGTGGGTAATAGCAATGTTTATGAGTGGCTTGCTTTGATACAAAGAAAAAAAATCCTGACTCTGCTAAAATCAATAGAAATTTTCCCTTTAACTGCAGTGAGACAAAGATTTCAACTAAAATGTATCTTAGCAGTCTTTGTACTCAGAAACCAGAAATATCCATGCAAGTTTTATGATGGCAGGAGAGTAAGCCCACTGGCTCTGAGTGGGCTGAAGAAAGTTTGGAGCACATATGAATTAAGCTGAACTACTATCATAGAATCAAGGGAAATTTTAGTTAACCTGAGTCTTGTTCTTGCTCAGGACAAACCTTGCTTTCACAGTGCACAGGAAAAGGTGCTAACCAATATATTAAAATTCTAGTGCGAATAACATTGGATATAGTTCTGACATACATTAGTTAGTCAAAAGAAATCCTAAACTTCTCTTTGGAGAAGAGACACAATGGCATGATTTGAGTAAGGACTGGCAAATATTAACATTTTTAAGTACTCTTAAATGATTAAGACCCCTTTGGAAAATCAGGCATAGCTAGTCTATGTCTTTATATTATGACGTAGGATGTTGAAAGGCTTTATTACAAACATCTTGGAATGATCTAGCTGCCCTCTCTAAGTTGTGAATAGTATGTTCATCCTGTACTAACAATGTTGAAAATTTACACCATCTCCATAAAAATACACTCCAAAGAAAAGCATCTACAACTGCAAGTATGAAAATATGGTAATTTAATAGAACTTTTATGCCTTTGCTTTCCATGAAAATATATTATTCCCTTCCCCCCTCAAAAACCCCCAAACAATGATGGGGTTTTCAAATATTTCTGAGTGTAACACAATGCAACTTGTGTTCCTAAATCATTCATTTTCAAATATCCTACCTATTTCCTAGATAAAAAATATTTTTTGTCTGTGATTGCAGAATTCTCATAAACATTTCTAGGCATTCCAAACAGAGTGATAGCAAGATTAGATCCCAGGCAAGGATGAAATAAAGTTGATTTAAGTTTCCTTAGTGGATTATATAGACTTCCTGTGAAAGAGGAATGAACAGTAGGCATACAACCATCCAACACATTTTCTACAATGTATACTAATCATTAAATATCTTGGGAGAAGGTACACTGGAAAGTACACCGGAAAATATTAAAACAAAACTTCAACACATTAACAGAGTCAAAAGGTATTACCTTTTCTCATATAACCCTAGAATTAAAGTATACCTCTAACTGGTGGGAGAGCCTTCTCTTCATATTGGGGAACTTGTACTTCCTCTTCCTCATATGGAGGCACTTCCTCTTCATAATAAGCAGCTTCCTCTTCATAATGGGTGACTTCTTCATATTGAGGAACTTCTTCATACTGAGGAACTTCCTCCTCATAGTGAGCAAATTCTTCATAATGGCGGACTTCCTCTTTGTAATGGATTACTTCCTCTTCATATTGTGGTATCTCTTCTTCCTCTTCATATTGTGGTACCTCCTTTTCATACTGAGGAACTTCAACATATACTTTTTCTTTTCGGACCACTGTCTTGTGTACTTCAGGCACTTAAAAAGATAGCAAAGATAAGAATCTTTAAATTTAGCACACAGATCTTACTAATGCTAAGGACCACAGGGCATTGTCTAGTAAGAATTAAACCAAAAGAAGAACATTCCATAGAAAACAAAGAATTACTCACTGCACATGGAACATACCATATACAAAAAACATGTATATCATTTTTCAATACTCTATCCAGTATACCTTTAGCTGGTGGTCTTGCCATTTTTTTAGGAGGAGAAATTGGTAGTCTTTCTTCAATGATAGCCCTCTCTGGTGCATCAGGCACTTAAAAGATACAGTACATTTATATTTAAGAATTTTAGAAAGTATTGTTTAAAAGCAAAAAATATTGTTGGCAAAAAACATAAAAAGATATCTTACAAATACATGGTTAATACGTAAAAGGCAACTGTGCTTATTGACATTGGACGTGTTATTACAGAAGCAATTAGGCAGCTATTCAATAAGGAAACAATAAACATTTCAATGGATGAAAGCTCTGGCCTAATTAAAGACAGAAGAACTCATGGCTCAGCAAGGAAGGCAGTTTTCCCCTTCTGTTGACTACTTTGCCAAGTGTATATTCAGACATGGCAAGCAGCCATTGCCAATGAGAGCAGAAAATTCTGTCTCAATTTTAAAAATTCCAAAAGATTAAGATGTGATCTTTTCCACTCTTTGAGATTTGTCCAGAAAGAACGCACACTTTAAGTAGCATATTCTCTTTTTTAGAACAGTAGTGCATGGCTCTCTTCTGAAGCAGGTCTTCTGGGAAATTTGTGATCAATACCATGGGAAACCATGAACAGAAAATTACTCTAGGATTTAACAACTGGGAAACTGTTAGGCTTGCCAACTCAGAGAATAACTTCAGCATTTTCTTAATAGATCTGAGATCTTTTCGATCTTCTTAAGAGATGAAATCCATTTTGTCAGTGACAGATTTGAGAATTTCTACCAGCTTTCTTCAACTAATGGTGAGAGTAGATGTGGACTGAGTGGCTGCCACAAGTCTTGATGGTTGTTAAGTAGAAGTTATTTTTAGGGCAATGTGATGCCTGATGAGTTCTTTAAACATATCCTGGCAGAGCCCTGATGTTTAATTCCAAGTATCAGGTACATCTGAATTTGAAATCTCAAACTAAAATTGATTGGAACTGGTAACCAGTTGAAGTGATTACAAAAACTGCATTGCGCATCAGTGTCCTTGCCAGGAAGCACAGGCTCATTTGGATTATTTTGTCTCAACTACTGCACCTCTATTTGGTGTCCCACAAGAGTGTGTTGCCTTTGATTGTTTTTTGCTTTGACTTTCTCTGCCAAGACCAGTTGGCATATGATCCTTGCCTTACAGGAAGCTAGAAAAAGGTCTTCTTCCATCCTCCTCTTAATACTCAAGATCCTCCTGCCCACATCATTCTCCAAGAGAGAGACTCAGTAGATTATTTAACTTCACACTAATGTGGTTGTATTAACCTTTTAATTCAAACCCAAGCTGATACGTCCAGAGTGCTTAATAATGTTGTTTCTCAACAGCAACATGTCTGCAAGCAGCAAGTCTGAAGTACCTTGTGGCTCAACTTCAAGAAATCAATAGATTGCTTCCCAAAGTGATATGGCAATGAATACGCTTCAAAACCTGTGAACTTTTTTCAAAGCCCTTGTGTTGGCATGTTCAATACCTGGGAATGTGCTAAGTGTCTCAGCCAGCCATGAAACAAAGAACAGCAAAGGCTGAGGTAAAGGTTGTTTCTTTGACCTGCACAATTAGATGAGGAATTGCTATCACAGAACAAGAAAGGACAGACTTTGCAAGAAGAGGAAAGCATATTAATATAAATGAAGGAAAAGGTTGCCCTGTTTTTCATCCAAGGGCAGAGAGGTGGCAAGATTTGCAAAAGAGGAGCTAGTGAAATGACTGGGCTTCCACTGTAACAACAACAATAAGCCAGGAGAAAGATTTAAGCCTTTTGTAAGACTTTAATACTGTTCTGGAATTCCTTTGGTATTCTAAAAGGTTCACATTCAGGACAAATGAATCCCTGATGCACAGAACTTGAAACTATGTGTTTTGTTGTCTTGCTTTTTTAGAGTAGCTGATAAGACACATATCTGAACATAGAATTTTTTTAGTCTGTTCATACCTGTGTATGAAATCTCCTCTTCTGTGTGAAGAGAAATGGACACTTCCTCTGAAATAGCCCAGTGTTCTTCTTCTGTTGCTACTTCAAAGACAGAGTCTATTTTAATATTTTTTTTTCTGGTGCAACACTGTGTACAATAATACCTATCCCATTAAAGATTTCTTAGAAAAACAGTTATTTCCTTATACCTCCCACACCCAGAGGAACTGGGGAAAATATATCTCTAATATTTCTCAAGGACTCTGTTCAGGTTTCCTTGGGACCATCATGGAATGTCAGAACTTCAAGAAAAGTGCCAGGGCAGCAGGCTTGAAGCTCTGGTGGTACTGCATTACAGACAGTCTGTTCATAGATTAAACGATGAGCAGGAGTACCTTCTGGTGGTGGAGACACTTTTCTTTTTGGAACAGCAATGGATACTTTTTCTTCTGTGACAATTTTCTTTGGAGCTTCTGGCACTTTAAAGATAGCAATTGTAAGAATACTAAATTCTAAAAAATTCACACACTTTCTGAAGTTCATACAAAACAATTACAGGCAAGCAACTTTGGGGAAATATTACACATTTACATAGCAAGAATATGTATCTTACAACATATTTACATAGCAAGAATATGTAATCTTACAATAAGCACCACAATCACACCAAACATAAAGACATTTAAATTAATAGAGACAATGGCTTGCTTAAGCTTTAACGCATAGTAGCTAGATATGTATTTTGTATCTTGAAGAGTAATAGTTTGGGGGTTTCCAGGAATAAATTTCCTAGATAAATTAGACGCTTTGAGATACTGTGCAACTTTACTAACAGCAGGAACATAGATAAATATTGAAATAATGTATATTATCTACCAAAATAATCAATAAAATATTAGATAAGAGTCAAAACATATCAAAAAGCTAACAGCATATTCACACAACATGAAGTAAGTTGCAAAGATGGAGACAAAAGTAGGATGCAAAATCCATATCTAGGCTCTTCAGAAAGGTAATTTAACCACAGAACACCATACATATAGAACACATAACAAAATCACTTTCTAAGCACAAGAAAATCACAGAAGCAGAGAACTCGCTTGTAAGTTTGAAAACCTCTGTTCTGAATACTGATGACATCATAAAACATTGATAGTTGTTTTTTTCTAAATATGTTTGTTTTTATCGAACTTCTTCACTGAATAAATGTTTTCACTCAGCTTTCCAAAGCTCTTAAGCAGCCAGTGTAATCAATGAAATGACTAGCTGCTTAGAATATGCAAGGAGTGCAGTTATGTGACTGTTCTCTGTCACCTTCTGGATTCTTTTGGAGGGGAGAGGGTGAAGTTCCTTTTACTTTAGAATCAATTTAGTAGACACTGGGATTCTATTAACCAAGCGAATGATAAGTATGAGGTGCACTGACTCCTGATATGTAGGAGCCTTCTCTACTTTCAAAAGAACTTATGTACCTTTAGCTGGTGGAGCTGCCACTTTCCGTGGAACTGGAACAGGCACTTTCTCTTCTGGCACAGGCTTCTTGGGCACTGGTGGCATTAAAAAAAAAAGTTTATTTTAAAAGATTTTGAATCAAGCATCATTT